>NC_044564.1:10175318-10840006 GCF_007565055.1 Rhinopithecus roxellana
CCAGCACTTTGGGAGGCTGAGGCAGGTGGATCACTTGAGGTCAGGAGTTCGAGACCAGCCTGGCTATCATGGTGAAACCCCGTCTCTACTAAAATTACGAAATTTAGCCGGGCACAGTGTGTGTCACGGAATCCTTGGGATGTCACTTCACCAGCCAGAACCTCTGTGGTTGGTGGTGCCTTTACCCGAGTTTTGCTTGTGCCTGCTGGGCTCATTCCACCCATTTGGCCTGGCAGGCTGTGCTAGGCTTGCACTACCGGCCCGGATCCCACATCTCCGAAGGCGAGCCAGGCACAGAGCGGCAAGGGGTATGTGAGGGAGCAAGCGCCAGGCCCAGCCACTGTGCACAGCCAGGGACACTGCCTGCGGTGGGGTGGGCAGCTCCAGGCACTGGCACAGGTGTTGGCTCCCTGCAAACCTGCAGCTGGACCGGGCATACCTCAGGCAGCTCCTATTGACACTGGGAAACATGGTGGCACCTGGAAGCTTGGAGATGCCAGGAACTGGAGAGCCCCAAAGAGGGTATCACAGCCCTGACACGTGGACCTCCTGGGTCTGGGTTCCCCCAAGAGCTGCAACTCTTCTCTCCTCATTGCCCACAACATGATGAGCAAGGGGCATGTTTCAGCCCTGTTTGTGTTACAGCTCTTGCATCTCTTTTAATCCTGCCATTTGGCAGGTCCCAAGTTCTTGTTCTGCATCCAGGAAGAATGAAGCACGCAGACAACTGGAGGTCAAGTAAAGTGAAGAGATGCTTTATTGAGGGACAGTACAGCTCTCAAGGAGACCCTGGAGTGGGTAGCTCCTCTCTGCAGGCAGGTCTCCTTGACATCTGCTCAGCTGTCAGCTGAGTGGGTAGCTCCTCTCCGCAGGTGGGCTTGAGCCACCACGCCCGGCCCAGATAAAAGTATTTTCTAGCGAATTGTGATTTTTTTTCCCCTTTTGCCCTTACGCTATGTAGCAATGTACTGCTTAATTTATAAACCTTGGCCGGGCGCGGTGGCTCAAGCCTGTAATCCCAGCACTTTGGGAGGCCGAGACGGGCGGATCACGAGGTCAGGAGATCGAGACTATCCTGGCTAATACGGTGAAACCCCATCTCTACTAAAAAATACAAAAAAAAACTAGCCGGGCGTGGTGGTGGGCGCCTGTAGTCCCAGCTACTTGGGAGGCTGAGGCAGGAGAATGGCATAAACCCGGGAGGTGGAGCTTGCGCCGAGATCGCGCCACTGCACTCCAGCCTGGGCGACAGAGCAAGACTCCGTCTCAAAAAACAAAACAAACAAAAAATTTATAAACCTTTTTGGATTTTCTGGTCATCTTTTTTTGTTATGAATCCTGAATTAAATTTCCAGTGGAATCTAATGCACTCAGCCTAGTTTGTTCCTCTGGAGTTTGTTGAGACTTTCCCTGTGCCCCTGTATATGCTCCATATGCACTGAAAAGAAACAGCATAAGTGGTACTGATAAGGAAGGCCAATGTATATTCTTTCAGGTGTGTTTTTATCTTCTTGTGTAGGTTATGGACATGGTGTGTTAAAATCTCTAAGCATGATTGTAGTTTTGACCATTTCTCCTTTCAGTCGTGCTAGTTCTATTAAATGCATATTAATTTCAGGTGTTGAATCTTCCTGTTGAGTTGATGCCCTTATCATGAACTATGCTTCTTCAGGGCTACCAACAGGTCTTGCTTTAGTATCTGCTTGGTCTGATACTGGCAGAGCCACCTTAGCTCCCTTTTGTTTAATATTTACATGGTACATCTCTTTCCATCATGTGTTCTCTTGTTTCAGGTTTTCTCTTGGGTTTGGTTTTATTCATGCTTCACAAACATTAATTTTGTTTATTTGGTTTGAGACAGGGTCTTGCTCCATCGTCCAGGCTGGAGGGCAGTGGCGCTATCTCGGCTCACTGCAACCTCCGCCTCCCAGGTTCTAGCGATTCTTGTGCCTCAGCCTCCCGAGTAGCCGGGACTACAGGCATGTGCCACCACACCAGGCTAATGTTTGTACTTTTAGTAGAGACAGGGTTTCACCATTTTGGCCAGGCTGGTCTTGAACTCCTGACCTCAGGTGATCCCCCTGCTTCAGCTCTCCCATTACAGTCATGATTGCAGGCGTGGGATTATAGGCATGAGCTACTGCGCCCGGCCAACAAACATTATTTTCTACTGGAGTGTTTTGACTTTCATTTCACCTGGTTGCTGACTTTGCTGGGTTAATCTACCATCTTGTCCATTCGTCTCTGCTCTTCCCCTCTGACCTCCTGTTGCTTCTCCTTTCTTGCCCCTCCTTTCTGAATAATCAGGTATTCCATTTTTCCCTGTGTATGCCTATTATAAGTTTGTAGACTGCTCTTGTAGTTTAGGGATTTCAGCATTCATCCTGAGTTAGAATGTTCTGCATGTTAATTCTGTATGTTATAAGCACCACTAGATCTGCCTTTGTCATTTTACATCGTGTTTATATTTATCTGCACATTTTTTCCCCATGCTTTTCAGTGTCTCCTGCATCACTTCCCTCCCTATCTGAGATCACTTTCCTTTTCATGGAGCTCCAGGTCCTTGTCGGTCTGGGAACCTCTCACTCTGTCTCTTCAGAGCCTCAGCCTCCTCTCCTCCTCTCCTTCTCTCCTTCGGGGGCTCCAGTTGCATGTATGTTAGGCTTTCCCCAAGTCCTATATGTTCCATGTGCCTTTCTATTTTCTGTATTTTCTATTCTTTTATCTTTCCTTTTTTTTTTTTGAGATGGAGTGTTTGCTCTTGTTGCCCAGGCTGGAGTGCAGTGGTGCCATCTTGGCTTGCTGCAACCTCCACCCCACTGGGTTCAAGCGATTCTCCTGCCTCAGCCTCCAGAGTAGCTGGGATTACCTGACTAATCTTTTGTATTTTTAGTAGAGACGGAGTTTCGCCATGTTAGCCAAGCTGGTCTCGAACTCCCGACCTCAAGTGATCCGCCCACCTCAGCCTCCCAAAGTGCTGGGGTTACAGGTGTGAGCCACCATGCACGGCCTATTCTTCCTTATTCTGCATCAATCTGGATATTTTGTATTAAATTATTTTCCAGTTCACAAATCTCATCTGAACTGTTTAATTTTCCCCTAAATCATTCTTTTGAGTTCATATTGTTAGTTGTTGGATTTTTTTTTTTTTTTTTTTTTTTGAGATGTCTTGCTCTGTCGCCCAGGCTGGAGTGCAACGGCACAATCTCAGCTCACTGCAACCTCCACCTCCTGGGTTCAAGCGATTCTCCTGCCTCCACTTCCTGAGTAGCTGGGACTACGAGTGCATACCACCATATCCGGGTAATTTTTTTTTTTTGTATTTTTAGTAGAGACAGGGTGTTACCATTTTGGCCAGGCCGTCTCGAACTCCTAACCTCAAGTGATCCGCCCGCCTAGCCTCCCCGAGTGCTGGGATTACAGGTGTGAGCCACCGCACCCGGCTGCATTTTTTTTTTTTTAATAAGACTTAATCCTTTTTGTTGATTCTAGTTTTCTGGTGAAATTTTCCATCTTGTTGCCTGCATTTCTTGTACACATTAAGAATTGTTATTTTAAAGTTGGTGTCTGCTAATTATCTGATCTGATGTCCTTTTGTAAATTTTTTTTTTTTTTTTTTTTTTTTTTTATCATTTGGTCTATGGGTCCACATCTAACATCTCTTTGTGAATTAGTTTTCTGTCATTTGGTGCTGTTTTCTGGGATTCCTGGCCCTTTCTTTTTTATTTTTATTTATGTATTTTTTTGAGACGGAGTCTCGCTCTGTCACCCAGGCTGGAGTGCAGTGGCACGATCTCGGCTCACTGCAAGCTCCGCCTCCCGGGTTCAAACCATTCTCCTGCCTCAGCCTCCCAAGAAGCTGGGACTACAGGCACCTGCCACCACGCCCGGCTAATGTTTTTGTATTTTTAGTAGAGACGGGGTTTCACCGTGTTAGCCAGGATGGTCTCGATCTCCTGACCTCGTGATCCACCCACCTCAGCCTCCCAAAGTGCTGGGATTACAGGCGTGAGCCACCGTCCTGGCCCTTTCTTATGGACGGCCGGACATTGTGTGAAAACGCATGAGAAGCCCTAAGCAATGCTATTCCAAGAAGGGTCTGGGGACTGTTGCCTGAAGGTCTGCAGTGAGGGGAAATCTGTGCCATCCAGCAGCTCCCGTGTCCACATTCTCCAAGGCTGGGGTGCTTCTGGTTTGCCCCCACACCCTAGCCTGTAGCCCTTCCTGGGCCTCAGCTGAAAGCCTGGTGTTCCCCAGAACCCCTCCTCTTGGCTGGCCTTGAAATCAATCCATTTTCATCTCTACAATACACAGGATGCCAAATTCTAGATTTCCTTGTTTATTTTTTTCATTTCTTGGCAGTTGTTTTTGCTCCATCTCTGCCTGCACACATGGCTACTTAGTAGTCAGCAAATATCCAAGGGACAGTTTTGAAATCGCAGCCTGAGGCCGGCTCTCAGGATCCTGGCCCCCAAGGCTCCCAGCTCCATCAACCGCTGCCAGCTCCATCCGCTGCACCCCATGGCTGGCAGGTCCCTGTTCTCAGGATCTCAGCCCCTCAGGGTTATAGTTGTTTTTTTGATAATTTTGATAGTTGTTTTTGATGAGGGAGTTAGTCTAATATTGGCTGCTCCCTCATATCCACAATGGGAATCTCTGGGGCGTTTTAGAAGTTAAATATATTTATTTTTGCATAGCTAATGTGTGTTCACTGTCTTAAGACTAGGAAAAGGTCATAGAGTGAAAACCATTCTCCCCTGCTGGTCCTCGCACACACACACTGTCCCCACACACACACTCTGTCCTCACACAGTCTGTCCTCACACACACTGTCCCCACATACACACACTGTCCCCACACACATTCTGTCCCCACACTGTCCTCACACTCTGTCCCCACACACACACTGTCCCCACACACACACTCTGTCCTCACACACACTCTGTCCTCACACATGCTTTGTTCCCCCCACACACTTTGTCCCCACACACACTGTCCTCACACACACTCTGTCCCCACACACACTCTGTCCCCACATACTGTCCCCACACACACTCTGTCCTCACACACAGTGTCCCCACACACACACTTTGTCCTCACACACTGTCCCCACACACACTGTCCTCACACATGCTCTGTCCCCCCACACACACTCTGTCCCCACACACACTGTCCTCACACACACATACTCTGTCCCCACACATGCTTTGTTCCCCCCACACACTTTGTCCCCACACACACTGTCCTCACACACACTCTGTCCCCACACATACTCTGTCCCCACACACACACACTGTCCTCACACACACTGTCCTCACACACACTGTCCCCACACACACTCCTCACACATGCACACTCTGTCCCCACACACACACACACTCTGCCCTCTCACACGCACACTGTCTGCACACACAATCCGTCTTCACACACACACAGTCTCCCGGAGGAACGCACAGCTGGCACACATCCTGGGCGCTTCCTTCATGTGTGACGCATGTGCACGTGTGTGTCGGGGGCTGTGCATTCGTGTGGTTGGGGGCATGCGCCTGTGTGTGGCGTTGGGTACACACGTGTGGTGTGGGTGCCGTCCCATGCATTGCCCTTCGTGTGTCCTTACAGTCCTGGTCGTCATTCTCAGCACACACGCACCCTGCTAGTGTCTTCACAGTGACCCGCACCATGTGCTGTGGTAGGTGGGATTGGTTCAACCCATGCCCATGGCTGGACAAGCTCTTGCAAAGGCAGGGCGGGCCGCCTGCTGTCTCGAGGGCGTCCTTGGGCAAGTCTGAGAAATTCGTGGATGGCTGTAGAGCAGGAAAGTGATGCCATCAGATCAGCCGTAAAAATGTTTGCTGGGATCCCTGTCGGAGGCTTGGACCACTTGGGGACTTCTCGAGTCTCCAGGACCAGGCTTGGTGCTATCAGGAGTGGGTGCTGGGATTTGCAGGAGATAAAATGACAGCACCTGCCAGGCCTGGAGGGAGCCTCAGCTCTAGGGAGGGCACTGGCCAGGGGTATAGGTGGGGCAGGGTAGGGGCCAGGTTTGATGGGACTGTTGAGCCGGTCACGGAGAAGCCCAGAGGACCCCAGTCACTCGGGAGGATCTCACATGCTCCGAGAGCTGAGCAGGCCCAGGATCCCTGGCTGCAGGATCGTGCCGGCCCCTCACGTCAGGTGCAAGCCCCTGGCGGTGCTAGTGAGGATTCCACCTCTTACCGGTCCCCACATCTTCCCTGCAGCTGCACCATGAGCGTGGGCACGGGGACTTGAGACTGAGTTATTCGCTCTTGTTGCCCAGGCTGGAGTGCAGTGGCGCAATTTTGGCTCACTGCAACCTCCACCTCCTGGGTTCAAGCGATTCTCCTGCCTCAGCCTTCCTGAGTACCTGGGATTACAGGCATGTGCCACCATGGGCGGCTAATTTTGTATTTTTAGTAGAGACGGGGTTTCTCCATGTTGGTCAGGCTGGTCTCGAACTCCCGACCTCAGGTGATCCAGCCTCCCAAAGTGCTGGGATTACAGGTGTGAGCCACCCTGCCCAGCCAAGTGAGCCCCTTTCTATCCAGGTTCCCAGGAGACCCAGAGAGGCCGGGATGTGGGCACAGGTCCTCCTTCCCTCCCTCCCTCCTTCCCTCCCTCCCTCCTTCCCTCCTTCCTGACGTGAACGTCCCTCTCCGCCTTCATTTTTCTTCCTCCTGGCGTTCCCAGCTGGACTTTTCCGCATTTCCCCGTGTCTCAGCATCCACGAAACGGGCTGTGTCTCACAGGCACGGTGTGGCATGGCATTGCGTGGTAATTAGTGATGGTTTTACCTTCCCAGTTATGGCATGATGTGGTTAAATTGGTGGTACCTTTGCCCTGTGGCACATGAGAGAATGGTGTACCTTATAACTGTGGCCTCTGTGTTTCCACCAACTACAGTGTTGAAGTCATTTCCGGTCTTTCTGGAGGATGACGGAGGCACCGCACCAGCCAGCCCTGGTAGTCGATGGGGCCTGTGTGTTAAGTGCATGCTGTGTGCCAGACCCTGGGGACACTGCAAGTAGGGTGAGCTCCCTCACTGCCAGAAGCACTGGGCCCAGAACAGGCTCACTGGCCAGGAGGCAGCCAGCTGGGACCACGGACCCACCCCCAAAGCTGGGTGGAAGGGGCAACAGCAGGGAGGGCAAGTCTCCCCGAGCTGCAGTGACCACACTCAGTGCCACGTCTGTACCACATGGCCCCACAGCCGGCCCTGGGCTCTGGCCATCAGGAGGCACCTGGGCGGGGAGCTGGGAAGCAAGTTGTGGTCCCGGCCTGGCTGGGCATCGGGCAGGAGGGTGTTGAGTCCACACCTGTGTGTTTTCGGGGGTGGGACACAGTCCCACATGGAGAGTCGGGTCATCTCCCCGAGGCCCACTGCATGTGGGGCACCCGTTACCAAATCACCCAGGCCTGGTCACCCATCTGTGGTGCCCCCACATTGCCCCTCACCATTTCCACCTGGGTCCCTGTGCACCTGTTCTGCGCCTGATGCCGCCAGGTTCACCAGTGTTGCCAGAGCTGGTCTGTGCCGAACCAGCAGCTGCAGAGGTAGTGCAGGGCATGTACCAGGTCAGCCTCCAGATGTGTGAGCAGAGGCCGCCTCGAGTCGTGCAGGCTGCCCCTCTGGGGACAGGTGTGTAGCCTGATCTTTCCTGATTCACAGTGGCTCCCTCGCCAAACCCCTCCATGCTACCCTTGAGGCTTATCCACACCCCAACCCCTGGTGACCACCGATCTGTTCCTGTCCCTCAGGTTTTGTCCCCTGGAAAATGTCATACAAATGGGATCACCAGTATGTAACCGTTTGACGTCTTCTGTGTAACAGCACGATTGGAGATCCATCCAGGTTGTGTGCCAATCGTTTATTCCTTTTCACAGCCAAGCTGTAACGTGTCATGTGGATGGTTCACAGTGCCTTGGTCTGCATGCCCGTTGCAGGACATCCAGGCTGTGTCTAGCCTGGGGCATTCGAGAATAGAGACGGGATAAGCATTCCTGTGCAGGCTGTCTTTGGAGATAAATTCCCATTTTTCTTGGGCAAATACCTAAAAGTATAATTGCCATGTCATAAGTGTATGTTGAACTTGACAAGAAGCCACCAAGCAGTTTTCCAGAGTGGCCGTGCCACTTTGCACTCTCCCCAGTGAGATCAGGACATCCCGGCTGCCCCGCGTCCTCGCCAGCACTTGGCGGTGCTGGTCTTTCTACGTTTTGCCGCACTGGGAGGTGGGACCACATCGTGGCTTGATTTGCATTTCTCCAGTGGCTAAGGATGCTGAGCGTCTTTTCATGTGCTAATTTCCATCTGTGAGTCCCCTGGGGAAGAGTCTGTTCAAATATTTTGCCCATTCTTGAAACTAGATTGTTTGTTTTTAACTGTTGAGTATTGAGATTTCTTTATATTTTTTAGATACAAGTCCTTTGTCAGATATGTGATGTGCAAGTATCTTCCTCCAGTCTGTAGCTGGCTTGTCTTTTTATCTTCATTCAGAGATCAGAAGTTTTTCATTTTGATGAATTCTAGCTCGTCAATCATTTCCACTGTGGATGACGCTTCGGGGGTCATGTCTGAGGCTTTAGCTTAACCTAAGATCATGAAGACCTTCTGCAGTGTTCATGTAGGGTGTGAGGCTGAGACGGAGGGTGGTTTGGGTGCCGTGCGTGTGTGCGGACGACCCGTTGCTCAAGCCCCATTTGTGGAGGCCGCTGCCTTCTCCGTTGAATGGCTGGTGCACCTTTGCCAAAAGCCAGTCGAGCGTGGCCGCGTGGATCTGTTTGTGGGTCTCCTATTCTGTGCCATTGACCTGTCTGTCCATTTTCCTGAACCACACAGGCTTAATGACTGTGGCTTTACAGGAAGTCTTAAAATCAGTGTGATTCAGCACTGCTTCTGTCTGTCTGCATTTAAGTTGTATGTTTCTATATCATCAAGGATTAGGGGTTCATTTTCTTGTTCTGCATTTTAACAAATGGCATATACTTTTTTTTTGTTTTTGTTTTTGTTTTGTTTTGTTTTTTGATACAGAGTCTCGCTCTGTCACCCAGTCTGGAGGGCAGTGGCGTGATCTTGGCTCACTGCAAGCTCTGCCTCCCGGGTTCATGCCATTCTCCTGCCTCAGCCCTCCCCAGTAGCTGGGACTACAGGCGCCCACCACCACACCCGGCTAATTTTTTGTGTTTTTTTAGTAGACACGGGGTTTCACCGCGTTAGCCAGGATGGTGTCGATCTCCTGACCTCGTTATTCGCCCACCTCGGTTTCCCAAAGTGTTGGGGTTACAGGCGTGAACCACCGCACCCAGCCCCCAAAGCGCTGGGATTGCAGGCGTGAGCCACCACGCCTGGCCTAACAAATGGCATATACTTTCAGGGAGTGGGCCTCCCCACCTCCCTCCTACCCCCGCCGAGGCTCTGCTGGGCTCCACCAGGCAGCCCTGCCACCCACCGACTGCCACCCACATCTGCATGGACTCCCCTGGTGGGGCTGCCTGTGCAGTCTCTGATGGTGTCACCTGGGCGAGTCCCCAATGACACACTGCTCTGGGGATGGGAACAGGGCTCGCCATCTGGGACGTCCTGCTGTGGCGTTGGCCCGTGGACAGGGGTCTCCGGGTGTTCTGCCTGGGGAGGGTGTGAGGCTCCTCAGAACCCAGTCAGTGACCCCCAGGGAGTTGAGAAAAGTCATGGCAAGACCAATGACACCTGATTTCTCTCCAGACCTGCACGGCCCCCTCCTTCCAACGTTCGTTCGTTCTTTCTGAGCGTTGTTATTGTGGTAAAGTGGACATAAGATGGGCCATTGCAGTGATTTTTACGTGCGCGGTTCAGTGATGCTAAGCGCGTTCCCACTGTTGTGTGAGCATCACTGCCGTCGGCTCCAGAACTCCCATCTTCCCCAGATGAACCTCTTGCCCCCATGAAACGGTCCCTCCCCGTTCCCCCACCCAGCCCCGCACCCACCCTCTTTCTCGCTTCCGTGGACCTGACGACTCTGGGGGCTGCCTGCGAGTGGAGTCCCGGAATGTGTCCCCTCTGTGTCTGGCCCCTCCTGAGGCTGGTGTCCTCCAGGCTCAGCCACCCTGTCCCAGGCTCCCCTGGTGTCGCCCGGCTGGGAGCAGCAGGACCTGGAAGGCACAGTGGGGGCTCCTCCTCGGTCCCTGAAGGCCCCAACCCCGCGTCCCAGGCTGCATCTGTCCTTGTGTTAACTACGCCCTGTGTGGTCCAGGGAGGCTGCCCACCTGCCTACCCTCAGTAGCTGGGCCCTGCTGCCCGGGAGGCTACTGCTCTGAGCCCTCCTGTTGTGACCCTGGCACACCTTCCATGCGGGGGGAGCTGTTGCTCACCTCCATGCAGTTGGCTCGTTGCACTTCCCAGCTCTTCCCAGATGTCACCATGCCAAGAGGTTTGGAGGGCACCATCCTGGCACCTGAGTTTCTTCACAGGGCTGTCAAGGGTAAAGGCGGCAGTTCTGCTACGGCGGCCAGTCCTGGGGTGACAGGAGGCCACGGATCCCCCAGTACCCAAGACCCAGGCCCAGGAGGGACCTCGGTGTGACTGGCAGGGGCCTCTTCCCTGCTCACAAACCCATCAAGGGGCCTCCCGCCACTCTGGGAACCCAGCTCTGACCCTGACTCACCGGGTCTCTGCATGGCCCACCCGGGGCCCAGCAGGGATGAGCCGTCCTGTCTCTGCCGTGAACAAGTCTCTCTGTGGGTTCTCTTTTATTTTTTATTTTATTTTATTTTATTTTTTTTTGAGACGGAGTTTCGCTCTGTCACCCAGGCTGGAGTGCAGTGGCGCGATCTCAGCTCACTGCAAGCTCCGCCTCCCGGGTTCCCGCCATTCTCCTGCCTCAGCCTCCCGAGTAGTTGGGACTACAGGTGCCTGCCACGTCGCCCGGCTAGTTTTTTGTATTTTTAGTAGAGACAGGGTTTCACCATGTTAGCCAGGATGGTCTTGATCTCCTGACCTCGTGATCCGCCCGTCTCGGCCTCCCAAAGTGCTGGGATTACAGGCTTGAGCCACCGCGCCCGGCCGGGTTCTCTTTTAAAGCCCAGTTGTAACTTGGACCTTGAAGCTCAGTTCCTGCGGAGGGTGAATTGGGGGTCGGGAAGGTGGAGGCTGCGTGAAGACATTTGAGGCACCTTTGCAGTTGAGCTTCGACTCGGTGCGGGGTATTTTTAGCCAGCAGCAGCATCCAGTGCACGGCAAGGCAGAAATAGAAGAGGTTTTTTTGGCCGTTCTGATGCTAACAGTCTCTGGCTCTTGGGGAGTCGGGCAGGGGCTGGGGGGGGGCGGGTGTGCCGAGCACAAACCACTTCTGCTGTTTAGAAAAACATCTCAAGATGAGGTGGTTGTGGATGGGGAATTATTTCTGTTGGTGAACTCTTTATGTAAATGCCACGCACTGCGCTGCTCCTCTGCGTGTGTAATCACAGCAGGCTGCACTGGGGGTGGGGGTGCGTAATTATGTTTTAAAATACCACCCGGGTTGTTTTGCTGTGTTCCCTGAGCACCCGGGTAATTCTGGGCTTATCCTGCGGTGCTCTGCCACCCCTGGGAAATGCTGCCTGACCCCTGTAGCAGCCGGGCAGGGGCTGGCACCCACCTTTGAGGCCCCCTTTCTGGCCTCTGTTCTGCCGCAGCCTCCGCTTGGGTGTCCCTGGGCCTTGGGAGGCTCCCCCTCCTCCCTGGGACTGACAGGTGCAGTGTGCACCACGCTCATCCTGGGCGAGTGGTTCCCTGGGGAGGGAGTGTCGGGGTGACTCCAGGGTGGGTGATTTCAGACCCCGCGTGCTTCTCAGGAGTGGAACCCACTGCATTCAGTGGGGCCCCCGCTGTAAATTTGGGACGTGGGGTCCTCAGTAACCAAGGTTTCAGCCCCCCAGGACTGGGTGGCCTGACCCTCCCTGACAGGCGCTGGGTGCAAAGGTGACTCCAGCTGACTCCGGGACCCTCCCTGCCTCCTGTCCTCCTGAAGCGGCTCCCCAGCAGCCCCCTTGGCAGCCTCCACACCCCGAGGCTCAGCCACTCCTGCAGAGTTTTTCTGTGACTCTCCAAAGTGAGGGTCGTGGTTTGGAGAGACGGGGAACAGGGACAGCATGGCCAGGCACACCTGCCTCTGAGCATCCTGGTGCAGCTGCTGGTGGGCTCTGCATGGAGCTGCCTGCCCCGAGCCTGCTGGACACACAGGTTCCACCCCGCCACTCCCTCTGCACACCTGGGACCAGCAGGTCCTGCAAGCTGCCCCCCCACCCCCCACCGGGGGACTTCCCATCTCACTGAGGCTGCCGAGGGGACCGAGCCCTGCCCTTGGCAAGCAAGGTCCAGCCCTAGGTGGCCTGAGGGCCTTTCCCACCTGCAGGCTGCCCTCGTGCAATCGGGCAGGTGGAGGCTGTGCCGTGGGGCCTTCCCTGCAGGCCTTGCAGCTTGGTGGGGTGTGCAGGAGCCCAGGGCAGTGGGATTCCCTAGTGAAGGCAGCTGACTGGGGAGGTGGCCCTCTCAGGGCCTTGTCTTTTGTGCTGGGACACAGGAATGAGGCAGGCGGTGCTCCGCCCTCACCTGGGCAGGGTGGCTGTGCGGGCAGCCTGCCAGGCTGGGGTGTGAGGAGTGCCAGACTGGTGTCCATGGTGGCATTTGAGTACTGGGGGTCCGCTCAGGGGAGCTGATCTTCACCCTGGAACCCTGCTGGGTTTGTGAGGACCCCTGTGTGAGGGTGGGCCCTGTGAGGCTTCCTGGGACTCAGGGTAGCAGGGGGAGGGGGCAACAGGGAAGTGAGGGCCCGTGGGGAAAATGGAGCCCCAGGCATTGCTGGGCAGGATCTGGGGCCAGGGTTGTGTTTTCTCGGCCCCACGTGCCTGGTGCATGCTGGGTGTCCAGCAGGTGGTTGTCAGATGAGGGGGTCTCGGCCCTGGCCCTCCGTGAACACTCTAGAGGGGCTCTGTGACCCTGACAGCAGAGAGTCCTGCCCGAGGACCCCGGGGTGGCACCATGGGCTGTGTGGCCCAGGAGCCTCCGAGGGGCTCATCTGTGACGCATGGTGCCATCGGGGTCACACTGCGCAGCTGCAGGTTCCGAGGGTGCAGGGTCCCCGGCCATTGTCTGCCCCAGCAGTGGTGTGTCAGGAACAGTCCCAGATAGCAGGAGGGCTGCCCCTGGTGTTGGCGCATCTGTCGGCCTGGCTATTGGCAGGTGTTTATGGAGCTACTCCTCATCAGGCCAGCACGGTCCCAGGGCCGTGTTCTTGGATGCACTGAGTCCCCATGTCCTTGCCCATGAGTCGGGTGGTCGTGCCCCACTGCCCCTTGCTGGGAGCTGCTGGGAGAAGAGTCGGGGGCCACAGTACCTGTCACCCTTGTCCAGCTACCCGCCTTTCCTCCACCCGGCAGTTTTTATGGCCCCAGAGGTGGCTGCCCTGCTGGCCCCGCCAAGCCATCCTCCATCCTCCATCCTGTCTCATGCTGTACTCTCCCTTGGGGCCCTGAGCACTGAGCTGTCACTCCTGCCTGGCCAGCAGGCTCTGCATAGCACCCTCCCAGGAGCCAACCCTCGGCAGCTCATTCCCTGGGCCTGGGCGGGCATCCCTTGCCTCACGTCTTCTGCTCACTCGTTCACAGGGGCTTCACTGTGAGGGCAAGGCCAGGTGGGCAAGAGGGCACCAAGTGGGGATGGGGCAGGTTGAAGCCAGTCTGACCCAGGCCAGCAGGAGAGCGGCACAGATGGCCTGACCTGGGCCCAGGGTGGCAGAATGGGTCTAACCCAGGCCCCAGGGAGCATGGAGGGCAGGTGGGCAGGCACAGAGCAGCCCAGCCCCCCAGATGTCCACCTGACCAGGTTGTTCTGGGCCCACAGTGCAAGAGAAGCCTGAGCCAGTGCCACTGGAGAGCCGCTCCTGCGTCCTCATCCGCCGCGACCTCGTGGCCCTGCCTGCCAGCCTCATCAGCCAGATCGGATACCGCTGCCATCCCAAGCTCTACTCGGAGGGGGACCCCGGAGAAAAGCTGGAGCTGGTGGCAGGTGAGGCTGCCTCCCACCCATCTATTGTATGCAAATGTCCTCACTCATTCATTTATTATTTCTTTTTTGCAGTGCTCTGAACAATGTACTCATCACCAATCAGTCAAAAAAAAATCTTAAATTTCCTGTAATTTCCTTTTAGAAGAATGTGTCATTAAGAGAAGTTATTCAATTGAATTAATTTAGCATTTTAATTGAATCCCCTGGGCTGGTCGCACTCCTGATTGGCAGGGGCTGCAGTCACAATGTGTTTTAATTTGGGTCACAGATAAAACCATGTCATGTATGGTTGCCAGCCCTCCCGCCCCCCGAGGATCCAGTTGCAGCCTTTGGGGGTAACGGCCAGGTTCTGAGTGGTAGCTGCTGTCAAGGCGGGATCCTTCTGGCAGAACAAACACGTCTGAGTCCAGAAGCCCATGGGGGTCAGGCCTCGCTCAGGAATATTTACCTTTTGTGTTGGATTCCTTTGGCATCGTAGCTCCTTGTAGATTTTTACAACCGTTCAAGGAGAAGATGAGGCAGGCTGAAGCCAGTCTGACCTGTGCCATGGGCATCTTCTTTGGTGACTATTGGGCCATTTTCCGGGGATTTCTTCCTGGTTTTCCAGGAAGCCCCATGCTTGGGCCCTTAGGCGCTTTCCTTGGCCACAGCCTGAGCAGTTCTGCCCCAGCCCTGTCCTGTTCCTGTCCACCCCCAAAGGCCACACCTTGGGCAGCATGTCAGGGTCCTCCCTTCCCAGCAGGACGAGTGCCTTAAGTGTGTGCCGCCGCCTAAGGGTTGCCAGTGGCCTGGGCTGGCCTCGCCTTCAGCTGCCAGGGTCTTCAGTCCTCATGGGAGAGCGGCCTCCTGGGCTGCACCTGGCGGTGTTGGGCTACCCTGGCCAGGAGGGGTAAGGGCCCACCTTGCTGTGCCCTGAGCCCTCACCCTGCCCCGGCACTGCTTCTGGATGGGGAGCGCCGTGCTGGGCTGCCAGGGCTGGGTGGGCCCCTGGGGTTGGGCTCTGGGGCACAGGTGCCCACGTGGGCCCTGGTGCTTCACATTGGTGTGGTCCTGGGAAGACACTCTCTGTCACCCCAGCCTCCAGCAGCTGTGGCCTGTGTTTGGGGTGTGGGGCTTCAAGTTTATGAGCTCCTCGGGAGAGTTCCTCCAGCCCAGACCCTGGCAGGGAGGGCCTGTGGGAGCAGTGGGTCAGGAGACGGGCCATGGCAGGAAGAGGCCATGGGCACTACAGGCTCCTGGAAGCAGGCACACCTGGACATCAGCATCCTTCAGGACGTGGCATCTCGTGGTCATTGAGATTGGCTGTCCCCAGAAAGCGGTCCCTCCCCGTTGTTCCCAGCGGGGTCAGTCCTGCTGCTGGTTCATGCCCATGCTCACCCAGACCCTAGTGGGACACCTGGGGTGTGGTCAAGTTTCTGAGGGTAAATAGCACAGCGTGGACCTCCCTGGCCACGCTGCTGCCCCAGCTGGTTTCCCCCTTCACACATACTCAGAGGAGGTCAGTGCTGGGCCCTGCAAAGCTCCAGCCATACCCTCCAGTCGGGATTCCGTCTCCCTCATCGTTGCTTGAGGCTCTTTGGTATCTGGGACGGAGCAGAAAGGCAAAGACATGCGTGTTTCCCAAACCCAGGGCCAGAGCCAGCCCTTCAGAGCGTTCCTACAGGCCAGGTGCGGTGCCCCAATCCTGTAATCCCAGCACTCTGGGAGGCCGAAGTGGGAAGATTGCTTGAGGCCAGGTGTTCAAGACCAGCCTGGGTAACATAGAGAGACTTCATCAAAATTAACTGGGCACGGTGGTGGCGCCTGTGGTGCCAACTACTCAAGAGGCTGGTCGAGGCTACAGTAAGCTGTGATTGCACCACTGCTCTCCAACCTGGGCAACAGAGCAAGATCCCGTCTCTAAACAGCAACAGAGCGTGTTCCCAGGGAGGGAGCTGAGCCGGGGGGGGCGCAGCATAGCGGGGAGAGCTTGGAGTTTGGGGCTCGATCGGGAGGGTAGGGGGGCTCCGTGGCTTTCCCCACCCCCTGCTTAGTTCCATGTGTGATTTGGGACCTGCTGGGGCTGGCCTTGGCCGTGGCCTCTCCTGGTGACCAGCAGGTGGGACCTCAAATTGCTCCTCCCAAAAAAAATCCTGGAGGCCTCTGGCTCCTCCCCACCCTCCCCCTCACCCCTCTGTGCGCCTCTTCAGACCCTAGTGGCCTGGGAAGGCCATGAGCCCTTTTTCTTGTTGGCGGCCACAGGCTCTGGGGTCTACATCACACGCGGCCAGCTGATGAACTGCCACCTCTGCGCAGGGGTGAAGCACAAGGTCTTGCTGCGGAGGCTCCTGGCCACCTTCTTTGACAGGTAGGTCGGGGCAGGGGTGCTGGAGGGCACAGTGGAGCTGCAGAGGGTTCTGGCTCCTTTAGCTGTGAGCTGTCTGATTGTCCAGGGTTGTGGCATTGAAAGTCCCCTTGCATTCCTGACTTCAGCCGTGGCCTGCCAGCCCCAGGACGGTGGAGAGGCTCCCGGGGAGGGAGGGGCTGTCTTCCATGGCCTTTCTCAAAGGGCCTTATGGATGCAACCCCCACAACAAAAAAAGCAAAGCTAGGCCGGGCGTGGTGGCTCAAGCCTGTAATCCCAGCACTTTGGGAGGCCGAGACGGGCGGATCACAAGGTCAGGAGATCGAGACCATCCTGGCTAACACGGTGAAACCCCGTCTCTACTAAAAACTACAAAAAACTAGCCAGGCGAGGTGGCGGGCGCCTGTAGTCCCCGCTACTCGGGAGGCTGAGGCAGGAGAATGGCGGGAACCCAGGAGGCGGAGCTTGCAGTGAGCTGAGATCCGGCCACTGCACTCCAGCCTGGGTGACAGAGCCAGACTCCATCTCAAAAAAAAAAAAAAAAAAAAAAAGCAAAGAGCCACACTTACTCTGTTGTGCGGATGGGCTGACAGAACCTTCCCGAGGACACAGCAACTTCCTCAGATGCCCCCAGAGTCCCTGAGGACAACGCTTGGGTCACCTTGCAGCCCCGTCACCTGGTCATCTTCTCAGCCCAGATGCTTTTCCTTTGTATTGCCCCTTAGAGGGTGGCTGGGCTGGCTGCTGCCACCAGACCACAAGCTGGGACACATGCAAACCAGCCAAGGGTGAGGCCAAGTGTTCTCCCAGCAGGGCATTCACACGGGCGGGTCGCCTCCAGGTCCCCTCTCCGTTGTCCTCACCCTTTCTGGTCCCTCCACCAGGAACACGCTGGCCAACAGCTGTGGGACTGGCATCCGCTCGTCCACCAGCGACCCCAGCCGGAAGCCGCTGGACAGCCGGGTCCTGAACGCTGTGAAACGTAAGAGCCTGGGGTCTCCCGGGTGGGGGGCTGGGGCTGAGGCTGGGTTCGGATCCCAGCCTGAGGAGGACTGGGTGGGCCCCGGGGATGCTCCCGGCCACCTGCAGCTTCCGTCCCCGGGGGCTGAGCACGGTCGGATTGAGGGAACGACAGGAGAAAAGAGCAGCTCTCAGAAGCCAGGTCTCGAGGTGTTAACGTTCTTGGTAGGTTTCCAAGTGTGATGAATTCAGCTGCGAAACTATTTTAATATGTGAAATAGATCTAATTTTCCTTTTTGAACAAAACCCCTTATTTACATTTTGCGGTTATTTTGAGCCTTTGCCATCTGTTCGGCCGGCTTCTGCCTCCCGCTCTTGGGCGTGTGGGGGCGGAGCCCGGTCCATCTCCAGGGCAGACCGCCGCCTCCCCCGGCCCGCACCCCAGATGTGGAAGATGCTGACTGCTGCCGGCTCACACCAGGTGGCCAAGAGCACAGCCTCCTGTGGCCCTTAGCCCAAGAAGCACTATCTTGTTTTCTTTCTTAAAAAAAAAACAAAAACAAAAAAACCTGTGAGGCAAATTCTGTTTTAGAGCAAAAAGGGGCCTTTGCATCCAGGAATTACAGTCCCAAAGCGTAGGGTGGCAGCCGGGGCTCTGGGAAGATTCTGGGAGGCACCAAGGTGGACGTGGCCCCTGGGACCTGCCTCTGGGTTTGATGCCGTTGGGAGGAATGGCCCGGCCTTGGCCTGGGCTCCTGCTGGAGAAAGGAGGCGAGGGTTGCTGAAGTGACGGCTTCTGTCACTCCCCTCCTCCAGGCTGGGACTGGGACGGGGAGGGGTCTTGTTATTCCTGAGAGGGGGACCCTCTGACCAGTTCCCGTTAGCCAGTGGGGCTAGGGAAGTCCGGAGAGATTAAAAACAGGCCTGAGCCTCACAGCTGGTGGACAGCCAAGGCTGCTGGGCCTGACCAGGCCAGAGACTGTTCCAGAGGAATGGGGTGGGGAGGCCTCCCAGGCCACGCAGTGAGAAAGGTGACCTCTGGTCTTCTGGCTGAGCCCAGGAGAGCCCCAGGAGTGGCCAGGGAGGCTCATCCAGGGCATCATGGTTCCGTGGCCTTGGGGAGGGGCGGGCCCTCCCGGCAGGCAGGTGGCTGAGCTCACGCCACCCCGTCCTCACAGTGTACTGTCAGAACTTCGCCCCCAGCTTCAAGGAGAGCGAGATGAACGTGATCGCCGCGGACATGTGCACCAACGCCCGCCGCGTTCGCAAGCGCTGGCTGCCCAAGATCAAGTCCATGCTGCCGGAGGGCGTGGAGATGTACCGCACGGTCATGGGCTCCTCGGCGGCCAATGTGCCCCTTGACCCCGAGTTCCCGCCCGCCGCGGCACAGGTGTTCGAGCAGCGCATCTATGCCGAGCGGCGGAGCGACGCGGCCACCATCGTGGCTCTGAGAACTGACGCCGTGAATGTTGACCTGAGCACCGCCACCAACCCCGCCTTCGACGCCGGGGAGGAGGTGGACGGGGCCGGCTCGGTCATCCAGGAGGTGGCCGCCCCCGAGCCGCTGCCCGCCGATGGCCAGAGCCCCCCACAGCCCTTTGAGCAGGGCGGGGGCAGCCCCAGCAGGCCCCAGACGCCCGCAGCCGCGGCCCGGAGGCCGGAGGGCACCTATGCAGGGACTTTGTAAGCGGAGCTGGGTGGCTGCACGAGAGGGACCGAGTACTAGAGCTGCTTGCATGCGTTACTAATACAAACAAATGTGATCAAGCCACTTACCTACTGAACTGCTACTGTTGCCTGAGAAAAATGTGATTTTTATTCTGCTTGTATTTAAAATTGATGAAGGAAACAAATGCATTCATTATACTGTAAACAATTAGGCCACTGGCAGCCTCCTGTGAGGAAGCTCCCAGGGCTCCCTTTTGATATTCACAAGGTCAGTCTCCAAGTGTAGCTTCCCTCCCCCTTCTCGGGGAGGGCGGGAGGCCACCAGGCCCCTGGTGCCCAGCCCTGCCCCTTCCTCCCCGCCCTTCCTGCTCCTTCTGCCCGGAAGGCAAAGCAGGGGCGGTGGCCTGTGGCGGTGGGGTGGGGGGGGCTGGGCTGTGTGTCACTGACCCTTACTTCCTTACCCGTGGAACCCGTCTGGGGTAATGGGGCAGGGCTCAGGGCCCAGGGCCCTAACTCCTCGTTTTTCCTTCTTTCTGAGACTCGGGGCCAGGCCCACCAGGCCTCCCACCTGTGTGGGGTGTGTGCACGAGTGTGTGTGTGTGTGTGCGAGTGCGTGTGCAGGGGGCGTGGCGAGGGGGGCAGTGATGGCTGTGGCTCACCCTTCAGGGGGTGGAGAAAAGGGTACTTTATTCTGCCCCCTCACCCCATCCTTGTTCTGCCCAGTCTGTCTCGGCTCTGCAGCCCCTCGGTCCCCTGACCCCCAGGGCACCGCTGACCCCGCCTGGCCTCCCACTGTCCTGCCCGGGCCCACTGTGGGACGTGCACAGCTGATGGTGCCCACGCCGCCCTCTGCCGCCTCAGCCACTTTGGGATTATGCTTGTCTTGTTTTTTTTGGGTTTTGTTGTAATTTAGATCTATTTCATGTATGGTTTGGAAACTTTCAGACTCAATAGAGCAAAAACTTTGGGTGGGATGGTGTACCTGTCCCCGGCCCACCATGACTTGGGGCGGGTCATCTGTGGCAGGGTGCACCCCCCTGCCCCCCACCCAGGGCCAGGGACCACTCGTCTCCCACTGGGGGAAAAAGGGGGTCCCGGATGGGCGACCAGTATGTGTGAAGCTGAGCTCAGGGTCCGACCTGGGGAGCGGGGCTCTGCTCAGGCAGGAGGCAGCGCCCAGGGCTGGGCCAGGGCGAGAGTGGGTCCTCCCAGTGCTGGGCTCCCCGTCTGCCTTGGGGGTGTGCATGGATGGAGGCTGCAGGCAGGATGTGGCCAAGACAGGTCTGGGCTGGGGCAGTTGGAGGTGTGGGCACTGGTAGGGGACAGAGGGTTAGGGATGCGTGTTGGGGGCCAGAGACAGTGGAGGAAAGGCCCATGGATGGTGGGGCTGGTAGGTTTTGAGGCTGGAGAAATTTAATTTGAAATTTAATTACTATTTTTTAAGTGGTGGGGGTCACAGACCATGTGAAGTCCTATGTGAAGTGCTGGTGTGGCCACCTACCCAGGTGCCTCTCCCTTTTGTTTTGGGGGCCTGGGCCCTTGTCCAGGGGCAGCCCTCCTTCTGAAGTGTGGCCAGAAGAACCCCCCATCCCAAGACTTGAAATGTCTGTTGCTCACCTCTGTCCCTCCAGAACTCAGCTTCCCCATCTGCGTGTGCAAAACAAGTGCAGCGCTGTACCCGTCAGCACCCCCTCCCGTGTGCACACAGGCCGGTGAGCGGTGGCCGACCAGCACAGCCCACTCCCCCAACCTCCACAACCCGTCAAGTGGAGGCCGCCCCCGCTAGGGGAGGACCATGTGCTGCACCATGGCTTGGGGACCTACAGGGTGTGGGTTAGATGCATTCCCACTGGGTGACCCCTTTCTGCCCCACAGCCCACCCCTGTGGCAAGGCCCTGGGAGACCTCCCGTGGGGCCGCCTCTATAGACTGCACTCAGCCCCCTGGGCTTCCTCCAGCCAGGCCCAGCACGTGCCTGCCCTCTAGAAAACTACGTTGCTTTCCAGAAGGAGGTGGGGGACCATGGGCAGACACTATGGACGCTAACCTCGGCCCCTCCACCTGTTCCTCAGGGCCCAAGTCCAGGGAGACCAAGGCCTGCATTCCTAGGGCCGGAGGTGGATCAGTGGTGCAGAGACATGTGGACCTCCTGCTGAACTCAGAACCACCCAGCCTAGAGGGAGCCTCTCTCTGCCTCTTCCTCCCCTGTCTTGGGCCCAGGTGGGGTTGGAGCCCCCATGGGGCCCACTGAGAACCTGGACCAAACCTTCCTTGGAGCTGGGAGGAAGCAGGGGCAGGTAGGTGAGGTTGAGCTGCACTTCAGTTCCCTCTGGATTTTCCTGCATCTGCCCCACACCCAAATTTGCACTTTAATTTGACCATCCCTGGGGGCCTGGCTGCTGACAGAAGGGCTCTCTCCGCCCTCCACTCCAAAGTGGGTGCCCCCCACCCTTGGCCAGGACAGGGAGGGAGCCGCTGGCCACTGCCGGAGGTGGTGGCTGCACAGAGGACGCCTGACTGCTGCTCAGGCCTGCACAATGTCCCGTGGCCCCTTCCTCACTCGTTTGTAATCGCCGTCTGTTCTGTTGTTCTGGGTAAGGAAGGCAAGAGCTATAGGTAAAACTTAAATAATAATAATTTAATGTGAATGGGTTCTGAGCTCTCCCTGCGCCCCGGGCGGGCCAGGCTGAGCATTTTGCACTAATGTGTCCCACGGTGGGCGTGAGTCGGGAGTGTCTGCGGACGTGCATGGCTGCTGAGCGGACCTGCCGTGTGCTCCCTCCGTGTCCTGAATGTACCGTGGGGCGGGGGCGGCGGCCCGGGCTCAGAGGGGCCTTCCAGAGTGCCTTAGCATCCTTTGATCATTTTTCCCAAGGAAACCAATTAAGAAAGCCGGACCCTTCCCTCCTTTGTTTACAAGATGACTAATTCCAGAATCCGGGGTTGTCCTGTCCTGTGAGTGTGACCCTGACTCATCCAGACCCTATAGAGAGAGACGAGCCACTCAGTATTTATGAGCTGTCCGCACCTTTATCCCTAAGCCTGACTATTAGCAATACGCATATCCTATATAGAATCTATTACAGAGCTACGTTATCTCCGCACCTTTAAAGGAGGACAGAAAGGACTGGACTGTGTTGGAGCTGCCGCCTGGCAGGTGGTGGGCCTGATACCTAGCCGCCTCTCCTGCCCTGCCCTCCTCTTCCCCAAGGGGATGGGCCCAGGAGGCAGCTGGTTTGCATGCAGAGGTCCAGGAGGGACCGGAGGTGTGACAGATACTGTGAGCCCAGCAGGCCGCGCCTGGCTGGGTGCCTCGGTACTTGAATTCTGTCTCGTTTTCCGCACTGTGTCTGCCCACCCGAGTTCTCTGTCGTCACTTAACTTTGCATTGGATTTGGTTATTGTACTTTGCCCCTGAATGTGGATGAAGCTGTGGGCGAGAGGCCAGCAGGACCCGCCTGAGTGTCCCGGTGTTGGCGACTGTGGGTCAGGGCTCCTAGAAGGTGGGAGCCGGCTGCCTGGCCTCCTTTCTCCTCCAGGAAGAGTCATTCTTTGGCATTTGTGTTTGCCAGGAGGAAGGCGGATGGTAGTGACAGAGGGCTGGTCGGCCCTCGGGGCTGGAGCCCTCTGAGGGGACTTGAGTGCCTGACCCTGGCCTGTCCTCATTCGACAGCTGGAGCTGTAAGCACTGGCCCAGTCCCCCCACCCCACCCAGCCATGTACTGCCTGGGTTCCCCTCAGAAGGGAAATGTGTATGGAAACATCTTGGCAGCAAGTGGAAAAAGGTGTATGGCCCATGAACCAACTGAAAACTCCAAGAAATCTCTCTCTGCCTCTGCCAGCAGCGAGTCCTAGACAGAATCGAGAACTCGTTGCTGTCCTCAGCTGTAACTACTGTTTCAGAATGTTGCTGCTGCATAAATTTGTCATGTCAGCCAGCCGGCTCCGACTCCGTGTACGAGTGTGTGTGTGTGCGCGCACGCGTGTCTGTGTCTGTGTGTGCGCGTGCGTGCGTGTCACCACCGGAGCATTTAGGGCTTGGTACAAGATGTTTCTAAAATGGCAAAGGTTTTTCGTGTTTGTTTGTTTTGTTTCTTTGGAAAAAGAAAAAGAAAGGAAAATTATGCAGAATCGAAAGCATTCAGATTGGATGACCTGCTCGTATTCCGATCAGTCGCTTCCATTGTTAGCATCGTACACATGATTGTGATTTTTATGTCAAAAGAAGCCAAAACTTGCAATACTATTTTTAGCAGACAAAAAAAAAGAAAGAAAAGAACTAAGTATAAAATGTATAAATATTTTTGACTTGAACATTTGGATGGCACTGGGTGCAAGTAGAACATCCATCCTTCGGACGGAATGTTTGGAAAAGAGAGACTTTTAAAAAGGAGATGTTTGTTTTAAAGAGTCTGTTTAGGGGTTAAAGTACTGTAACTCACGACTGTTAAAAAAATAAATTTTCCTGTGCTGTAAAGGAAGGTTTCACAGTACCACTGAGTTAGATTTCAGCCACAGAAGATGCTTCGCTGTTTTTTTGGGTTTGTTTTTTTTTTTTTTTTTTTTTTTTTTTGTCTTTTTTTAAGGAGGAAGCCTTTGTTTTGTTTTCCTGAGCCCTCACTCTCTTTTTGTGCTGTTACTCGGTAGAGTCAAGACTGTTACTTTTTAGCCATGGCTGACATTGTATCAATAACTAAAACTGAAACATCCAAAACTGACCAGGGAAACAGAGGGCTACAAGCGTGCTCAGAGCCGTTTCAGACAGTGGAAATCCATGACAAGCAAACAAAAGGATGTGATCATTAATTGTAAAGCGCTTTGTAAAATTCACATTTACAAAATAATAAAGTCAGTTCAAACCTAAGTTTCCTGGACTTGACTTGGCCCTGTGGGGTTTGGGGGAGACGCAGAGAAGCCAAGGTTGGGCTGTTGAAGGTGGGGTGGCCAGTGGTCCCCCAGGGGCAGCCTCAGGACCCCTGCCCCTGTTAGCGGCGTCCCCAGGCCAGCTGCCCACACAACAGGGCAGGGATCTGGCTGTGGGGTTCAAGGCCACCTGCCCCGTCTCTTGATCTCCCCAGTGTTTTACAAGGTGGTTAGGATGTCTGCAGGTGTTAGTGTGCCTGTTAGAGGGGAGCCCTGTCCGGACCCCCAGGCGACCTGCCAGGGCAGAGGGATCTGCTTTTCGGGGCCTTGGTTTTATCGTCTGAGAAGTGGGGCAGCCCCTGCCTCACCTGCCACCCAAAAGGTGCATGGCTCCCTCTTTCCCTCCCCCTCCCCCTCTGCCACCCCTCCTGGGCCATGTCTGTCCCCAGGTGCACAGAGAGACAAGTGCAGGTGGGCAGAGCTGGGCCCACAGGATTGGCCTTCTCTCCAGCCCTGAGGCTGGTGTCCTGGGGTTCCGGCTGCGTGGCCAGCCCCACTTCCCTTTGCTCCTCTGGTGTATCCACAAGGACAGGCCGAGTGCTTTGCAATCATGTGACCCCCAGACCTGGGGTCCTGCCGGGCCCTTGATGGGTGCCTCCTACGTCTGGAAGCACTTTCCTCTGGACATCTGCATGGTGGGCTCCTCACTTCCTGCGGTCATGTGAGGGTCTCATCCAGGGGACCATCCTGATCACTTCATGGACACCCCTCCCTGGCCTCTCTTCCCCTTTCGCAGGGTTCATGGCACCTGCTTTCCCGAAGGGAGGTGGTGAATTTATTGGGCAGGGCTTCATGGCTGTGTTCCCAGAAGAGGGTCCTCTGGGCCAGCACAGGGCAACCCCTGATGTCTTAAATGGATGGATGTGGTTTCCATATGGGCCCCCTGGATGGAAGGGCCCCTGTGGCAATACGGATGGTGGCTTGGGGTCACCCTGAGCCATTACCTCCTACAGGAGCCGCATCACCACACTGTCCCCACCAGGAACGCCCAAGCGGTCTGTTCCCTGGTGGGGGCCAGGAAACATGGAGCGTTCCGGTCCCCATCCCACCACCAAGTCCAGCCTCAAGCTGCCAGGGTAAGTGCGTCTGACTCAACTTCCCTAGAGAAGGAGCAGAGCCCCTGGCTCTCAAGGCCATCCTCCGGGAGAAGGAGCAGAGCCCCCGGCTCTCAGGACTATCCTCCTGGAGGAGCAGAGCCCTGGGCTCTCAGGACCATCCTCCTGGAGAAGGAGCAGAGCCCCCGGCTCTCGGGGCTGTCCTCCAAGGCAGGGCTTGTTTTCAGGGCTGGTCTGGCCACCCAGCCCCGCTCCTCCAGGCCGACTCTGCTCTAGACAAGTGGCACATGCCCGCCCCACCTGGCCTATTCATTCACCTGCACAGGGTGGACTTGGCAGATGCTGAGTGTCCAGGCACCTGCCTGGCTAGTGGGGAGCTTGGTGAGGACAGACAGCTTGGATGCACACCTGCAAGACCCCAAATGCCCCACTCAGGTGGGTCCCAGGCCACCCCAGCAGCTAGGACTGCTGAGGCCTGGGCAGCGCGGTGAGGGGAGGAAGGGTCATGGAGAATGCCCCAGCTCCGCCCAGGAATCCCGCCACTCTGGAAGGGGGCCCACCCAGCCCACCCAGCCCTCCCAGCCCTCCCAGCCCAGCCCTTCTCCTCTGAGTCAGCCCTGGTTTTCCAAGGAGGCGGGGGAGCCAGGCACCTGCTGCCCATCCCATCCCATGTCCTGGATCCCCCATCCCCCATCCTTCCAGCGGCTGCCTCGCCCTTGCAGCCCCGACAGAAACTGGCTGAGGCATCAGGAGCCTTACATGGGCCTCCCCCACCTGGCGCCCCTTTGTCAGTTTGGACAGGAGGGTGCTGCGTCAGCAGGACCCACGGCTTTGTCCCCAGCCCTTTGTACTTCGGCACAAAAGGGTCAGGAGCCCTGGGTGGAGGAGGGGCCCGGGAGGGAGCTGAGCTCAGAGTCTGGGGTGGGAAGGGGGCCTGCGGCGAGCCCGGGGGCTGGGATGGGGCCCTGTGATCTCCCTCACTCCTGAGCCGCTTTGGGTCACGTGTGCCTTTTGGTACCCATGGGATGGACAGACCCCACTCTGATGAGAGGAAGGCTCCCCGGGCTGCCAGTGAGAGCACCCCTGCCTTCATCCACCTCCCGGCCTGATTCTGGTGTTACCCAGGGGCTGGGGGATGTCCAGCCCTGCCCTGTGCCCATCCCACCAGGCAGCCTGTGAGGAGTAGGCTGGCTGGACATTCTGTTTGGCGGTGGACACAGGCCTCTTGGGGAGGAACCATGATGTGGGCGGGGGGAGTTTTACGGGTAAAGGGAAGGAGGGCGGGGGCAGCAGGTTAGGGGCAGAGGGCCCCTAGCTGCTCGCTCGGAGTGGCTGACCCTGCCGTGGGTTACTGTGGCCCTCAGGCCAGGACTCTCTGGTCTCAAAGACTGGAAGGTGTCTGGCGGTGGGCACCTCAGGCTGGGAGAAGAGTCCGGGAGCAGGAAGGGGGGTGGGGCGGGTGGGGGGAGGATGGAGCCTCATCTGCCCGCCCACAGGAACCCGGCTCCCATGACCTCTTGATCACTGGGGGCCCCACATAGGTCTGAGCACACGGATGAGGGGCAGGAGGTAGATTGAGTGGTGGGGTGTCCACGGGTTCCATGGGCTGTAACGGAGTTGAGGGGTGGAGAGGCTTGGAGAGGGCTGCATCCCCACCCTCACGTTGAGGGCCCGAGGCCACACCCTCCCCTTGGGGCTCCCTGGGGATCTGCGGCCATCCTGGAAGGCTGGAGCTGGGAGCGGGTAGAGGAAGCCTGGGGTGGGGTTTGGGGGAACTCCAGGTAGCCCCACTGGAAATGCGGCAGAAGTGAGCTGAGGGTTGGGCTTCCAGAGGGAGTGGGGAGCCGCTGTGGAGGGGTCCGCCTGGCTGCCTGGGACCCCACCAGGCTGAGGGAGGCGATCTGGGTGGGCCAAGGGTACTGAGCAGGCCTGGAGGTGGGAAGGTTCCCGATGACAAGTCCCCACCCAGCCTCTCCAGGGCCTCTCTCCCAGGCAGGGCTCAGCCGGCTGCGGAAGGCTTGGGGGCCCAGAGAGAGAGGAGTTTGGGTGGGGGGCACAGACCCCTTAGTGAGCAAATAGCCAGGCTGAGCCAGCAAAGGAACTGGGTCTCTGCCAGGTACCATTCCCACCCACCCTCAAGACCCAGGCTGGGCAGAGCGGGCGTCCTGAGCTGGGGGCAGGGGCCTTGAGATGGGGCCAAGGCTGGCTGAGGTGTGTGGCTGGCTGCCAGCTCTAGCCGGTAAGACGAGACAACCCAGGGAGGTCACTATGTGTCCCTCTGGCCCCCATAGTCGGGCAGGTTCTGGAATGGGGCTCCCTGAGCACCAGCACCGGGTACCTGCCCTGGCACCAGGAGGCAGCTCTCCCTCGCACAGGAGCTTCAGGGTGCCCCCCTCCTTCCAAGCCAATCCCTTGAGAAGCCAGCTCCATGGTGCCCCTCCCTCGCCCCCCTCAGCCCCTCTTCCTGGAGTCCTCTTGAGGGCAAAACTAGGCTTCCTCTCAAGGAAGCAGCCGTGGCCCCCAGCTGTGGGCTGCACTCAGGAGGGAGGGAGGGAGGGTCACACGGGACAGTCAGGAGACAGAGGGACAGAGGGACAGCCTCAGAGGTCCTGAGCACGTGTCTTCATCCCCTGCTCCTCCTCCCCTCCAGCTGGGAGGCTCCAGCAGCCCAGGAATGTCCACAGCTCTGGCTGCCCACTGGGGCCCTGGTTCCCCAGCTGTCCCATGTCAGTCGGCCAGGACCGTTCCGGGAGACCAGCGCTTCCCAGTGACTTCTCATCAAAGGGGCTCGGGGACAGACAAGACCCGATTCAAGGTTGGGCTTGGGGCCTGCGAGCTGGTGACAGGGCACATGTCTTTCCAGGCACCTCAGCCCAGGCGTGACCCCGGAACTGGGATCCCAGCCCAGGGTTGAGGTCTCCTACCAACCACACCCACATGTTGAGGTGCCACCTGTTCCTTCACCTCGCCCTACCCCCACCACGAGGGGCTTCCTCTGCTCTCCTCCAAGGAGGGGCGGATTGGGCTGTTGGGCCCTGTCCCTCAGGGGGCAGGGTGACATGGAGGTGCCTCTTTGGGAAGGGTGACAGTAGCAGTGGCAAGAGCATGCACACTGGCCAGTCAAGCTCAGGACCCCTGTGAGGGGGTCAGCACCAGAACTGGGGTGGGCCCCGGGCTCAGCCAGGCCATCCCAAAGGCAAGGAGTCCTCCCTGGGGTGCCCTCAGACCAGCCTGGCTGCAGCCGGGCAGGTGGAGCTCTGCCGGATCGGGGTCCCTGGGGAGAAGCACTCCGGCAGCCCCAAAGACCCTGCAGGAGCCCACGGTCACGGCAGCGCCCCTTCCCACTGCCCAGAGGTGCAGCCGCCTAGAACCCATGAAGATGACAACCTGCAAACAAGGTCCATCTGCCAAGTGCAGCATGATGCGCCCTAAAACAGGGATGCACCCCAAGGGCACGAGGCTCCGTGAGAGGAGCCAGGCTGACAACTCCCTCCTGCAAGGGTTCACTTCGTGAGGTGCCCTGTCACCAAAATCACAAAGACAGGAAGTAGGATGGAGGCGCCGGGCTGTGGTGCAGGATCCAGTGTTTCATGGGGGTGGAGCTTCAGTTGGGGAAGATGGAGGGTTCTGCAGACAAGGGTGATGGCTGCATGACAAGGTGACTGTGCTCAGTGCCACTGAGTCGTGCACTGAAAAATGGCTAAAATGGTGGATTTAGAACATACCTATATAGCCGGGCGCAGTGGCTCATGCCTGTAATCCCAGCACTTTGGGAGGCAGATGGATCACCTGAGGTCAGTAGTTCGAGACCAGCTCTGGCCAACATGGTGAAACCTCATCTCTACTAAAAATACAAAAATTAGCCTGGCATGGTGGCACATGCCTGTAATCCCAGCTATTTGGGAGGCTGAGGCACGAGAATCACTTGAACCCAGGAGGCGGAGGTTGCAGTGAGCCAAGATCATGCCACTGCACTCCAGCCTGGGTGACAGAGCGAGACTCCGTCTCAAAACAAACAAACAAAACAAAAAAACCACATATATAGTACATGTATATATTTAAAGACAGGGTGGGGAAGAGAAACCGATCCCCCGGGAAAGGCTGCTGAGAGGACAAGGCGGGGCAGGGCGTGCAGCTTGTGGCCTGTGACAAACCTCAGTCCCCGTGCGGGGAGGCCGGGGAGCAGCTGCAGAGGGAGGCATTTCCCGGCACGTTCTGTGTTTCCCAGCAGTGGCTTGGGTTCACTCAGGGCCTGCAGGAGAGGAGAGGGTTAAACAGAGGCGCCCTCCGCTGAGCCAACCTGACTGCAACCCTGAGGCAGCTCCTGCACCCACTCAAGGGGCCAGTGTCTATGAATGGGCCATGATGGTCAGCCTTCAGGGTTCCTTTACAAGCCAAAGCCAGATTCTTGCTGATGGCGGGCTAGGCGACCTGGCCAGGGCTGGGGGCTGGAAGTGAGTCTGAGAGAGATGGAGGCTCCTTGCTTTAAACAAGTAGCTCAGGGAGGACCCGAGCCCCTCTCTTTCTGGAAGCCTCTGCGGTGGGTCCTTCCCTGGTAGCCTGGGTCCGACGAGCTTGGAGGAAGGGTTGACCCCAGGGCCCCCCCAGGGCAGGGAGCCCCCCCACCCCCTGCAACCAATCACTTCCCCAGCAGGATCCTGCACCTGTCTCCCATGCCAGCCCTGCCCAGTCGACGTCCTCAGAATTCTGCCCCTTCCCCCAGGGGCCTCACTGCTGCCCACCCCACTCCTTTCCCTCCTCTCCGCTGAAATGTTGAGCAAGCAGCCTCTCTTTTTTGTGGGAGCAGCCCCATGCAGCTAAACCCCCCAAACAACACTGGAAAACCCGTCTGATGCCACCTTTTCATGAGATCGCCCTGTTCTGTGCCTCAGTTTCCCCACATGTTCAGCCAGAGGCATGAACTCCATCAGGCTCCTCACATTGACTGTGCCTCCAACCCCCTGGGCATCTTGTTAGTGTACAGATCTGGCTCTGGGGGTCTGGCGTGGGCCTGGACTCTGCCTTCAACATCCTGGCCACACAGTGAGGCTGCAAGGGCATCCCTTCTGCCCAGAGAGGACGGCCCACACTCTGTGGTGGACAGACCTGGCTCTTTCCTCATGCAGCACAGACTCGTGTGCAGAGACTACACAGACCAACAACTGCACACTCGCTGCCTCCGGCGTTTGTGGCCTGCAGGCCTCGTCCAGGTCGGGGGGTGCTCCGCGCATCTTCACTCCGCTTCCCTTTGCCGGGCTTGTGGGAGCGCCAGGGTGGAGGTGTCCTCACTGCCCGCCTGAGAGGCATCCGCGGTCCTCGCCGGAGATGTGCCCGTATGCCGCCCCCTTACCAACACTGGGGCTTATGAATGGTTTCCTTTTTTACCAGATGGATGAATGTTAAAAAAAAAAAAAAAAAAAAAAAAAAAGGGGAAAAAACCGTCCTCTGACCTGTATGGTAGCAAATCTCAGTCAGCGGTCGCACTCCCACGTCCACAGCCATCCTGTGCCTGTCCCGGCCACACGCACGCTTCTCCTTGTTCACCACGGAGCCCTGTACCAGGCCTGCAGGCCTTCCCAGCTCACTGGGTCTCTGTGGCTGTCACATTGCTGTGGGGTGGGCATTGGCCCAAGAGAAGTTCTGAGTTTCTCTTTTTATTTATTTATTTATTTATTTATTTATTTATTTTGAGACACAGTTTCACTCTTTCACCCAGGCTGGAGTGCAATGGCACGATTTCGGCTCACTGCAACCTCCGCCTGCCAGGTTCAAGTGATTCTCCCACCTCAGCCTCCCAAGTAGCAGGGATTTCAGGCGCCTGCCACCATGCCCGGCTAATTTTTATATTTTTAGTAGAGATGGGGTTTCACCATGTTGGCCAGGCTGGTCTCGAACTCCTGACCTCAGGTGATCCGCCTGCCTTGACCTCCTAGTGTGCTGGGATTACAGGCGTGAGCCACCGCACCAGGCCTGAAGTTTGGAGTTTCTTTTTTTTTTTTGAGACGGAGTCTGGCTCTGTCGCCCAGGCTGGAGTGCGGTGGCCGGATCTCAGCTTACTGCAAGCTCTGCCTCCCGGTTTTACGCCATTCTCCTGCCTCCGCCTCCCAAGTAGCTGGGACTACAGGCGCCCGCCTTGTCGCCTGGCTAGTTTTTTGTATTCTTTAGTAGAGACGGGGTTTCACCGTATTAGCCAGGGTGGTCTCGATCTCCTGACCTTGTGATCCGCCCGTCTCGGCCTCCCAAAGTGCTGGGATTACAGGCTTGAGCCACCGCGCCCGGCCTGGAGTTTCTATATCCACTCATCTGGCATCCTCCTCCGAGGTGGCAGACATACTCGCTTGCGTTTTTCTCTTTGACGCTGGCGCCTGAGATCTGGGTCTGCTGATAATGGGGTTCCGGAAGCCTTGGCTGGTCAGGTTGCTGAGCAGGGGGGACAAAGCACCCTGGGGCCTGGGGCATGGCTGGGCCGCCCCTGCCTGGCTGCTGACAGTGTGGGCCTCACTGCCTCCCGGCCTCTGCCTTGCTTATGGCATTTGCACTAAAACCATTTCCCGGCCGGTGGCTCATGCCTGTAATCCCAGCACTTTGGGAGGCCGAGGCAGGCGGATCACCTGAGGTCAGAAGTTTGAGACCAGCCGTAGTGAAACCCCATCTCTACCAAAAATACAAAATTAGTTGGGCGTGGTTAGGCAACCGGGAGGCAGAGGCTGCATTGAGCCAAGATCACACCACTGCACTCCAGCCTTGGGCAACAGAGTAAGATTCCATCAAAAAAATATAAAAATAAAAATAAATAAAACTATTTCCCATCTACCCAGAGCTGCCCGCAGTGGAGGGATGGGAAGAGACAGGGTCCCACTGCCTGGGGGCAGGGCTGCTCTAGGCCCATCTCAGTGCCACCAGAGGCCAAGTCACAACAGAGCCGCTGCAGGGGCCTTGGGGGCACCAGCAGTCTGCTTGCCCCAGAGCAGCCAGGCATGACCACAGAGTCGGAGATTGGCGACTGGATTCTGCATCAGAAGGGACATGGGGCCCATGACAGAGGTCCCAGGGCTGGGGGAGGTCCCTGGGTAGCACCTGTCTGTTCTGGCTTCAGTTTCTGGAATCAAGAGTCTTGAGGCTGTGAGAACTGGCAGCCACAGCCGAGGGTCAGCAGGGGCATCCCATGCTTTTTGTGAACGAGGCCTGGGGAGCCCTGCTCCCAGCTGGCATCTCACCTGGCGTGTGAACGATGTGAGCGTGTGGCACCTCCAATGCCAACCTAGTCCAGGTGCTGGCCAGGGGGCAGGAAGCCGATGACAGTGTCCCTCCTCCATGGTAACAGTGACTGTGGCAGAAAGAGGCCCCCAGGCCTGGGCACAGAGGGGCTGGCAGGATTCTGGAGCTGGCCCAGAGGCACCTGTGCCACCCTAGAGTGGTGGGGCTGGCAGCCTTGGTTCCTGATAGCGCCAGGGGAACCCACAGAGGCTCCTCCTGCTCCTCCTGGTTCTCTGTATGCCCACCCCGCTGGGCTCCAGCTTCTCGCACCCAGGGGAGGAGGAATGGGGGTCACCTCCCGTCAGAGTCCCTGGCTTGGGAGCCACTGTGGTCAGTCGTGAAGCCTTGAGGGAGTGCTGCATTGGTTTTAAAACTCAGGCTCCCTCTGATGGGGCAGAGGAGGAGACACCTGGAGACCCCCATCACTCCACCCACAGGCGTGGTCACCCAGGAAGGCCTGGATAGTCCCAGGAGGTCCCCCATCTGCACGAGGCACCCCCCTAAGTTGCTCCAGCTTCTGGGAGTACCACCTGAGGGTGCAGGTGGTGGGGCCAGGCCAGGAGCTGGGCGGCAGGGGTCCTGGGGCCTTGGGCAGGCCACCCCTCTCCTTGCCCACTTGAAGTAGGCTGAGTATGAATGTCCCTGCCAGCCCTGATGGGCTTCGGGTCTGTCCCTCCACATAGATGCCAGGAACCACAGGGCCCTGGGCAACCACAGCCTCAGGACCACCCCCCTCCTTCTTGTGCCCCCAAGGCAGTGGTCCAAGCAGACCCAGAAACAGCCTAGACAGAGCTGACTCTGGGGTCAGCCCATGTGGAAACTTCAGGGGCCTTCAGTCCCAGGTTGGAGTGTGCAGGAGGAAGAACCAGCCAGCTCCATGCTGGGCCACAGCCAAGAGGAGAAGCCGGGACTGCAGGAACGGAAGGCAATGGCCGTGCCAGCCCCAGCAGAGTGGGGACAGGCGAGGCTCCAGTGGGACCCCATGGGAAAGAAATCCCATCACTCTGACCCACTCCGAATACACACCAAGCCCTCCTGTCAGATGCAGATGAGCCCGAGGTGTGTGCCTCTCCCAAGTGGGAATGCATCAGTAAGTGGCTAGGCCTAAGCCCTCAGGCCATTTAGCTGTCACTGCGTGGCAGAGAGGACCGTGGTGCGCTCTGCGTTCTGCAGTTTGATGGTGCATTTGTACTGAGCTCCTCCTGCTAGAACAGCGTTCCTGGAATGGAGAGGACGGCGGGACTCATTGGAATGGAAATCAATTTGATTAGAGAGCAGTCAATTACCGCTAGGACCGCAGCTGTGATCCGGGTGGAGCACCAGCTCCGTAAAAATATGTACAACGTCCCGGGGAAATGCTGCAGAGAGGAACCTGAGGGGTCGGGGAGGCTGCACGGCTGTGCCCAGCGCAGCGCTGGCCCGGGCCTCGGGCTGGGAGGCGTGGGGGTCCCTGGGGTGCTCCCCATTTGGCCTTGGTGTGTAGCTCAGCTCCTCTCGGCCCCAGTGTTCACCTCTGTAAAACGGGATAATGCTGGTGCCCACCAGCAAGGTATGGGGGCTCAAAGTGGCCATTTTTACAAAGCACACAGCAGTGCCTGAGTGTAGGACACCCCAGGAAACGCCTGGTCAGGCAGACTTTGCTCAGCCCAGACGGAAGCTCAGCTGCCTGACACACACGCTGGGCCCCCAGAAGGATTTCACTGGGGGATTCTGTGCCAAAAAACCGAGAAAGAGTTGGATCCAAACACCACAATTTCCCAAGATGGGCGGGTCGAGTGGAGAGGACCATGAAGAGCCGGGGTCCTGGGCTTACGTCCTGGCCACCCTGAGCCTCAGTCTCCCTCTCTGTATGGGACAATGACCACCTCCCCGGTTGGCAAGGGAGGACTGACCACAGCAGGATCCCCTCTGTTCCTCCCGTGCTGGAAGCCAGAACACGGAGGGCCCGAGCCCGCAGCCTGGGTCCCACACAGAGGCTGGTGCGGTTCTGCGCTGCCTTCTCCCTCATGGGCTCTGGTCAGGGATGCAGGCCTCTCTCCGGCCCCCACCCTTGTCACACAACAGAGGCAAATAGTGCCCGTGGAAATGGCGCCCGTGGAAATGGTTCCCGTGATGTTGCTGTGTGGAGGGTGAGCCAGCAGCACAGAATGGGCCCCGGACCCACCAGACCACTCGGCCTTCTGTTACAATCACAAGGAGCCCCTGGGCAGAGGCAGTGCCCGGCATGTGATGGTGGGGAGGGAGAAAAGATGGGGAATGGAGATTCGCCCCTTCCTCCCCTTCAGCTGAGTGCCCTTGCTCGGTAGCAACCTGAACACATGTGCGCAGCAGCCTAGCCGTCAGGAGCCAGGCGGGCCTGAGACCAGGTCCCAGCTCCATCTCCTGGATGGGGGACTTTCAGAGTCACTTAACTTGTCTAAGATTTTGTAAAATAGGATACGATTGCCATCTTACAGATGTGTCACGGAAATTGGAAAACAGTGTCCATTCAGTATTTCCTGAGAAACTGCTGTGGGCCCCGAGCTCCGTGGCTGGTACATTGCAGATGCCCCACACGGGACCTCCAATTCTCATGGTTTTATGGGGCGAGCCAAGAACAAAGCGACCACTTGGAGCATCAGGCCAGACCAGCTGCTGCAAAGCTGAGACAGGCGTGACCGCCCAGCACGGGCTCACAGCGGCTCAGCAGAGCCTCAGGGCCGGAAGTGTCCTCAGCCGTTCCATTGGAGTCCCTTTGGTTTTGCTCAGTTCCACAGCTCACCTGGCGTCAGCACGTGCAGATGGTGGAACAGGCCTGGTGCTTCCTCCAAAGACCGGGCTCGTGGGTCATCATGGTGACAGAGCCGCGGCATGCACCCATTGGCAAAGCAGACCCCATCCTCTTCCTTGCGCTTCCTCACGTGCTGCAGAGGTTATGATTCCCATTTAGCAGATGGGAACATCGTGGCTTCCAGAGGCTCCAAATCTTTTTTTTTTTTTGAGACAGAGTCTCGCTCTGTCACCCAGGCTGGAGTGCAGTGGCTCCATCTCGGCTCACTGCAAGCTCCGCCTCCCGGGTTCACGCCATTCTCCTGCCTCAGCCTCCCGAGTAGCTGGGACTACAGGCGCCAGTCACACACCTGGCTAATTTTTTGCATTTTGTTTAGTAGAGACGGGGTTTCACTGTGTTAGCCCGGATAGTCTCAATCTCCTGACCTCGTGATCCGCCTGCGTCAACCTCCCAAAGTGCTGGGATTACAGGCGTGAGCCACCGCACCCGGCCCAGAGGTTCCAGATCTTATGGTCAGTGAGGATGTCACATGGTGCACTCAGACCCTGTGGAAACAGGTCTCAAAAAGTTACACACGGAATCACCACATGACCTGGCCGCTCCCTCCTGGCACAACGTGTGCACGAATGTTCACAGCCACAGCGCGGATGACCCTTGGAAAGACTCTGCTAAGTGAGGGAAGGCAGCCACAGAAGATGCGTGTGGCCCAACTCCATTGATACGAAAGGCCCCGAGCAGGCGACTCTGTGGAGACAGACGGTGGACGGGGGTGGCCAGGACCTGGGGGCAGCGGCCAGGGAGGTGTAGGGGTGGCTGCTGAATGGGGTCAGGGCTTCCTTCGTGGGAGAAGGTTCTGGAACTAGATAATGGTATTAGTTGCACAATAATATTATGTATGTACTTAATGCCACTGGATTATACAGTTTGCACTGGTTAAAATGGCAACCTGTGTTTTGTGTATTTTACCACAATTTTTAAAAAGCTAGAAAAGGCTGGGCGCAGTGGCTCAAGCCTGTAATCCCAGCACTTTGGGAGGCTGAGACGGGTGGATCACGAGGTCAGGAAATCGAGACCATCCTGGCTAACACGGTGAAACCCCGTCTCTACTAAAAAATACAGAAAACTAGCCGGGCAAGGTGGTGGGCACCTGTAGTCCCAGCTACTCGGGAGGCTGAGGCAGGAGAATGGCATAAACCTAGGAGGCGGAGCTTGCAGTGAGCTGAGATCGGCCACTGCACTCCAGCCTGGGTGACAGAGCAAGACTCCGTCTCAAAAAAAAAAAAAAAAGGCTAGAAAAAAAGCCACCTCACTGCTAGTGAGTGCTGGAGCTGAGATGAGAATCTGAATCAGGCCAGTGCAGCTGTGCCCTCAACCAGCCACTGTCCTGTGTGGGGACCTGGTGCTGGGGGGTCACCTGGGCCGGGTGCCCTCATCAGGGCTGGCTGTGAGTGGGGTCTGGCATGCCCAGGGCTTGCACATGGGCAAGTGGGTGGTGGGCTCCTTGCACATTTGTGCCCCCAGCGGCCTGGGCACAGGGATGAGACGTGGCTCTGCCCCCACTCCATTCGCCTCCATGGTGAAGAGGCTCTAGGGGCACCGCTGGCCCCTCCCAGGGCTCTGACTTCATCCTGCAGAGGATGGCATGGTGAGGGGTTGGCCTGGAGTGGGAGTCCAGCCCATGGAACATTATTGATCACAGGGAAGAGCCGGGGTGACAGGGGCTGGCCCAAGGCCGAGGGCTCCCTGGTGGAGGAGGGGCTGTCCCTGGGTACTCTGGTCCCGGGCAGGGCCCACCCTTCCTTCCAAGCCAGGGGTGGACTTGGCCAGGAGGGGCCACAGAAGGTGGGGGGTGGCGGCCAGCCAGCAGGCAGGGAGGAGGGGGCTGCAGAGTCCGCAGACCCCCGCCCTTTCAAGCTACCAAAGATGCTGGGCTGACCCCTCCTAGCCCCTCGCAGCCCCATGCCCGCTTATAGAGAAGGCAAGGGAGCTGTCCCAGGCCATACCGATGCTTGAGGAAGCAATTTTGGCTCAGAGTATTTCTCTAAGCACCCAGGGCTGGCAGCTCAGAGTCCAGGGTCCAGGGTGGGTGGTCCCTGCAGAGGCAGCCATAGGTACCAGTGAGTTCACAGGAAAGGAACCCCGGGGGTCACCTAGCCGCCTTGGCTCACGTCAGATCAGGGAGGAGGCAGAGGGCAGTGGTCAGGGTGGCAGGGGAAGTCTTCGTGCTGGAGATGGCCAGGAGCAGGCTCTGCAGGGTGTCCAGGACACAGGAGGGAAGGGCGGGCAGGTGGTGGCATGGCCTGAATCCAGGTGGGAGGCTCAGAGTCCAGGCCTGCCAGAGCCGCAGCAGTAGGGGCGGAGGGCCAGGCAGCCACGGAGCTCCTGCAGCCTGGAGTCAGGAGGAGACACCTCTCCTGCCTGGCTCTGCAGTGCCTGGGGTGCTGCTGCCCAGGGAGAGCCGGCCAGGCCAGGCAGACCCGATGCAGCAGTAGTGGTGCGCGCCACTCCCGGGACCGCGCTTTTCCGCAGCCGCACTGAGTTATGTGCTGGCTGCTTTTGTATTTAGAGAGTGGAGCAGATGGTGGGCGCAGTAACACTTTAAATTAAGGATTCCAAATACACATTAAATTTAGATTTAATAAGACAGTTATTGTATGGAAATTCAGGCCCACCGATTATTTTTGAATATTGAAGCCTGATCAACGACAGCTCCGATTGCTGGGATGTGCACTGAAGGCGTGGCGGGGAAGTGGCAGCTCGTCTACCAAAGCCCCCAAGGCCCACACCCTCAAGCTCCAGAGCCTGCCCCTCCGTTCCGTCCTCAGGGCCCAGGAGGCCAGCGAGGGGCAGAACATCACAGCAGCTCCTGCAGGGTGAGCCCCTTACGCCTCGGAGCTGTCCTCGGAGGCCTGGCAGGTGCCCTGGAATCCACCGGAAGTCGCCCGTTTTGTCCATTTTGCAGGAAAGGAAACCGAGGCTCAGAGGGGTGAAACCATGTGACGCAGGTCACTCTTAGAGGACCGGGCTGGGAGAGGGGACCTGGTGCTGTGAGGGGCATACTCTTCTGCAGGGCAGAGGCTGGGCCTGGGAGGGGAGCCTACTGCCGCTGGACATCTCGGGCCGCAAGGACAACCTTGAGGCCTAAATCCCCAGCCTGCCCTGGCTGGTCGGGGCTGCTTCTGTCTCTCCCAGGAGAAAAGCCTCACTGAACGAGGGCGGTGGGGAAAGGGGGTGGGGGCACTTCCCAGCCACAGCCCCTCCCCCAGCAGCAGCCTCCCCGTGCTCCTGGTGGGTGGAGCAGCCTTGGGAAGGGGGATTCCGGGAGCTGACCGGCCCCCACTCCCCGCAGGCCAGCCCATCTCAGCCCCCACCGTCCCAGCTTCCCCTCAAACCAGGGGCTGGAAGCTGCTAAGTGCTCGGATGATTTCTTATGGCCGCAATAAATCTGTTCTTTTTGTCCCTCCAGAAAAAGAAGGGGGGCAGTCAAGTCTCCAGACCGGACGAAGCCTGAGCCCTCGCGACCGCCGGCAGAGCCATGCTCGCCCGGCACCAGTTCCTGTAACCGGCAGCTGCGCTGTTTGTAATCACTCCTTGGCAGACATTTATCATCCATTCCGGGGAGCAGAGAGGTCTCAGTGTGGGCCGGTGGCCTGGCCAAGGGCTGGGCTGCCCCGGGAGCCGCATGGCCTCTCTGTGCCTAGCCCAAGGCCCTGTAGGTGCCCAGCAAGGCAGGAACACCCCTAGCCTGGGCAGGAGGCTGGGGTGCTGGAAGTGTCTGGGGCCTGCAGAGCGTCTAGCCAGGGGCCACCTGCTACCTGGGAGCCAGGTCAACCAAGGCAAAGCCCTGCCTTCCTCCACGAAGGGTGCTCTGGCGTGGGACCGGGCTAAGTGCTTTCCTCTGCCCCTCTTTGTCACCTCCAAGAAAGGACCTTGGGATGAAAGAGCCAGGAGATCCCAGAGGGAGGTGGCTGCCCTCGGTGAGAACGTCAGGACTCCCAGGGCAGGGGTGAGCCATGGCGGGGGTCTCCCCTGTGGCCAGTTGAGCTCCAAGGGTCTGTCCCTCACCCTCTGGCCAGAGGGAACACATAAAAATACTTAACACCCAGTGAAATTCTCATTTCATACTAGCAACTGATCAATTTCTAGTATATGACCCATCCAATTTGGGGGCATATTTCTATTTTTAAAATGCATCGTTCATTTAAAATAAAAACTTAGGTAGGTGTTCTGTGCTTTTCTGGTGAGCTTCCCTTACCCCATGGGGTCTCCCCTTGCTCACGACCCCCAGCTCTGTTCCCCGCCAGACCCCCGTTCCATCCTGTCTGGTCCTCCGCCGTGTCTCTGCCATGTGGCCTTGGCCACCCCGACCCCTCTGCTGAGAACACCTTCCCTTTTGTCATGGCCGCCCCAGCAGGGAGTCTCTTCAGACTTCAGACAAGTGGTGCCTCTTGTTCACGTGACAACACACTCAAAACTCCAACCACGTTCACAGCCCTTGTCCTGGTTTTCCAAGAACTCAGGTTTGTATTTTATTTTTCCGGACTGGTCTTAGTCTGTTGCCCAGGCAGGAGTGCAGTGTCTTGACCTCCCAGCTCACTGCCACCTCCATCTCCGGGACCCCAGCAATTCTCCCACCTCAGCCTCCTAAGTAGCTGGGACCACAAGTGTGCACCGCCACACCTGGCCAATTTTTTTTTTCTTCTAAATTTTTGGTAGCGATGGGGGGTCTCACTATGTTGCCCGGGCTGGTCTCGAACTCCTGAGCTCAAGTGATCTGCCCACCTCAGCCTCCCAAAGTGCTGGGATTACAAGCGTGAGCCACCATGGCCTGAACTCATGTGTTTAGATCAGTGTCCCCCACTTACTTTGCACACAGCAGCTCAGGGCTGTGTCTGCCCTGCCGTCCCCCTGGGTTGGGCCTCAAGCTGCCTGCCCCTGCTCCCCTGCCCATCACAGCCCAAGGACTGGATGCCACTGGCTCTCAGAGCCTCCATTTCCTGGTTCCTAACGGGGCAGGGACCTGCATGGCCAGACCCCGCCAGACTCACAGGCGCATGCCACCAGGGAGGCTGGGCCCAAGCCCCGGGAGGTGGCAGTGGCCCTGCCTCCACCCCAGGTGGATCCCAGGGCTGAGGTCTGTGCCCTGCCTGAAACTGGCAGGACAAGGGAGGAGGGCAGGGATCTGTATACGGCAACTCTGGGTTCTTGGGGAGATCAAACAGAACGGGGCTGTGATGTGACTGTCTGACCTCAAGACGGGCCAGGAGAGGAGCAATGGGGAGAAAGGGGAGGGAAAGGGTGGGAGGGGAGGGGTTATGGAGGGGTGTGGAGAGGAGAGGGAAAGGGCGGGAGGGGAGGGGTCACAGAGGGGTGTGGAGAGGGGAGGGGAGGGGTTACAGAGGGGTGTGGAGAGGAGAGGGAAATGGCTGGAGGGGAGGGGTTACTGAGGGGTGTGGAGAGGGGAGGGCATGGGGAGCGCAGGTTGGGGAGCTGCTGCCCCTGCAGAGGCCAGAGGCCGCAAGGCTGGCTCTCCACTCCCTGTGCCACCCTCCGATGTGCCCGGTGATGCCGTCTGCTCCACGAAACAGCTCCATGCATGCTTTGTGCACATGCTTCCTGAATTAAAAAACAGACACAGTGACAAATGGCAACGCCACCATGCAAGCTTGCCCCGTCTTTGCCTGCAGATGCTCCCACAGCTCCTGGGGAAGAAATTTACCCCAAATGGACAGGGGGGTTCTGCCCACCTCAGCTGTGCAGCCCACCTGGGATAATAGACAAAGGGGCTTCCCATCAGAGGGGTCCAAGGCTCCCTCCCCACAGAGCATTCCCCCAAATTCTCCCCTGGTGCCTAATACAACTGCCCCAGAGACCAGAATCCAGGAGCCTGCAGGGTGTGGGGGTGCTGGCTTGGATCCAGGCCCCAAGCCAGGCCCACAGCGGGTGGGCAGGCCCAGTGGGAGGCCCCAGAAGGGCCCGACAGCCCCAGCAGCCCCTCGGCCGCCTCCCGCTCCTCCGAGACCCGCCTGCAGGCACTGCTCACTTCTGCGTAGTTTAACCAGGGAGATTTCAGCCGGGAAGCTGTCGGCGGCAGTCTGCAAACATCCCCTTGCCGCCGCCGCCTGCCAAGTGCCGCCAGCACCGACAGCTTGCCGCGCAGTCGGTCGCACAAGCTGCCTGGCCTGGCACCGGGCTTCTCGCCGACCTCCCACAGGAGCCAGCCGGGAGTCTGTCCCGGGATGTGCTCAGCCTTGCAGCCTCCCCCAGGGCTCCAGATCCTGTTGTGTTCCCATTCTGTCCAGGGCTATGTCCCCATGCCACCCCCCACAGCCACCTCCGCAGCTCCTGAGTCGCCATGGACCCGGAGGAAATCCAGAACCCCTGTGGCTAGAGATGAAAGGACTTTGGGAGACGGCAAATTTGGGTAAAGCTGAGGAGCCCTAGAAAGGAACACAAGTGTCATCAAGCCTTGGGGACAGGCCCCCCCATCACCTTTCAAGGTCAACCCTGCACTGGCGCGCAAGGTTTCCGCCTTGATCCTCTGTACAGGAGCTGATGCCGCGTGTCTGGTCTGTGACTCTCTAGGGACCTAGGATCTGATCTGCCTCTGGGATCCCCTCCAGGAGTCCCTGCGGCTCCTCTGAGGTGTCCTCCTTGCCCAGCAGACACTGACCACCAACTCTGGCTAGGAGAGTGTTCATAGGCCTAGGCCCCAGACAGGCGCAGAGTAAAGCCCCTGCCCCGACTGCTTTGGGAAGTGTTAGGACATCCCCGCATGGGCCCCCTCTGCCAGAATTGGTCCCCAGTGGATGTGGGGAGCTGGCACAGTCACACCCTCATCAGCCCTGGAGTACGCTGGCAGAGCAGCCTCTGGGGCACCAGAGTCCTGGCCCCGCCCACACCCCCATCAGCCCATGGGAGGTAGCCTGCAGCCCGGACCATGCCAGGCTCTGCTCTGCAGAGCCGTCTCCCTGGGCCTTCTGCTGTGGGGAGGGGGAGGTCAGGGCCACCCAGGAGTGCCCCAGCCTCACGGCCCTGTGCCCCCCAAGTCCAGTGTCCAGCCGAGTCTCTGAGTTCCGGCCAGCCCTGTGGCTCCCAGGCCCCCGTGACCCCCCGGGATAGCACTCCAGGCTCAGCCTTCAGGACTGGGTTGCACAATTTAAAATTAATAATCGCGCTGTCTCGTGGCCTCATAATTAAGTGTCTGTTGTTCATCCCCATTACTGTCAGAGAGTGATTTGTTGTTCTCTGAGCACTGAAAATCAACCTGCTCAAGGGAGGGGCCTGTGAGCAGCCGGGCCAGAGCTGCCTAGGGAACACGGTGTGCCCACGCTCCCACACCTCAGGCTGGGGACCCTCAGCCTCTGCTTTCTTTCTTCCTTTTTTTTTTTTTTTTTTTTTTTTGAGACAGAGTCTCGCTCTATTGCCCAGGCTGGAGGGCAGTGGCGCGATCTCAGCTCACTGCAAGCACCGCCTCACAGGTTCACACCATTCTCCTGCCTCAGCCTCCTGAGTAGCTGGGACTACAGGCTCCTGCCACCGCACCTGGCTAATTTTTTGTATTTTTTAGTAGAGAGGGGGTTTCACCATGTTAGTCAGGATGGTCTCGATCTCCTGACCGCGTGATCTGCCCGCCTCAGCCTCCCAAAGTGCTGGGATTACAGGCGTGAGCCACTGCGCCCAGCCCCTATTATTTTTTGAGATGGAGTCTCACTCTGTTGCTCATGCTGGAGTGCAGTGGCGCAATCTCGGCTCACTGCAACCTCTGCCTCCCAGGTTCAAGTGATTCTCTTGCCTCAGCTTCCCAAGTAGCTGGGATTACAGGTGACCGCCGCCATGCCCAGCTAATTTTTGTATTTTTAGTAGAGACAGGGTTTTGCCATGTTAGCCAGGCTGGTCCTGAACTCCTGACCTCAGGTGATCCACCAACCTTGGTCTCTCAAAGTGCTGGAATTACAGGTGTGAGCCACAGCACCTGGCCCCTTCAGGCATTTTAAGAATCAGGGCTAACACAGATAAAGGAGATGTGTTTTCTAAGGAGGAGAAAATGCGAAGTCATGAGCTAGCAAAATAATTTGGTCAAACGTGACCTTCTAATAAGAACTGACGTTAAAATTATGGTTTTAGCCATGTTTCCTTTCAGGAGCAGTTAAAGACTCTCTTGAAGGTGAGACAATTAATTTTTGAGTTTATATCGCACACTGTGACACAGTGGGCTGTTAACATGGCGATCACATTAACCGTCATGTACTTGGCAGAGGCAGTGGTGGGCGCCGGCCGGATGGGATCCCAGCTTGCTGGGCCTGGACAGAGGGGCTCCACCCCCAGGTCTCCAGCCGGGGAGGGGCAGGGGCCCAGGTCCCCCGGGAGTGGCAGTGGAGGAAAGAACCACCAGGGCCCCCGGCCAGGTTGTCTGAAAGGGTTGGCTGCTCAGACCCTCCTGTGAGTACGTGGCCAAAGATGCAGGCGAAATTCCAGTCAAATGTGGGGCTTGATGGAGGCTGGCGTCAGGGGTCAGAGATGAGGCCGGGGCCTCCATCAAGCCTGGGTTGGTGACCCGGGAGCTCTGGGGAGTCACTGGCTGCCTGGGAGCTGGTACTGAGGACCCGGCACAGCAGCCCTGCACTGCTCCAGGCCTGTCAGAGCCAAGGGCCTATGTGTGCACCAACCCCCCCACTGTGTGTCCCCCAGGCTGGCCCTAGGTGCTTCCTCCCAGGAACCCCTCAAGGCGGGTGCCATGGACACCCTCATTTTCCGCAGAAGGAAGCAAAGGTTCAGGGTGGGGTGTTTTGCTCAAGCTCATGCTGGGCAGGGCCAGCATTCCTGCCCAGCCCACCTCACCCTGAAGCCAGTGCTCCTTCCCCTCCCTGGGCCTCAACCTCCCCACCTGGGAGTGGGGCAGGCCAGGCTCCTCTAGGCCCCTCCAGTCTCACCTGCTGCTGGCACTGGCTGTGGCAGGGGACAAAGCTCAGGGGGCCCCAGGGCAGATGGGGAGGCTATAGGCGCCCGGCCACAGCCCTTGGCACCCCTCACCCCCCAGCACTGCCCCTGCAGCCTCTGCTCTTGGCTCCGTTCTCAAACACCCCTTGGCACGAGTGAATGGCTCTTGGTCCACTTTAGAAGAAGTGTCCTGCAGGCCACATGGACACTGAAGCCCCGAAGGCATTTCAGACCCGATGCCTGCGCAGGGAGACAGGGACAGGCCCTTCAGGTCGCGTCCAGCTCCACACCAGGCCCAGGAACACAGGATGAGGAGGACAGCCCAGGCTGGAGGTGCAGGGTGGGGGACAGGCTGCTGCTGTTGGCCCCCACAGGCTTTCAGAGCCATTCTCTGGACCTGGGAGAGGGGGAGGCCACTGCCCAGGTCAGCACGTGGAGGTTTGAGCATGGGTTGGCTCTGGAGTCACGGCAGAGGCCTGCACAGGTGCCAGCATCTACGAGGGGCAGGAGGAAGGGGCCTGCCCCAGCGAAAAGAGAGATGGGGGTAAGTGCAGCCCTCACTGCATCCTTTCTGACGGCCTCCACTCCCTCGTGTTCACCCAAGTCCCAACCAACAGGTGAGCAGAGCACTTCACAGGGCTCAAGAAGCTTGAAGCTTGGAGACTTACCCACTCGTGTTCAGCAGCTGGGGGAGGGGACAGCGTCAGCAAGGCCGCACGCCCAGGGCACAGTGGCAGGTACGGGAGCCCTGGCCAGAAGGGCCAGGCCAGGAGCCAGTGGTGGGTGGCAGCTTGTGGCCTTCCTTCTGATGGAAGGAGGAAAAAGGCAGGGAGAGGAGGCTGACACCACCTCCAGGATGCTCTCCCAGTCTGACTCCCAGGCTCTCCCAGAGAAGGCAGAGCACTGGGAGGTGAGTTTTAGGAGACTTTCCTACAAAAAAATAGCCTAGTAGGCTTTAGCATTTATTTATTTATCACTATTATTATTATTATTATTATTGAGACAGAGTCTTGCTCTGTCACCCAGGCTGGAGTGCAGTGGCACAATCTTGGCTCACTGCAACCTCTGCCTCCCGGGTTCAAGCGATTCTCCTGCCTCAGCTTCCCAAGTAGCTGAGATTACAGGCACATACCACCAGGTTCGACTAATTTTTGTATTTTTAGTAGAAAGGGGATTTTGCCATGTTGGTCAGGGTGGTCTCGAACTCCTGACCTCATGTGATCTGCCCGCCTCGGCCTCCCAAAGTGCTGGGATTACAGGCATGAGCCCCCACGCCCAGCTGACTTTAGCATTTAAACGCATAAAGTTTCAGGAAATGTACTAATCCGTCACCCTGCCTCTCTCCAACCCATTGATGCCAGATAAGACCAGTCATCCCGCCTCTCTCCAACCCGTGGATGCCAGATAAGAACAGATAAGACCCTAAGACCCGTGTAAGGGTGACAGCCACGGGCTGAACTGTGTCATCCCAGAAAGGTACGTCCAAGTCCCAACCCCCAGAACCTCTGCAGGGACCTTATTTGGGAATGGAGTCACGCAGAGGCGATTGGTTTAGATGAGGCCATCCTGGAGTGGGGGGCCCCTCATCCAATGTGCCCCCACAAACCGTCCTTACAGGAAGTGGAGCTAGAGATGCAGGCCCTCGGGGCAGGGACTGGAGACCTGCAGCCACAGGCCCGGGGACCACGACCACAGGCTCCGAAGGGGCTCCGCTCAGGCCCTCAGAAGGAGCCTAGCTGTTTCTGATTGTGGGCATCCGGCCTCTAGAAAGCAGCTGTTGACTTGCTGCAGCCACAGGACGGGGACATAGGCACGACAGGACAGCTGCCCGCTGCCCTCAAGCTAGCCCAGCAACTGGGCTGGCCCCTCACACAGCTGCCCACGGTGCCCTCCACACGATGCCCCAAGTCGACTTGCTCAGCTTCCTCGTCCCTGCCAGCCCCTCTCTGTTTCTCGGCCACTGCCAGGCACCGGGGGGCGCTCGAGCCTGGAGACGGCAACTGTAGGTGAGGAGGATGCACAGGATGGGGTCCGTTGTGCCACTCCATCTCCCGACACTCCCCTCCCACCACGGAGCCCAGCAGAGCCCCCTTCTCCACTTCCTGCCTCTGAGCAGCTTCCCGGCCCCTCCTGCCCTTTAGGGTCGGGTTGGGGTTAGGGGTGCATCACTGAGGACCTGACTTAGCTCCTTCCCCTCCCCCATCCTCCTCTGGGGACCGGAGGGCTGGTTGCAGCTGAGCGGATATGCAGGGGGAGGGGCCCCAGGCAGTGGCCCCCACATCTCACACATGCCCCCTCCAATGAGACTCGGATGGACCTCGAAGTCTCGTACCTATAACTTTAAATTAAAAAAGCCATGTGCTGCTTATGGGCGCTCCCGGCACTCGGAGCGGCAGCGCCATAAAGATCATATCAGAGTACAAGCCATTATGCGGGAGTTTACTATATATACATTCCTAAATGGTTCAGCGAACAGCAGCCTACTTACGGGCAGGGAAGGAGAACTACTTCATTTGGAGTAACAAATGATCCTTGATTTGATTTTAAATGCAATGACAGCCGAATTTATTTCTTATTTAATCACTTTCCTGTGCAGTTGAGAACAGGGTGATATTAAACTCCACAGTGCAGAGCAGGCTCTGGAATCAGCTGAAAGAGGCACGCGAATAGATTATGTTTAGAGGGCGGCGAGGGACTGGTGCACAAAGCACATAACCAGAATGGGTATTTTTGTCATTTATACAGTAGCTTATATCATTATTTCTTCCTGCTTCCAATTTTTCAGTAATAAAAATATAGGCAATGTGATTCTCTTTGCATTACAGATAAACCCTCTTGATTCTTTATTAAATATTTTTATTAATCTGAAGCACTACAAAGCATCTGAGCAGATAAATCAGGCTGGGCGCAGTCATTTTCCCTCTGCTCGTGCTCCATAAAGCGGCTTCGTTTATGAGTGAGCAATACCAGAAAAGAAGGTTTCCATATTCATTACCGAGCTCCCGTATGTCTCCGCTTCACGGCCATGTGGACTCGGCAGAAGTGGTGCCAACGGGATATTTGCTCTTCAAAATCCAACTGGTTTGGCTAATCGCTAGACGAGCCCCTGTTTTGTGTTCTATTTAATTAGGAATTACTACGCGGGCGCCACTCTCGGGCGCCAGCTGGGAAATGCAGCCCCCTCAGCCGCTGGGCAGGGAGGGGTCTCCTGGAGGGGTCCCCTTGAGAGCAGAAGAGGGGAGGGCTGGGCAGGACCCAGCATGTGCCTGGGGCCTCAGAAGCCACGGAGCAGCAAGAGGCCACCAGGTGTGACACGGGACCAGCCTACAGCCGGGACGGAGGCAGGGACAGGGTGTCAGAGCACACCTGCTGTCCTCACTGAGATGGGGGACAGGTGGGTGAGGGGCAGGCTGGGGTCATCAGTGGGGTTGCACTTCTTGCTGGAACGTTCTCTTTCCTGCCCCTGCTGTAGACCCACCTCAGCGGGCGGTGGCGGCCAGCTGTGCCCCCCAAATGTCTTTCCCTTCCTTTCCCTGGCTGCTCCAGCTCTGAGATGACAGCACAATAGTGTGGACCCCCAGGACCCCCATCTCCTCCCGGCTGATGGCCATCCGTGCTGGTGGCCCTGAGGCATCCATGCTGGTGGCTGATCAATTGTCAATAGGAAGAAAATGATGCATAAACTTGATCTGAGATTGAATGAGGCCCTGGTGAAGATGCCCTGTTATCGGTGGGCCCTGTTACCTCCACTCCCCTGGCCTACCACTTCCTGGTCAGTCCAGGCCATGCTCCCATCACTGGCTCTCACCACCCGCCTGTCCTCCCAGTGACAAGGCCCCACTGTCCCCTGACTTCAGGGACTCTCTCCTTCTGCTCCCCAAATCCTTGCAGAGGTGGAACAGCTGAACCCATGGTCAGGTACCCGCTGGAGACTTGGGTCAGATCCTGACTCTGGCATCCTAGGTCTGGTGACCCAGGATGAGCTCTGCCCCTCATTCAACACCATTTTCTGCTCCAAAGAGTGGGGTCTCCATGTCCATCTTGCTGGCCTCTGGGAGGGGGCGTCATCCCTCCTGGCTGGGGGCTATGTGGCCATGACCTCGGCCCTAGAAGGATGCCCTAGGTCCATCTCGGCCAGGTGATGCTGGAGAAGGATGCCCTAGGTCCATCTTGGCCAGGTGATGCTGGAGAAGGATGCCCTAGGTCCATCTCGGCCAGGTGATGCTGGAGAAGGACGCCCTAGGTCCATCTCAGCCAGGTGATGCTGGAGGCAAGACGTGGGGAGGCTTCGTGGCAAGGCTGCACCGTGGAAGGCCTGTGGTCCTTGGAGGAGCTTCATGAGCCAAGGGTGGGAAGGAGCAGGCTGGGGGGAGTTCTCAAGGCAGAGTCGTGCCTGTAGCTCCTCAGGACCTGCGCTGAGAGGAGAGCTGCTAGGACACTTCCCAGTGTGCCTGGGCAGGGCCACGTGTCCCGTGACAACCTGCAAGCAGGGTGGGGGAGGGTCATGTCCTGGTTTTCCAGCCTGGGGTCAGTGGTGGCCAGGCCTGGCCCCTGTGGGGTCCTTGTCTCCTCGCCCAGGGCAGCAGGGCTCCCCCATTACCTCCCTTACCTGTGTCGCTGTCCCACAGGCTGGCAGGGGGCACCCGCGGGCCCTGGGCTGCAGACAGTGTGTGTCTGGGAGTGGGCAGGGCCTGAGACTCCGCTGCCACTGCTGAAAGTGCCTGAGCGGAGGAGGGTAGGGGCCAGGCTGTCTGGCCAGGCACCAAGAGAACACTGTGTTCCCGCCGCCTCCTCGTCAGGGACCAGATCTGAATGCAGCTCGTGTGTCCAGGCCCAGCCGTGGTGCCCAGGCCGCTGATGCCAGGCTGGCCACGGGGGGTGGGGAGAGGCCAAAGGAGGAGTGTGAGTGAGGCACTAGGCTCAGGGACCACCCCCAACCTGAGCCCCAAAACTGTGCTGGGGGGCCCTGCACAGCAAAGTCAGCTGACTGAGGGGGCGCCTCTCAGACCCTGCTCCTCCGGAAAGTTCTGGTCTTGCTGGAGGGATGGGGTAGGGGTAGAGGTGGGAGGAGGGAGCTGATTAATTTCTAGGAATCACCCAGCGCAGCCATTCACCAGCCTTCTCTGTGCCTCAGTTTACCTATCTCTTAGTAGCAGGAGTGGTGACCACCTAAAGCTTGTGCTGCCAGCCAGAGGCAGGGTCCCAGTGGCGGGCACAGCCAGGTGGGTGGGTGCTGCAGCCACTGTGGGAGTGAGGCCACCCACAGCTCTAGGGACCCCCCCCACACCCTCCCCGAGTCTGCAGCCCACTCCTCTTCCCAGCCTGGCTCGGTTGCCCCATATGCTGTCTAAGGAGGGGTGCGGGACGCAGGTGCATGTCCTGCCACCACATGGGAACTGGCTTCCTGGCAGACATGGGAACTGCATGACCGGGACAGTCCTCACCCACAAATGTGGATGGAAACGCCCACCTTGCCCGGGCATGGGGACTCACCCCTATAATCCCAGCACTTCGGGAGCCTGGGCAGGCGGATCACTTGAGGCCAGGAGTTGGAGGCCAGCCTGGCCAACAGCAAAACCCCATCTCTACTAAAAATACAAAAAATATGAGCCGGGTGTGGTAGCGGGCACCTGTAATCCCAGCTACTCTGGAGGCTGAGGCAGGGGAATCGCTTGAACCCGGGCGCTAGAGGTTGCAGTGAGCCGAGATCTCACCACTGCACTCCACCCTGGGCAACAGAGCGAGACTCCATCTCAAAAAAAGGCAAAGGAAACGTCCACACTCCTGGGCCAGGCCTGCACGGCGTCAGCACGGGGGCCGGCCGTGAACTCAGCACAGGGGCTGGCTGTGGAAATGGAGATGGGAATGACCCCCATCCCTAGCTGGGCTTCGAGGCGGGAGGAGGCAGTGAGGGCCGTGGTCCTGCATTGTCTGCTGCGAGGCTCCGGCTGCGCTGGTTCAGCCATGGGTGTTTCCTGGGTGCCCGGCCTCCCTGGGTGTCCCTGGAGGAAGGGCAGGTATGTCTACCCCTGCTTGCGGTGGTCTGCAGGCCCAGGACTGCTCTCCACATGGCCCCAGGTTGGGACAGGCCACCACCGCCTGCAGCTGAGTCCCTGCTGGTCCCCAGGGTCTAGGTTTTCCCAGACGCCCTAGCAGGAGGCCCATGCCGCAGATGGGGACCGGGCTTGAAGCGCTGTGTGCCTAGATCCTGAAGCCAGATTGAAACGCAGTGTCCTTGTGGTTCATATTGCACGCTCCTGTTTCCAACAATTAAAGGGTGTCCTTGTGCCAGGCCAGCCTTCTGGTGGGAGAGAGGAGGGGACGGGGTCCAGGGGAAGGGGGCGGGGGAGGTTCTGGCAGGGTCTGGCTGAGGAAGGAAGGCCACCCCCTCTCCTCCTCCCTGCAGCTGCATCCCCCAGGGCAGTGGGGTGAGGGCCCTGGGAGGGGCCCATGCTCTCTGCGTGGCTGCTGCCCCAACCCAGTCCTGTTTCCCGGGTTTGGCTGGCAGCCTCCCTGGCCAGGCTGCTGTTGCTGGTTCCCGGCAGCTCTGCTCTGCCCCTGCGTCTGGGGACTCATTTTCCTCCCCGATTGTCATGCCTTCAGAGGGCTCTGGGGTGGTTCTGGTGTCTGGGCTTCCTGGCCTCCCTCTGGTAGCGTTCAGTGACGTATGGCAGGGCCTCCAGCTGCCATGCCCTGCCCCATGCGCCTCGCTGTCAGAGCTGCTGATCACTCCCCACCCAGAGCCACCCAGGGCCTCCACCCTCAGGCTCAGAGGTGTCTATCCTGACAATTGCAGGCCAGTGCCAGGCTGGAGCTGGAAGCCTGCAGAGGGCTAGTCCTGGCTGACAGACAGGAGATGGAGTCCAGGTGGAGACAGCAGTTTTCCCCGGAGCCCAGTGCGTTGGGATGGGGAACTGACTCCTGGCCCAGGGTTCCACCTCCACTGGCTCCTGTCCCGTCCCTGCAGAGGGGCTGATGCCTGGAGAAGCAGAGAGTGAGGTAGACACCAGGGAGGCCCAACACCTGGACTTACCCCCAGGCCCTCACCTGGGGTCGCTGGGGTCTGAGAGGAGAGGCCCTGGGGAGGTAAACTGGGGCCCTAACAGGGTGTCCAGGGCTACTGAGCAGGGGATGGGGGTGTCCAGGGCTGCTGAGGGGGGTGGATGGGGGCTGTCCCAGGGCTGCTGAGTGAGGGATGGAGGGTGTCCTAGGGTGCTGAGAGAGTTCTGGTGGGTGTCCCAGGGCTGCTAGTTGGGGTGGTCTAGGGAGTGTCCCGGGGCTGTTGGGGGGACGGAAGGTGTCCCAGGGTTGCTGAGGGGGTTCTGGGGGGTGTCCCAGGGCTACTGGTTGGGATGGTCTGGGGGGTGTCCCACGGCTCCTGAGGGTGGGGGTCTAGGGGGGTGTCCCAGGGCTGCTGGTGGGGGTTTCTGGGGAGTGTCTCAGGGCTGCTGGGGGGTTCTCGGGGGTGTCTCAGGGCTGCTGGTGGGGATGGGGGTGTCCCAGGGCTGCTGGTTGGGGTGGTCTGGGGATGTCCCAGGGCTGCTGGGGGGGATGGGGGGGTGTCCCAGGGCTGCTGGTGGGGGGATGGCGGGGTGTCCCAGGGCTGCTGGGAGGGATGGGGGTGTCCCAGGGCTGCTGGGGGGTTCTGGGGGGGTGTCTTAGGGCTGCTGGGGGGGATGGGGGGTGTCCCAGGGCTGCTCTCAGGTAGTCAAATGCTTTCCAAGAAGGGCCAGCAGCCCGCACAGGTGAGGATCCTCTGGAAAGGTTGTGCATTCCATGAAAGGGTGAATTTTGCGTTCTTCAAGTCCAGCCTGCACTGCACGTGCCCGGCTTTTCTAAGAGGCTCTGGATAGTTCTGGTTTTTATGATTTTACAACTTGAGTTATGGAATATCGAGAGGCTCTGAGGCACCATGGGGGCTGGATGCCAACCCCCTGCAGAGTGAGAGGGGCCCTGGCTGGGTGGTTTCCCCATCGCCGTGTCCCACCTTTGCCCACCACCCCCACCCTGCACCAGGGAGAAGGTGCAAGATCTCTCTAAGACCCCTCCTCATCCCAAGGCCCAGGTTCTCCCAGCTCTCAGTGATGTTGTACTGAGCTAACTACAGCTGTGTGCAGAGAAATGCTCCACCCAAGGAGGACCTCGCCCTCTCAGCCCAGCTGGCTGCACAGGGGAGCGGGGATGGGTAAGAAGCCCCTGTGCCCGCATCTGCCACCATCTGCTGCCCTCTGCCTCTCGAGTGGTGACTTCCTGGAAACTAGCAGGCCCTGGAGTGGTCCATAAAAGGGCTTCAGGGGTGTTTGTACACCGCAGCACCCTGACACCAAATGTGTGGATTTTCCACACCAACCAATTCTCCAGGTCTCTGTAGACACAAACGGGGTGTTCAACAATTCAGTTCAATGCCGACACCAACTGCCCAGAGTTAGCACAGACCCCGAAGGCAGGCTCAGTCCCACAGGACTGCCCCCACCTCAGCTGCCAGCCTCCCTTTGGGGCCACCGCTGCTTCTGACCGACCAACTGTAAATCGAGGGTTCCCACCACCTCTTCCTCATTTGCTAGAATGACTCACACAACTCAGGGAACAGTTTACTTACTGCTACCAGTTTATTAGAAAGGATCAGCTCCAGAACAGCCAGATGGAAGAGATGTCCAGGGTGAGGTGCGGGGTGGCCAGGGCCTCCGGGTCCTCTCTGGGCACACGCTCCTAGCACCTTGATGTGCTCATCAGTCCAGAAGCTCCCTGGACCCTATCATTTAGGGGCCTTGATGGAGGTTCTATTAAATAGGCTTGACTGATCAAACCATCAACCATCAGGGACGAACTCAACCTCAAGCCCCTTCCCCCTCCCCAGGGTCAGGGGGTGGGGTTGAAGATTCCAACCCTCTAACCAGTGGTTGGTCCTTCAGGGCACCACCCCCACCCTAAAGCTGTCTAGGGGCTCCCAGCCACCAGCCATCTCGTCAGCATCCCAAAGGCAAGCTTGTCACTCAGGGATTCCAAGGATTTTAGGAGCCTGTGCCAGGAATCCTGGACAAAGTCAGAATAGACATTTCTTATTATCACACTATTTAAGAATTCGTGAGGACATTCAGTCTTAAAAAGGTAGGAAATTGGCAGGGCACGGTGGCTCACGCCTGTAATCCCTGCACTTTGGGAGGCTGAAGCGGGCGGATCACGAGATCAGGAGATCGAGACCATCCTGGGTAATACAGTGAAGCCCCGTCTCTACTAAAAATACAAAAGTTAGCTGGGCGTGGTGGTGGACGCCTTTAGTCCCAGCTGCTCGGGAGACTGAGGCAGGAGAATGGTGTGAACCCAGGAGGCAGAGCTAGCAGTGAGCTGAGATGGCACCACTGCACTCCAACCTGGGCGACAGAGCAAGACTCCGTTTCAAAAAAAAAAGATAGTAAATTCTGGCACACACTCCAGCCTACACAATGCTCCAAGGTCCATGGATGAACCCGGAAGATGTTATGCTAACAGAAAGGAGCCTGTCAAAAGGACAAATATTGTATTTGAGGTCCCTAGGGTCATCAAGTCCCTAGTGACAGAAAGTAGAATGCTGGGTGCCAGGGTCCGGGAAGTGGGAACAGGAAGTTAGTGTTTAATGGGGACACAGTTTTCATTTTGCAAGATGGGAAGTTCTGGAGATGGATGGTGGGATGCTTGCACAGCAGTGTGAATGTGCTTAATGCCGCTGAAGTGTGTGCCTGAGAACAGTGAAGATGGGCTGAGCGCGGAGGCTCACGCCTGTAATCCCAGCGCTTTGGGAAGCCGAGGCGGGCAGATCATCTGAGGTCAGGAGTTCAAGACCAGCCTGGCCAACATGGCGAAACCCTGTCTCTACTAAAAAATGCAAAAATTAGCTGGGCGTGGTGGTGTGCACCTGTAATCCCAGCTACTCTGGAGGCTGAGGCAGGAGAATCACTTGAACCCGGGAGGCGGAGGTTGTGGTGAGCTGAGAGCACACCACTGCACTCCAGCGTGAGCAACAGAGTGAGACTCCACCTCAAAAAAAAAAAAAAAAAAAAAAAAAAAGAAAGAAAGAAAAAAGAAAAAGAAAAAACATGGTAAATTTCATGCTATGTGCTCTTTACCACAATTAAAAATTTTAGAAATATGTATTTAAAAATCTCTCGGAGGGAAAAACAGATGGGGATATGTCAACAGGGCCCAGGAACCAAACTAAAAGAGCTCCCGGTGGCCAATGCTGGGACAACTTGAGTGACAAAATAGCATAACCCCAGGTCATAACCCACAGTGTAACATAAGGACACATGCGTCCATTCTGCTGTAAATTAAAGATTAAATAAACAAGTAGTGGGAGATAATGGACGTATCTCTCAAGCAGAATTCCAAATAATGTATATAGATACTCCCCAAGAAGGTGGACCTGAGTCCCCACCCCTTAAGTGTGGCCTGTGCTTAGTGGCATCTTCCAGAGAAGACAGTAAAGGGGAGAAGTGGCGGTCACTGATGACAAAGCAAATGCCAGCAAACTCTCCTCCGCCAGGTGACCAAGGTCAACACTGGCAGTGAAGGCCATGCTGGCAGCGTCCCCCCATGTGGTGTGGTGGGAGGGTGTGTCACCTGCATGCTCTTCCCGCCAAACCCATCACCCAGTCCAACTGTGAGGAACACCAAAGACAGAGCCCAGTTGAGGGATGCCCGACAAAACCTGAGCAGCAACTCTCAAAACTGTCAAGGTCGGCTGGGCGCAGTGGCTCACACCTGTAATCCCAGCACTTTGGGAGGCTGAAGTGGGCGGATCACCTAAGGTCAGGAGTTTCAGACCAGCCTGGCCAACATGGTGAAACCCCATTTCTACTAAAAATACAAACATTAGGCCAGGCTCACGCCTGTAATCCCAGCACTTTGGGAGGTTGAGGAGGGCAGATCACCTGAGGTCAGGAGATCGAGACCAGCATGGCCAACATGATGAACACCTTGTCTCTACTAAAAATACAAAAATTAGTCAGGCACGGTGGTGTGCACCTGTAGTCCCAGTTACTTGGGAGGCCGAGGCAGGAGAATTGCTTGAACCTGGGAGGCAGAGGCTGCAGTGAGCCGAGATGGCGCCATTGCACTCCAGCCTGGCGACAGAGCGAGACTCCATCTCAAAACACAAACAAACACAAACAAACCCGTCAAGGTCATGACATGTGCAAGTCATGTGTTTCAAAAGCTGGGACGTCTGGACCAGGGCTTGGGAGGGTCCCTCCAGCCCCAGACCCCAGGCCACTTTGCAGGCTGGCTGGTGTAGCAGGTCCCTGGGCTTGGCCCTCCCTTGTGGCACAGAACTGTCACAAATGCCTCCATCCCCATGTCGGAGCCCCTACTGCATGCAGGTGCCTCCCTTCCCACAGGAAGGGAGCCTCATTTAGGAGGAGGTGGGCCCTTAGGGAGACGGGGCCAGCAGGGGGACTGCAGGGACTGGCACTGGGGGATGGTGTTTTACAGCGAGAGTGGGTGGAATAACCACACTTTAACCCATCATCATGTGGACAGTTTTGTTATGAAAAACACCAGAAAGCCATTAATGTAAATCATGAAATATTCAGCAAGGAAGTCACTTAAATGTCTCGTGTTCCCAGAAACGGTGCCGAATGCTTCCTGCGTCGGGGGCGCCCAAACATCAGCTATTTTGTGCATCTTCAGAGGCCATTATTACGGAACTGGAAGCATTAGATCATCACCACAGACGGTGGGCCTCCTGCGGCTTAGCTGACAAGTCGGCAAGGAAAAAAGGAGGCTCTGCAGGCAGCAGCCACCACCCCCCCAGGTAAGCCAGGTGGGACAGTCAGTCACCTGTGTGCACAGCCCTCCACGTTGAAGTCCTCCCTTCAGTACAAAGTCCTGCCTGTCACGATGACGATGAAAACAGTTGCCCTGTGTTTCCTTCTGCGCTCTGCTCCGCGCCCCACATGCATTTCCTCCTTCCCTCTGAGGACGGTCTCAGGTCACGTGTGGCTGAGCTGTGAGGCAACGCTTTGGGTCCAGCTCTGTTTGGCTCAAAAACTGTGCTCTCCACCACCATCCTGCCTGCCTCTAGCAACTCCCACTGCAAAAATACAAAGTGAAGCAAAGCAAAATGCAGTCAGAAAAGAAGGTGATGATGCACCAGTTAAGATGGTGCACGACCCAAACCAGAAAGCAACAACAGCAACAACAAAATTAAAGATAGAATTACAGGCTGGGCACGGTGGCTCACGCCTGTAATCCCAGCACTTTGGAAGGCCAAGGCGGGTGGATCACGAGGTCAGGAGATCGAGACCATCCTGGCTAACAGGGTGAAACCCCATCTCTACTAAAAATACAAAAAAATTGCCGGGTGTGGTGGCAGGCGCCTGTAGTCCCAGCTACTCGGGAGGCTGAGGCAGGAGAATAGCGTGAACCTGGGAGGTGGAGCTTGCAGTGAGCCGAGATCGCGCCACTGCATTCCAGCCTGGGCGACAGAGTGAGACTCCGTCTCAAAAAAAAAAAAAAAAAAAAACAAAACAAAACTGTATGGTCCAGCAATTCCACTGCTGGGTCTACACCCAAAATAATTGAAACCAGGGACATGAAGAAATATTTGCACACTCATGTTCATAGCAGCAGCCACAATAGCCAAGAGATGGAAACAACCAGGAGTCCATCAATAAATAAGTGGATAAACCAGTGTGCTCCATTCATACAATGGAATATTACTCAGCCTTAAAAAAGAGGGAAACTGACTGGGTGCGGTGGCTCATGCTTGTAATCCCAGCACTTTGGGAGGCCGAGGCGGGCGGATCACGAGGTCAGGATTCGAGACCAGCCTGATCAACATGGTGAAACCCCATCTCTACTAAAAATACAAAAATTAGCCGGGCGTGGTTGTGTGGGCCTGTAATCCCAGCTACTCAAGAGGCTGAGGCAGGAGAATCACTTGAACCCGGGAGGCAGAGGTTACAGTGAGCTGAGATGGTGCCACTGCACTCCAACCTGGGTGCCAAAGCGAGATTCCTCCAAAAAAAATAAACAAATAAAAAGGAAGAAGGAAATTCTGACACAGGCTACAATGTGGATGATGAACCTTGAGGACATTTTACTAAGTGACACGAACCAGTTGCAAAAGAACAAACACTATATGCTTCCATTTATATAAGGTCCCTAGAGTAGTCAATTTCATACAAACAGAAAGTAGAAAGGTGGGTGCCAGGGGCTGGGGGAAATGGAGAGTCAGTGTTAATGGGGACAGAATTTCGCTTGAACTGGGAGGCGGAGGTTGCAGTGAGCCGAGATCGCGCCACTGCACTCCAGCCTGGGCGACAGAGTGAGACTCCATCTAAAACAACAACAACAAAATAGAGTAGGTAAATAAATGAACTATACACTTAAAAAATGGTTAAAATGGTAAAATTTACATTATGCGTATTTTACTAGAATTTTTAAATAAAAAGATGTGGATGGTGAAGAGTGTTGCTGAGGGGCCCTGGCATGTCCGGGGAGTGTTGGTGAGACAAGAACTCACAGCGGCCTGTGGCTGAAAGGACTCCAGCCTAGAGGGTGGCCAGGCGAGGGGCGTTTCAGCACCTTGGAGAGAGACACGCCACACCTGGATTGCCTGGGCGGCGCCTCTGGACCTGGGTGCAGGAGCAGGAGCCTCTGCGGGCTCTCTGCCCACTCTTTTCCTCTGGCTGAAGCAGGGAAGGTGCTTGGGGAGACTTCCCAGGCCCCTGCCCCTCTGGCCTGATGCTCATAGCACTCCCCTGGTCAGGCGGACGTTCCTCCCGGAGGCTGTGCATTTGAGGGGTGCCCCAGCCCAGAAGAGACGGACGGATTCAGTGAAAGATCCCAGCAGGCGGCCGGGCGCGGTGGCTCAAGCCTGTAATCCCAGCACTTTGGGAGGCCGAGACGGGCGGATCACGAGGTCAGGAGATCGAGACCATCCTGGCTAACTCTGTGAAACCCCGTCTCTACTAAAAAATACAAAAAACTAGCCAGGCGAGGTGGCGGGCGCCTGTAGTCCCAGCTACTCGGGAGGCTGAGGCAGGAGAATGGCGTAAACCCGGGAGGCGGAGCTTGCAGTGAGCTGAGATCCGGCCACTGCACTCCAGCCCCGGCGACAGAGCGAGAAAAAAAAAAAGATCCCAGCAGGCAACAGTGCCCCAGAAGGCGCTTCGGAGGCCCGGGTCCCACCCTGCTCTGCACTGCCCACCCCCATGGCCTTGAGAAAGCTCCTGCCCTCTCCAGACCTCTTAACCCCACCCCACAAGGGCTTTCTGGGGCCCAGGGTTTCCCAGCCCAGCCAGAACAGGAAAGGCCCAGGTGAAGCCAGCACAGGGAAGACAGAAATTCCAGTTTCTTTTCTTTTCTTTTCTTTTCTTGAGTGCCTCTGGCCTGCGACCTTCTGGTACCAAATTCTCAGCTGGGGTGATGTCATCGCCTTCCCCCAGGAGAGTCTGTTGTTGTTCTCGCCACAGGGAGGCAAGGAGTTGTGCTGTTGGCATTTAGTGCCCAGGAACCAGGATGCCAAACATCCCTCGTGTGAGACAGCCCTGCCCCCCAGCATCCTCCACCCACCAGGCCCCTGTGACAAATTACTGCAAGTTCCACGAATGCCATTTCAGCCCAGAGCACGCAGCCTTCCGGAAAGTAGGCCCACTCAGACTCTGTGACATGATTCCCGGGGATGGTAAAGGCATCCGGTTACAGTAAAAGCCTGGTCCTGAGTCAACAGTGTTCACCCAAGGGTTGCCAATGCTTTACATTCACACAGTGCTATCAACTAATTGCATGCTGGAGGTTTACCCCAACCCCGGAACCTGCATGACATTACCCTGGTTGCTGGGAGTGGCCCTGTGGGTCCCTATGGGTCAGAGTCACATTTCTTACCATTGTTCTGAAAAGTGAGTTGTGGCGGAGGCCATGCAAATGAAAACATAATTCACAGAGCCGTCTGTGAGTGGCTCACACTCCATAAACACATATCATCTTCAGGGGAAACCTGTGTCACTGGCCCCTCTGATAGGAGTTCATTCATTCATTCACTCACTCAGAGCAATCCAGCGCAAGTGCAGGCAGAGCTGTTACCTGCACCTAGGCAAGAGCAATAGGGAAGTGGTAAGACCTGGACTCGGTCTGTCAAGGGCAACAAGGGGCAGAGGTAAACAAGGGGAACTGGGGTGCTCAATGCGCTGATCCCAGAGGACCTGCATGTGGGGCACCACGACATGGGGGTCCTAACTCAAGCCTGGTGGGAGCTTCCTGCCAGGTGATGGGGCAAGGGAAGAGGGCCAGGCCGAAGGGACTGGGCTGTAGATGCCTGGGGAGAAGCTTGGTGGGTGTAAAAGGTGTGGAAGCCCAGGACAGCCAGGAGCCAGTCTTCTTGGGGGCCAGTTGGGGAGATGCTCCCACCCTCAGGGGCCGACATGGTGGGAGCCTTTGGGGTTTCAGGAGGGAGGCTCCCTCTGGTAACAGCCGGGGCACAGGGAGGCCAGCCAGGGTGATGATGCCAAGTCCCAGAGGAGGGACGGTGTGAGGAGGGCCCGTCCCACTTACCACCATCCATCTCTGGAAAGGGGGTGTCAGGAGGAGCTCCTCCTCACGTGAGCAGTTATGGAAAGGAGTTGTGAAATTGGATTTGCCAGTTAAACATGTGTGCAGTGAGCTGCCATGGCTTCCTGGGCACGTGGGAGAGCCTGGAATTGCATTAAGTAATAGAAATCACCCTGGGAAGCTGCTCCCAGGGAAGCTGAAGTGGCTGTTCCTCAGGCCAGCCCTTGGTGCCATCATTTCTGCTCCATCAAAAGAGGAGGTCTAAACTTCAGGCCAGTGGGGTCTAGTCCTGGGTCTCTCCAGATCCAACGCAGCAGAGAGGGAGAAGAAACACCAGCCCTGGCACTGGGTGAGCATGGGGTCCGATCCTGGTTTGCAATTCCACTGTACAGATGAGGACACCACGGCCCAGAGAAGTTAAGTGATTTGCCCAAGAACACACAGCAGGCAAACAGCAGTGTCAGGATTTGAACTTGGCATCTGTCTGACTTCATGGCTATGCTTCCCAACCTGTTACCTATGGCAAAACTGCTGTGGCCCAATGAACAGAGTGGCTGCAAAGACTTAGGAACTGGAGGGGGACCAGCTTATAAACTGTTAAGTGCCGAGGGGAGGGCCACCCATTAACTGCTGTTTCCATGGGCTGACTGTAGTTGGGAACTGGTGCAGGGCGACCTGGCATTCCCTGTCTCCCAGGGGATGGCAGGGACTAGCCCCGTTGTGTCATTGAGTTCCTGGGTCCCGGCTGGCCAGAGTGGTCACTGCCATTTCACTATTTAGGGGCTGGAAAATTACTATTCATGACAGCAAACTTAAAAATGAAATAATAAGTCTGTCCTTTTAAAAAGCAAATTGCGATGCTGGAATATTCATGAGCTGTGACTTCATGGGAAGTGGCAGCAGCAGGGAGATTATCATTCGGTTAAGTCAGCAGCCAAGGAATTTAGGGAAATGCGCTTGTCAGTCTGAGGAAACGGGTGATTAATACTTTCCTGTTTGCGAGGCCCCTTAACGGGCGCATTTTTAATGTAATAATTAATTAACCTTGGGATCACTCACATTTCACAAGCTCCCAATGCCTTGGCTCCTACAGGGTGGGGGTGTAGCCACCTTCCGGCTCCCCAGCCCCTTGATCCCATTCCTGTTCTGCATGCCGGGACACTCGGAACTGACGCCCCTCTGAGGTCACAAGGCCTGAGACCTTGGCTGAGAGACCGAGGCCAAAGCTCATGGGAGACTTGTCTGGTGAAGACGGGTTGGGCCTCCCCTGGGCAAGGACAGGGCGGGGCTGTTGAGGCCCAGCAGGGTGACGAGGACATGCCCTGCCCTTGCGAATGCCCATAACCTCTCTGTTGGTGCCGTGAGTTGAGTAAGGGGCCCCAAAACTCATGTCCACCTGCAGCCTCCGAATGTGGCTTTATTTGGAAACAGAGTCTTTGCAAATATCAATAGTTAAGAATCTGAAGATGAGATCATCCTGGATTTAGAGTGGACCCTGAATTCAATGACTGGTATCTGTATAAGAAGAGAAGAAGACACAGAGAAGAGGCCACATAGGACAGAGGCAGGGATTGGACTGATGCGACCACAGACCAGGGAGTGCCATGAAAGCTAGGACAGACCGCCCCCCTCCCGCCACCCGCTTCAGAGCCTTGAAAGGAGCCAAGCCAGCCAGTGTCTTGGCTTAGGACTTCTGGTCTCCAGACAGGGGAGGATGCATTTCTATTGTTTTAAGAACGCTGGTTTGAAGGGGTTTGTTCTGGCAGCCCCAGGACGCTCCTACAGCGGCTGTCCCTTTCGGGGGCTGCTGGAGAGTGATGGAGGGAGGCCTTGTGTGCAGGGTGGGGGACCATGTCCCGAGACCCTGGAGCTCCCAGGGACTGGCTGTGTGGGGCCTGATGCCGGCTTTTTCAGTGAGCAGACCAAGTGACTAGATGCTCATCCACTCCTCTCTCTGCACCTGAGAGTCTCCCGCTGCAGGGGGTTGAACCAGAGCTATGTTTTACAAGCTGGGTTCCCCAGCACACCCATAGGGCCCTGGGAGCTGGAACGCCTCAGCGCCACCCTCCAACCTCCTCCCTCCTGCTGCCTAGAGAACTTTTAGTCATCCTTTACGGCCCATTTCCAGTGCCCCTCTCTGGGGGTGCTGGCCTGAGCTATCTAGGTCCTCAGAGCTCCACGCATCCCCGACTCCTGTAGGCCAGCTCCTGCTCCCAGCCCAGGCTCTGGCATGGCCCCCTGCAGGGTCTGTGGATCAGAAGTGGCAATCCTAGGCCCCAAGACCCTGAGTCACTCACACACATGGGCACACATGCACCCATACATACATGCACAGCAACATGCACACCCCCCCATATAAACATGCACACATATGCATACATGGCACACACACGTGTATGCACACAGAGACACATGCATGCACATACATGACACATATGCACCGTACACACATGCACACAACACGCCCACACACAGGTGCACACAACCACACACGAACATGCACACATATGCATACATGGCACGCATGCACACCCACATGCATGCACATACGGACACATGCATGCATACACATGGCACATATACACAGTGCACACATATGCACACATGTATACAACACGTCCACACACAGACGCGCGTGCGCGAGCACACGCCTGCACACTCACCCCCACCACCTTGCCCCTTCAGGCAGGCTGACAGCTCACCTGCACCCTCTAGTGGCTGTCTTAAGGCACCACGGCCAGGCTGCTGCTTGTTGAGTTTTGGGTTAGGTCCAGGCCACCTGAGGGTGCAGTGGATGAGAGCGGCACACCCCACCTCAGTCACACTTGGAGCCCCCTTTGCCAGGTGACCCTGTTTGGCCTGTCCAACCAGGTGCTGACACCATATGGGGGTTGGGGGCTCTGGCCACATCTGCCCAAGGAGCTAAGTCGAGGCAGGGGTCGGGGAGATCGTGGGCAGGGCGGCCATGTCCTTAGCTGCCACCACCCAGGGCACAGGGAACTCTCAGGGCCACGACAGGAGCCAGGACAGGCTGGGGCGGCCTCACTCCAGGCCTCAGACCAGGACTGGCTCTGCCCCTGCAGATGCAGGGAATCTGTCACCTGGGCCCTCGCTGATTCCCTGCAGGGCCTTGGGCAGCTACGCCCAGACCAAACTAGGCAGGGGGAGCTGGCAGGCAGCTCCAGAGAACGCACCTGGCCTGCCCCTCTTCCTGACAACTGCAGGGAGATCTGAGGACTGACACTGCCGCCACGGAGCCTGCTCCTATGGCTGTGGGTGGGGTAGGGTGCCCGGCGTGGCTGTGGCGGTGGGCTCTCCTGGAGACCCCTCTGCAGTGTGGTCTTGGGGCCCAGCCTGGTCCTCCTGGCCACAGGAGGTTCTGAGAGCGCCCCAGAAACCCCTCCTTGAATTCCTTTTCTGCCTGAACTGGTCAAAGCTGGGGTCTGTTGCTGCAACTAAGAGGCCCCTCCCCCACCCTGGGAGCATGGGGCTCACTCTCCACCAGATGGGAAGCCTCATCTGTCTTCTTCCTGCTGCACCCCTGGGCCTAAAGCAGCACCCAGCAGCACACAGTAGGCACTAAACACACAATGGACCAATGCACCAAGGGGGGCCTGCCTGGCGGGTTCCCTGGAAGCAGAGGCTGAGATGGAGTTTGGGGTGCACTGGGGACCACACCTGCTGGATCAGGCCAGGGAGGCAGCATCGGGCAGAGAGAGAAGCCAAACCTTCATGCAGGCCTTGGCCAGCCGGGGGGGTCGGGGGACTTGGGGAAGGGCTCCCTGCCGGGAGATCCTCTGAAATGGCTGGGTCTTGACACCCCACTCAGCTCCGCCATGCAGGGAAGGGTGTGACCTCAAAGGTGGCCTCCAAGGCTGAGGCTGAGGCTGAGGGATGGGGGCAGCAGGTCCTCTTTCAGAGGGGGCTCTGGGTCGTGTCTCCATGTCCACACTAAAGCCTAACGCTCCTAGAAAGGGAAACGGAGGCTCAGAAAGAAAAGAACCGGCCAGGCGCAGTGGCTCACGCCTGTAATCCCAGCACTTTGGGAGGCCAAGGCAGGCGGATCACCTGAGGTCAGGAGTTCGAGACCAACCTGGCCAACATGGTGAAATGCTGTCTCTACTGAAAATAGAAAAACTAGCAGGGTGTGGGTTCGGCACCTGTAACTGCAGCTACTCAGGAGGCCTAGGCGTGAGAATCACTTGAACCCAGGAGGCAGAGGTTGTAATGATCTGAGATCGCGCCACTGCACTCCAGCCTTGGTGACAGAGCAAAACTCCGTCTCAAAAAAAAAAAAAAAAAAAAAGGAAAAAAGAAAATAACCTGTCCAGGCCTCTTGACTGGGAAGAGACAGTATGTGGATGCCAGACTGGGTCATTTGACTCCGGGATCTTCCCTTCATGCCAGCCCTTCACCCCAGGGAGTCCCAGAGAATGGGGCCTGGGAGGCCTCAGGACAGCCTGGCCACTGGAGAGGGACTCCCCCCAGACCTCTCTGGTACTTGCTGTTCCTCTCCTGCATTCAGGGGCTGGGAGGAGGTACTGCCAGCTGACCTCGGCCTGGGGCAAAGCTGCCACCAACAGGGAGGCGGCTTCCAGCAACTTCCAGGCTCCTTGCTGACACACTTGATGTGCTGTGTGGTGTCCCAGAGGAGATGCAGCCAAGGCGGGCTTCCTGGAGGAGGAGGCCCTGAGCCTGAGGAATGGGCTCTGAGGAATGGGCTGGATTGGCACAGGCTTCGGGGTAGGGAGAGAAGCAGGAGCACTGGTGAGGCCGTGAGCAACCAAGGTGTGAGGGAGGGAGGGGCTTCACTGAGACTCAGGAGGCAGGGTGAGGGGCCAGGCCAGGCCAGCCTGAGTGCTTTGGCTGCGAGAGACACAAGAAGCCACTTCTGACACAGACAATGAGGGAGGAGGAGCATAAGCCCTTGTTCAAAAAGGACAGTATCAGAACAGCAGAGGCCGATGACTCCGGCAGGGTGGGAACTGCCTGCCACTGAGGAGCCCCTGCTGGGCTCCAGCTGTACCCGGGGGTCGGCCCGAAGCCTCTCTGGTGGGCTGGATAGTGACCCTGATAAACACACCTCAGTGTCCCAACCCTGGAACTATGAGTGGGAGCTTATTTGGGGAGAAGGGTTTTTGCAGATGTAATTAAGTTCAGGATCTCCAGGTAAGATCATCCTAGATGAGGGTAACCCAAAATCCAACGACAAGTGTCCTCGTGGGAGGCACACGGAGGAGAGGCACGGGAAGAGGAGAGGCTGCGTGAAGACGGAGGCAGAGGCTGCAGCCATGCGGCCACAGGCCAAGGAACCCCGGAGTCCCCAAGAGCTGGAGGAGGCAGGAAGGACCCTCCCCTGTGGCTCCAGAGGGAGCATGGCCCGCGGACACCTGGATTTCAGACTTCTGGCCTTCAGAACTGGGCGAGAATACATTTCCGTTGTTTTAAGCACCACCCCTCGGCCCCAGTTGGTGGCAATTTGTTATAGGAAACGGCCTCAGACCCATGAGAGGAGGGGAGACAATGAGAACCCATCCGTTGACAGCCTCGTGGGTGAAGCGGGGTGGGGGTTGGAGTAGCCTCAGAGTACCATGAACCCCCTATCCTTCCACGGGAGGGCACAGGGGTCCCTCCAGGACTCGGGTCAGTCTTGAGTCTTTGCCAGCGTGGCCTCTGTGCACCCTTGCAGGGTCCTGGTGATGGCACTGTCCCCCCGCTGTAAAGCCCGTGGCCAGGAGGAAGTAGGGAGACTGTGCAAGGGTTTGATGCCAAGATGGGGGGTTCAGATGTTTCCTGTCAGAAGCAAGCGGGATGCCCCTGAGGCCCTAGCCTCAGCCCCTTCCCCAGCCACCCACCCCTCCTCCTTCCTCCAGCCCCAGCCACCCCTCTGCCCTCTCAGCCCAGAAACACGCCCAACCTCTCCAATCTGAACATGCCGCTGGGCTGCCCACAGCTGGTGCCCTCCTATATCTGTTCCTCCAGCCTTCTCGGAAGGTGGAACAGGTGTATCTGTGGCCTTTTAGTGGCTTCCCATGGCTCCATCCTTTCCCTGTCACTTTGTCCCCTCCCTCTTTAACTTTGGTCCAGAGGACATCAACAAACACGGCTCTAGCAAAGGCTGAAAAACATGCTGTGGTGGACCCCACACACTCCCGTGGGAACTCACTGGGGAATGTGAGACCGAGACTGAGGGCCTAGGGGTCCCGCCCAGCCCACCTGCCAGCTGACGGCGGGCGCCCCATGAGCTCGGCCCAGCCTGACCTGGTCAGCAGCACCGTGGACTTGTGAGAAGTGCCCGAGAGTTGCTGGTTGTTTTAACCGCTGTGTTTTAGGGCGGTTTTGTTATGCAGCATCACCGTAGCTGCAGATACCAGATCCACAGCCAGGCAGGCTTGGGCCCCAGTCCCCTTCCGGTCCCTGGAGACACTCCCTGAGATGACACGGTATTTCTGGTTCTTCTCTTACGGGCCCCATTTTCTCCTCAATATCTTCTCCACCCTGTGTTTCATGGAGCCACACTCTCGGAACTTTCCTCGTACCACACTTCTCTGTTTTCTTCATGGGCTCCTCTACACGTGAACGGGGCGGGCATCCCCTTAGTTCCAGCTGCCATCGATGTGCTCATGACTGGCCTGTTTTTTTTTTTTTCTTCTGAGACAGGGTCTTGCTGTGTTGCCCAGGCTGGAGTGCAGTGGTGCCATCACGGCTCACTGCAGCCCACACCTCCTGGGCTCAGGTGATCCTCCCATCTCAGCCTTCTGAGTAGCTGGGACCACAGGTGTGCACCACCATGCTCAGCTAATTGATTTTCTTATTTTTTGTAGAGGGTCTTGCTACGTGGCCCAGGCTGACTGCCCAGTTTGTCTCCAGCCTGGGCCTCTCTCCTCAACTTCAGCCCTGTAGGTCCAGCTGCCTCTGGGCCACTGCCATGTGAATGCCCCTGGCACATCCAGGTCCCCGTGTCCAAAGCTATTCAATGACTTCCTGGCCAATGGCTCCTCCTCCTCCTCCTGCCTCCTACTTCAAAGGGTGGTACTGCCCTGCACTCTGCCACCCACACTGGAAGTCTTCAAGTCATCCTTGATTTCACTCTTGTGTCTGCACCCTCCAGTCCTGCTGGCCTCCCCTCCCACAGGCCACTGGAAGCCCCCTTCTCCTTTTCCCCTCCCTCCACATTGCTCCCCTGGAAGGACACCCTGCCCTCTTCCCTGTCCCCTCCACAGCCACCACCATTCATTCTGCCACCTGGTCACACCTTTAGTGGCTCTCACAGCAACGTCTGAATGCTCCAACCTGGCTCCCCCAAGCCCTCTGGCTTCTCCCACTCTCCACTCACCACCTTGGTGTTCCTCCCCTTCCTCCTCCACCAGCTTCCACGATACCACCACCGCCTGCACTAGGATCTCCAACAGTCGGTATTTCTGCTTCCTGTGTTAAAAATGCCCCATTCCAGGACTGTATCCTGGTGTCTGGTCTTAATCACTACCGTATTTTCACTGAGTAGCAGAGGCTCCCACTCGTAAGAGGCAATTAGTAAGTGCTGAGCTAGACACATGGAATCTGGACAAGGTTGGAATTATCAGGAGAAAAATGAGGACGTGTGTGCAAAATGGTGTGGAGAGAGTAAAAGCCTGCAGGCGAGAGGTGGAGACAGCCTCCCGGGTTAGACTGCTAACCTCTGAGAACGGGAACCGTGCCTTACTCATCTCTGCGCAGTAAAGGTTTTTTAAATGAATGGGATGAATGAGTACAGATCAGTCAATGCTTCAGGTCTAACCGAACTACAAAATTAATATTTAGGAGTGTGGTAAGAAAGACGTTATTCAGGACCGTTGAGCAGGTACAGGGACCACTGCCATGGGGGCTTGCAGTGTGGAGAGAGATCAGGCTCAGCTCCGAATACAGCAAGGGCAAGCGGAAACTTACAACCAGGGAGCAGGGTGGGGTCAGTGAATGGAAAATTAATAGGATAAAACATCAGGGATGAGGGTGGTTCTGGCTAAACCAACCTGACAGGGTTCTTGCTGAAGAGAGGCTGGAGATATCAAACAGCACCTGGGGGAGGAGGAACCTGACCAGACATCGCGGGTGATCTGATATTGACGCTGGGAGTTCTTGCTAAACTCACTTAGCAAGGCTCTTCGCTAAAACTGGATTTTACAAGGAAGAGCACAGATGGTGTAGAAGGTTTAGGAGGCTGCCTAAGTTTGGTCAAGCAAAGACTCTTTGTCACACCCCACCGACAATGAATTCAAGCACCACCTGCACCAAGGGCGGCTTCCCTCCCCTCTAGGTGCCCCGCAAACCTAGGCTTCGCGGGAACCGTGGCTCTCTGACCTGCGTGTGAATCAGAGAGACCTAGGCTTGTTAAAGCCAATTTCTTTGGAGAGCCTCCGTTCTACAGCAGTGCAGTCCAAAGAAATATCACAGCAGGCCGGGCGCGGTGGCTCGCGCCTGTAATCCCAGCACTTTGGGAAGCCGAGGTGGGCGGATCACGAGGTCAGGAGATCGAGACCTCGGTGAAACCCCGTCTCTACTAAAAATACAAAAAATTAGCCGGGCGTGGTGGCGGGCGCCTATGGTCCCAGCTACTCGGGAGGCTGAGGCAGGAGAGTGGTGTTAACCCGGGAGGCGGAACTTGCAGTGAGCTGAGATCGCGCCACTGCACTCCAAGAAATATCACAGCAGCCGTGTACGCAGTTTGAAATTCTATCTTAAAAAGGTTAAAAGAAACAGGTGAAATTAATTTTAATGACATATTTTACTTAACCCAACAGATACAAAATATTATTTCAACATGTAATCAATATGAAAACATTATCGAGATGCCTTACATTCTTTTTTCCCGTTACTTCTTTGGGATCCAGCGTGTATTTTACCTTTAGAGCCTATACGGTCCCACGTGGTGAGTGCCCCGGGTGGGAAGAGCTTGCAGGTGGGTGAGCATCGAAGCGGCCAGAGAACTACAGCTCCCGGCATGCTCCGGGCGCGCCCCGTGACCACAGCGGTAGCCACAGCGCGCCCCCGGCGGCGGGAGCGAGGCACCTGTCTCTGAGAACCACATCTCCCGGCATGCATCAGGGGTGCCCGTGACGCACTTCCGGTGCGGCGGCGACAGCGCGCCCCCGGCGGCTGCAGCGGCGGGAGCGAGGCGACAGCTGAGGCCGCGGCGAGTGACGGCGGCCGGGCCGACGGGAACCGGGGCGGGGCGGCGGCGTCCCAGCGAAGGAGCGCGCGGGCGGCCTGGCCCCGCCCCCGCCCCGCCCGCCTGCCCGGTGACCTTCAGGGGCCCGGGCGGCGGGCGCAGGCCCCTGCGGCGGCGGCGGCGGGATGTTTGTGCAGGAGGAGAAGATCTTCGCGGGCAAGGTGCTGCGGCTGCACATCTGCGCGTCCGACGGCGCCGAGTGGCTGGAGGAGGCCACCGAGGACACCTCAGTGGAGAAGCTCAAGGAGCGCTGCCTCAAGCACGTAAGGCCGGGCCCCTTCCCCCGCCCCCAACACCCGCCCCGGCCGCCTCCGACTGCGGACCCCACCTCAGTCCCCGAACCGCTCCGGCCTGGGGTCCGCCGCCCAGTCCGCAGCTCCCAGGCCCTCTTCTCCGGGGGTGGAGGCAGCGCCTCCTGCCCGGTTGTCCGACTCTCCCCCTTTCGGATCCCACACCTCTGGACGCTCGTCTCGGGCCTGGCCGGCCGCCCGGCGGACACCGGTCGCTAAGCGCTCGCCCGGTGCCAGCCGCCTGGCCGAGCCCTCTTCACGCCAGCCTCTTAGTTAACTCTGCAGCTACGCAGGGAGTTAGGGGCAGATCGGGAAACTGAGGCCTGGAGAGTGGAGTCGCCGACGGAGCAGGGCCTGACGACTTGCCAGCAGTTGTACCTTTTTGCTGTTGGGGTGAGGTTTTTTTCAGCAGCATCTCTGAGAGCTGAGAATTAACGTAGGCTCCTTCATTAAGAGGCCCCTTCTCCTTCCTCTTCCCCTTTCCCGCAGAGCCGGCTGCTTGAACCTCTTTTCCTGGCTGGCGCAGCCGGGCTGGCCACGGTGCCTCTTAGCTGGAGTCCCTGAAATAGTGCCGCTGCGGGACAAGGCCCCGCGCCCCTGCTTTTCTGCAGAGGTAAAATTGGTCAAGAGGGAAGGCCCAGGAGTAGGGTCTCCTGGCTGAGACACTTTTTAAAGTTTATTCACCTGAAATAGTCCTGTGTATTTAGTTCCTTAGGTTGCTGATTTTTGGCACTAGTTCTCGAGTCTCTAAAGGATTCAGTAAGGTCAGCTAAGAAGCCTGTCTGTGTGTCAGACCGACCTCCTGTCTATACTTGACATGATCTGAGGGCTTGGCAGAATTTAGATTGAAGGAGGCTGCAGCTTTCTAGCCGCGACTCCATGTGATAAGTTACGTATCTGTGTTGACAGGTTGAGTGCCTTAGACTTGAGCTAAGTGTGGTCTCTAAGGATAAACCTCAGTTCTTACAACAGCAGCTGCTTGCATAGAGTACTTTCGAGTTGCTTTTGTGAGCATGGTTCTGTGAAGTTCTGGAACTGTCAGAGGCAGGCTTGGCAAGTCCCCGTCTGGAACGCGCTGGCTGTGAACAACTGGGAGGTGCTGTCCTCAGGATTCACACCAAGGAGGGGGCTGAGCCTCCTGCGTTCAAGGGCCGGTATGTTTTGGTTGCTTTCTTGCTTTTCTTCTGGCCCAGTCTGCATGATTTCGCCGTCTGGAAACCATCGGGGCAGCACTAAGCTCCAGCGCCGGTAACTCTATGGGCATCCAGGCTGTTGGAGCCAGGCGTTGTTGCTTGCCTAGTTGCTTGTGTTTTAAAAAACCTCCGGGCTGGGCGGGGATGGCTCACACCTATAATCCCAGCACTTTGGGAGGCCGAGGTGGGCGGATCATGAGGTCAGGAGATCGAGACCATCTTGGCCAACATGGTGAAACCCCGTCTCTACTAAAATACAAAAAAATTAGCCAGGCGTGGTGGCGCGCGCCTGTAATCCCAGCTACTCAGGAGGCTGAGGCAGGGGAATCACCTGAACCCAAGAGGTGGAGGTTGCAGTGAGATGAGATCGCGCCCCTGCACTCCAGCCTGGCGACAGAGCAAGACTCTGTCTCAAAACAAAAAAAAAACCACAACAGACAAAAAAAATCCCACAAACTTCTCTGAGGTGCTGTATCCTCCCTGAGCCAATGCAGAAGCTCCTGGGACTGGGTTTATGTCCGCAAGTCCAGGGCCAGGCTCAGAGTGGCACCAAAACAAACTTGTGGGTTAATGGAGTAGACAAAAATATCCCGTGGACCCCACACTGCACCGACATGGGACGTCACCTGCATTGGTGCGGCATTTAGTTTAACTCACTCAGGGCGCGATGCACATGGCCATCATGACATTCTTTTATGAAAGGAAATAGGAAATGAGAGCTGTTTGATCCACACATAGTCACTCATGAATTTCGGGAGCACCAGGGGTCAGTTAGGCAGCCAGTTCTGATGTGATGCTAATTATGATATTCTTGGTATTTATTACTCCATCTGATGTTGAGATGTATCATTTGGGATTTTTGGTCATTATCCTCCTTTAAACTGAGATTGTATTTCACTCTGCGGTCTCCGCAGGTGTGGAGGATCTGACTAGCAGGGGATTTCCACACCACAAGAGCCGACATAAATTTCAGGACCCCAGAGCTGAGCGTCAGAAAGGCTCCCCACCACCACATCCCATCGTGGTTCTGCAGGCAGGGCTAGAATGCATTAGTCAGAAAAGAGTACCCTCAAGTTATGTATTTGAATGTCTCTCTGGAAGCCAGTCCTTGGATGTCATCCTGCTGTAGGCAGTGAGGTCTGGTGTGTTTTAGCTTTGTTCCTCCTCGCCAGGTCCCTAGTGCGTGCTGACACCGGCATGATTTTATCCTTGCTCTTGCCCCTCTACCTGGAGGGGCATGATGTCGGCTTCTCCCCGCTGTGCTCCTGGGTGTGCATTGCTGAATCGAGGGGTTTTATGATTACAACTCTGGCTGTTGTCTTTCCCTTTTCTGTTTTGTGCAAATTGGGATCACTGTGGTGGTCTCTAGCTTCCACGGCCCTGGAATGGAGAAGCGGGCAGAGGAACCCGTCTTGTGCAACAGGTGGTTCATGAGTTTAGGAAAATCACACCTGTGGTGCAGTAGAGTTTTTGGTGTGTGTCGTAAACATTCATGAAATTCCAGCCTGGCCAACATGGCGATACCCCTTCTCTGCTGAAAATGTAAAAAATAGCCTGGCATAGTAGCGGACTCCCGTAATCCCACCTACTCAGGAGGCTGAGGCACAAGAATCACTTGAACCTGGGAAGTGGAGGTTGCAATGAATGCAGATTGTGCCACTGCACTCCAGCCTGGGTGACAGAATGAGACCCTGTCTTTAAAAAAAAAAAAGAGTTTATGAAATTGCCAAAATAGAACACAGTACCTACTAGTAAAGCTGTTAAATTTTCCGTTTCCTAGATCGCATGAAGATGGGTCCTCAGATGACGGATTGCGTCAGGAACAAGCAGAAACCGAGTCACGGCTCTTCTGGGGAGGAGCAGGATGTAGAGGGGTGGGGGTGTGAGGGCCTCCCTCCCCCAGCGGCCTTGGTTGGGGCCTTTTTGCCGCCATACCCCAGCTTCTGCTGAGGACAAAGAAGCAGAGTGACATGGTCGTCCTAGTGCTTCCATGTTGTTCGTGGTGTGCTGGTGACATGTGGACTACAGATTTTTTGGGAATGGGTATGAGAATTATCTTGGAAAATTGCATTTCATAGTCTGTATATTCTGAACTTGACAAATGAACTAGCCTGCAAACTTTAGGATCATGAAGAAGCACCCCCAGTATTTCAGGGAGCAGAGCCATTGTCAAATCCAGAGGCACTTGAGGGGCTCTCTGCCCTGTCGTAAATGGCAGGAGTGTGTCTTCCCAGTAGCCGTGTCTCCCCTCACATCCCCTCAGCCTGGCCAGTTTTGTGTGAAGGAGTGACAGCCCCTTTTTCAAAACTGTTTTCAGTCTTGAGAGTAACAGAAAATTCCAGTTACTCTTCAAATGCCAGTGTTGTGAGGTGAAGTGTGTGCTTAGATTTTCTTTCCCAGCAAGCAGTTGTGTGTACTGGGTGTTTCAGAGCCTCTGTGGCAGCAAAGGGAGGTAGAAAGTGAGCTGCCAGCGGGGCTTCTGCCCGGCCACCTGAGACGTCCGAGGACGGCCTGTCCTGGGGTGGTGCCCCGGCCCGGCTCCAGGCTGGGCCATGCTCCTGACCCACGGGCTGAGCCTGCTACCAGGTTTAGAAAGTGCTCCTCGAGGGTTTCATCCTTTTCTGATCTTCAGGTAATTCTACCATCTAACCTCAGGGGATGTGTAAGAGCAAGAAAATAGTCAGCCTTCTCGCCGCCCAAGCTCTGAGTTCTGAAGGGTTTTCAGGCCAGGCTGTGGAAACGGTGGGTATTTAGGTGGGCACTGTTTGGTGTGCTGTGGTGTGGTGTGATGTGTCGGGCCATATGGTGCTGAGACAGATAGATAATAGGGTGGAGTCATGGAGCTCTGGGCCGACTTGGGCACGAACACGCAGGCACATGTGCCGACCTCGGTCTTTATCACGTGGCACCATTGGTGTTTGCCGTTCTTCACAAAATGGTGAGCAGACACGCATAGCCCCCGTGTCCAAAGGAAAGCAGAACTCCCGCAAGCCAGTGCCATGTGCATGAGTCAGGGACAGCTGTGCGCTGTTTTGCAGAGAGGATGCTGGCTGAATTGAGGAGCAGGATCTACCCCTGCCAGCAGTTGGCTGTGAGGTCTTCGTAATGGCAGGTTGGAAGGGGTCATAGCGTCTGCTCCAACTTCCTCCTGGAGTTTGCAGTCAGTAGCTGTCAAGATGGCTTCCCAGGTCCCCCTGAGCACTGGTCAGAGGTGGCTGTGGTGTGTGTGAGGGGATCTCCTCACTGCTGCCCATGTGTTGCCTCCCGTTCCCTGCGTGGGTGTTGCAGGGTTTCCAGGGCCCTGGTGACGGTGTGCCCGTCGGTCCCCCTTCGAGCCGCCCAGGGGTGCAGCATGGCTGCTGCTTCGTGAGCTGGGCCAAGCCGAGAGCAGTCATGCTAAGTGCCCCTCTTATCCCAGTCTCAGGGTGCAGCATGGCTGTTGCTTAGTGAGCTTGGCCAAGCCAAGAGCAGTCATGCCAAGTGCTCCTCTTATCCCAATCTTGGGCTCTCTGTGAGCCAGGCTTCTTTCTGGGCAGCCTCTTGGGCCCCTTTCTTGCATCTGTGGAAGAAAGAAAAACAACTGCCCAAAACGTAGGTAGATCTTTAGGCCATCAGAAAACGATGGATCTGCTCTTTTCATTTAAAATTATTTTCCAGATCTTTCTAGACCAAAGCAGCAATTCTGGTGGCTGTGAATTGTCAGTAGGGTGTGTGGTATGTCAGAGCTGGGAGCTTGCTTCAGGAGTAGTCTGTGGGCTGGGGATGAGCTCACTGACCCAGGGGATCTGGCGCTGTGCTGCTTCATTTGCCATCTCCTATTAGTGGGAATTGTTGAGTTTCATCCATGGTGTAATTTCTTAGCTCATAAGGAAACCCAGTAAATTCCAGGTGTGGCTTGGGATACCAGGTCCTATGTTATTAGAATTACGATTTACTTATTTTCTACCTTGAAATATCTATTTTTCCCCAGTGTGCTCATGGGAGCTTAGAAGATCCCAAAAGTATAACCCATCATAAATTAATCCACGCTGCCTCAGAGAGGGTGCTGAGTGATGCCAGGACCATCCTGGAAGAGAACATCCAGGACCAAGGTAAGGCTGCTGTGGGCGGGCGGGTTGGCATCAGGCATCGTGCGCTGCTGGGGGGCGCCGGAGCCAGGAGGGGGTGGTCCACCCACAGGAGTCAGTGTTCTGAGCTGGACACGAGCACGAAAATGAGATCGACTAGAAGCATTCTGTTTTTCCTTTATTAAAAAGAGTTCCGTTATAGAATATCTGTGAAAAACAGCAGAAATTGAAATGGAACAAGCAGCAGACATTTGAGACGCCAAACATGAATTTTGCTTTTAGTTCTGTTTCGGAGCAAAGCGAGAGACTCCAGGGGTTCTGCAGGTTTCACCTTCGTTGTGGTGATTGTTGTCAGCATCCCAGTGCAGTGTTAGACACACACATCCATTTAATTGCTTATGGTTTTGTGTCTGGAGGCACTTGAAGAGCTAACATCAGTTTTGGTTATGTCATTCAAATAATGCCTTTAATTATGAAATTCCTTGAAGTAAGCTGTTTTGAAAATCCTGGAAGTTTTGCTAACAGATATCCACTGAGATGACCATCAAGCTCCAAGCCAGTGGGGGGATGGCCACCGTCATGGGCTGAGGATGAGCCACATCTCAGGTTTTGACCTCCGAGGGTTAAGAGTAAACTCTCCAGCCTTACAGACTTTTTCAAAACTGAGCCAGTTAAAATGAGGGCCCTATGCAGGATTGTCAGCAATTCGTTGCACAATTATTGGGGCCATGCTGTGTGCGCCTCCTGGGCCACGGGTCACCTGGGTCTTTGTGCCAGGCCTGGGAGCTTGTACCTCAGCTAGAGCCATACAGACGTCATGAAAAAGGGAGGAAAGGCTGGTATAGATCCTTGGTTTGGGGAGACCAAAGGAATCCCTGCTGTTTGGAGACATGGTGTTGCTCAGTCACCCAGGCTGGAGTGCAGAGGCACAGTCAGACCCACCGCTGCCGTGACCTCCTGGGCTCAAGCAATCCTCTCACCTCAGTCTCCCAAGTAGCTGGGACTGTGGGCATGTGCCACCATGTGCAGCTATTTTTTGTGTTTTTGTAAAGATGGGGTCTTGCCATGTTGTCCAGTCTGGTCTTGGATTCCTGGGCTCAAGTGATCCGCCTGCCTCGTCCTGTCAGAGTGCTGGGATTATAGGAGTGAGCCACTGCACCCAGCTGAAGCCCTGCTCTTCTTCTTCTTCTTTTTTTCTTTTTAAGACGAAGTCTTGCTCTGTCGCCCAGGCTGGAGTGCAGTGGTGCTCAGCTCACTGCAACCTCTGCCTCCCGGGTTCAAGTGATTCTCCTGCCTCAGCCTCCTGAGTAGCTGGGATTACAGGTGTGTGCCACCACGCCCGCCTAATTTTTGTATTTTTAGTAGAGACGGGGTTTCACTGTGTTGGCCAGGCTGGTCTTGAACACCTGACCTTAGGTGATTTGCCCACCTCGGCCTCCCAAAGTGCTAGGATTACAGATGGGAGCCACCGTGCCTGGCCGAACCCCTGCTGTTCTGTTCTCAGGGCATCCAGCACCCTTTATGCCGTTCTGTGGATATGAAACGATAACCAGTGTGATGGATATACATGTTCTTTTTTCTAGACGTCCTATTATTGATAACAAAGCGTGCTCCATCACCACTTCCCAAGATGGCTGAGGTTTCAGCAGAAGAAAAGGTAAATTTCAAAGTTTGCAGTTGGGGACCTTGATTGGTAGAAGTTTACATTTAAGAATTATAGGCCAGGTGCGGTGGCTCACACCTGTAATCCCAGCACTTTAGGGGGCCGAGGTGGGCAGATCACCAGGTCAGGAAATAGAGACCATCCTGGCTAACATGGTGAAACCCTGTCTCTACTAAAAAAGATTCAAAAAAATGGCCGGGTGCCGCGGCTCACGCCTGTAATCCCAGCACTTTGGGAGGCCGAGGTGGGTGGATCACAAGGTCAGGAGATCAAGACCATCCTGGCCAACACCATGAAACCCCGTCTCTACTAAAAAAAAAATACAAAAAATTAGCTGGGCATGGTGGTGGGCACTTGTAGTCCCAGCTTCTCGGGAGGTAGAGGTTGCAGTGAGCCGAGATCATGCCACTGCACTCCAGCCTGGCGACAGAGTGAGACTCCATCTCAAAATTAAATAAATAAATAAATAATTTTTTAAAAAGAATTATAAAGAAGTTCTCTATACTAGTTGTTCACCAACCCACATATTTGCCATTTACAGTAGATGTGGTTATAAGGGGTTCTCTCTCCTGGCAGAGCTTGTTTAGTCCATGTCAGTCTGGTCCCTGCTCACGAGACCAGCCCAGAAAACCTGCCTCTGAGTTTTTTGAGACAGGAGAGTAGGGGCACATCCTGCGTGACAGTTCACTCCCGTGCTGCTGTCCGCCTTCACCTGTGTGTGCTCCCGTTCCCTCCTCTTCTGAAGCAGAAAAACAGAGGAAAGTTGGTAACCAACCACCAGACGGAATAAGGGCTGCGCACGCAGAGAGTGGCTGGCGAGGGAGCACTCGCGACAAGCTCCGCCTCACACCGCACAGGCTCAGCATCCCCATCCAAAAATCCACATGCACCGCAGTCTGAAACTTTTTGAATGCCGAAATGACACTTAATGGAAGTGCTCGTTGGTGCTTTTTGAGTTTATTATTTGGAATGCAAATATTCCCAAATCTGAAAAAACCCAAAATCCGAACCAATTCTGGTCCCAGGCATTTCAGGTGGGGGATACTCAGCCTACACTCTTCATGCTGAGAGGGGCTGAGTTCTGCCTGTCTTGTCTGTTTCTTGCAAAACAGGACTGGATGTCCTTGGTGTGTACATTCACACACACATTATTGACTCATGGTCTGCGCCGTCCACTCACGTGTGTACCTTAGGAGAACTGTGCAGTGTGGTCTTTGCTGGCTACCCCAGAAGCTCACACTTTGGAAAGCTCACTGAGCAGAGGAAGATGCGTTCTGCAAGTGGCATGTCCTACCCCACAGCAGGGCCCGAACCCGTGCCGAGCGTGGAGCCTGCTGGCGAGAAGGGCAGCCACTTTCCCCTGCTGTCTTTGCATTACTCATCTCAAGGGTAGAGTTTCTTACTCATGCTTTGAGAGGCTAAGGAGAGTGTTCACCGCAGAGAAGCAGCGGGCCAAACTCTTTTGGGCTAGGTCCGTGCCTGGGAGTGCAGAAGCTATTTTTGGGTTTCTCTGGGACCATGGGTCCCCAGGAAGAGCGCCCTGGGCTTGGGTCCCCTCCTTATCTTCAGCCACACCTAGCCACGCGTGAGTGACACACAGGCTGCCGCCCCACCCATCTGTAGTGGACAGATCTGGGCCTGCCTCCGCCTGTCCCTGAGTCAGGCCTGTTTCTGGGAACTGCTGCAGGCAGCATTCACAGTTCTCAGATTACAGTTTGACTGTTGGTGTTCAGACTTCCAGGCCTGTAACTAATATAAACAGATGGGTCTGACAGTATACCCATTGCCCCACAGCCCCTTGGATGGGTAGCTTGGAGCTAACTTGAGGAACTTACCTTTTCTCTTTAAATATTTGCAAACTGAAACATTGTAAGATGTCAATTCATATTTTTATGAATTTATTATTATTATTATTTTTGAGATGGAGTTTCGCTCTTGTTACCCAAGCTAAAGTGCAGTGGTGCGATCTCAGCTCACTGCAACTTCCGTCCTCCAGGTTCAAATGATTCTCCTGCCTCAGCCTCCTGAGTAGCTGGAATTACAGATGCGTGCCACCACGCCCGGCTAATTTTTTTTGTATTTTTGTATTTTTACAAGAAACGGGGTTTCACCATGTTGGCCAGGCTAGTCTCGAACGCCTGATCTCAGGTGATCCACCTGCCTTGGCCTCCGAAAGTGCTAGGATTACAGGCATGAGTCATCACGCCTGGCCTAAATTAATTTAGTTTTTGTTTTTGTTTCAGAGACAGGATCTCACTCTGTTGCCTAGGCCACAGTGCAGTGGTACAATCATAACTCACTGCAACCTTGACCTGGGCTTAAGCAGTCCTCCTGCCTCAGCCCCCTGAGTAGCTGGGACCACAGGTGTGTGCCACCATACCCAGCTAATTTTTGTATTTATGAATTAATTTTTAAGTCAAAGTGACGTATGTTTTTAAAAGGTCAAATAATACTACAAATCTTTTAATAAAAATTAGTAGTCTTGGCTGGGTGCAGTGGCCCACGCCTGTAGTCGCAGCACTTTGGGAGGCTGAGGTGGGAGGATCACTTGAACCCAGGAATTTGAGACCAGCCTGGGCCGCATGATGAAACCCTGTCTCTACAAAAAACATAAAAAATTAGCTGGGCGTGTTGGCACAAGCCAGGCAGTGCACATCAGGCTGGAGTGTGTGGTATGATCTCGCCTCACTGCAACTCCTGCCTCCTGAGCTTAAGTGATCCTTCTCCCTCAGCCCCAGGAGTAAAGCAACTGGGACTATAGGTGTGTGCCACCACACTTTACTAATTTTTGTATTTTTTTTTTAGACATAGGGTCTCGCCACGTTGCCCAGGCTGGTCTTGAACTCCTGGGCTCAGGTGGTCTGTTCCACCTTGGCCTCCCAAAGTGTTGGGATTACAGACGTAAGCCACCACGCCTGGCCCAACCACTCATAACTCTTGTTTTTTTTTTTTTTTTTTGAGACAGAGTCTCGCTCTGTCTCTCAGGCTGGAGTGCAGTGGCGCGATCTCCGCTCACTGCAACCTCTACCTCCCAGATTCAAGTGATTCTCTTGCCTCAGCCTCCCAAGAAGCTGGGACTACAGGTGCCCACCACCACGCCGGGCTAATTTTTTTGTGTTTTTAGTAGAGACGGTGTTTCACCGTGTTCGCCAGGATGGTCTCCATCTCCTGACCTCATGATCTGCCCGCCTCGGCCTCCCAAAGTGCTGAGATTACAGGTGTGAGCCACCGCGCCCGGCCAACTCTTGTTATCTTTAACAATTCTCTTCCTGATTTCTAAATAATATGTGTATATTATTATTCATTGAATGACCAACTTTAGTCTCTATTGACTTCTTAATGGAGAAGCTGTAGTGCCGCCCTCTCTCCTCCCTTGAGGGTTAGATCATAATGCTGGTTGAAGATCTCAGGGTTTTCATTACTATTATAATTGAAGTGTAGTTTTCAACTGTGAGCAAAATAGATTAAGATTATCCATCCTTCTCACACAACTTTGTTTTTCCTGGAATTAATACTTGCCTCTTCCTTTCGTTTGCTTGTTGAGTTTCTTATAGGCTTATCGCTGATTTTTTCATGCTCTTCCACAGAGCTGATAAAGCTTCTGGAAACATGGTCACAGATGTTAGGTCGCCGGGGCGTTCCCTTTCTCCTGGGGCTGTCCCTCCAGATCCCTCTGGCCTGTGCATGTGTCTGAGTCGCTGCCTTCCAGGCCTGCTGCACAGCCTGGCTTTCCTGCCTCTCTCCTATGGTAGAGTTTGCTAAGTCTATGCGAGTTTTCCGTTGCCACCCAACAAATTGCCACGCACGTAGCTGCTTAAAACGGTACTCGGCTTGTAGCTTGCGGTTCTGTAGGGCAGAAGTCTGGCTGGGTGAGTTCAGCTGGTTTCTGTGCTCAGGGTCTCGAGCTGAAATGAGAGTGCGGAAGGGCTGTGTTCAGGGTGCTGAAGAGCTGCCGTCCTTTCCAAGGCTGGGGAAGATTCTGATTCCAAGGTCTTCCGGCGGTTGGCAGAGTCCAGTTCCGACCCGTTTTCTTGCTGGTTGCCAGCTGGGGGCTGCTCCCAGGGCCTGGGCATGGCCTGCATTCCTACCCACACAGCCTCGTCCTCCTCCAGAGCCAGCAGCGGGATTTCTGAAGTGTCGAATCTCTCTTTCCAGAAAGAGACCCGTCACTTTTAAGGACCTGCCTGATTAGGTGAGGCCCACCAAGGATCATGCTCTTTCCCCAGAGTCGGCTGTGCCGCGTGATGTGACCTGACCCAGAGTGGAATGTGTCCTCCTGCTCATGCTCTGCAGCCACGCACGGGCAACTGTCAGGCACGGGGAGCGTGCCGCCGTCCTCGAGTTCTGCCTGCCACAGGACCAGGTGTCTTGTTCTTCTCGACCTGTCCCTTGGTCTGGTGGAGCCTGACTTCCTCTAGTGCCCGGGAGGGGAAACCGCCTTGAGGCCTCACATTCCAGCGCAGGAGCTGTGGAGGGGGCACTGCCGTGTGCAGTACATGAGGCAGCTCTGAGCCGCTCCTCCCTGCACCAGCCGAGGCCCCCCCCTTCCTCTGCTCCTTCTAGAACCTTCTGCCATCTGGTGTGCTTTAGCGTTCTGGGATGTTCCACGGTGTCTCTGCTGCAGGTCTTTTTCTCTTCGCTGTGCCTGGCACATTGACTCTGGAAATTCAGATGTTTGAGTTCTGGGAAGTTTAGTCCTGGAAAATGTCCTGAATTGGTTTTTTGATCTTGTTTTCTTTTCTCTTTCTGTAACCCTTATGAGTTGGCCAGTAGGCCTGTTTTCTGAGGGATCCCTTGCTTTATCTTCTAAAGAAGCATTCTGTAGCCTTTTTGATCTGGCTGTAACGTATTTAAATTCCTAAGCTGGTTCTCCTCCTCATTTGTCTTCTAGCGTTCTGGTGTGTTCCTCTGCGGGCCATGTGTCCTGGCTCATAAACACTGTCCTCTTCCCTGCTGGCTCCTCACTTTGTGCTGCTTTCTGTTATTCCTTTTCTTTTGTTTTCAGAGTCTCGCTGTCACTCACCCAGGCTTGAGTGCAGTGGTGTGATCTCAGCTCACCTCCCAGGTTCAAGCCATTCTCCTGCCTCAGCCTCCCGGGTAGCTGGGATTACAGGCGTGCACCAGCACACCCGGCTTATTTTTGTATTTTTATTAGACATGGGGTTTCACCATGTTGGCCATGCTGGTCTCGAACTCCTGACCTCAAGTAATCCACCTTCCTCGGCCTCCCAAAGTGCTGGGACTATAGGCGTGTGCCGCTGCGCCCAGCCTGTTCCTGTTTTTATTTGGGTTTTTGTCTTTTGTGCTGGAAGCTTTCCTCAAACGTCTGGCCGGCTGTCTGTGGCTGAATGCCACCTTCCAGAGGCCTTGGATCTTGTTAGCAGTGCCTTGGGACTGGGTGGCTGCCTGGGGCACTGCCCTTTGGGTGCAGACCCTGCCATTTTGCCCCTTCCCACCTCATGGCTGTGTCTGCCCCGCCCCCCTGCTGCTGGGTCTCCCTGTCGAGGGTGCTGGGGGTGCCGCTTTCCCTCTCATGAGCCGAGGGCTTCTGGCCCGGGGTCTCAAGCCCAGCTCTCTGGGAGTTGCCAGCAGGACTGGATGGCAGGGGAGCGCAGGGCAGGGCGGGGGAGGATGGAGTCCTAGCTCCTGAGGCTCACTCGCCGTCCCCTGCCACTGATGCAGTTCTAGGAGGCTGGAAGGGTCTTGCGTCCATGCTCTGCTCTTGGCCTGAGCCTTCGTAGCTCCGCTGATCCCTCCATCCTCATCCTCTGCCGTCTTCTGAGAATGTGCTGTCACTCTTCTGGTTCTGTTCCTCTCCCATCACTTTTGTTCTCGTGAGTTTCTACTGCCATAACTGCCCGTCAGGAGCTTCCAGAAGAAGCAGAGATGAGTTCGTGATTTTGGCCTCAGGGCTCAGCTGCAGCCTGGGTGGTTCTTCTGGAGTTGCCTCCCTTGCCCCAGCCCTGCCACAGCCCCCGTGTGGTTGTTGTTCTGTGACCCTTGCTCCTGCTCTGCCCCTCACCTACCGCTTCACTCTCATTTACGGCAGAGCAGATGCTGAGGACACGTCTGCTGTCCCTGGGCCTTGCCCAGAACTCTCCAGGCTCCCCCAGCTCATCAAGGAGTTTACACCTCTGGCTCCTAAAGGAGACGGAGTCTTTCCTGGGCAGAGCTCTGCTGATTCAGTTTTTATCATCTTGCTTTTTGGTGCTGTTACATTCATGTCTGACTTTCTGATGACTTTTCTGTGTAGAAAAAACAAGACCAGAAAGCACCAGATAAAGAGGCCATACTCCGGGCCACCGCCAACCTGCCCTCCTACAACATGGACCGGGCTGCGGTGCAGACCAACATGAGAGATGTAAGTGTCGGCCCAGAGCGGCGGCGGGCGCGTGGGGTCCCTGTGTGGGGGATTGCAGTGGGGGGTTCCCGCAGGGCGGGGCAGCAAGAGGAGATTCTCTAGGAGTATTTGGGGAAGTCAGTGAGGGGGTCTATAGGACTGCACTATTTTGCTTTTTTTCTGTAAATCAAAAATTATTTCCAAGTGACAGTTGGAAAGCCATCTGAAGGCAGGACTGGAAAGATAGATACTCTGGGAAAATGTCAGTCCGGCCCTGAGTTTGGCAAAAATGTTTAGATAGAATTCTGAACCCAAAGCGGGTGGATCACCTGAGGTCAGAAGTTCGAGACCAGCCTGGCCAACATGGTGAAACCCTGTCTCTGCTAAAAATACCAAAAATTAGCCAGGCATAGTGGTGGGCACCTGTAATCCCAGCTATTCAGGAGGCTGAGACAGGAAAATCGCTTAAACCCGGGAGGCAGAAGTTGCAGTGAGCTGAGATCGCATCATTGTACTCCAACCTGGGTAGCAAGAGCGAAACTCTGTCTCAAGGAAAAAAAAAAAAATCTGAACCCGTGAGTTATTTTGGATCAGAACGTTCTCAGTTAAAAAAGAAAAGTGGCCAGGCGCGGTGGCTCAAGCCTGTAATCCCAGCACTTTGGGAGGCCGAGACGGGCAGATCACGAGGTCAGGAGATCGAGACCATCCTGGCTAACACGGTGAAACCCCGTCTCTACTAAAAAAAACAAAAAACTAGCCGGGCGTGGTGGCGGGCGCCTGTAGTTCCAGCTACTCGGGAGGCTGAGGCAGGAGAATGATGTAAACCCAGAAATTGGAGCTTGCAGTGAGCTGAGATCCGGCCACTGCACTCCAGCCTGGGCGACAGAGCCAGACTCCGTCTCAAAAAAAAAAAAAAAAAAAAAAAAAGAAAAGTGTTCGCAGTGCTCACGTCGACGCCCCAGCAGGGGGCACGTGCCGTGCTGGGGTGGGAGGACGGCTGGCTTCCAACTTCATCCGATGCCAGTCCGACCTAAGGACGCTGCCATGAACCCTGTTTCATTTTAGGAATGAACCTCTTGGAGTCTCTTCCAGAGAGTTCTGTGCCAACCAGGGCATGGAGACTTTTCCCCAGCAGCCAGCATGTGTGTCTCCCATCCTGTGTGTGTCCAGCTCAGAGGTGTTTCTCTAGTGTGGTATCCACACCAAGGCTCACACTCGTGTGAGAGAAGGGGCAGCTGACACCTGACCTCTAGGCCCTGTAGCCAGGAGCTGTTCTGGAGGGCGTCTCTGTTCCATCCCACAGCTTGTCCTGCCTGGGGAGGACAGTGATGGCCACCGCTGTGTGGCAGGCACGCCTCCACCGGGGGCCGGCAGACTCGTGGGCGTGGAGCCTCAGATGATTCTGTTCTCTTCAGTGAACCCAGAGAGAGTCTTCAGCTTGCCCCCACCCACGCTGGCTGGACTGACGGTTTCCTCACTGGGCATAGGCTGAATATCAGGCCAGCACTGAGCGACTGTCACCAGGCGTTCGTGTCCCTTTCCACTGGCTTCATTCCCACCTTCAGGGAGGCCCTTGGCCCTGCCAATCCCCTGCCTTGCCCTCAGTTGATCCTGCTGTCTTGCAGGAAAGCAGTGTCATCTCGACTCTGAGGATCGGAGCTCCAGGACGGGAGCAAGTCATAGGTCCGAGTAGGTTTGCTGGACATTTAGAGAATTGATCTCTTTTTTTTTCACTGCAGTTCCAGACAGAACTCCGGAAGATACTGGTGTCTCTCATCGAGGTGGCGCAGAAGCTGTTAGCACTGAACCCAGATGCGGTGGAATTGTTTAAGAAGGCGAATGGTATGAGTCAACCCTGATGCTGCATTCCAGGCGTGGGTCACTGCCTGCCTTGGGGAGCATCTGCAGCTCCACACCCGCAGGACCAGAACCTCAGTGCTTTATGGAAGCGCTGATGAGGGCCTGGGGCCTGCCTCACCGGCAACTCCTGCTGATACGCCTGAGGGCGGGCAGGCAGAGCTCAGACAGATAATTCCTGCAAATGTTTGTGCTCAGATAAGGCCCCTGGGCCTGAGGCTGGAGCCTTCATGGCCCTGTCATCTCCCCGCAGCGATGCTGGACGAGGACGAGGATGAGCGCGTGGACGAGGCCGCCCTGCGGCAGCTCACGGAGATGGGCTTTCCGGAGAACAGAGCCACCAAGGCCCTTCAGCTGAACCAGTGCGTGGGGCCACCTCCTTCCCTTCCGGAGACACGTGGGGCCTGGTCTTGTGGGGCTCCCACCGTGGGTGACGTCCTCCTACCCTAAACTCTTTGTTTGACTGAATCTTTTCTAATGTGGGGTTTTGAAGAGGTACCTTAAATATGTGCCTGCAAAGTGTTTTTGGGGTGAATGTGACAGAACAGTCGTTGTATCAGTTCTTTGGGCCGTTGTATGAGAACTCAAGGTGAAGCCTGTTCGTAGCAGGGACACGGCCTCTAACAGTCTTCTCAGGATTTCCGTGTGAGTCACTTTTTGTGCTTCTGTGTTCAGATCTAAAACGAATAATCCGAGATCCAGGGGCAGCCGGCGGCGCTCCATCCCTAAGCTCACAGCAGAGACCTCCGGGTCCGCTTGCCTCTCTTAGATAGGCTTCTGTTTCTGCCCAGGGTCTCAAGGTAGTCTGAGGCAAGGACCAGAGCTTCAGTGGCACCTGTGTTCGTTCAGGTTCTCATGATAAGGGCCACCAGCTGATGCTGGAGAAGTCACTACCATAGCAGAGGCTCTTGGGAACGGACAGGAGGCGAAGGCCCTGGTCCGTTAGCCTGGGGGTGTTGGAAAGAGTCTCTTGCCTTGCAGCATGTCGGTGCCTCAGGCCATGGAGTGGCTCATTGAACATGCGGAAGACCCGACCATAGACACGCCTCTTCCAGGCCAAGCTCCCTCAGGGGCTGAGGGGGCCGCTGCAGCCACCCCTGAGGCTGCCACAGGAGCCAGCACCACCGAGGAGGAGGAGGCCAGAGATGAGCTCACGGAAATCTTCAAGAAGATCCGGAGGAAAAGGGAGTTTCGGGCCGATGCTCGGGTATGTGTTACTAGACCTGTCGCCAGGCAGAGTCGCCGTGTCTTCCCTTGAGGTGGTGCCATAGAAAGGAAGCTGGGCTGTGTGGCTGACCTTGGGCTGAGCCGGCTCTTGTCCCAGGAGAGAGAGAAACTGGGGAAGGGGTTTATAGGCGGGCCTGGGAAGTGGTGAGCCTGGGGACCACGGCCCGAGTTTCTGAGCACCCCTGTAAGTTATCCTGGCTTGAATCCAGGCACCCCAGTTTCCTCTCTATTGCCACATTCGTCACCTTTTGAAAAACAACATTTTACAGTTCCTGCTGACCACTCATGTCCACAAGCCGCCCCTGTTCGGCCGCGTCTCTGTGGGGTGGGGGTCCTGCTCGGAGACCGGGAGGGTCATCTGCTGTGGTGGGTGTCTGTGAGCAAGGGGCCGCTCAGGCTGGCCAACCACCTCCATGGCGCTGTCTGCAGGGCTGCAGGTCCCTGCACCTGTGTGTGTGGACCTTCCTCGCCCGCACCTCATCTCCCCATTCTTCCTTCTCTCTCCTGTTCTTTGATTCGGGTCTTACTTCCTCCTTGGAAGTTTCTGTCTTCTCCGACACGCTCAGACGGCAGATCTGCTCCGTCAGGGCTTCCATCTGCATGCTCTTGTCTCACGTGTGGCGCTGATCGTTTCCCTGGAAGGTGTGACATTGTGCTGTGGCCTCACCTGCGGGGCTCATGTCTTCCATGGAGTTCCCTGTGGCCAGGCTGTAGACGCCCACCTGGGGTGATTCTGAGTTTGCTTTTGCCGGTGATGAGTGGGGCCCCTGCCCCTCATGTCCTGCAGTGTAACCCCCGGCTTCACAGCTCAGGCCTTCCCTGCACAGGGTCCCATGGAGACAAATGCTTTTCTTTGTTTCTTTTGACATTTAATTTAATTTTAAGTTCTGGGATACATATGCAGGATGTGCAGGTTTGTTCCAAAGGTAAACATGTGCCATGGTGGTTTGCTGCACGTGTCAACCTATCACCTAGGTATTAAGCCCAGCATGCATTAGCTATTTATCCTGATGCCCTCCCTCCCCCGGGTCCCCAGCAGGCCCCAGTATGTGGTGTTCCCCTCCCTGTGTCCATGTGTTCTCATTGTTCAGCTCCCACTCATGAGTGAGAACATGAGGTGCTTGGTTTTCTGTTCCTGTGTTAATTTGCTGAGAACAATGGCTTCCAGCTTTATCCGTGACCCTGCAAAGGACGTGATCTCGTTCCTTTTTATGGCTGCATAGTATTCCATGGTGTGTATGTCCCATATTTTCTTTATCCAGCCTATCCAGTTTCTTTTCTTATCCATGGGCATTTGGGTTGATTCTGTATCTTTGCTATTGTGAATAGTGCTGCAGTGAACATATGTGTGCACGTATCTTTATAATAGAATGATTTCTATTATTCCTTTGGGTATATACCCAGTAATGGAATTGCGGGGTCAGATGGTATTTCTATTTCTAGGTCTTTGAGGAATCACCACGCGTCTTCCACAATGGTTAAACTAATTTACATTCCCACCAACAGTGTAAAAGCGTTCCTGTTTCTCCACAGCCTCACCAGCGGTTGTTGTTTCTTGACTTTTTAATAATCATCATTCTGATTGGCATGAGGTGGTATCTCATTGCGGTTTTGATTTGCATTTCTCTAATGATCAGTAATGTTGATCCTTGCTCTGTTGCCCAGGCTGGATTCTTCCTGCCTCAGCCTTCTAAGTAGCTGGGACTACAGGCATGCACCCACCACGCCCAGCTAATTTTTGTGTTTTTAGTGGAGACAGGGTTTCACCATGTTGGCCAGGCTGGTCTCAAACTCCTGACCTCAAGTGATCTGCCCGCCTCGGCCTCCCAAAGTGCTGGGATTACAGTAGTAAGCCACCACGCCCAGCCAACTGTCTTCTTTTGAGAAGTGTCTGATCATGTCCTTTACCCAGTTTTTAATGGGGTTGTTTTTTTCTTGTAAATTTGTTTGTTCCATGTAGATGATGGATATTAGCCCTTTGTCAGGTGGATAGATTGTAAAAATGTTCCCTTCTGTAGGTTGTCTGTTCACTTTGATGGTCGTTTCTTTTGCTGTGCAGAAGCTCTTCAGTTTAGTTAGATCCCATTGAGACAAATGCTTTTCTAGTGCATCTTCTCATCTTTTCATCCTCGTTTTAAGTAAGGGTCTCATTTCCCACTGTCTACCTCCCATGGGCCCAAGGCGCACGTTCTGTCTGTGTGTGGACATTAGACCCTGCGCACACCCTTTCATAGAGCTAGTTTTTGGTCTCTTCCTTCTTGGTTTTTATCACTTGTGGATATCCCTTTCTTGTGAGTTTAGCTATGCATTTAAAAGTTTCTCTCTCTTTTTTTTTTTTTTTTTTTTTTTTGAGACAGTTTCACTGTGTCACCCAGGCTAGAGGGTGGTGGCACAATCATGGCTTACTGCAGCCTTGACCTCCTGGGCTCAAATGATGCTACTTCAGCCTCCTGAGTAGCTCTTACAGGCACGCACCACCAAATGGGGCTAGTGTTTTAATTTCTAAAATTTTGTACACATAGGGATCTCCCTGTGTTGCCCAGGCTGGTCTTGAACTCCTGGCCTCCCAAAGTGCTGGAATTACAGGCATGAGCCATTGTGCCCAGCCTAAAAGCATTTTTGTTTTATTTTTATCTAGCATTTCTAGGTTTAGCAGAAAGTTTGTCTCGTTGTGCTTGTCTCCTAGGGAGCCAAGTTCACATCTGATCCTGGAAGCCTGTCGGGCGGAGCGGCCACTCTCCAGCTGGGTCCCTTGTGCACTGAGGCTGGACTTTGCACTCTCCTGTGTTGTGGTGCTACACGGTCTCTTAGAGGTTGTTAGTCATATTCTTTCTTGCCGCCTTAAGCCTTTTTGTTAAATAGAGATGCTCATTCTTAACAATCTTAACGTGCTCATTTTCCTAAGATCTTCCCCATTGTCATTCCCTCCTGTCATGTCTCTGTGTCAGAATATTCCATAGAATGTCTTTGATGAAAATGGTTACAAGGTGGTCAAGGCTTGAGGGGCCAGCCTATCAGTCCTTCTACCCTTTGGTTTCTGTATGAGTCTTGAGATCAGGCAAGTATCCAGTAGGGATCGAGATATTAGCTTCGTTACCGAGAAAGGATTGGAGAGCTCTGACTTGAGGCCAAAACAGATTTGCTGCTGCCCCTCCCTTTCCAGTGGTGGACAGGATACCTGCTGGCCGGGGGTAGAGCTGACAGGGCCCGAGGTCCTGCAGCCCATGAGTGCAAGGCCCCTCTCCCATTGCTGTCCATAAGCAAGTCTGTGCCCCCATGGGCTGGGAGGGAGGGCAGGGGCTGCCAGGTGTTGCCTCAGCAGTACTGGGGCATCATTTCCTGGGCTGAGGTAGAAATGAGGGAGAGTGCTTCCTATTGAAGCTAGTGAGAAGGGCATCCTGTCCTTGAATTCAATAGATTCCAGGCTATTCTATGTGACTTTGATACCAAAATATTGTACGGTGGGTTCTTCCAAAGTTCATTGTTGGAACTCCTGGAGTTAGGATGTGGCTCAGGAAAGACCATAAATAGAAGATACGGAGTTTTTTTCTTTTTTGAGATGGAGTATCACTGTGTTGCCCAGGCTGGAGTACAGTGGTACGATCTCGGGTCCCTGCAACCTCCACTTCCCGAGCTCAAGTGATTCTCCTGCCTCAGCCTCCCGAGTAGCTGGGATTACAGGCGTGTGCCATCACGCCCAGCTAATTTTTGTATTTTTTTTTTTTTTTTTTTTTTGAGACGGAGTCTCGCTCTGTCGCCCAGGCTGGAGTGCAGTGGCCGGATCTCAGCTCACTGCAAGCTCCGCCTCCCGGGTTTACGCCATTCTCCTGCCTCAGCCTCCCTAGTAGCTGGGACTACAGGCGCCCGCCACATCGCCCGGCTATTTTTTTGTATTTTTTTTTAGTAGAGACGGGGTTTCACCGTGTTAGCCAGGATGGTCTCGATCTCCTGACCTCGTGATCCACCCGTCTCGGCCTCCCAAAGTGCTGGGATTACAGGCTTGAGCCACCGCGCTCGGCCTAATTTTTGTATTTTTAGTAGAGATGGGGTTTCCCCATGTTGGCCAGGCTGGTCTCAAACTCCTGACTTCAGGTGATCCTCCCGCCCTGGCCTCCCGAAGTGCTGGGATTACAAGCGTAAGCCAGTGCGCCTGGCCAGGACTTTTGAGCTGATCATGCACACCGTTTAGCTCCAGCCAGCATCCTTCCTGAGCTCTACCCCAGCTCAAGTCTTTTTCTGCCAGGTTCTCTTGGAAGCATCTGACAATGCAGTCCAGCTAGACAGGCTGCGGACATGCACGGTCCGTGGGGCGCGGTGCTGCATGAAGTCAGCCTGGGTGGTGCTGGGAGCTGTGTGGGGCCGGCACCCCTCCACTTAATGGCCTTATGGTGGCCGGAAAACTGACAAAGATGGAGAGGACTCTGGGGGCTTCAAGAGAGTGGGATCTGACCTTTCAGGGATTAGGAGAGGCCCTTGAAATTTTGATGAAGCCTTCATTTTATTTATTTATATTTTTTCAAAACGGACCCCTTTAACATTGTGTTATAAATCTCCAGAGTAAAGGACGTATTATCTTGTTACATGAATTGTGACCAGAAAAATGTACGTCCTTCCCCAAAAACGAATTAGTATATGTTTAGTTGTAGCTTAAGTTTTGTTCGATATTAAAATTAAAAAATTAGTTTTAGGATTTTTTTTCTAAGATAAAATCTGAATAAAACCTTTTTTCACGGATTACAATGACATTTTTGTTTCCACTGAGATTGCATTTACTGACGTGGCCTTTCTCTTTTTTTTTTTTTTTTTTTTTTGAGACGGAGTCTCGCTCTGCGGCCCAGGCTGGAGTGCAGTGGCCGGATCTCAGCTCACTGCAAGCTCCGCCTCCCGGGTTTACACCATTCTCCTGCCTCAGCCTCCAGAGTAGCTGGGACTACAGGCGCCCGCCACCTCGCCCGGCTAGTTTTTTGTATTTTTTAGTAGAGACGGGGTTTCACCGTGTTAGCCAGGATGGTCTCGATCTCCTGACCTCGTGATCCGCCCGTCTCGGCCTCCCAAAGTGCTGGGATTACAGGCTTGAGCCACCGCGCCCGGCCGACGTGGCCTTTCTCTAATGCCACTTATTCTTGGGTAACAAGCCCCTCTGGGGTAAACCTGCAGTGGCTGCTGAGACAGTCTTATCCACACAGTCACTGGGACAAACCTGAAGGGGTCTGAAGTTGGCCTGACTGCCTCATGTCCACATAAGCGATGCATTTCTACCTGTCATAACCTGTGGCTTCTCCCCACAACCTGTGGCTCCCTGAAGACAAGCCTGGGAGCTGCACTGACCCCCTGGCTCTGCTAACTACAGTCATACTCTTCACTTCTTCAGCTTTAGGGTGCTGAAAACCGATCTGTTTCAGTAGAGCTGTGAGGAAAGAGAACATGGACGGAGAGTGTCCGCAGGGCTGTTGGGAGCACCCCCCGCGAGGGTGCCGGGGAGCAGGGCCCCCTCTCTGCATGCAGGGCACTGGTTCCTCGGCCTCCTGCCGCCCCCAGCAAGCTAACGGCTGTGCTGTCCTCTAGGCCGTCATTTCCCTGATGGAGATGGGATTCGACGAGAAGGAGGTGATAGACGCCCTCAGAGTGAACAACAACCAACAGAATGCCGCGGTGAGTGTCGGGCTGTGGTGAGTGAGTGTCGGGCTGTGGTGAGTGAGTGTTGGGCTGTGGTGAGTGTCAGGCTGTGGTGAGTGAGTGTCGGGCTGTGGTGAGTGAGTGTCAGGCTGTGGTGTTGGCTGTGGTGAGTGAGTGTTGGGCTGTGGTGAGTGTCGGCTGTGGTGAGTGAGTATCAGCTGTGGTGAGTGAGTGTTGGGCTGTGGTGAGTGAGTGTCGGGCTATGGTGAGTGTCGGCTATGGTGAGTGAGTATCAGCTGTGGTGAGTGAGTGTCGGGCTGTGGTGAGTGATTGTCGGACTGTGGTGAGTGTCGGCTGTGGTGAGTGAGTATTGGCTGTGGTGAGTGAGTGTCGAGCTGTGGTGAGTGTCGGCTGTGGTGAGTGAGTATTGGCTGTGGTGAGTGAGTGTCGGGCTGTGGTGAGTGAGTGTTGGGCTCTGGTGAGTGTCGGGTTGTGGTGAGTGTTGGGCTCTGGTGAGTGAGTGTCGGGCTGTGGTGAGTGAGTGTCGCGCTGTGGTGAGTGAGTGTCGGGCTGTGGTGAGTGAGTGTCAGGCTGTGGTGAGTGAGTGTTGGGCTGTGGTGAGTGTCAGGCTGTGGCGAGTGAGTGTCGGGCTGTGGTGAGTGAGTGTTGGGCTGTGGTGAGTGTCGGGCTGTGGTGAGTGAGTGTTGGGCTGTGGTGAGTGAGTGTTGGGCTGTGGTGAGTGTCAGGCTGTGGTGAGTGAGTGTCGGGCTGTGGTGAGTGAGTGTCAGGCTGTGGTGTTGGCTGTGGTGAGTGAGTGTTGGGCTGTGGTGAGTGTCGGCTGTGGTGAGTGAGTATTGGCTGTGGTGAGTGAGTGTTGGGCTGTGGTGAGTGAGTGTCGGGCTATGGTGAGTGTCGGCTGTGGTGAGTGAGTATCAGCTGTGGTGAGTGAGTGTCGGGCTGTGGTGAGTGAGTGTCGGACTGTGGTGAGTGTTGGCTGTGGTGAGTGAGTATTGGCTGTGGTGAGTGAGTGTCGAGCTGTGGTGAGTGTCGGCTGTGGTGAGTGAGTATTGGCTGTGGTGAGTGAGTGTTGGGCTGTGGTGAGTGAGTGTTGGGCTCTGGTGAGTGTCGGGCTGTGGTAAGTGAGTGTTGGACTGTGGTGAGTGTTGGCTGTGGTGAGTGTTGGGCTGTGGCGAGTGAGTGTCAGGCTCTGGTGAGTGTTGGGCTGTGGTGAGTGAGTGTCGGGCTGTGGTGAGTGAGTGTTGGGCAGTGGTGAGTGTCGGGCTGTAGTGAGTGAGTGTCAACTGTAGTGAGTGACTGTCAGGCTCTGGTGAGTGTCAGCTGTGGTGAGTGTCGGGCAGTGGTGAATGTTGGCTGTGGTGAGTGAGTGTTGGGCTGTGGTGAGTGAGTGTTGGGCTCTGGTGAGTGTCAGGCTGTGGTAAGTGAGTGTTGGACTGTGGTGGGTGTTGGCTGTGGTGAGTGTCAGGCTGTGGCGAGTGAGTGTCAGGCTCTGGTGAGTGTTGGGCTGTGGTGAGTGAGTGTCGGGCTGTGGTGAGTGAGTGTCGGGCTGTGGTGAGTGTTGGGCTCTGGTGAGTGTCGGCTGTGGTGAGTGTCGGGCGATGGTGAGTGTCGGCTGTGGTGAGTGAGTGTCGGGCTGTGGTGAGTGAGTGTCGGGTGGTGGTGAGTGTCGGCTGTGGTGAGTGTCAGGCTGTGGTGAGTGAGTGTCGGGCTCTGGTGAGTGTTGGGCTATGGTGAGTGTCAGGTTGTGGTGAGTGAGTGTTGGGCTGTGGTGAGTGTCGGGCTGTGGTGAGTGAGTGTTGGGCTGTGGTGAGTGTCGGGCTATGGTGAGTGAGTGTTGGGCTGTGGTGAGTGTCGGGCTGTGGTGAGTGAGTGTTGGGCTGTGGTGAGTGAGTGTTGGGCTGTGGTGAGTGAGTGTTGGGCTGTGGTGAGTGTTGGGGCTCTGGTGAGTGTTGGGCTGTGGTGAGTGAGTGTTGGGCTGTAGTGAGTGAGTGTTGGGCTGTGGTGAATGTCGGGCTGTGGTGAGTGTCAGCTGTGGTGAGTGTCGGGCTGTGGTGAGTGAATGTTAGGCTGTGGTGAGTGAGTGTCGGGCTCTGGTGAGTGTCAGGCTGTGGTGAGTGAGTGTCGGGCTGTGGTGAGTGTCGGGCTGTGGTGAGTGTCGGGCTGTGGTGAGTGAGTGTCAGGCTATAGTGAGTGAGTGTCGGGCTGTGGTGAATGTCCTGTGGTGAGTGAGTGTCAGGCTGTGGTGAGTGTCAGTTGTGGTGAGTGAGTGTCGGGCTGTGGTGAGTGTCAGGCTCTGGTGAGTGTCAGGCTGTGGTGAGTGTTGGGCTGTGGTGAGTGAGTGTCGGGCTGTGGTGAGTGAGTGTTGGGCTGTGGTGAGTGTCGGGCTGTGGTGAGTGAGTGTTGGGCTGTGGTGAGTGTCGGGCTGTGGTGAGTGAGTGTTGGGCTGTGGTGAGTGAGTGTTGGGCTCTGGTGAGTGTCGGGCTGTGGTGAGTGAGTGTCTGGCTGTGGTGAGTGTTGGGGCTCTGGTGAGTGTTGGGCTGTGGTGAGTGAGTGTTGGGCTGTAGTGAGTGAGTGTTGGGCTGTGGTGAATGTCGGGCTGTGGTGAGTGTCAGCTGTGGTGAGTGTCGGGCTGTGGTGAGTGAATGTTAGGCTGTGGTGAGTGAGTGTCGGGCTCTGGTGAGTGTCAGGCTGTGGTGAGTGAGTGTCGGGCTGTGGTGAGTGTCGGGCTGTGGTGAGTGAGTGTCAGGCTATAGTGAGTGAGTGTCGGGCTGTGGTGAATGTCCTGTGGTGAGTGAGTGTCAGGCTGTGGTGAGTGTCAGTTGTGGTGAGTGAGTGTCGGGCTGTGGTGAGTGAGTGTCGGGCTGTGGTGAGTGAGTGTCGGGCTGTGGTGAGTGAGTGTTGGGCTGTGGTGAGTGTTGGGCTGTAGTGAGTGAGTGTCGACTGTAGTGAGTGAGTGTCAGGCTGTGGTGAGTGTTGGGCTGTAGTGAGCATCGACTAGTGAGTGTCAGGCTGTGGTGTTGGGCTGTAGTGAGTGAGTGTCGACTGTAGTGAGTGTCGGGCTGTGGTGAGTGTTGGGCTCTGGTGAGTGTCGACTGTAGTGAGTGAATGTCAGGCTGTGGTGAGTGTTGGGCTGTAGTGAGTGACTGTTGACTGTAGTGAGTGTCGGCTGTAGCGCGTGAGTGTCAGGCTGGGTGAGTGCTGGGAGCCTCACTCATGAGTGCCCCGGGCATGGTAGAGGCGATGTGTTTGTCTACTTTCACATGCAGCCGGCTATGTGGCTCTTTAAGTGAGACAATAGGATAGATGGCGCAAACAGTAAAAAATTTAAAAATACAGAATTCTAGGCTTTGTCTTTTTAAAAGGGTGTCTTATATGTACCTATTTTATGGGTGGGTAATTTGTTCATTTATCTTTTTTTTTTTTTTTTTTTAAATTTTTTTGGAATCAGAGTCTCACTCTGTCCCCTAGGCTGGAATGCAGCAGTGTGATCACACTCACTGCAGCCTCGACCTCCTGGGCTCAAGCGATCCTCCCGCCTCAGCCTCCTGAGTAGCTGGGACCACAGGCACACACCACCATGCCCAACTAATTGATTTTAGTTTTTTAGAGGTGAGATCTCCTTTGTTGCCCAGGCCGATCTTGAATTCCTGGCTTCAATCGATCCTCCTGCTTTGGCTTCCGAAGTGCTGGGATTACATGCATGAGCCACCACACCCAGCCCATTTATCTGGTTAAACTGGCTCTTTAAGAATGATTCCTGTCCTGTGCCCGTGTGCCAGCTGTGCTGATGGAGCTGTGCCTGGGGAGGGCCCTGTGGTGGCCGACACCCCCCACCATCCCCCATGCCAGTGGAGTTGGTGGCTCACACCTCCAAGACAGAGATGAGGAGCCTGTGTCCTCATGGCTCCAGCACTACTGACTGTCCATAACAGGACCACAGGCAAGCTGGGCACTTGGTACATTTGTTAATTACTTTTCCAGCACTTTTGGGTGGGCCATGCTGGCCCAGGTAGCTGGGGAAGCGGCAGCAGTCAGTGATCTGCAATGCCAGCGTCTGCAGAGAAAAGCAGACTAGCTCTTCCTTCTCAGTCTGGCCTGGTCTGATGTGCACAGCAGTGAATCCAGACTGGGCTTGTCTTCATGGTAGGGTCCCTTCCAGTGAGATCAGCCTCGGGGGCTCAATAGAAAGGTGGCGTCTTGCAGAGGCACTGAAGGTGGTAACAGTGGCATTGATGCTCTTGGCTTTGCAGTGCGAGTGGCTGCTGGGGGACCGGAAGCCCTCTCCGGAGGAGCTGGACAAGGGCATCGACCCCGACAGTCCTCTCTTTCAGGCCATCCTGGATAACCCAGTGGTGCAGCTGGGCCTCACCAACCCAAAAACATTGCTAGGTATGTGCGCCTTCTTTATGCTAAGTCGTGGGTCGGGGAGGCTGGCTGGTTCCCTCGTAGGCCGTGCGGGTGCTGTGGAGGCAACGCGGAGGATCCAGCACTGAGGATCGCCATGCGCTGGCAGCACGTCCTGCCATGCAGGTTGGCATCCTGTGGGTGTAGCTCTGCTACGTCACCATGGAGCCCACAGGTCAGGTTCTGATCGTGGTGTGACTGTCTCCTGCACGATGACTCTGACACAGGCTTCAGAAAGCCAGTGCCAGTGGCTTTCCGAGGGCCAGCAGGGTGGAGACCACACCAGCAGCTTAGGAACTCACATGAGAACAAGGCGTGGTGTGGGCTTTTGCTCTTACTATTCCTCAGGGTCTTCGATGGCAATTGTTTATTTTTATTGTCAGATACCTACATGCAAAAGTGTATATGATGATGTAACTTTAAAGAAGGATAAAACTAATAGCCGTGTATCTGCCATTCAGCTCTGGGCCTGGGGTACCCCTCCCCTACGCACCTCATCCCTCCCTCCAGCCTGGCTGTCGCCGTGGCCGCGGCTTACCTCTCTGCTTCCCTGTAGAGTTTTGCCATATTTGTGTCTCCTCAAACAATCTCTCATTTGTTACTACCTTTGTGTAAGTAGAATCACGTTTTAAGCAGGGCTCTGTGACTGACCGACTGCGTTCTTTGTGGGGGTTGTGGAGTGTTTTGTTGATGGAAGGCACCGGGAATCCAGGGGTCATTGGGTTGTCTGCATGTGGTGCCACTCCTGATGTTCCCCCCTTTTTTTTTATTTTTTGAGACAGCGCCTCCCCTTGTCACCCAGGCTGGCGTGTAATGGCGTGATCTCGGCTCACTGCAACCTCCGCCTCCCAGGTTCAAGCAATTCTCCTGCCTCAGCCTCCTGAGAACCTGGGATTATAGGCGTGCATTACCACGCTTGGCTAATTTTTTGTATTTTAGTAGAGTCGGGTTTCACCATGTTGGCCAGGCTGGTCTTGAACTCCTGACCTCATGATCCACCCGCCTCGGCCTCCCAAAGTGCTGAGATTACAGACCTCTTGGTCCCCAGGAGCCGAGTTCCGGGATGTTGGGAGGGCCTTTACCACCCAAGCAGGCTGGAAGTGTCTCTGGAAGCTGTGATGGCCGTGCCCTGATCTTGAGGGCTGGCCTTCTTTCAGAAGTGTATTGGCTGTCAGTAGAACCTTGGCCGTGAGAGACCTTCCGCTCAGTGTTTGGCCTTCTTTTCTCTTGGATTGTTTTCTTTTATTTTTTTTTTGAGACGGAGTCTCGCTCTGTCGCCCGGGCTGGAGTGCAGTGGCCGGATCTCAGCTCACTGCAAGCTGCGCCTCCCGGGTTCACGCCATTCTCCCGCCTCAGCCTCCCGAGTAGCTGGGACTACAGGCGCCCGCCACCGCGCCCGGCTAGTTTTTTGTATTTTTTTAGTAGAGACGGGGTTTCACCGTGTTAGCCAGGATGGTCTCGATCTCCTGACCTCGTGATCCGCCCGTCTCGGCCTCCTAAAGTGCTGGGATTACAGGCGTGAGCCACCGCGCCCGGCCAGTTTTTTGTATTTTTTAGTAGAGACGGGGTTTCACCATGTTAGCCAGGATGGTTTCAATCTCCTGACCTCATGATCCGCCCGTCTCGGCCTCCCAAAGTGCTGGGATTACAGGCTTGAGCCACCGCGCCCGGCCCGGATTGTTTTCTTATTCATTCGAAAAGGTCCTCACCTCCTGGATGCGGACCCTTTTCCCATTTATTTGTGCTGCAGATGCCGTTGTTCAGTTTCTGGTTTATTTACTCATGCTAATGGGCAGAATCCCATGTTTTGATATCCTTCAGGGTGATTTTTTTTTTTTTTTTTTTTTTGAGACGGAGTCTCGCTCTGTCACCCAGGCTGGAGTGCAGTGGCGCGATCTCGGCTCACTACAAGCTCCGCCTCCCGGGTTCACGCCATTCTCCCGCCTCAGCCTCCTGAGTAGCTGGGACTACAGGCGCCTGCCACCTCGCCCGGCTAGTTTTTTTTTTTTTTTTTTTTTTTTTTTTGCCTGGCTAGTTTTTTATATTTTTAGTTTCACCGTGTTCGCCAGGATGGTCTCGATCTCCTGACCTTGTGATCCGCCCGCCTTGGCCTCCCAAAGTGCTGGGATTACAGGCTTGAGCCACCGCGCCCGGCTTTTTCAGAGATTTTAAAGTAGTTTTTGGGGACTTTTAATCAGAGCACCAGGGGTTGTTTTAGGGCCTGGGGGTTGTTTCCAATCACGAACAGAGCCAAGTCGGGTTCACTCTGAGCTCTGTGCTCAGCCACGGGCTACTGGGCCATGAATGGCTGTGAACTCCTGTAGTGAGCACTGTCCCTGGAGCCTGTAGACCTGGGGCCACTTATGCTGAAGCGCATCCATGTGTGTCAGGTCAGCATGGAGCCATCGATCCTGCAGAGGGGCCGGCAGCCAGCAGAACGCGTGCTCCCTCACCATGGGTGGGGTGGAGAGCTGTTTGCTAAAATCCACCTGTTTGGGGGAAACAGCTTTGTAAAGCTGTGAAAACCCAAGTTTCCATTTTGAAGAAGGGCTGTGTTGCATTTTAAATGCGCTGGTTTTTTAAAGAAGTAATTTTCTTAAGGCTGAGCATTACGTTTTTCCAGTTTGTTGTTAACTTTGCATCAGTGTCTTTGTGTGTCCTTTCTGCATCTGTTGACCTTCTCGAGGTGGGATTGGAAGTGGAGTTGTTGGGGGAGATGATTTTTGAGCCCTGGCGGCTGCCAGACAGCTGCCCAGAGTGTGGGTGCCATGAGCATGCGCAGGCATGCTGCCCACCTGCCAGAATTGAGTGCATGATTGTGATCAGATCTGATTTGATGGGTGCATCTGACAGAGTTGGGTGGGTTTCAGCCTGAGAGTGCACACTTAGCAGTGAGCTCTGTGTGGCCTTTGTATTGGAGACACACCCTCTTCATTAGGAAGCTGCAGAAGAGGAAAGTCACGCCTGTGCCTGTTGGCAGAGTGGGGGCATGGGCAGTCAGGCTGGCTCTGTTTTCCCTGCAGCGTTTGAAGACATGCTAGAGAACCCGCTGAACAGCACCCAGTGGATGAATGATCCGGAAACGGGTCCCGTCATGCTGCAAATCTCTAGAATCTTCCAGACACTAAATCGCACGTAGGTGGCGCTGTTCCCCTCGGCTGTCCGGCCACAGCAGCCCCCTGGCACGGCCCGAGACTGGGCAGAGCGGACCTCACCTGGAAACTCACCTTCAGCACCTCGGCCCTGGACTGTTAGAGGCACCGCGGCTGCTCCCGCTCTCTGATCTTACTGCTTATAAACTTCGGTGACGGTAGTGTGTAAAGCCGTATTTTTAGCATCTGCCAGGTGTTTACAAAAAAGTGGTTGTCGTGCTGGGAAGTGGAGTGAGGGCCTCCTCTCCAGTGCTCCTCTGGGCTCTTGAGTTGCTGCTTGAATTGCCCCGTAGACGTTTGCTTGGAGAGTCCACGTGTTATTTGACGGAGGTAGGTTTCAACCCAGAGTGTTAACGTCAAGCATGCTACTTTAGTCACTCACAGATGACTTTTCTTTAATAAAATCCCTTTTCCTATTTCCTATCTTGGTCTTTTCTTGGTGCTGCAGAAGCAGCCCATGCGTCCCTGGGAGGCTGCATCCCCACGGCTCCGTGCTCGCTGCTCTCACCCGGGGTGGGCGCCGGGGCCACTGCGGCATGTGGGCAGTCTCGTGGCGTTGTTTGGTGGGCAAAGCCTCATGTTGTATTGGATTTAATTGTATTGTATTGGAGCTGAGCCCATATTCCCGGGACACAGGTGCTGGGCCTGAGCACGGCAGCCCCTGCCTGCCTCTGGCTTCCTCCTTTTTTTTCGTTTTAAAAAACATTACCATTACCTGTGTCTTAAAATGAGAAAATTAGTTTTGTTTTTTGTGAAGCCTGCTCATTGTTGTTGGAAGCAGTCGGTTCCAAGCTGTTTGTTTTGAACTTCTCTTCTGAACCAGCCCCTCCTCTTCCCTTCCCTGCCCACTGGTGTGGGAACCTTAGCAGAGCTCTGGCTGCATTTTAGCTGAGTAAGAATGTTTTCAGAAAATGTTTCTCTTCACATGTCTAGGTCTCTTCATTGTTTTTGAGGTTTAGATTTAAAACTAAAGTTAGTTTAAACTCTTTTTTTTTTTTTGAGGCGGAGTCTCGCTCTGTTGCCCGGACTGGAGTGCAGTGGCCGGATCTCAGCTCACTGCAAGCTCCGCCTCCCAGGTTTACGCCATTCTCCTGCCTCAGCCTCCCGAGGAGCTGGGACTACAGGCGCCCGCCACCTCGCCCGGCTAGTTTTTGTATTTTTTTTTTTTTTTGGTAGAGACGGGGTTTCACCGTGTTAGCCAGGATGGTCTCGATCTCCTGACCCTCGTGATCCGCCCGTCTCGGCCTCCCAAAGTGCTGGGATTACAGGCTTGAGCCACCGCTCCCGGCCAGTTTAAACTCTTTGGGCAGAAATACTAAAAATGCTTTTCAAAAGTTGCGAATCTCACATTTTTTTCTTTTTGAGACAGCATCTCGCTCTGTCGCCCAGGCTGGAGTGCAGTGGTACGATATTGGCTCACTGCAAGCTCCACCTCCCGGGTTCACGCCATTCTCCTGCCTAGTCCCGAGTAGCTGGGACTACAGGCACCTGCCACCATGCCCGGCTAGTTTTTTGTATTTTTAGTAGAGACGGGGTTTCACCATGTTAGCCAGGATGGTCTTGATCTCCTGACCTCGTGATCTGCCCACCTGGGCCTCCCAAAGTGCTGGGATTACAGGCGTGAGCCACTGTGCCCAGCCCACGAATCTCACTTCTTTTTTTTTTTTCCTTTGAGATGGAGTCTTGCTCTGTCACCCAGGCTGGAGTGCAGTGGCGCGATCTCGGCTCACTACAAACTCCACCTCCTGGGTTCACGCCATTCTCCTGCCTCAGCCTCCCAAGTAGCTGGGAATACAGGTGCCCGCCACCACGCCTGGCTAATTTTTTGTATTTTCGGTAGAGACAGGGTTTTTTGAGATAATCTCACTCTGTTGCCCAGGCTGGAGTGCAGTAACTTGATCTTGGCTTACTGCAACCCCTACCTGTCAGGTTCAAGTGATTCTCGAACCTCACCCTCCCGAGTAGCTGGGATTACAGATGCATGCCACAACGTCTAATTTTTTTTTTTTTTTTTTGAGATGGAGTCTCACTGTTTGCCCAGGCTAGAGTGAAGTGGCGCAATCTTGACTTACTGCATCCTCCACCCCCTGGGCTCAAGCAATTCTCCTGCCTCAGCCTCCCCAGTAGCTTGGATTATAGGCACCCACCACTATGCTCAGTAAGTTTTGTATTTTTAGTAGAGACTGGGTTTCGCCATGTTGGCCAGGCTGGTATCGAACTCCTGGCCTCAAGTGATCCACCCACCTCTGCCTTCCAAAGTGCTGGGATTACAGGCATGAGCCACCGCGCCTGGCCTGTGTTTCTTTCTTTCTTTTTTTTTTTTTTTCCTGAGACGGAGTCTCTCTGTCTCCCAGGCTGGAGTGCAGTGGCGCAATCTCAGCTCACTTCTACCTCTGCCTCCTGAGTTCAAGCAGTTCTCCTGCCTCAGCCTCCTGAGTAGCTAAGACTACAGGCGTGTGCCACCACAGCCAGCTAATTTTTGTATTTTTAGTAGAGACAGGGTTTCACCATGTTGGCCTTGCTGATCTCGAACTCCTGACCTCATGATCTGCCTGCCTCAGCCTCCCAAAGTGCTGGGATTACAGGCGTGAGCCACTGCACCCGGCCTGTGTTGTGTTGTGTTTTGTTTTTTTTCGTTTTTTCCTGAGATGGAGTCTCTGTCTCCCAGGCTGGAGTGCAGTGGCACTATCTCAGCTCACTGCAACCTCTGCCTCCTGAGTTCAAGCAATTCTCCTGCCTCAGCCTCTTGAGTAGCTGGGATTACAGGCGTGCGCCACCGCAGCCAGCTAATTTTTGTATTTTTAGTAGAGACAGGGTTTCACCATGTTGGCCTTGTTGGTCTGGAACTCCTGACCTCATGATCCACCTGCCTCAGCCTCCCAAAGTGGTGGGATTACAGGCGTGAGTCACCACGCCCGGCCTGTGTTTTGTTTTTTGAATGGCAAGTAAATCTTTTATTCTGCAAATTCAAAATACATAGTTCATAGGTCTCCTATCTGTTTTCTTTCCTGCTCTGCTCCCACACTGTGAAATTGCCCCATCCTGAAGCTGTGGGCTGGGCCCTGGGGCTACAGCCTTCCCGTGCACATTAAACTTAAAGCACGGCCCTGGACAGGGCGCTCGGGGCTCTGTGTTTCCATTCTCATCCTCTACAGAAAAGCGAAGTCCCCAGCTGAGAATGTCCCGGGGGTGCTGGGCTGGCCCAGGTACATCCCAGCCCTGGGCAGGTGGGTGCAGGTAAGGGAGTCACCCCATCGGGCTTCACAGGAACTCATGCGTGTCTCCTGTTAGGATGCTTCAGGAGGCCGGGTGAGCGGCGCCTGGAGTCCCAGCACTTTGGGAGGTCGAGGATCAGCAGGAGGATCTCTTGACAAGCTCAGGGGTTCGAGACTAGCCTGGGCAACATAGTGAGACCCTGTTTCTACCAAAACATGCAAAAATTAGCAGGGCAAGGTGATATGTACCTGTAGTCCCAGCTACTTGGGGAGGCTGAGACACGGGGATCACTTGAGCCCAGGAGGTCAAAGCTGCAGTAAACCACTGCAGCTTTGCACTCCAGCCTGGGCAGCAGAGCAAGGCCCTGTCTCAGGAGATCCCTCAGTAAGAAAAGCCTACTGGGGCCAGGTGTGTGTGGTGGCTCATGCTTATAATACCAGCACTTTAGGAGGCCAAAGTGGGAGGATCGCCTGAGCTTGGGAGTTTGAGACCAGGCTGGGCAACATAGTGAGACCCCTCTCTACAAAAAATACAAAAAATTAGCTGGGCATGGTGGTAGGCGCCTGTAGTCCCAGCTACTTGGGAGGCTGCAGCAGGAGAATGGCGTGAACCCAGGAGGCGGAGGTTGCAGTGAGCTGAGATGATGCCACTGCACTGCAGCCTGGGTGACAGAACAAGACTCCATCTCAAAAAAAATAAAAAATTAGCTGGGCGTGGTGGCGGGTGCCTGTATTCCCAGCTACTAGGGAGGCTGAGGCAGGAGAATTGCTTGAACCCGGGAGGCAGAGGTTGCAGTGAGCTGAGATGATGCCACTGCACTCCAGCCTGGGCGACAGAGCAAGACTCCATCTCAAAAATAAAACAAACAAAAAGTCCATTGACCATACAGGAATGGAAGAGAAAAGTTCAGGTAGCAATGTTAACAAATCGTGCATTTGAGAGTGTGGATTCTCAGGTGGCGGCACTGGGGAAGGAAGAGTGTAGTCATCAGTCCCTTATCCCTGTGAGTGGACTCACTCTGACATTGAGAGTGACGCGTTCGGGCTGAGGCCGGGATGGGCTCGGTGACAGCGTCCGTGGGGTTTGGTCATCAGCTGTGATTCTCAGGAGTGGGCCTCTGTCCTGGATAAAGTTCCAAATTCAGCAAAGGACGGTTGACCTGGTAGCAGCCTTCCTGGAAAACTCAGAATGAAGACTATGCCGGAAATACGGTTTAAATTTGTTTCAAGGCTCAGGCAGCCTCATTCTCAGTCTCAGCTGCTGAGGGCTGGGCCGGCCCTGGGAAAGCTGGGCAGGACAAGGCCATCCCCTGCCAGCTGCTTGGGCCCACAGTCCCCCTTGGGGCAGGGCTGGGCTTGCTGAGGGTCCCGGTGACGGGAGAAACAAGAACGAGCAGCACAGCGGCTCTGCCGCGTCCACAGACCACCCCCCGCGTGCCCCTCACCCCAGCGGGCATGCACGGGCCAGGTGGCTGTGTGGCCTCGTGGGGATCACTGGGAGGCATGGTCGGTCTGAGATGGACACCCTGTATTTTCCGATTATGAGGCCGGGCAGTTAAACGTGCCCTGTGGAGAGCCCTTTCCCTCAAAGCTTCACATGTAACCCAGCTTGATGGGTGTTACTTTCAACAAAATGCAGTCAGTGTGGAAACCCAGTGGTGTTTCCCAACCAAATGCTGGGAACTCGGTTTTATAAGTGTGTTTGAAGTCAGGGAGGCGGCGGAGGCAAGGAAGCACCCGAGACGCTTGTCCGCGGTCAGCCCGTCTGGATGGCTCTGCTTGATGCAGGTGCTGCTCAGGAGAAGTGGGCAGGGCTACAGGCCTGCGAGCCCTGGGCCTCCTGCTCCAGGACCTGGGTCCAGAGATGCCTGTCCCCTAGCCTCCTGCCAGGCCACAGGCCCTTGGCCTGTCCTACGCCAGCAGGGTCTAGCCAGCCCCCCTTGCCCGCCATCCTCTTTTGGCAAACTTGCGAGTCGGAAGAGCATGTTCTCCTCAGTGGGTTTAAGAGTCAATGTTGGAAATTGCTTCCCAGGAACCTCTGGACAGGTGTGTCCTTGGGGCGGCTCCCGGTACTGCGGGCTGCGGAGCCGTGCTTTCCAGGGGTTCGATGGCTGCCCGGCTCATCATCTTGCTGTGGCCTGAGCATCCATGAGGTGGGTGAGGGGTCACACCAACACCTGCCTGATGTGGTGGCCGTGAGGAGGGAAGCGTGTGCCTTTCCTCAGAGATGCTGAGTTTGCTGCCGTTGGCTGGTCCTGCACACGCAGCTTCCCCAGGTGCGCCTCCTCCACTGGCCCTGTGTTCTGCTGCGCCTGCCTTTCAGCCCCCCCGAGGCCCTGGGGTCAGGGATGTGCGTTCTCACTCAGCCCTGTCCTCTGGTGAGCGTGGATCCACATTTTAACCTGGTGGCAGTTTGCTTGCAGTCGTGGAGTTCTGGGAAGAGCCACAGCGGTGAATAAACACCCTGTGCCGCCGAGGCCTTCCCCGGGGCTGTGGGCCGTGCACAGGTGGGTTCTGGAAGGCACGTCGCAGCTGCCCTGGTGAATGTGGTTTCTGCTCCTGCACCGGCTGCTGGCGGGGTGGGGAGCGTTCTGGTCCTGGTCGCGGTCCTGCCGCTTCCCTGGGCCAGGCCATCAGTGCACACAGGGGCGAGACACCGTCCCTGTGAACAAAGCCTGTGTCCGGCGCGCGTATTTTAGGGCTGAGGTCGTATCTTAGAAGGTGAAACAAAGTGGCTGGCAAACTAGAAATTCTTCCTTTATGTGGACTTCAGTTCCATGACCAGTAACGCCGCCGTCCGCGTGTGCCCTTTGCCACAGTGGCCCATGAGCTAGGGGCAGGCAGCTGCCCAACCCTGGCTCTGAGCGCAGTTTTGTTCCAGCTGCTGAGGGCCAAGTGGCTTCTCAGCCCATTGGGCCAGGCTGCCCGGCTCTGGGGGGCATGGGTGCTCCCACACAGTGTGCCAGTGCACATCCTTCTGTTGAGATAAGGGCCATCGGTGTCATTTTGAGCTTCTGCTAAGCTGTTTTTCTTCTTTCGGGCAGGCCCCCGTGGCCATGCTCAGGGCTCTAGACCAGGGTGTGGCGCTGAGGCAGGTCACCTGTATGCAGGGAAGTTGGAGGGAGTTCGAGTGCTCACTTGGCCAGCTTCCCTCCTGTGCAGGCGGCCGAGCTCGGCAATGACACACGTGTTTCCTCGTGGAGTGGGATCACGCGGAGATTCCAGGACAGCGTGGGTCAGCCGCTGGAGGGGTGACTTCCCCTGAGATCGTGTGCTCAAGACATTGCCATGCCTGCTGTAGGCGCTGTCCACACAAGCAGGGGATTCCTCCCCCCACGCACAGAGCGAGGTGGCCCAGCCACTTGGGCCACTACAGCGAGATAGCATGGTGGTGGGACGCCGGGTGAGGAGTCTGAAGGCAGAGGTGGGGCTCACTGTTAGCTGGTGGGGACTGGAGGGCTCCAGGAGGTACCGGTTGTGGGAGAGGCTGAGGGTCCACCAGCCCGCATCCTTCTCGAGGTCAGGGCCCTGCTCTGTCCCGTTTCAGGGCTGGGTGGTCGTGGAGGCACTTGGAAAACACTCGCTGGAACAGGCGGGTGGGAGGGGGGGCTGGGACGGGGAGCATGGGAGCCATAGACCACAGGAGCCTGAATCCCAGAGGATAGTCCTGCTGGGGGTGTGGGGACAGCACCATCGGGGGCCTCTGTGCATCCAGGGAGCAGGCGGGGCCTGCCTGGGTCAGCCTCAGCCTAGCTGTGGGGTTCGTACCTGTGCCCTTCGCTGCCCTCGGAGGCGTGCTCGGTCCCACAGGAAGGCAGGAGGATGAGCTGCCATTTGTGGGATGTGGGGTGGGCAGAGCATTCATGTGCTGGGCACAGCCTCGGCCAGAGGAAAGGCACGGTTGGCATTGTGGGCCCAGCGCAGGCTGGTGAGAAGGAACCCCATGTGCAGACGTGGCGGAGCCTCCTAACCATGAGAGCCTCCTAACCATGAGAGCCTCCTAACCATGAGAGCCTCCTAACCATGAGCGCCTCCTAACCATGAGCGCCTCCTAACCATGAGAGCCTCCTAACCATGAGAGCCTCCTATCCATGAGAGCCTCCTAACCATGAGAGCCTCCTAACCATGAGAGCCTCCTAACCATGAGCGCCTCCTAACCATGAGAGCCTCCTAACCATGAGAGCCTCCTAACCATGAGCGCCTCCTAACCATGAGCGCCTCCTAACCATGAGAGCCTCCTAACCATGAGAGCCTCCTATCCATGAGAGCCTCCTAACCATGAGCGCCTCCTAACCATGAGAGCCTCCTAACCATGAGAGCCTCCTAACCATGAGAGCCTCCTAACCATCTGAGCCTCCTAACCGTGAGAGCCTCCTAACCGTGTGAGCCTCCTAACCATCTGAGCCTCCTAACCATGAGAGCCTCCTAACCGTGTGAGCCTCCTAACCATGAGAGCCTCCTAACCATGAGCGCCTCCTAACCATGTGCGCCTCCTAACCATGTGCGCCTCCTAACCATGAGAGCCTCCTAACCGTGAGAGCCTCCTAACCGTGAGAGCCTCCTAACCGTGAGAGCCTCCTAACCATGAGAGCCTCCTAACCATGTGAGCCTCCTAACCATGACAGCTTCCTAACCATGAGCGCCTCCTAACCATGTGCGCCTCCTAACCATGTGCGCCTCCTAACCATGAGAGCCTCCTAACCATGAGAGCCTCCTAACCATGAGAGCCTCCTAACCATCTGAGCCTCCTAACCATGAGAGCCTCCTAACCATGTGAGCCTCCTAACCATCTGAGCCTCCTAGCCATGTGAGCCTCCTAGCCATGAGAGCGCCGCCCAGAGACAGCGTGTGCCCGGCGGTGCCCCCACCCACCCAGGGCTCTTTCCCAGGTTAGGGCTGGGGGTGAGGTGTGGCACCTGCAAGCAGCTTTCTGTGCCCAGCGGAGGCTTGGAAGGCACAGCCGCCTCCAGGTGAGGACGCCTGGTGCCTGGCTGGGGACTGGCTCCTAAGAGGAGAACGCAGCTGTGTGGCTCTGGGAGACAAGGGTTTGGATGCTGCAGACTGGGCAGGGCTGGGGGGCGGGGATCCGAGGCAGTGAGTGGCTCTTCGAGGTGCTCTCAGAGCTTGCTCTGGTTTCCCGCCTCATAGCCTCCCCTTGAACAGCTGCACTTAAGTGAGGTCCACCCTTGCCCCACTCCCAGGGGGGCTCCCTGGCCTGGCACACAAGGGAGCCTGTGGGAGCCCCTGGTGGTGTCTGCATTCTGGGCTCCCAAGAGCTGGCTCCCTGCAGGGGAACCTGCCAGTGCACCCCCGGCACCTTCCTGGGATCGAGTCTCCGCCAGGGATGTCTCCTGGCTTGGTCCTCAAGGGCCTGCCAGCCTCATACCCCGCAGGGCACGGTGGGCTCTCCAAGGCCAGACAGGACCTTTTTTGCTGGGTTTAGCCTAAGCCTGGGGCTGGCAGGGCCAGGGCCTGCCGTCGGGCTGCTCATCACCCAACAGTCGCCAGGGAGCATGGCTGAGTGCCCTGACCCCAACTGCCACTGCCACTGCCACACAATTGGACATGGGCCCAGGGCTTTCTTTGGCCAGCAGGTGCCCCACTGTCTTCTCCACATTCCCCAGAGAGGCTCCCTTCTCCCACAACCTGTCCTTAGGGGCTCAAAATGAGTCCCAGCCTATGTAGGGCCCCAAGTGTGGTCCTCCCACACCTCCCAGGCAGCCTCCAGGCTGTGGGCAGGCTCTGGTGCTGGCGGGGCATGAGTCTGGCTCTCCCCCAGCAGTGGGTCTCTGTCCACCTTGCATCGTGCCCAGCCTCCCCCAGGCAGCTGTGCTCTTCCTCTCAGCAGCCACGTGCCCCCTGGGCCGTGGGGCCCCACTCCTGCCCTGCACTTGGCTTCTCTGTGGGGTGGGTGGGGACGTCCACCCTCCCACTGCCGCCTCCCAGGCTCCCGAGACCTGCGAGCCCCATCCTGGGCTGGCCTCTGCTTCACCCAGAGGCTGTGGACTGCACAGCCCAGGCACATCCCCTTCCCCTCTGGGGACCTGGCTGACCCCTCGTGGGCTCCTAAATGACAAGGGCCTGGATTCCAGACTTGTGAGTTCCCTTCCAGTTCCCTGTCAGAGTGGACCCCACCCACACCCAAGAGCACGCTCCTGCCCTGCCGTGAGCCTCGGGCACCAGGGCCACAGCCAGGGGTCAGAGCCACTGCCAAGGGCCGTGGTGGAGCAGGCACTGGACCAGGAGCCCTGTGGCCGCAGCGGCTCTGCAAGCTGGCGGGGTCCTGACAGAAGCTCTGGGATCTGCACCCCTGTCCTTGAGTGGAGATGGATGGAGACAGGAGACCCGGCGTCCTGGCTCTGCCACAGCAGGCACCGCCGTGGCAGGTCGGGGTGATCCTGACTTCCAGGGCCCAGCCTCAGAGTCTAGAGAAACACTTTTACTGGGACTCAGGGTGGCGGGGGACACAGGTGCCACAGAGCAGGAGGTATGGTCAGGTGGGGCCTTGGCTCCAGGGCCTGGGGCCTTCCCGCCCACAGCACTGGCTCTGTCACCAGAAAGATCCTCCTCGAAGTGAGCTCGGAAGCGGACTCGCCCAGAGGGCAGGGGTGTTGGCTGTGGGGCTGTGGTGCACTCTGCCTGCGGCATCGCCCGTGTGTGGCCTGTGTGGTGGTGTGGTGTGCGTGTGTGCTCTGTGTGCATGCACAGGTGTGCCTGTGTGCTCTGTGTGGGGGAGCATCACAGGGAGGCCAGCCGTGTGCCCAACTCCCCAAACAAGGCCTCCTGGCTTCCCTTCCGGCTGTCCTGTGGCTCCTGTGTGACCAGGGCCTCAGGTGTGGACCGGCAGCTCTTGGCCCCTGATGGGGATGGAGCAGCTCCAGGGTGCCTGGGACTGGGCTGGCACTGCTGGCGAAGGCAGTAGGATGGGCGCAGCCCCTGGGGACAAGGACAGGAAGCAAGGCCAAAGGCACCGCCAGGACAGGCCAGGACGACACCTTGGCTTCTACGCGGCCTTCCAGAGCAGGGCCGCAATGCTGCCTCTGTCCCAGCTTTGGAATACCTTGGAGATGCTTCTCAGGTGGCCAGCCCTGAGTCCTGCACTGGAACCCAGAGCGGCAGGGCACATCCCCAAGGCCACATCCCTGTGGTCACAGAGCAGGTTAGGGCGCTGGGGGATCCCGGCCTGGCCTGACCAGGAGAGAAAGGGGTCTCTGTGTGGCCCTGGTGCTCGAGTCCTGGAGGAGCCTGTGGCTGCAGGCTCTCAGATCTCCTCCCATCGGGTGGGGTCTCTGGCACCTCCGCCTCTGACTCACTGGCCACCAATGGTGTCAGCAGATCCCCAGCTGCCTCAGCAAGGCCCTGTGGTACCTGCTGGCTGTTGGGGCCTCTCGCTTTTGTTGTCCTGAGTCACCACCAGGCAGGAAGTCACACTACCCCGAGGCGGCTGCGTTGCCAGGAAGCCCAGGCCACGTGGAGAGGCCACTCAGAGAGGCTACGTGGACGCGCTCAGGGTGACAGCCAGAATCGACTGCCACAGGTGGAAGTGAAGAGCACACTGAACGCCCTGCCGTGGTTGTGTCACCCGGCCGTTCTCTTCACGGCGAAGCAGAGACCACCATGGCATTGAGCCCTGCCTGGGTTCCCTTCCCGCAGCCCTTGAGTGCAGCATGATAAACGCTGTGTGAAGCTGTCACACCTGGTGTCACTGGTCACTTGGAGTCACCGCAGCACCAGCTGAAGGAGAGAGGGTCCGGCTCAGCTGAGACACCGCTTCCCATCCAGTGACTGGAGGCAACTTTGTTGGAGAGTTTCCCAGCCTGGGACGGATGCAGGGGAATTTGGAGACTGGTCCCAGCCAGGGTGCATCCCAGGGCGTGGTGGGAGCCGCCCCAATCAGCATGTGCCACAGTTCCTCGCACCCTCTGACCACTGAAGACCTCTGAGGTTAGCCTAAGGAGGGGCCTGCAGGGCTCTCCTTGTTTTTTGTTTGTTTGTTTGTTTTTGTTTTTGTTTTTTGCACACAGAGGCAGAGTCTCGCTCTGTCACCCAGGCTGGAGTGCAGTGGCAAGATCTCGGCTCACTGCAACCTCCGCCTCCCGGGTTCACGCCATTCTCCCTCCTTAGCCTCCTGAGCACCTGGGACCACAGGCGCCTACCACCACACCCAGTTAATTTTTTTATTTTTAGTAGAGACGGGGTTTCACCATGTCGGCCAGGCTGGTCTTTAACTCCTCACCTCATGATCTGCTCGCCTCAGCCTCCCAAAGTGCTGGGATTATAGGTGTGGGCCACCGCAGCTGGCCATTTTTTTTTTTTTTTTAGGTTTTATGTATTTACTTTAGAGACTAGTTCTCGTTTTGTCACCCAGGCTGGAGTGCAGTGGAGCCATCATGGCTCATTGCAGCCCGGAACTCCTGGGCTCAAGCCATCCTCCTGCCTCAGCCTCCAGGGTAACTGGGACTGCAGGTATGCACCACTGCCCTCAGCTAGTTTTTAAATTTCTTTAGAGAGGGGGTCTTGCTGTGTTGCCCAGGCTGGTCTTGAATTCTGGCCTCAAGCAGTCCTGCCTCAGCCTCCCAAAGCACTGGGATTACAGGCATGAGCCACGGGGTCCAGCCTCTCAGTGCTTTTTGAAAATGAGGTGCTTTTCTTCTCCGTCCCCAAACCTGAACCTCAGCGCTCCTGGAAACGCCCACACTTGCATTCTGATGCTGAATTAATCACCGTGTCCCCAGGTGGCTGCTCTTGCCAGCCAAGCACTGAGGCCTCCAGACTCAGTCCCAGGATGGAGGTAGTCAGACCCCATGCTTCCCTGGGGCTCGCTGAGGGAGGGGATCTGACCCCACAGGCCCTACCCAGAAGTGAATCTGGGGCCAAGGTGACCCTCACAGACAGCGGACGCTCTGGCTGCTTCCCTCCTATCCAGGCTGGCCCCGCCACATCCATGATGTGGCTGCCCTCACGCCACTGCCAGCCCTGGAGCTGTCTGCTGTGTCACTGGCCTGTCAGAGGCTGGGGAGCAGGTGGTGCATGGTGGGGAGGGACTATGGCTGGTTTGCAGTCCCCAGGGGTGGGAACGGGTTTGGGCTGGTGGGTTTGAGCAGGGCCCTGCGAGGGTGGTGAGGACGGGGGGGCAGGACAGGGGTGACTCCGTGCGTGCCACTTAGGGCTGGGGATTTTCGTGAAAAACGCACACAAGCCCTGAGCTACAGGTGTGGGTGCTCCTGCGGGGGGTGCTCCTGCGGGAGGCACTCACTGCAGAGGAGGTTGCTGCCACCCACCGAAAGGGAGGACTGTGCCCTCCTCACCTGGCCTTTCTCCCCAGCCCTGACACTGGCTGTCCAGCCTGCATCCCGTGACACACTGCACAAGGGTGCCCAGGTGTAACCCCCATGAAAATGGCTCTCAGATTCCCACTCACTTCACTCAGTGCAACCAAACCTGGCTGCTCCAGCTCTCAGCTTCTTCCGATACTCTCATGAGTGCCTCTGCCTGCACTGGGTCATCGTGGGAAGGATGGTACTGTCCTTTGTCAGAGCATCCACCTCCTGAGAGCATGCAAGTACACCCCCTACACACATGCACATGCACACACGCATGCACATGCACACACACCTACACACGTGCTCACACCTACATGCATGCACACACATATACCCACACTGACACTCATGTACACACACCCACACACATGCACATGCATGGACACCCACACTCATGCACACACCCACACTCATGCACACACATGCACATGCATGCACACCCACACACGCTCACACACCTACATACATGCACTTGTGTGCACACTTACATGCATGTGCCTACATCCGTTGCATGCATTCCTACATGCATGTACACACCTACATCCATGCACATGCCTGCACACACCTACATAGATGCAAGCACACACCTACACATGTGAACATACCAGCATATGCTCACACACCTACATACACATACATGCACATGCATGCACACATCTACATGCATGCACCTGTACTCACACCTACATGCATGAACACAGATGTGCATGTATATGCACATGTGCGTGTATGCACATATGCACACATGTGCTTGCACGTGTATGTACACAGGCACACACAGTGTACACATGCGAATTCCCTCTTTTTGCCTCGTTTTGTGCTGTCCAGTTAACTTTCTCTTGGAGGGAAGTGCTCCATGGGCGCCCTGTCCGGTATTGTAGCACAGACCACATGAGACTCCTGAGCACTGGAGGAGCTGAATTTTTTTTTTTTTTTTTTGAGATGGAGTCTCGCTCTGTCACCCAGGCTGGAGTGCAGTGGCACGATCTCGGCTCACTGCAAGCTCTGCCTCACAGGTTCACTCTCCTGCCTCTGCCTCCCAAGTAGCTGGGACTCTAGGTGCCCACCACCATGCCCAGCTAATATTTTTGTATTTTTAGTGGAGACAGGGTTTCACCGTGTTAGCCAGGATGGTCTCGATCTCCTGACCTTGTGATCCTCCTGCCTTAGCCTCCCAAAGTGCTGGGATTACAGGCGTGAGCCACCGCGCCCGGCCTGAATTTTTTATTTAAGTGAAATTGTCATTGTGTCTGGTGGTGTCTGTAGGGGTGCATGGTACTGGCCAGGATCTGGAATTTAGATTTGTGGTTTTTCCTGGTACCAGTGCTCAGAACATTTTAGGTGCTGCAAGGAAGAGGTGCTGCTGGTTGGCACCTAAATAGAACCAAAGAACTGTCAAAAGGTTGGGCGTGGTGGCTCACGCCTGTAATCCTAGCACTTTGGGAGGGTGAGGCGGGAGGATCACCTGAGGTTGGGAGTTTGAGACCAGCCTGATCAACATGGAGAAACCCTGTCTCTACTAAAAATACAAAATTAGCCAGGCATGGTGGCGGGTGCCTGGAATCCCAGCTACTCGGGAGGCTGAGGCAGGAGAATCGCTTGAACCTGGGAGGTGGAGGTTATGGTGAGCCGAGATTGTGCCATTGCACTCCAGCCTGGGCAACAGAGCGAGACGCCGTCTCAAACAAAAAACAAAAAACAGCAACTGTGAAAAGCTCAGTCTGACACCCACTGTCCGGGCAGGGTGGGGAGCTCAGTGGGTAGGAGTTGGGTGGCACCGGCCAGCACAGGGTAAAGGAAGCTCCGTGCATCATGGCCATAACTGAGGACCACAGATTGGGTGCCCCACAGCAACAGAAGTGGACCGTCTCCCGGTTCTGGAGGACGCAAGTCTGAAGTCCAGGTGCCATGGGGCTGTGCTCCCTCGCGGCCTCTAGGGGAGGATTCCTCCTGCCTCCTCCAGCTTCTGGTAGCTCCAGGTGCTCCTTGGCTTGTGGCCGCCTGGTTCCAACCTCTGCCTCTGACTTCACACGATCTCTCCTTTTCCCTGGGTGTCTCCTAAGAACACTTGTCACCTGGATGATCCAGGGTGACCTGTGTCAAGATCCTTAACCACATCTGCAAAGACCCCTTTTCCAAATAAGGTCTCACCCACAGGCATGAATGGTGGCCATGAATTTTGAGGGCCCCCATTCACCCCATTATGCACGGCCACATCTCTGCAGAGCTCCTGGTAACCATGTGGACAATTTTTTTTTCTCCTGGGAATCACCTGGGGAGCGGGGGTGATCTCTGGTCGACAGGAGCTTCCACTCCCAGGTCCAACCAGTTCCAATTAAAGGCACCAGCCTGGGCTGGGTGACAGGCTAGAGGCCATAGCCAGCACTGGGCTTCTGGGCTTCTTACCCAGGGTGGGGCGGGGCTGGAGCTTTGCTGCTTCAAGGGGGAGAGCATGTTCCCTCCATGAGGGGCTCTCCTGCAAGGGCAAGGGGCTGTGCCAGGACCCCTGTGTTTGTGCAGAGGCGCCTGGGGGTGCGCGCACATATTCTCAGCACTGCTCTCCTTCAGAGAGGGCCCCTCATTTAACTCCTAAAGCCCCCAGAGAGCTGGTGGTCCCAGGAAGGGCCGTGGGCCCCAGCTCCTGAGGTCAGCAGCTCTGTTCAACACAGAGGGTGTGGTTCTAGCCTCCACACTTCCCTCTGTGGACATGCAGAGGCCCTGCGTGCTCACAGGGAGCCCAGCACACCCCACGTGCAGCTTAACACTGCACACCCCGTGTGGTTGCCAGGACTGCTCCTTGTCCCATCCTTTGTATAAGAACAGCTCGCCGGGCATGGAGGCTCACGCCTGTAATCCCAGCACTTTGGGAGGCCGAGGCGGGTGGATCACGAGGTCAGGAGTTCGAGACCAGCCTAACCAATATGGAGACACCTCATCTCTACTAAAAATACAAAATTAAGCGGGCATAGTGGCACATGCCTGTCATCCCAGCTGCTCGGGAGGCTGAGGCAGGAGAATTTCTTAAACCTGGGAGGCGGAGGTTGCAGCGAGCCGAGATCGTGCCATTGCACTCCAGCCTGGGCAATGAGTGAAACTCCATCACCCTCCGCCCCCCAAAAAAGAACAGCTCTACTGGGCTGGACCTGACACGCACCAAGCTGTGTGTTTGAGGTTCACAGGTTGGAGGCTCCTGACACAAGCGGGCATCTGGGAAACCATCACAGTCAAGACCCCCAGCAGGCCGGGCGCGGTGGCTCACACCTGTAATCCCAGCGCTTTGGGAGGCCGAGGCGGGCGGATCACGAGTTCAGGAGATCGAGACCATCCTGGCGAACACGGTGAAACCCCGTCTCTACTGAAAATACAAAAAAATTAGCTGGGCGTGGTGGCAGGTGCCTGTAGTCCCAGCCTCTAGGGAGGCTGAGGCAAGAGAATGGCGTTAACCCGGGAGGCGGCTGAGCTTGCAGTGAGCGGAGATCGTGCCACTGCACTCCAGCCTGGGCGACAGAGCAAGACTTCATCTCAAAAAAAAAAAAAAAGTTCCCCAGCATGGGGGACCTGCAGCTGCCAGGCCACTGGTTGCACCATTCCTGAACCCGCGGGTCTCTTTCACCCTCTGTAGAATCGACATGGCTTGGTGTTTCCACACCTTGAAACTACAAGAGCGAATCTGAAAGTTAGTTCAAAAAGTCAAAGGGGTTCACAGCAGCGAAGAGGTGGAGACAACACGAAGCCCACCGGTGGAGGAGTGGGTGGACAACGTGTGGTCGACCAGACGATGGGGTGTTCTGCACGCGAGGAGGTGAGTCCTGATGCAGCGACAGGTGTGAACCTTGAAGGCATCATGCTGAGCAGGACAAGCCAGGCATGAAGGGCCACATGTTGTCTGATTCCATTTCTATGAAACGTCCACAACAGGCGAATCCACAGAGACACAAGATGGGTGGTTACCAGGTGCTGGGGGAGGGAGGAATGGGGAGTGAGTGCTGATGGGCGGGGGCGTTTCCTTCCGGGGGCATGACGGTGTTCTGGAACTAGGTGGAGGTGCTGGCTGTGATGCATCGGGAATGGATCAGACGGCACTGAATTGTCCACCGTAACAAGGCTGAGTTTGTTATGTGAATTTCACTTCAATACAAAAAAAAAAAAAAAAAAATTGCCTCCACCTTTCTTTCCAGCTGTAACTTTTGGGATTTTTAAGGCGTTGAACCCAATCCCTCCGTTTTACATCCTCTATGAACTAATCGATGCCACCAAACAACTACATTTCATTTCCCAGAAAGTTCATGAAAAACCAAAATTCGAAGGAAGAAAAACTTGAGACTCAAGCTAGTCTCATGTTTTTTATCATCTGTGATTTTTCAAAATTTCCATGCTGGGCCTGAAGTACTGTTAGAACAGTTTATTTAAGCAAACCAATATGCATGTTTCATCATAAAATAATTTCCACATGGTAATACATTTGTTTTTTCTGTTCGTTTGTTTTTTGAGACAGAGTCTCGCTCTGTCACCCAGGGTAGAGTGCAATGGCGTGATCTCGGCTCACTGCAACCTCTGCCACCTGGGTTCAAGCGATTCTCCTACCTCAGCCTCCTCAGTAGCTGAGATTACAGGCGTGCGCCACCATGCCCAGCTAATTTTTGTATTTTTAGTAGAGGCGGGGTGGGGGTGTTTCGCCATGTTGGCCAGGTTGATCTCGACCTCTTGACCTCAAGTGATCCGGAATTACAGGCGTGAGCCACCGTGCCAGACCTTATACGATAATACATCCGTAACACTGATATTTTAAACATGATGGGCAGGCACATTTTGGTTTGGGTTCTGCACTTTTTTAGCCTTGCAAGTCAGCGGAGACAGAGATGCGTGCTGCGCTGTGGGAGGTAACTAGCCTGACCGGGAAGGGCTGGGGCACGGAGATCCCCAACCCGGGGCTCCCCGCCAACTGCTGGAGCCCAGCCTGGGGGTCGCAGGGGAGTGGGTTGTGCAGCACTCCCATGCATGAGTGGGCGGTGGCCACGCTGACCCCCACACCAAACCTCCGTCCCCAGGACTGGAGGGAGAGGAGGGAACGAGTGGAAGTCCTAAAGCTAAGCTAAGCCAGCTGTTTAGCCCGTTTTCCTGACTGGTGCTCTGGACAGGCCCCGCCTGCTACATGGTAAATGTTTTAATCTCCAGTGACCTGATTTAATTCTTTTTTTTTTTTTTTTTGAGACGGAGTCTCGCTCTGTCGCCCAGGCTGGAGTGCAGTGGCCGGATCTCAGCTCACTGCAAGCTCCGCCTCCCGGGTTTACGCCATTCTCCTGCCTCAGCCTCCTGAGTAGCTGGGACTGCAGGCGCCCGCCCCCACACTCGGCTAATTTTTTTGTATTTTTAGTAGAGACGGGGTTTCACCGTGTTAGCCAGGATGGTCTCGATCTCCTGACCTTGTGATCCGGCCGCCTCGGCCTCCCAAAGTGCTGGGATTACAGGCGTGAGCCACCGTGCCTGGTCAATTTTTGTATTTTTAGTAGAGATGGGGTTTCGCCCTGTTGGCCAGGCTGGTCTAGAACTCCTGATTTCAAGTAATCCACCCGCCTCAGCCTCCCAAAGTGCTGGGCTGGGATTACAGGCATGAGCCACCGCGCCTGGCCGATTTAATTCTTTTAAAAGCACAACTCAAAGCAAAAATGAAGCTGCCTAATATTTGTTAAAACCCTATTATTAGGAGAAGTGGTGATATGTTGAAATTACCTTTACAAAAATTAAAAAAAGAAAGTCGGCCGGGCGCAGTGGCTTACGCCTGTAATCCCAGCATTTTGGGAGGCCAAGGCGGGCAGATCACAAGGTCAGGAGATGGAGATCATCCTGGCCAACATAGTGAAACCCCATATCTACTAAAAATACACACATACACACACACACACACACACAAATAAATAAATAAATAAATAAATAAATAAGCCAGGCGTGGTGGTGCGCTCCTGTAATCCCAGTTACTTGGGAGGCTGAGGCAGGAGAATTGCTTGAACCCGGGAGGCAGAGGTTGCGGTGAGCCGAGATCACGCCATTGCACTCCAGCCTGGGCAACAAGAGGAAAACTCCATTTCAAAAAAGAAAGTCTATGCGGGGTGGCTCATGACTGTAATCCCGGCACTTTGGGCGACTGAGGCAGGCAGATCACATGAGGTCAGGAGTTTAAGACCAGCCTGGCCAACATGATAAAACACTGTCTATTAAATGTATAAACATTAGCTGGGCGTGGTGGCGGCTACCTATAATCTTAGCTACTTGGGAGGCTGAGACAGTAGAATCGCTTGAACCTAGGAGGTGGAGGTTGCAGTGAGCCGAGATTGAGCCACTGCACTCCAGCCTGGCAACAGAGCGAGACTCAAAAAACAAAACAAAAAAAACCAAAACACCTAAAAAACAAAACAAACCACTGTCATTAGGGGAGATGGTAATATGTTGAAATTATCTCTTTACAAAAATTATTAAAAAAAAGAAAGAAAGGCTGGGCATGGTGGCTCACACCTGTAATCCCAGTGCTTTGGGAGACCAAGGTGGCAGGATCGCTTGAGCCCAGGAGTTTGAGACCAGGCTGGGCAACATAAGAGCCTGTCTCTATTATTGTTATTATTATTATTATTATTGATAATAAAAGAAAAGACCTCCTTATGATGAGGTGAGCAAGCGTCAGCCTGCAGGCCAGATGCCCAGGAGCATGGGCTCACCCTGCCCTGACTTCCAACTAGGCTGGAGGCCAGGTGGGGAAAAGTCCTGTACCCCTCCTGAGGGGGTACAGGGCCCGATTTGGAAGGCCTGGGTCCAGGGCGGGACACTGCCACCTTTACCAAGCTTGTGTGACCTTGTTGCCGGGGAGGGTCTGATGGGCTGGCCCGCTGGGGATATCTGGGCTACCAGCTGGGCCATCCTGGGGCCACTGAGAAGGCAAAGGGCGCAGAGCTCAGCCAGGCCAGGGTTTCCTCTCTCATCACTCCCCACTCCTCTGTCCATGGCCAGGGGCATCTGCAGGGCTGGCTTGGGGCTGCCCAGAGGCTGTGAGGGCCAGAAGGCCTCACCTGGGTCACCACCCAGAGCGGGAGGTGAGCTGGGGGCACGGGAGCAAAAGGGAGGCAGGCAGGCTCAGGGAGAAGAGCCCCAGGAGGCAGGTGTGCGGTTAGGGTTAGGGTTATGAAGGAGGGGAGGGGATGTGTGAGTGATGGTGCATTTTGCCTTCCCCAGCAGCTGCATCTGAAATGCTTGGGGATCAGGTCACCCAGGAGGGTGGGGTGACCAGAGGCCAGGGTTCCAGAAGGACTGGCACCTGACCGTGTTGGACGAGGGTGACAGGGACTGGGTCCATGTGCCACAATCCACACGAGGGTGTCCCATTCGTCCCTCTACTTCCCCCCACGGAGGTGGGAACCTGGGGCTGGTGAGGGCGATGGCACCTCTCTGCAGGGCCCCCAGATTCCTGACGCATAAGGAAACAGCGCCTACTTACCCCACTTCTCAGGTCACTGACCCCCAGAAGTCATGGAACGCTGGGGGATGATCCACACAGCGTGAGGACAGGCAAGCAGGGCCAGAGCCGGGGAGCCCGAGGTGGCCTCAGAGAGCACGTGTGTGGAGGGAGGCCCGGGGGTGTCCTGGGCTCGCCTGTCCCAGGAGCCCGATGGCCGGCCGAGCAGTGTGAGAGAGAACAGAGCGCAGTGCAGGACGGGCAAACGCAGGAGGTGTCTGGGAGCATCAAAAGCAGACAGCTTCTCCCGTGGGAGAACAGAGCACAGCCGCTCTTGGGGGAAGGAACGTGTGTGAGGCTGAAACTCGGGCGTTCACCAGGTCTCGGGTGGCACAGACCTCTTAGCTGTTCCATGGCGTGGCCGTTCAAAGCTCACCCGTACCTGGCAAAATCGCATTCCTTACTATTTAATTTCTCTCACAAGGGAGAAATTGAATTTAATTCACTTAATTAAATCAGCACTTAATTCACTTAATTAAATTAGCATTTCCTCCTTGGGGGAGTGATGATGTGGTCAAGCCAGGAAGTTCTGCTTTAAGTGTGCCTGCCTGGGCGCCACCTGTGCCAGCCTGGAGCGACCTGGTGGGAGTGTTAGGGGCTGTGGTGTTGGGTAGGTGTCCAGATCTGATGGGAGACGGTCCGATTCCCTTGCATACTTGCAGAGAGTGACATTTTTCAGTGGAAGCATCCACAGGTTTCCTCCCTGGCGGTGGGTTAGCCGTGAGACGGGAGGTCTGTGAGCACCCGTTCTGGGTCCTCCCAGGGCTGGGCCCAAAACCCAGCAGACAGTGCCAGGCCTGGTTCAGGCCTCAGGAGAAGCAGCCCTGAGATTCACAGAGGCCAATGTCCCTGAGTCTCTGAGACTCAAGTTTCCACATTTGCAAACTAGGGGACATCGTGGGGCCTGGGTGCAGCTCCCAGTCCTGAGTACTGCCGTGGCTCACAGGCTGTAAACTACCCCCTCCTGGCAGAACAATCCAGTGGGCCAAAGCAATCCTCCCGCCTCGGCCTCCTGGGTAGCTGGGACCACGGGCACACGCCACCACACCCGGCTAATTTTTTTGTAGAGGTGGGGTCTTGCTATGTTGCCCAGGCTGGTCTTGAGCTCCTGGGTTCAAGCGATCCTCCCGCCTTGGCCTCCCAAAGGGCTGGGATTACAGGAGTGCACCACGGCCTCAGTCCGTTTTTATGTAACAGGTGGAGTTTTTGCATTGGCTCTGATGGAGGCCAGAGGGGTCAGAAACCTGCCTCCGAACTACCCTTCCCACATCATTCCTGGACTGGGGGCTTCCGGGGCGCCTCCTTGCAAGTTAGCATGAGAGTCCTCCCTCCTGTGGAAGAGTCCACAGGGGCTCTGCTGACGTCCTTCCTGCTCTCTCATTTTCTGCTGAGGGTGTGTTTTGGTAGGTTCAAGATGCCCAGTGAGCTGGGATTTCCTGGGTTCCAGCAGCCCCTGCCACTTCCCCAGGAGCTGGGACTGCAAGTGGGCCCACCACAACCACTCTACTTTTCTTGGGGGGTGGTGCAGAACCTGGGGGAGAAGGGGCCAGACAGCACGGGTGGAGCGAGGAGGGGGCCCATGGGGAACAGAGTTGGGGAGGTGTGTATGGTGTGGTGGGGGCAGGTGCAGGGCCCTGGCCTGAGCTGAGGCTCCAACCCTCAGCGGATCCCATCCTGGTGAGAGGCCACTGCGCTGTGCACTCAAGATGAGGGGGGCCTGGCACCACGGGGGCACCCGCTGGAGGGCAGAGATTGACCATTGCAGGTGCGCAGGTCAGTGGCACTAAGCAGTCACTGCAATGCAGGACCGTCCCTTCCCTCCATCCACAGAACTTTCCATTTGCCTACTCTGTCCCCATGAAACACTCACTTCCGTCCCTTCCCCAGCCCGGCAGCCACCTTTCTACTTCTTGTCTCTATGAACCTGATGACTCTGGGGACTGTCAATAAGTGGAACCACAGGATGTGTCCTTTTGTGACTGGCTCATTTCACTCTGCATAAGGTTCTCAAGGCTCATCCGTATTGTAGTGTGGGTCAGAGTTTTCTTCCTTTTTAGGGCTGAGTAGTATTTTCTTGTGTGGCGAGGCCACATTTTCCTTATCCATCATCTGTCCACAGACACTTCAGCTGTTCCCACCCAAGTGGAATAAGCTGCCATGAACAGGGGTGTCCAAACACCCCTTGGAGACCCTGCTTTCAATTACAGGGCCCATGGTAATTCTGTTTAATTGTCTGAGGAACTTACATGCTGGTTTTCACAGTGGCTACACCATTTTATATTCTCAGCAACAGTGCACAGGGCTTCTCGCTTCTCCACATCCTCCCTGGTACTTGCTATTTTCTAGTTTTTTGGTAGCAGCCATTCTAGTGGCTGAGAGGGTGTCTCTCATGGTTTTTGGTTTGCATTTCCCTACTGACTAGTGATGTTGAGCATCTTTTCATGTGCTTCTTGGCCATCTGTGTATCTTTTTTGGAGAAGCATCTATTCAAGCCTGTTGCTCTTTTTTTTTTGTTTGTTTGTTTTTTTTTGAGACGGAGTCTCGCTTTGTGCCCCAGGCTGGAGTACAGTGGCGCAATCTCGGCTCACTGCAAGCTCCACCTCCCGGGTTCATGCCATTCTCCTGCCTCAGCCTCCCGAGTAGCTGGGACTACAGGCGCCCGCCACCACGCCCGGCTAATTTTTTTTTTGTATTTTTAGTAGAGATGGGGTTTCACTGTGGTCTCGATCTCCTGACCTTGTGATCCGCCCGCCTCGGCCTCCCAAAGTGCTGGGATTACAGGCGTGAGCCACCGCGCCGGGCCTGTTGCTCATTTTTTAACCACGTTGTTTGCTTTTCTATTTTTGGGTATTAGGAGTTCTCCACATGTTTTCTGGATATTAATCCCTTTTCAGATACAATATTTGCAAAGATTTTCTCCCATTTTGTAGGTTGTCTTTGTACTCTGCTGATTTTTTTTTTTTCTTGAGACAGTCTCACTCTGTCACCCAGGCTGGAGTGCAGTAGCACAATCTTGGCTCACTGCAACCTCTGCCTCCTGGGCTCAAGCAATTCTCTTGCCTCAGCCCTGCCAGCAGCTGGGAATACAGGAATGAGCCACCATGCCCGGCTAATTTTTGTGTTTTTTGTAGAGACAGGGTTTCACTGTGTTGCCCAGGCTGGTCTCCAACTCCTGAGGTCAAGTGATCCACCAGCCTCGGCCTCCCAAAGTGCCAGGATTACAGGCATGAGCCACCATGCCCGGCCTCTGCTGACGGTGTCTTTTAATGCAAGCAATGTTTTAATTTTCTTGATGTCCAATTTATCTTTTCTTTTGTTGCCCGTGCCTTTGATGTCACATCCAATAAATCATTGCCAAATTCAGTGTTACGAAGCTTTCGCCATATATATACATATATATATATATATTTTTTTTTTTTTGCTACAGGGTCTTGCTCTGTCATCCAGGCTGGAGTGCAGTGGTGCAATCACGGCTCACTGCAGCCTCAAACTCCTGGACTCAAGTGATCCTCCCACCTCAGCCTCCTGAGTAGCTGGGACTACAGGTGTGCACCACCACACCTGGCTAATTTTTAAATTTATTGTAGAGCCGGGCTCTCTCTCTCTGTTCCCCAGGTAGGATTCAAACACTTGGGCTCAAGAAGTCCTCCTTTCTTATTTTTCGAGATGGAGTCTTGCTGTTGCCAAACTGGAGTGCAGTGGTGCAATCTCGGCTCACTGCAACTTCTCCCTCCTGGGTTTAAGCAATTCTCCTGCCTCAGCCTCCTGAGTAGCTGGGACTACCAGCACACGCCACCATGCCCAGCTAATTTTTCTAGTTTTGGTAGAGACAGGGTTTCACCACTTTGGCCAGGATGGTCTTGATCTCTTGCTTGTGATCCACTCGCCTCGGCCTCCCAAAGTGCTGGGATTACAGGCGTGAGCCGCTGTGCCTGGCTTTGCCCTTTATTTTCTTCTTAGAATTTTATAGTTTTGGATCTTACATTTAGGTCTTGGATCCATTTTGAATCTTTCTATCTGTGGTAAGGGCCAAACTTTATTTTTCTGCGTGTGGATATCTACTATTCCCAGCACCATTTGCTGAAAAAGACTGTCCTTTCCCCACTGCTGAATGGTCTTGGCACCCTCATTAAAAATCCCTTGGCCATGTATGCAAGGATTTGTTTCTGGGCTCGCTATTCTATTCCATTGGTTTGTACGTCTGTCTTTATGCCAGTGCCACATTGCTTACTGTAGCTGTGTAGAAAGTTTTGAGATCAGGAAGTGAAAGTCCTTAAACTTTGTTCTTTTTCAGACTGTTTGGGCTAGTCAGGGTCCCTTGAGATTCCAAATGAATTTTAAGATGCTTTTTCTGTTTCTGCAAAAAATGTCATTGGGATTTCATAGGGATTGCATTAAATATGTAGATTGCTTTGGGTAGTACTGACCTCTTAACCATATTAAGTCTTCCAACACAAAATGTCTCTACATTTACCTGTGTCTTCTTTAATTTCTGTCAGCAGTATTTCATAGCTTTCATTGTACCAGTCTTTCACCTCCTTAATTCTTGTTTTATTGTTTTTATGCTATTGTATGTGGAACTGTTTTCATAATTTCCTTTTCAGATTGTTCTTTGTATCCTACTGCTTTGCTGAATTCATTCATTAGTTCTAACAGATCTTTTGTGGGATCTTTAGGATTTTCTTCATATGGGATCATATAATCTATAAACATTCATAATTTTACTTCTCCCTTTTCCATTTGGATGCCTTTTACTTTTCTTGCCTAATTGCTCTGGCTAGATCTTCATGGAAGGGGCAAAAGTGGATATTTTGCCTTATTCCTGATTTTAATTTTTTTTGAGATGGAGTTTTGCTCTTGTTGCCCAGGCTGGAGTGCAGTGGTGTGATCTCGGCTCACCACAACCTCTGCCTCCTGGGTTCAAGTGGTTCTCCTGTCTCAGCCTCCCGAGTAGCTGGGATTACAGGTGTGTGCCACCATGCCTGGCTAGTTTTCTATTGTTAGTACAGACATGGTTTCTCTATGTTGCTCAGGCTGGTCTTGAACTCCCAACCTCAGGTGATCTGCTCACCTTAGCCCCAAAGTGCTGGGATTACAGGCATGAGCCACCGCACCTGGCCTCTTATTCCTGATTTTACAGGAAAAGTTTTCAGCCTTTCATCACCGAGCGGTGTTAGATGTGGGCTTTGCATAAATGGCTTTTACTATGTTGAGGAAGTTTCCTTCTATTCCTAATCTGTTCAGTGATTTTATCATGAAAGGGTGTTGAGTATTGTGAAATGCTTTTTCTGCATTGAGATGATCATGTAGTTTTTTCCTTCATTCTGTTAGCATAGTGTATTACATTGATTTTTTTTTTTTTTTTGTATGCTGAGCCATCCTTGAATTCCAGGAATAAATCCCCTTGGTCATAGTGTATAATCCTTTTAATATGCTGCTGAAGTTTGCCAGTACTTTGTTGAGGTTTTTTGCATCAGCGTTCACAAGGAATATTGCTCTATAGTTTTCTTTTCTTGTGGTGTGTGTGTCTGGCTTTGGTACCAGGGTAAAGTGGGCCTCACAGAATGAGTTAGGAAGTGTTCCCTTATCTTCAGTTTTTTGGAAATGTTTGAGAAGGGCTGATATTAGTTCTTCTTTACATGTTTGGTAGAATTCACCAGGAAACCATCAGGTCTTGGACTTTTCTTTGAGATTCAGATCATGCTTTTAATGCCTATAAAGATTAAAAATGAAATTAAAAGACTTTCATCGCAAATTTTAAATGGTGGTACAGCACTGCATGTGCTTCTTTACGAAGGCATTAAATAATGTAATCGAGCAGCTGGTCTAGGAGTTATGGTAATTCTGAAGCAATGATGAGCAGAATGGTATTCTGTGGCATCTGGAGCAATGGTGATGTGATATGAGACATCCATGACTTCTGTAGGAGGTGGAGTCCCAGACACTGCTGATGCTGCTGCAGCAGTTGGTTGCCTAGATTCATAATTCAGGAAAACATTAAATTTTGATTAACAGCCAGTGATGGTAAAGATGGTATTTTTTCCTGTCCCAGTTCTCAGTATCAACCTTCTTGGTGTGCTGGGTATGGCAACTATCCCAAACACCCCCATGGGCCCATGTCACACATGAACATATTCTGTTATATCTTTCCAGAAAAAAAAAAATGCTGAGAATGATCACAATAAGGGACGTTTTACTTTGAAACATTCACTGGTGTACCCAGCCCTGACCAAGGGCCATGTGGAGGCTGGAGTGTGCAGGTGCAGGGGGTGGTGCCCTATGCAGGAGGGTGGCCTTGGCTCCTAGGGTGCACAGGCATGGCCTCTCTGCAGGACCTGTGCTTCCACTAGGAGGCTGGGGTGGTTACATGCTCCTGAGTGTGTTTGGGGAAGGAACTCAGTAATTAGTCACCATGTGTATACGTTTCCTGCAGCTGCTGTGGCAAATTACCACAAATTCAGTGGCTGAAACACAAGCATTTATTCTCTTACAGTTCTGAGGTCAGAAGTCTAAATTATCTCACTCTGGTAAAGTCAAGGTGTTGGCAGGGCTGGCTCCTTCTGGAGGCTCTAGGGTAGGGGGGAGTCTGTCTCTGCCTTTTCCAGCTTCTAGGGGTCTCCACATTCCTTGGTGTGTGGCCCCTCCCTCTGCCTTGAAAGCCAGCGTCTTCTCTCCTCTGACCCCTGCTTCTGTGGTCACATCTTCTGTCCAACTGTGAAGCTCCTGCCTCCCTCTTATGATCGTGATTACGTGGGACCTACCTGGATAATGCAGGATAACCCCCCATCTCAAGGCCCTTCACTTAATCCCTTCTCCAAAGTCCCTTTTACCAGGTACGATGATTTAAAAGATGTCATCCCCTCCAAAATTCATGTTGAAACTGAAAGTTGTCAGAATCAAAGCAGAGTGACCAATGTTAAGAAAACCCTAACAAATACAGCCAGGGAAGGCCACGAAGAGAGGGTCTGTATGCCCGATAACAAAAACTATCACAAAAGACTGCAAAAACCACAACCTTGCACAAAGGTCATTGAATTTTTTTTTTTTTTTTTTGTTTTTGTTTTGAGCCCAAGTCTTGCTCTGTCGCCCAGGCTGGAGTGCAGTGGTACAATCTCGGCTCAGTGCAACCTCTGCCTCCTAGGTTCAAGTGATTCTCCTGCCACAGCCGCCCAAGTAGCTGGGATTACAGGTGTGCCCATCACCATGCCTGGCTAATTTTTGTATTGTTAGTGAAGACAGGGTTTCACCATGTTAGTCAGGCTGGTCTTGAACTCCTGACCTCAAGTGATCAGCCCACCTGAGCCTCCCAAAGTACTAGGATTATAGGCGTGAGCCACCACGCCTGGCCAAGGTCATTGAAATCTTACACAAGAAAATACTTCTGCAAGGATACCTGCCCAGCAGCTACCTTCCAAACTTGGACTGGTGTCACCCTTGCTATTAATCTTTGCAGTCAAGGGTAATCATTTCAAAATGATTATGTCATCCTCCTTTTTTCCTTTAAAACCTTTGTCTTCCTTGAACATGCCCAGTTACTGTAATATGCGTGTTCCCGTTGTAAGGCCCTATTCCTGAATAAATATCTTTTTAGAGAGCTCTTCTGTTTGTTATTTAGGTTAACTAACAACAAACTTGGTACCTACTGTGGTGACAGAAGAGGTGGGGCCATTTAGGACTAGGTCACTAGGGCTCCTCTTATAAAAGAGGCTTCCTGTGGAGTTTGGCTTTTTCTTGCCCCTCTGTTCATCCCACCTTGTGAGGACACAGCATTCTTCCCTCCAGAGGAACCACAGCAACAAAGTGCCCTCACCAGACACAGGACCTGCCAGTGCCTTGATCTTGGACTTCCCAGCCTTCAGAACCATGAGAAACAAATTTATATTGTTTATAAATCACCCGGTCTGTGGTATTTTGTTATAGTGGCACAAATGAACTAAGACACCAGGTAGCCCGGGCGCGGTGGCTCAAGCCTGTAATCCCAGCACTTTGGGAGGCCGAGACAGGCGGATCACGAGGTCAGGAGATCGAGACCATCCTGGCTAACACGGTGAAACCCCGTCTCTACTAAAAAATACAAAAAAACTAGCCGGGTGACGAGGCGGGCGCCTGTAGTCCCAGCTACTCGGGAGGCTGAGGCAGGAGAATGGCGGGAACCCGGGAGGCGGAGCTTGCAGTGAGCTGAGATCCGGCCACTGCACTCCAGGCTGGGCGACAGAGCGAAACTCCGTCTAAAAAAAAAAAAAAAGATAAAAAAAAGACACCAGGTAAGGTCACACATTCACAGGTTCCAGGAATTAAGATGTGGACATCTTTGGGGGGCGCCGTGGCTGTTACTGCACTATTTCGCTAGTGAGGAGTCCAGGGGCCTCATCCTGTTGCTTGCATAATAAGCCAATGTCCACTTGGTGGGACTCTCAGGATGTATCTAGGAACAAGAGGGGAACAGCAGGACAAACAGGATGAGTTCTCCTCTTGTGCTCTCCGTGGGCAGGTGGGAGCCCCTCAAGGTATGTGCCCACCCAACTCCTCCCCAGAAAGCTGGGCCCTGGAGTTACTGGAGCTGTGCCTGAGCTGCTGCTATGCTTGTAGGAGACTTCTGAGCACCTTCCCTCTACCTTCATCATGTCTAATGATGCTGTAACCTGGTCTCAACATTAAAAATGAAAAAAAGGGCCAGGTGCGGTGGCTCATGCCTGTAATCCCAGCACTTTGGGAGGCCGAGGCAGGCAGATCACGAAGTCAGGAGATCAAGACCATCTTGGCTAACATGGTGAAACCCCGTCTCTACTAAAAATACAAAAAATTAGCCAGGCCTGGTGGCGGGTGCCTGTAGTCCCAGCTACTCGGGAGGCTGAGGCAGGAGAATGGTGTGAACCTGGGAAGCGGAGCTTGCAGTGAGCCACTGCACTCCAGCCCGGGCAACAGAGCGAGACTCTGTCTCAAAAAAAAAAAAAAGAAAAAAGAAAAAAGGTCAGCCTGTTTTGCTCTAACAAAAATATTTTTCTCCTTTTTTTTTTTTTTTTTTTTTTGAGTCAGAGGGTCGTCTTGTTTTGTCACTTAGGCTGGAGTACAGCAGGACAATCCTGGGTCACTGCAGTCTCGTCCTCCTGGACTCAAGTGATCCTCCTACCTCAGCCTCCTGAGTAGCTGGGACCACAGGTGCACACTATTGCTTCCTGCTTTTTTTTTTTTTTTAACTTTTTAAAAAATTTTTTGTAGAGGTGGGGTCTTATTTTGTTGCCCAGAATGGTCCTGAACTCCTGGGCTCAAGCGATCCTTCTGCCTTGGCCTCCCAAAGTGCTGGGATTACAGGAGTGAACCACCATACTGGGCCAGAATTAGTTGTTTTGTTTTGTTTTGTTTTGTTTTGTTTTTTGAGACGGAGTCTCCCTCTGTCTCCCAGACTGGAGTACAGTGGCACGATCTTGGCTAACTGCAACCTCAGCCTCCCAGGTTTAAAGCAATTCTCCTGCCTCAGTCTCCTGGGTAGCTGGGATTACTGGCACATGCCACTGTGCCCAGCTAATTTTTGTATTTTTAGTAGAGATGGGGTTTCACCATGTTGGCCAGGTTGGTCTTGCAGAACTGGGTTTTAATAAGCAATGAGAAGCATTATAGCAGCCCTGATAATGAAACTTCGATGACATAGAGACTTCTTCCTCTTCTTGTGGTTTGTTCTTTAAGCCTAGGGGACTTCTGGTCCCTGGACTCTCCCCTCTCCTCACTCCCCACTGAGGTCTGGCGTCAGCATGGATCCTCACATGCACCCTCAACTGTTCTGTCCTGGTCAAACCAGCCACTGTCGAGGCCCCACCTTCATCCCGTGTTCTTGGTGAGAGAACATACACCTGTACCACCTGGCCTTCCTGTCCACTTAAGGGATGTCCCCAAGGAGGCGAGAATACTGCCCCACATCCAGCCCAGATAACTATCCCCGGCCTTCTCTGCCTCCAACCTGCCGTGCCTCTGCCCTGTCCTTAACCAGTTCCAGGGCCACCAGGGGAAAACCAGCCAGGCTCCCATCCCAGCCCAGCCCTCCTTCAGTCCTGCACCCTGCTCCCTTCTCTTCTGCTGCTACAAGAGGAAAAAGGGTCTCTCTGCTGGGCTCCTGCTCAAGGGCACACGACGCCTGCTCCCCATCATCAGATCCTGTCTACTGCATCACTCCAACGGGAACCTGTCATCGCTCCCATTTTAAACACGCCATTCCGTACCCCATGCCTGTCTCGCTGTTCTCCTTTACAGCAGACTCAGGCATGGAATGCAAATACTCATCCTCAGAACTCCTGCCTGTCTTTTGTCCTCACCCAAATCTCATCTTGAATTCCCACGTGTTGTGGGAGGGACCCAGTGGGAGGTAATTGAATAATGGGGCGGGTCTTTGCCATGCTGTTCTCCTGATAGCGAGTAAGTCTCACGAGATCTGACAGTATTAAATGAGGGGGAGTTTCCCTGCCCACTCTTGCTCTTTGCCTGCCGCCATCCACGTAAGATGTGACTTGCTCCTCCTTGCCTTCCACCATGATTGTGAGGACTCCCCAGCCATGTGGAACTGTGAGTCATTAAACCTCTCTTTTGTAAATTGCCCAGTCTCGGGTGTGTCTTTATTAGCATTGTGAAAACGGACTAATACACCACCATTCCACAAAACCTGCACTCGCCAAATCTGAGTCAGCTTCCAGGCCATAAGCTGGGGACCCCTCTCCTGACTTCTCACCTTTCAGGCTGGCTACTCCCAAGTGCTGCCCCTAGGCCCAAGCACTATGCCTCAACTTCCCCTCCACCTGAGCAATGGCTCCTTGGTGCCTCTTCCTGTCTGACAGCTCTAAAGGCTCTCTCTGTGGTCACAATTCCCAGTCTCCAACATGGGCCACGCCGGTAAGTTGTTCATCCAACCACCCACCAGCGTTTCCATGAGGGGGCCCAACAGGCATCTGAGACTCAACACATCCAAAGCCACAGCCCAAACTCTGCCGGTATTATATTAGGGGGAGTTTGTGGGAGGGACCTGGTGGGAGGTAAAATCCCTGCACTACCCTGCCCTGACCTTTCCTATCTTGGTTAAGGATAACTTTCTCCTTAAAATTGCTTACGCCCAAAACACTGTAACTTAAATAAAATGGACAAATTCCTCTAAAGACACAAACAGAGGATCTGGAAAGACCTATAACAAATAGAGATTGAATTAGTAATCAAAAAAGCCCAGACCCAAATGGCTTCAATAATGATTTCTACCAAACACTTAAACAATTAAAGCTGGGTCCACTGGCTTGTGGCTGTGATCCCAGCTACTCAGGAGGCTTGAGGTGGGAGGATCAGTTGAAGCCAGGAGTTGGTGACCAGCCTGGATGGCATAGTGAACACTGATCTTCTAAAAGAAAAAAAATTAATACCAATTACAAACTCTTCCAAAAAAAGAAAAAAAAAAAAAAGAAAAAAGAAAAGGAACACTTCCAACTCACTTTATGAGGCCAGTAGGACACTAATTCCAAAACCAGACACAGACACCACAAGAAAACTTCAGGGCCGGGCGCGGTGGCTCAAGCCTGTAATCCCAGCACTTTGGGAGGCCGAGACGGGTGGATCACGAGGTCAGGAGATCGAGACCATCCTGACGAAGGTGAAACCCTGTCTCTACTAAAAATACAAAAATTAGCCGGGCGCGGTGGCGGGTGCCTATAGTCCCAGCTACACGGGAGGCTGAGGCAGGAGAATGGCGTGAACCCAGGAGGCGGAGCTTGCAGTGAGTGGAAATCGCGCCACCGCACTCCAGCCTGGGCGACTGGAGCAAGACTCCGTCTCAAAAAAAAAAAAAAAAAAAAAAAAAAGAAAACTTCAGACCAGTATCTATGACGAATATGGATTTAAAAAAAAATCACCCAACAAAACTGGATTAAACTGAATCCAGGAAGAGAGATACTCCATGACCAACTGGAATTTATCTGAATGCAGGGGATAAATATCTTTTCAATATCTGAAAGTCAATTAATGTAACACACCACATTCCTAGAACAAAGAAAAAAATCCCATTATCTCAATGGATGTGGAAAAATCATTTAACCAAATCTGACACCTTTTCATGATAAACACACTCAACAAACTTGAGATAGAAGATACTTCCTCGGCTGGGCATGGTAGCTTATGCCTATAATCCCAGCATTTTGGGGGGCCGATGGGGGGGGTGGATTACTGGAGGTCAGGAGTTCAAGACCAGCCTGGCCAACATGGTAAAACCCCATCTCTACTAAAAATAAAAATTAGCTGGATGTGGCTGTGTGTGCCTGTAATCCCAGCTACTTGGGAGACTGAGGCAGGAGAATCACTTGAACCTGGGAGGCAGAGGTTGCAGTGAGCCAAGACCCAGCCACTGCACTCCAGTCTGGGTGACAGAGTGAGACACTGTCTCAAACAAAAAATAGGTTTTATCAGGTTGAGGAAGTACCCCCCCTTTTTTTTTTTTGAGACGCAGTCTTGCTGTCGCCCAGGCTAGAGTGCAGTGGCCGGATCTCAGCTCACTGCAAGCTCCGCCTCCCGGGTTCAGGCCATTCTCCTGCCTCAGTCTCCCAAGTAGCTTGGACTACAGGCGCTCACCACCTCGCCCGGCTAGTTTTTTTGTATTTTTTAGTAGAGACGGGGTTTCACCGTGTTAGCCAGCATGGTCTCGATCTCCTGACCTCGTGATCTGCCCGTCTCGGCCTCTCAAAGTGCTGGGATTACAGGCTTGAGCCACCGTGCCCCGCCGGAAGTACCTTTTTTTTTTAGACGGAGTTTCCCTCTTTCAGCTGGGATTACAGGCACCCGCCACCACCCCCAGCTAACTTTTTGTATTTTTAGTAGAGATGGGATTTCTCCATGTTGGCCAAGCTGGTCTCAAACTCTGGACCCCAAGTGATCCGGCTGCCTCGACCTCCCAAAGGGTTGGAATTACAGGCATGAGCCACCGCACCCAGCCTGATAAAACCTATTTTTGAAGCACCCACAGCTATCGTCATACCCAATGGTGAAAGACTGGATGCCTTCTCCCTGAGATGAGGAGCAAGACAAGGATGTCCACTCTCCCTGCTGCTAGTCAATATTGTACTGGAGGTTCTAGCCAGGGCAGCTAGGCAAGGAGGAGAAATAAAAGGCATCCAGATTAGAAAGGAAGAGGTAAAATGATCTTTATTCACAGATGACACGCTTTTGTATAAAATCCCAAGGAATCCACTAAAAGACTAGAAGAACTAATAAATGCCACTAAAAGACTAGAAGAACTAATAAACGGGTTTAACAAGGTTGCAGGATAAAAGATCAATACACAAAAAGCCCTTGGAGTCACCCTTGACCTTTCTGGGTCACACTCCATATCCCATCTGACAGTGGATGGCCTCCTGCCTCCTTCTCAGTCCTTCCTAGTCTGTTCTTCACCCAGGAGTCAGAATGACCCTTTTAAAGGCTTAGTCACATCCTTCCCTGTGCTCAGTCTTCCGAAGGCTGCCCATTTCCTGCAGAGAAGGGGCCACAGTTCTGACTGTGCAGGACCTGCCCGCATCCCTCCGTGTCCCCACCTCCCATTTCCGACCAGTCCTTCCAGCTCCTGGGTTCTCGACTTAGCGGCCTCTGCTGTTTCTTACAATCCAGGCTCTCGTGTCTCAGAGGCTCTGTCTGCCGTGCCCCGTGCTCAAGACACTTCTGCAGATATCCTCACCCTCGACGCCCACTTCCCGCCGGTCTTTGCTCAAATAAGTGCCCCCCTCTCCTTGACCGTTCCGCCCTGTCCACCTCGTGTTCTTTTCAGACGGCTGACTCAAGAAAAAAATAGACAATCTAAACAGACCTGTAACAAGAGTCTCAATTAGTAACCAAAAAACTACAACTCAAATAAGTCATCAAAAAAGCCCAGCCCCAAACGGCTTCAACGTTGAATTGAAGCGTGCACGTGGGTTGGTATGTGAATGACGGGCTGCCCGGGTCCTCTGGGCACTCGGCATTTCCTACACGCTCCGACTCGGGCACAGGCTGTCTCGACCAGGTACAGACAGGCTGGGAGCCCCGCGCCGGGCACCCGCTCCCAGGAAGCTCCACCTCTCCCTGCCGTCAAGGCGCCGGTGGGCGGCACGTGGGCCGGCTCTCCCGGGGGCAGTTCTCTATTCCGGCCGTGAGGTTCTCAGACCAAATCCTCGGAATGCAAACTCTCACGGCGTTCCCGTAATTCTCAGCCCAGCGCGGGCCCCGACGCAGGCTCCAGGGGAACGAAGTCAGCGTCCCTTCCGGGGGATGCGCTGCACCTGTTTCTGCCTCAGGGGTCCAAACGCCCATCTTCCCTGCACCAGGACTGGGGCCTGGAGACCGTGGCACGTCCACCTGGTGCCCGTCCACGGTCTGTCGCCTGCCGAGGTCGCCGCCGGCCACACCCACGAGGTCCCCAGGGCGCAGGCGGCGAGAGCTCGGCCGGCCAGGGGGCCGGGCTGCGGCTCAGGTGGGACGAGCCGGGGCCGGTGAGGAGGCATGGCGCGGAGAGATGGCTGCTGCGGGTTCAGCAGGGTCCCCGCCGCCAACCCACTCCGCCCACCCCGGCCGCCTATCCCGCGCGCCGCAAGCCTCAGAACGTGAGGGAAGCAGCGGAGCAAGCGCGGACCGGAGCTGGTCCTATAGGGCCTGCGAAAGGAGGCGGAGAGGGGCGGGTCGACGCTCACTGCGCCTGCGGAAAGGGGCGGGGCGGGCACCGGCCGGCGGGTGCCACCTACTGCGCCTGCGGAAAGGGGCGGGGCGGGCGCGGGCTTGCAGGCGGTGCCTACTGCGCCTGCGGGAAGGGGCGGGGCGGGCGCGAGAAGGTAGCGCATCTGGGGGCGGGGTCGAGGGCGGGGTGGCGGGTGGTGCCTACTGCGCCTGTGCGAGGCCGGGGCGGTGAGCGCGCTCCCGCTCCTTGGCCGCCGCCTCAGCCGCTGTCGCCGCCGCCGCTCACCCGGGGCCGCGCACGCGCTGCCACCGCCCCCGGCCCGCGCCCGCCCCCGCCCCCGCCTCCGGCCCGCGCCCTCCTGCCACCGCCTCTCTGGGCCGCGGGCTCGGCTCCTCCTCCGCCCGGGCTCTGCGCCCGCAGCATGCAGCAGCCGCGGGGGCGGCGACGGCGGCGGCTGTGAGGTGAGGCGGGGGCCGCGCTCGGGCGCCCCTCCCGGCGGGCCGGCTGCGGGGCCGAGTGGGGGCTCGGGGCGCACCGGGCCCGGCGCGGCGAGGGGCGGCGGCGTCTTTGTTGCGGCCGGGCCGCCGCCTCGCCCTTTGTCTGCAGATGGTGGACGCGGGCGGCCGCGCCGCCGCCGAGGGCTGGAGGAAGATGGAGGCCCCGCCGGACGGCGCCGCCGACCTCGTGCCCCTGGACCGCTACGACGCGGCGCGCGCCAAGATCGCCGCCAACCTGCAGTGGATCTGCGCCAAGGCCTACGGCCGAGGTGGGCCGGGCGCGGGGCGGGGGGCGCGGGGCGGGGGGTATGGGCGCGGGCCAGGGCCGGGGGACGCGGCCGGGGTCGGGCCGGGTCGGGCTCCGCGCGCCGCGCCTTTGTGCCGCGTCCGCACAGGGTCGGGGCTGGGCTGGCCGCCTCCGAGATCCCGGCGGCGCCCGGGCAACACGGAGCGTGGGGACGCGGTCACCTGGCGAGTGGGCGTCCCCGCGGCGGAGGGCGGCGTGGGTCGGGGCTTCCGCTCCTATTTCGGGAGTGCCCCCAGCCTTCCGTTGGCGGCGGCGGCGGGAGGGAGCTGCCCGGTTTTGGGCGCAGGGAGGGACCATGGGGACGCGGGGACGCGGGTCCGCTGTCTGAGACGCGGCTTCCCAGCGCGCCGGGCATCGTCAAGTGCTGGACCTGTGATTCCGAGCCTTTCACTTGTTACGAATTTTGATGCTTACAAGCCATCAGCTGTTGAATTCCCCAACTAGAAATTGCGTATTCCGCGGATTGTGCTTAATCATAATGATCCCCTTTGCTTAATTCCTGTTTGGAAGAACTAGGTAACCTTGTTACTGAGTCCAATTTGTTAGGCCCTAATGTGCTTAGTGGATTAAGACGCTTCTGTTTCGTGCCCCGGGAACAGGACAGACCTGGTGATTCTCATAAGTGGCTGACTTCTTTATTAATTTCAGGTGCTTTGTTTCAGGTACCATATTAAGGGTTAATATTTCTGTAATCCTCTTTTCATTTGAAGCATTCTTCAAAAATTTGCCTTTATCCTGGTGAAAAATTAACCTTTTTAGAGTAAGACTAAAGGAGACAGCCATTCCAGAGAAGAGTTCAGTTGATCAGTTTGGAAAACGCTGAGCAGGCGTTACCCTGTTTGACAGTGGCCGGTGCCCCAGCTAGACTCTAGTTAGTCATAAGGACAAACGCGTTTTGTAAGTTTTAGGGATTAAATACCTCGCCTTACTTCAAACTGGTTTTTGTACTGTGTAAGTGGTAATTGGGAAAGAGTTTTTCCTTTCTTTGATAGTTTTCAGTTTTACAGTTCTTGTTTACTGGCTCAGTGGAACCTTAGTTTCTGTGTTGTAATGATGAAGAAACACTGCTACATCCAAGAGTTGACATGAGTTTTTGAGAACGGAATTGGTAAGATGTATGTGTAAAACTCGAGTCAGGTGCAGACAACAATCCGCGAGCAGACCTTGGCTATCTCGCAGTCACTGCAGGTTGCATGAGCTCACCTGCCTCACACCTTGTGTTGCTCACTGTTGTGCTTTTCTTTGTATTTTGCCGTATGTGCTTACACCACTAACTCTAGTTTTTACACCTTTGCCAGTGATGTCTCTTTCTGAGACTAGCTTTTGCTATTCCATTATCCCGCGTTATGTTCTTAGGTTCTTCTCGACTTCATCTATACTTTTCCCCTGCATTCTTTCCCCTGTTGTGGGAGTGTCCCACCGAGGCCCGTCCACCGCAGCTGCTCGTGGGCGCTGGCTGGGCTCCCGCGGATGCAGTGGAGCCCAGGGCATTCTTGGGCATGGCTCCTGGGGTCCGAGCACGGAGTTTTACTCCTGCATGTTTTTTAAGATTTTATATGTGGAGGGGGCTGAGGGCTCAGGCAGCGGATGTTAGACAAATTGCTATAAAAAACTTTCGTGATCTGCTTTCCAATGTCTTCAGCAAGGTGCATGCATTTTTCTGTCGTTGCATTTAGTTTTGGCATTCAGCATGGAATTTGTCAGCCATCCAGCAATAAATATGCATGTCTCTGTGTTAGTATTGGGTTCGTCTGGTTTCAGTTCCGGTACCAGATCACTCTTTAATACTTGTTGATTCATCAGATGATGAATTCAGAATCTTATACTAAAATGGGCTTTCGAGTTTTGGAATTATTAAAAGGTGGGCATTTAAAGAAAAGAAGCATGAACAGGAGCTGGGGAAGACTGGATACCATCTTAGGAGCTGAGACTGGAGTGCCCGTTACTGGTGGGTGACAGTGCCTTTGCACGTCAGACCCTGATTTCAGGAGGTCTCGTTCCCCCCCCCTTTTTTTTTTTGAGAGGGAGTCTCTATCTTCCATGCTGGAGTGCAGTGGCGCGATCTCAGCTCACCGCAACCACTGTCTCCTGGGTTCAAGTGATTCTTCTGCCTCAGCATCCCGAATAGCTGGGATTACAGGTGTGCGCCCCCACACCCGGCCAATATTTGTATTTTTAGTAGAGACGGGGTTTCTCCATATTGCCAGGCTGATCTCAAACTCCTGACCTCATGATCCGCCCGCCTTGGCCTCCCAAAGTGCTGGGATTACAGGCGTGAGCCACCGCGCCTGGCTGGTTTCCACTTCTTTTTGCCGAGGGGACAGGGGATCGTATGTAATTACAAAAAAAAAAAAAAAATTTAAGTCAGGTGTGGTGGTTTATATTTATAATTCTAGTGAATCAGAGACAAAGGTGGGACGATCACTTGAGGCCAGGAGTTTGAGATGGAGTCTGCTTGTGTTTCCCAGGCTGGTCTCCAACTCCTGGGCTAGAGTGATCCTCCTGCTTCAGCTTCCTGTGTAATTTTCTTTTTTACCTTTTTTTTTTTCCCATAGGGGACAGGGTCTCACTCTGTCGGCCAGGATGGAGTGCATTGGTGTGACCTCAACTCACTGCAACCTCTGCCTCCCAGGCTCAAGTGATCTTCCCGCCTCAGCCTCCCGAGTAGTCACCACCACACCTGGCTAACTTTTGTATTTTTTGTAGACATGGGGGTTTTCTTTAAACAATTTTTAGTTTTGTAAAAATGGGGTCTATTTGCCCAGGCTAGTTTTGATCTCCTGGGCTCAGGTGATCTGCCTGCCTCGGCCTCCCAAAGTGCTGGGATTACAGGCGTGAGGCACCGCACTTGGCCGTCCTGTGTAAAACTATGTAAAAATTGAGAATCTTTATTTAAATTTACAGGTTGCAGAGATCCCAATTCAGATGACCGAAAGACTTGCCTCAGCTCAGCTGAAGTGATTTATGTTGCTGGGGGCGGGGGTCACAGCCTGGGTGTGAGGTTCGCTGTTACCCAGTGGGCTTGTGTTTTGTGAGAGACTGAGTGGGGAGGGGGTTTTGGTAGGATAGTGTGTGTCCCCCCAACAAATCCAGCACCTTTTGCTCTGTTTCTTCTTTTGAATGTCTCCATGTGCCTCTCCAGCTTAGTTTTTAGTTAATCGGACATGGTTCTTTCAATATGGCTGCTTTAATCGGAAATCGCTTTTGAGGGTATGATGGTGAAAGTGGCTTAAATGTTTAACTTGTTAGAGGGTTGTTCATTAGGTTGCTAAATAAGGCCCATCTTCCCTTTGTATAAAGATTGAAAGCATGCTGAAACTCCAGGGCTGGCTGCTGTCTCGCTTTGCATTTGCCTTTTGAGATTGTTGGTGTTCTTGGGGCCACCAGTCTGCCATTGTAGTAAGTGGGTAGGCTCAGGAGAGCTTGCCCTTGGCGAGGCCTTGTGGCATATGGCTGTGCAGAAACACTTCCTCCAGTTTCATTTGTCTCTGGGGCCACAGCCAAGAATTGTGGGCCGCCTTAGGCTTTTATTTTTAGGTCCCCTCTCCCTTTCTTTTGGTAACTCTCTTGTTTCATTGACTGTTTTCATTTTTTAAAGAAATAATGTATTGGACGTGTTGAAAATTGTCCGGTTAAAAATGTCTGTAAGAAGGTGCAGAACCTGCTTAGTCACTACATTTTGTGATGATGTTTGAGTGAAAGTTGTAATACATTGGTGAAAGAAGTTGAGAAGGGTGACTGAAGTTCCGTTCATTTTACAGCATAGCATGCTGGACTAGAGCAGTGCAGTCCTGGCGTTGATCTTGGCCGCTGTGCATTTTATACATGCCCTTAGGAAACTCAGAGAGGTATCTAGGCCTTGGTTTCAGGGGACTGTGTGGAGAGCAAGCTTTTATTATCTCCCAAGGACAGTGTTAAAAAACAACCCGGGGCAAGTACTAGCATGCACTGCATTCTTTGCAAGGATGTTGTGGTGTGGCTCAGTGGAAACCAGGTTTTCCCTTTGCTTGCAGAGCTAAGCTGCCCTGAACCCTAGGGCACTGGATGGGAGCTTAGGGTTCGGGAGTTCATCCCCTCACCTTACTGACAGCACATGGCCCTGCCCAGAAGCCACATGGCCCTGCCCAGAAGCCACATGGCCTGCCCAGAGGCACACTGTTGGGAGGAGTTGTCTGGTCCCCTCCTCCTTTTTTGCTCACTCTTGCTAGAGTAATTTGAACTACTGATTTGGAAACCATGTTATGAAATAAGAAATCAGTGTGAGGATGCTGTGGCCTGTGAAGCCTGGGTTTTAGTCCCCATCTCAGGGACCAGCAGTTTCATTATGTAGGCAACAAGAAGAGCTTAGACTCCGGTTTGCTTACTTGATGTGATGAGCAAAACCCCTTTGTAATCAACTCCGGAGGGTCGCCATATTTCGTTGTAGTGACTTTTGGTTAAAATGAAATCTGTGCTCAGAGCCCCTTTCCAACTCCAGAACTGGCTATGAAGCCACTGTGCGTCTTCCTCCATGCATTGGCAGGAGGGCAGCAGTGGCTGGAGTCTTGGTGTGAACAGCCTGCTCCTGATGGCAGCACACTTGTGAGCACATTGCCACATTTCTGAAGGTGATGACGTGTTCAGATGATTGGTTTATGAGTTTAGATTGTGTATTTAAATTGTCTTTGGTTGTTCTTGACAAGGGATTTGGGTGTTTCCGAGATGGGGGTTACGGAGCATCTTCAAATGCTTCCTGAGCACCTGTTAGGTGGTACTAGATACTGTGGGAGTTGCTGGTTGGTCCAGCTAGCATGACCTTTCCTGTGCAGAGGTGTCCTGAGAACCACCTGCTGCCTAGTTATGTGTGCATCTCTGTGAGGCCAGGGATTGTGGCTGTCCCACTTACTGCTGTGTCCGCAGCACAGAGAGCTCAAGTACTTGTTGAATGGTTAGCCCCCAAGAGCAGAGGGGAGGGCGGCTGGCTGCAGCCCTGTGCAGAGGAGAGGTGTCTTCGGGTGTACTGAGTAGATTAACCTTGTTGAGGTGGAGGATTTGTGGACTGAAATAGCAAGTGATTAGTTTGAAAAATAGTCTGGGGCCAGATTGTTTGTGGTGCTCAGGTTGGCTGGGGATTTCTTTGATGATGTGTGCCTGGGAGGGTTTTTAAGTAGGGGGATGTCGTGCTGAGAGAGCGAGCCTGGGAAGATGTTTTTAGCAGGTTTGAGTGGGTAGAGGCCATAGACAGGTGTACTACCTGAGAGCTGATGTCGTTAGGCTGGAAATGTCAAAGACTTGGCTGTTCTTCTTTTTATTTTTTTGGGACAAGGTCTTGCTCTGTTGCCCAGGCTGGAGTGCAGTGGCATGATCATAGCTTACTGCAGCCTTTACCTCCTTGAGCTCAAGTGATACTCCCACCTCAGCCTCCCGAGTAGCTAGGATCACAGTTAGGACCACAGGCCTGCACCTCCAGGTCCGGTTAATTATTATTATTATTTTGTAGAGGTGGAATTTTCCTGTGTTGCCCAGGCTGGTCTCAAACTCCTGGGCTCAAGCAGTGCTCCCACCCACCTTGGCCTCCCAAAGTGCTGGGATCACAGGTATGAGTTGAGTGAGTGAGTGAGTCCACTGCGCCCGGATGGACTTGCCTGTCTGTTGGCAGAGGGAATAGGAAGGGTAGACAGAGCAGCAGATATACACGCTGAATCCATGGAGCTGGACTGATTGACAGTGGGTGTGGGAGGCAGCCAAGGGTGAGTTACGGTCAGCTGGACTGCCATGGGGAGCCCAGACATAGGAATGATGGTGCCCTTGACAAGAATATTTAGTCATTATTTCATAGCATTTTTCTGCTTTCATAACTTTTGTTATCACTACAGAAAAGATGTTTGAGGCCGGGCGTGGTGGCTCATGCCTGTAATCCCAGCACTTTGGAAAGTTGAGGCGGGCAGATCACCTGAAGTCAGGAGTTGGAGATCAGCCTGGCCAACATGGTGAATTTCTGTCTCTACTAAAAATACAAAACTAGCGGGGCGTGGTGGCAGGTGCCTGTAATCCCAGCTATTCAGGAGGCTGAGGCAGGACAGTTACTTAAACCCAGGAGGCGGAGGCTGTGGTCAGCCGAGACTACGCCACTGCACTCCAGCCTGGGCAACAGAGTGAGACTCTGTCTCAGGAAAAAGAAAGAAAGATCTTTGAGCTTTTTCTATTTCTGGCTTTCCTGAGCTCCCACCTAGTCCTCTTTTTCTTTCTTTTTTTTTTTTTTTGAGTCGGAGTCTTGCTCTGTCGCCCAGGCTGGAGTGCAGTGGCATAATCTCGGCTCACTGCAAGCTCCGCCTCCCAGGTTCATGCCATTCTCCTGCCTCAGCCTCCTGAGTAGCTGGGACTACAGACGTTCACCACAATGCCCAGCTAATTTTTTTTTTTTTTTTTTTTAGTAGAGATGGGGTTTCACCGTGTTAGCCGGGATGGTCTCTATCTCCTGACCTCGTGATCCGCCCACCTTGGCCTCCCAAAGTGCTGGGATTACAGGCGTGTGAGCCACTATACCCAGCCCTCTTTTTCTTAAAGTGGTTTACTATTCCCCAGTCACTCTCCTCCCATTACTTCATACTCAACTAGTCAAAATTAAACTTATTTCTGGGGGCGGAATGTAGTGGCTCACACCTGAAATCTCTGCACTTTGGGAGGCTGAGGTGGGAGGATTGCTTGAGCCCAGGAGATTGAGACCAGTCTGGGCAGCAGAGTGAGACTCTGTCTCTACAAAGAACGTAAAAGTTAGCTGGGCATGGTGGTGCATGCCTGTGGTCCCAGTTACTTGGGAGGCTGAGGTGGGAAGATCAGTTGAACCCAGAAGATCGAGGCTGCAGTGAGCCGTAATTGTCACACTGCACTTCAGCCTGGGTGACAGAGCAAGATCCTGTCTCAAAAAGAATTAAACTTACATGAGTTCAGTTGGGCATTACATTTTGAACTGTGGGGCCCTTAGCATCCTTTTTAGGCCTCCTGTAGTGATGGAAGTGTCCGCATGTACAGAGACCCATAATGACAGACCCATAATGAGCCTGGCTCTCTAAAGGGCAGATGCTACTGGCAGAACAGGGGAGGAGTAGAGGGAGGGAGACTCCCCTGAGGGAATCTAGAATGTTCCATTAGAGTGAAAACTGAGTTTGTAGTCTAGGTGTGTGAGAATCAGATGGAGGTAAGGGCACTAATTAAGAGAAGCAAAGACAATAGGGGAAGTGGAGGGAGTGTGTGATGAGCACACAATGTGGGAAAGGCTGGTGGCCCCATGGAGGTAGAGGCTGCAGAGTTGGAAGGCAACATTAGACTGAAAAATGTGCTGAGGCCAGAGCATGGAATGCTTTGAGGGGCTGGTTGATGAATTAGGGAACCACCGAAGGTTTCTGAGGAGGGGAGAGATGTATGAAATTTGAGCTTTTCAGAGAAGTCCCTGCTAGGATACAATGGTTAATGCCCATTGTAAGGCATAAATTGAAGACTTGACTTTTGTTTTGGCCTTTTTTTTTTTTTTTTTTGAGTAGAGACAAGTTCTGCCAGGGATGGGCTCGAACTCCTGGGCTCAAGCGATCCTCCTGTCTCGGCCTCCCAAAGTGCTGGGATTACAGGTGTGAGCCACCGCGTCTGGCCATTTTGGACCTTTGAGAGAATCACTTTGACTGAGGTGTGATTTACATGTGGTAAAGCACACGTTTTAAGAGTGTAGTTTGAGGAATTTTTTTTTTTTTTTTTGAGACGGAGTTTTGCTCTGTCGCCCAGGCTGGAGTGTAGTGGCGCGATCTCGGCTCACTGCAAGTTCCGCGGCCTCCTGGGTTCATGCCATTCTCTTGCCTCAGCCTTCTGAGAAGCTGGAACTACAGGCGCCCACCACCACACCCGGCTAATTTTTTAGTATTTTTAGTAGAGACGGGGTTTCACCGTGTTCGCTAGGATGGTCTCAATCTCCTGACCACGTGATCTGTCCGCCTCGGCCTCCCAAAGTGCTGGGATTACAGGTGTGAGCCACCGCGCCCAGCCAGTTTGAGGAATTTAAACCACTGTGACCACAACCACAATCAAGACAGAGCATTCTTATTACCTCTTGAGTTTCCTTTGTGCCCTTCCCCAGTGGGACCCACCCAGGGCTTCACTTCCCTGCTCTGTTACTGCAGATGAGTTTCCTGTGTGCGTCTAATCTGACTCCTTACACTTGGCATAGTATTTTTGAAATTCATGTTGTGTAGATCTTTTTTGCTTAGTAATAATACTCCATGGTGTGGCTAGCTCATATCTCCATTCATCTGTTGGTGATTATCTGGGGACATTTCCAGCTTTTGGCTATTATGAATAGAGCTTCTGTGAACATTCATCTATGTGGACAGATGTTTTCATTTATCTTAAACAGCTGTGCTTGGGATTACTGGGCAATAATAAGATACATATGTGTAACTTTCTTAGAAAGTGCCCAGTTGTTTTCCAAAGTGACTTATTTATTTGGCCAGCAGTGTGTGTGAGTTCCAGTTGCTTTGCATCCTTGCCAACACTTGATGATGTCCGTCTTTTTGATTTTAGTTATTTAAGTGGATAGGTTGTATCTCACCGTGGTTTTTGTGCATTTCCCAATGACTAATGATGAGCATTTTTATATGCTTATTGGACATTCGAGTACCTTTTTCTATGAAGTATTTTAAAATCCTTGGCTAATTAAAAAAATTAAATTTTAGTTTTGAGTTAATTGTGTATGTATATATTTTTCTTTAAACAATTTCTATTTTTGTAGAAATGGGATCTCACTGTGTTGCCCAGACTAGTTTGGAACTTCTGGACTTAAGTGATTCTTCCACCTCAGCCTCCCAAAGTGCTAGGATTACAGGCGGGAGCCACCGCGCCTGGCCAGTTGGAGACAATTGTATATTAACATGCATTTTAAAGAAATACTCTACAGAGATCCTTGGTACCCTTTATTCAGTTTCCCTAATGATGACTTGTTCTAAAATTATAGCATAATGTTACACCAGGATATTGACATGCATCTAATCCAGGTACAGATCATTCCATCCCGTGAGGACCTCTTCTGTGGTCCTTTTGTAGCCGTGCCTGTCTCCCTTCCTTCTGCTTCTCTTGGGTTTATTTTGCTCTTCTCTTTCTAGTTGCTTGAGCTAGGAACTCGTATTATTGATTTGAGACCTTTCCTCTTTTCTGATGTAAGAGTTTAGTGCTATAAATTTCCCACTTACTACTCTCACAGCTGCATCCCACATAGGTGTTGCATTTTCATTTTCATTCAGTTCTAGGTATTTTTTAAAAATTTCCTTTGATGACTACTTTTTTTTTTTTTTTTTTTTTTGAGAAGGAGTCTCACTCTGTCACCCAGGCTGGAGTGCAGTGGCCGGATCTCAGCTCACTGCAAACTCCGCCTCCCGGGTTTACGCCATTCTCCTGCCTCAGCCTCCCGAGTAGCTGGGACTATAGGCGCCCGCCACCTCGCCCGGCTAGTTTTTTGTATTTTTTTTTTTTTAGTAGAGACGGGGTTTCACCGTGTTAGCCAGGATGGTCTCGATCTCCTGACCTCGTGATCCGCCCGCCTCGGCCTCCCAAAGTGCTGGGATTACAGGCTTGAGCCACCGCGCCCGGCCCCTTTGATGACTACTTCTTTGATGCATTGTCTGAGTCCATTTGGGCTGCTATAACAAAATATAGTGGTCCCCTCTTATCAGTAACCTTTGGTCAACTGTGGCCTGAATATATTACATGGAAAATTCAGAAATAATTCATAAGTTTTTTTTTTTTTTTTTTGGTGACGGAGTCTCGCTCTGTCGCCCAGGCTGGAGTGCAGTGGCCGGATCTCAGCTCACTGCAAACTCCGCTTCCCGGGCTCACGCCATTCTCCTGCCTCAGCCTCCCGAGTAGCTGGGACTACAGGCGCCTGCCACCTCGCCCGGCTAGTTTTTTGTAGTTTTTTTTGGTAGAGACAGGGTTTCACCGTGTTAGCCAGGATGGTCTTGATCTCCTGACCTTGTGATCCGCCCGTCTCGGCCTCCCAAAGTGCTGGGATTACAGGCTTGAGCCACCGCGCCCGGCCATAATTCATAAGTTTTAAATGGCGTGCTGTTCTGAGTAGCATGATGACGTCTCACACCATCTTGCCTGATACGTGACTCATCCCTTTGTCCAGCATGTCCACACTGTATATGCTGTCCTCGTTAAGTCATTGATATCATCTGCTGCTGACATCCCTCTGTGGACATCGTCATGGCTTGATGACCCACGATCTCTCCAAGCAGATAGTCAGTCCTCTGTCTGACCTATTGTCAGAAGATTGGGAGTAGCCTAAAGCTAGGTCACTACTACGCCTATGTCATTCACCTCACTTCATCTCATCATGTAGGCATTTTCTCATCTCACGTCCTCATAAGAAGTGTGAGTATAGTACAGTAAGATGTTTTGAGGGCCAGGCGTGGTGGCTGACACCTGTAATCCAAGCACTTTGGGAAGCCAGGGTAGGAGGATTGCTTGAGTCTAGGAATTTGAGACCAGCCTGGGCAACATAGCAAGACATAGTCTCCACATTAAAAAAAGAATTAGCTGGGCGTGGTGGCTGTGGGCCTGTAGTCCCAGCTACTAAGGAGGCTGAGGTGGGAGGATCGTTTGAGTCGGGATTTGAGATTACAGTACCACTGCACTCCAGCCTGGGCAACAGAGTGAGACCCTGTCTCAAAAATTTTTTTGTGTGTAGGAAAGTATAGTACTGAGCCCAATATGTATGTATTTTGTTTCAGGAATCCACTGAGGGTCTTGGAGCTTATCCCTTGAGGATAAGAGGGGACTGCTGTACTTTTGAGTAATTTATAAATGACAGAAATTGATTATTCATGGTTCTGGAGGCTAAGAAGTCCAAGATTAAGGTGCCAACAGATTTGGTGTCTGGTGAGGGCCCGTTCCTTATAGATGGCACCTTTTGAGCGTCCTCATATGTCAGAAGGGAGAGGCTCCCTCAAGCCTTCTTAGTCTCATTCACGAGAGTGAGGCTCTGGTGACCTAATCATCCCCGAAAGGCCCCACCTCTCAACACTGCCACATTGGGGATTAGGTTGCAGCATGAATTTTGGGGGGACAGAAAACACTAACAACAGCACTCCTCAGTGATTTCAAACTCTAATTTGCAAGTGTTCAGAGATTTTCCTGTTTTGTCTTCTTATTTCCCATATGATTTCAGTAAGATAACCTAGTTTGATTTCTCTTCTTTTATACTTGTTAAGGTTTGTTTTGTGGCCTAGGATATGATCTCTTTTAGTGAATGTTGCACGGGCATTTGGAAAAAAAATGAGTGTTCTGCTGTTGTTTGGTGCAGTGCTCTATCAGTTGTATTCTGCTGGTTGGTTGTGTTCTAATTTATATCTTTGTTGGTTTTATGTCTAGTAATGCTGTCTAGAGGGTGTTGAAGTCCGTAGCTATACTTGTAGATTTGTCTGTTCCTCTTTTTAGCTGTGTCAACTTTTTTCATGTACTTTGAAGCTCTATAGTTTGGTGCATGAACTTTCAGGATTTTAAGGTCTGTCTGGTAGATTGATCCTTTTATCATTATGTGATGTCCCTTTTTGCCTCTCATAATTTTTCTACTTTATTAATGTAGTTCTGCTTTTTTTTTTTTTTAAAGTGTTTGCATGGCGTATCTTTTTTTCCCTCCTTTTATATTTTAACCTACTTAAGTTGTTGAATTTGAAGTGTATTTCTTGTAAAGAGCATGTAATGATGTCATGTTTTTTAATCTATCCTCTACCAGCCTGTCTTTTGATTGGTGTATTTAGAGTATTTACATTTACTAATAACATTATATTGTTTTTTTTTTTTTTTTGAGACGGAGTCTCGCTCTGTCACCCAGGCTGGAGTGCAGTGGCCGGATCTCCGCTCACTGCAAGCTCCGCCTCCCGGGTTTAGGCCATTCTCCTGCCTCAGCCTCCCGAGTAGCTGGGACTACAGGCGCCCGCCACCTCGCCCGGCTAGTTTTTTTTGTATTTTTTAGTAGAGACGGGGTTTCACCGTATTAGCCAGGATGGTCTCGATCTCCTGACCTCGTGATCCGCCCGTCTCGGCCTTCCAAACTGCTGGGATGACAGGCGTGAGCCACCGCGCCCGGCCAATAACATTATATTGTTAACAATTACTGTTGATATGTTGGGACTTGAGCCTGACGTTTTATTGCTTGTGTTCTGTTTGTTTCCTCTGTTTCTTGTTCCTGTTTCTCTTCTTTTGACTTCTTATTGGTTAATTGACCATTTTTTAGGATTTTATCTAGACTTATTTATATTGTTTTTGGGTGTATCTCTGTATAATTTCTTAGTGATTGCTCTGGGTATTACGGTACACTTATGTGACTTACAACAGTTTACTGATACCCTTTTTTTTACTGTTGTCAGTGAAATGCGGAAACCTTTTTTCCACTTAGCTGCCCTTACTCTCCCCACTTTTAAATACCACTGTCTTGACCGTCTGACGGTGTTACAATTTTTGTCATTGTGTGTAATTTAAAAAACTCATCAGGAGGGTAGTCTGTTGTGTTTACGCATTACTCACATATCTCCATTATTTTTTCTTCCTGGTCCTCCAAGATTCCTTATTTTCTTGCTGTTTGGACAGCTTCCTTTAGCCATTTTTTTTTTTTTATGTTGAAAAGATATATATATTTATATAGAATTAGGCAGCTGGACTCAGTTTAGATGATCCCAATTTTGTTGGCAACATCCAAAGCGTCGTAATCAGGAGCTAGTCGAACATATGCCTTTTTCTCTCCATCAGGCCGAATCAGGGTGTTGACCTTGGCCACATCAATGTCATAGAGCTTCTTCACAGCCTGTTTAATCTGGTGCTTGTTGGCTTTAACATCCACAGTGAACACAAGTGTGTTGTTGTCTTCTGTCTTCTTCATGGCAGACTCAGTGGTCAGCGGAAACTTGATGATAGCATAGTGGTCAAGCTTGTTTCTCCTGGGGGCGCTCTTCCGAGGATATTTGGGCTGCCTCCGGAGTCGCAGTGTCTTGGGCCGCCGGAAGGTGGGTGACGTGCGGATCTTTTTTTTGTGGCTGTGGACACCTTTCAACACTGCTTTCTTGGCCTTTAAAGCCTTTGCTTTGGCTTCGGCTTTAGGAGGGGCAGGAGCTTCCTTCTTCGCTTTCGGCGCCATCTTGTGAAAAGGGCCCTTTAGCCATTCTTTAAGGTTTAACAGATTATTTTATTTTTCTTCAACAGAGAACGTCTTTATTTCCTCTTCATTTTTTTAAGGATACTCTTACTGGCTGTGGAATTTGTGGCTGATTGACAGTTATTTTCCTTCAGCACTTGAAAACTGGGCCACTTCCCTCTGGCCTCCATAGCTTCAGATGAGAAGTCATAGTCATTGGAGTTGGTGTTCCCCTGCATGTATCGTGCCATTCCCCTCTGACTGCTTCAAAATATTTTGTCTTAGTTTTAGAAGTATAGTTATGATGTGTCCTGGTGTGGATTTCTTAAAGAAGTTTATCTTTTTTGGAGTTCACTCAGTTTCTTAAAACATTTCATTCATTTGTGTCATTCGGCATGTTTGGGAAGATTTTCTCTCTTCCTGTTGCTCTTTCTCCTCTTTGATCTGGCCTCGGGTGATAGAACCCTTGGATCTGTTGTTATTCTCCCGCAGGTCTCGGAGGCTCTGTTCTCCTTTTCTTCGTTGCATTTTCTGCCTGTTGTTCAGATTGGGTAAATTCTCTTGATCTGACCTCAAGTTCAGTGATTCTGTCTTCTGTCATCTCAGCTGTTGCTCAGCCCATCCAGTGAGTTTTAAAATGTCTGTTACTATATTTTCCAGTTCTTCATTTGGCTCTCATTACCGAAATTTTCTGGTTTTGTTTCAGGAGAATTTGTGATTACTTGGGAGTGATTTCATGCTAGTTGCTTTAAAATCCTTGTCAGATAGTTCCAACATTTGATTTATCGTGGTGTTTGTGCCAGTTCATTGTCCTCTGGTTAAAGTCATTTCTGACGGCCCTGATCATTTTGGCTGTTTTGTTAGGAAGCTCTGGGTACCGGTTTTATTTTAGCAGCAGTCACCCTGTTGAGGTTTAGCATGCGGGCCTGTCCTACTTCTGTGACGGTGGTTCTGGGGATAGTCTGACCTTCCTAGCCTTTGTGGTGCTTTTTCAGTTGCTGGACTTAGCCTCTCCCCTGGGGCTCCCACGGGTCCCTGCTGATGTGCTCGAGGGCAGAAGGAACTTCCTAGGCTGGGCAGCATGCTGCCTCTGGGTGGACATGGGAGTCTCTGCGCACAGGACCAAGAGCTTCCCAGGCTGGGTGTTTGTTTTATACCCCTGCCTCTGAGGGCTGGAACATTTCAGCATCACCACCAGGTGCGTGGAGTGTGGCTCCTGTGCTGGTGTCCACCCCTCCCCTCAGCTGGATGGCTTCCCTCAGTGGGGAGAGGAGTCCCAGGACCATTGGGGAAGGAGAGTGCCTCCTAAGCCAGTTGCTGGTGATGGTGGTCCCACTTGCTGGATTACCCTGGTGCAGGGTGTGTCTAGTTTGTGGGAGGGTGTCTCAGGTCTGCCCGATGGGGAAGGAGAGTGCTTCTGGGCTGAGTGTTCTCTTGCTGTGGTCCCTGCCTGCTGGTTCTTAGTAAGGCTTGGGCTCACCTGGGGTGGTAGGTGGGACTCCCACTTGATCCAGGCCAGAATAAGTGTACCTGGGTTGCCTCTGTTGCTAGGCAGGGAGTCAGGAAGCATCAGGCCTGGGTCACCTCCTGGTGGGTGGGGGTCGTAAGAACACCCTCTTGCTGTGTTGGTCCTCCAGTCCTGGGGCTCCAAGCCAGTTTGCCTTCCTCTTCCACCTTTCAGAGTCCTCCTTTGTCTCTTGGGTTCTCTCCAGGGTTTGTGATGGTGCTTAGAGGAGGGGAGCAGGGAGAGACAAGTCTGTGCCGTTTTGTCCTGGCCAGAAGTTCCTTCTGGCTGCTTGAAAAATCTTCTCTTTGTCTTTGGATTTCGTCAGTATTACTGTGAGTTCTTTGGTCTGTAGAAGTTTTTTTTTGAATCCTGCTGGCATTTTGTAGTGCTTCTTGAGACTATGGTTTCATGAGTTTTACAAGTATTGGAAGATTTTCATCCATTATATGTTTTACTGTTTCTGCCCCATTTTTTCTTCTCCTTCGTGGGCCTCCAATTACATTTCAGTGGCACAGTGTATGTTACTTATCTTCTCTACTCTAATTTCCATTCTTCTATCTCATTGTTCTTCACTCAGGAGGCTTTAATTCTCTCGTCTGTATCTAATCTGTTCATCAGTCGATTGTATAAAGTTAAATTTAGTTACTATGTTTTTCTGTTCTATAACTTTTCTTTCTCCTCTTTTCTTTTTACCTTTCTCCTCTTTTCTTTTTTCCTTTCTCCTTTTCTTTCTTCCTGCCTTTCCTGCTTTTCTTTTCTTTCTTTTTCTCTTTCCATTTTTTTCTTCTTTCTTTCCTCTCTCCTTCTCCTTCTCATCCCTCTTTTCTTCTCCTCTCTTCTCTTCTTCTTTCACTGTCTTTCTCTCTCCTTCTCTTCTCTCTTCTCTTCTTTGCTTCTTTTGACAGGATCTCATTCTGTCTCCCAGGCTGGAGTGCAGTGGTGCAGTCATGGCTCACTGTAGCCTTGAACTCCTGGGCTCAAGTGATCCTCCAACCGCAGCTTCCTGAGGAGCAGGGACCACAGGCAGGTTCTACCTTGCCCGCCTAATTTTTAAAGCTTTTTGTAGAGATAGGATCTCACCGTGTTGCCTAGGCTGGTCTCAAACTCCTGAACTCAAATGATCTTCTTACCTTGGCCTCTCAAAGTGTTGAGATTATAGATGTGAGCCACTGTGCCCAGCCTAGGATTTCTGATTTGTTTTTTTTTTTTTTTTTGAGACAGAGTCTCTCTCTGTCGCCCAGGCTGGAGTGCAATCGTGCGATCTTGGCTTACTGCAACCTCTGCTTCCCGGGTTCAAGAGATTCTCCTGCCTTAGTCTCCTGAGTAGCTGGGATTACAGGCGCATGCCACCACGCCTGGCTAATTTTTGTGTTTTTAGTAGAGATGGGGTTTCACCCCATTGGCCAGGGTGTTCTCGAACTCCTGACCTCGTGATCCACCCACCTTGGCCTCCCAGAGTGTTGGGATTTCAGGCATGAGCCACTGCACCTGTCCATGATTTGTTCTTTTTTGAAAAATTTATTTATAGAGTTGGGGTCTTGCTGTGTTACCCAGGCTGGTCTCCTGGGCTCAAGTGATCCACCTGCCTTAGCTTTCCAAAGTGCTGGGATTCCAGGTGTGAGCCACCACACCCAGCCTGTTTTGTTCTTTTTCTAATCTGTCAAGTTCTTTTTTCTTCTTCTTTTGATGTTTCGTAATTTCCACTTTTCTGTCCAGAATTTTAATCGTGTATTTTTTGTTGCCATTGTTTGAAGCGTGGTAACTGAAAGTCCGTGGCTGGTATCTCAAGTTGTAGGGTCCTGCGGGCCTGTTTCATCACCTTTGGTCTTCAGCAGTTTATTATGAAGTGTCTGCACGTGGTTTTCTAGGCTTCCCGAGCCTGTAAATGGGTGTCTTTCACCAGATTTGGGGAGATTTGGGCCATGTTTATTCATATACTTTTTTGCACCAACCTTTTCTCTACTGACACAGTGTTGGAACTTTTGACATCATCTCATACTTGCCATTTTATCCCATCAGTTTCTTCTCTCTGTTCTTCAGATTGGGATTGTTTCTGTTGATCTATTTTCAGACTCACTGTCTCCTCTGTCGTCGCCGTTCTGTTGAGCGCATCCAGTGAATTTTAGGTTGCCATTGTACTTTTTAGTCCTGAAATTTTCGTTCTAGTTTTTAATTTCTCTACTGAGAACTTCTGTTTTTTCATGTATTGTAAGAGAGTGTAGCTTTGCCTCGGGGAACTTACAATGGCTGTTTTAAAGTCTTTGGTAACTAACATCTGGGTCATTTTGGGGTTGGCCTCTGTTGGTTGTCTTTTCCCTTGAAACTTGGTCACATTTTCCTTGTTCTTTGTTGAATAATTATGGATTGGGTTCTGGACATTTTGAACATCATGCTGTGAGACTGGTTTCTGGGTCCTGTTAAAGTCCTTTGGATAATGTTGATTTTGTTTTGCAGCTGGGTTGCAATAAACCCCATTAGGTTCAGCCCAGGAGTCCGTTTTGCTGTTATGGGTGGTGACTGCAGTGTTGGTTCAGCTTTCACAGCCTTGGCCTGTGGCCCCAGGCTTGCCCAAGGCACACACAGCTCAGGAGTCAGCCCGAATCGTGCAGGCTCATGCATGTCTCTGGGGTCCCTCTCCAGCTCTCCTTTTGTGGATTCCCTCCACACTTTCTGGCTCCGAGGAACCGTTCTTCCTCAGCCACTGCCTAGAAAGATGGGGCTTTTCTCCTTCCTCACCCCACACCTGGGCTTTCCTGTTTCCGCTGCTCATGCCGCTACTGCACAGCTCTGTGACTGCAATCAGCTGGGTCAGGCTGGGAGAGAAAAGTGGGAGCCCTCAGGAGTCCCCCTCCAGCTTGTAGGGGTTCCTTTTCCTGGTCCTCTGGCCAGAGAAAGACAGGGTTTCTCTCCGAGCCTGGCTGTCTGGGGCTGCCCTCAGGTCCAGCCAGGGCAGGAAAGAGAAAATGAACCTGAGGAGTCCCCCGTTTCGGGTTCCTTCTTCAGGATGGACCCTCCTCCCCAATGTGCCTGCTGTGGCTTACTTTCCAGAGTCCTTAGGTAAGTGTTTGTCTCTAGTCTAGAGTTTTTAGCTGTTGTCAGCGGGAGAGAGGGGCTGTCTTGAACTGTCTTCATCTTGGCAGGCCTCAAGAGTCTGGGAACTTGATTCTATTACTGTTTCTGCTGGCTTTTGCTCATGATGTCTTGTCATTTTGCCTAACTGACCATTGTATGTGAAAGATTTGGAAATAATCTGAGGCCTAAGGTGTCATCTTTTCCCAGGGGCAGTGTCCGTCGACTTTCACGGTCCCTTAGAGACAGGAACAGATCTGGTCGTCCCACGCGAGGCCCTGGTGGAGGTGCCTCAGAGCGGTGCTCTAGTCCCCCTGAGGCTGGGCTGCTTCAAGTTCGCTCCTGCTCCTGGGTGCAGCCCTTCAAGTTTCCCACCCAGAGTATGTGGTAGGTGTCATTCGGCAGGCCCCGGAGTCCACATTTTGTCCTTAGAAAGGTGCGGTGCCAGAAACGCAGCCTGCCATCTTTACCACCTCTCCTGGGATGGACAGCTCCTCCCAGGCACCCTCGGGGGAGAGCATGGTCCAGGAAGGGAGGCGGGTTCTCTGGATTGTGTCTTCTTCCTGAACTTGGCCTGGTGATTCCTCACCACTCGGTTGGGCGGCCAGAGCCCCTCGCAGATATGGATTGTGTGTGTGAAGCCTCTGTGGGTATGAGGGGTGTGTGTGTGTGTAGCCTCCTGCAGGTGTGGATTGTGTGTGCGGAGGCTCTGTGCGTGTGAGCTGTGTGTGTGGAGCATCCTACGGGTGTCAGTTGTGCGTGCGGAGCCTCCATGGGTGTGGGTTGGGCGTGTGGAGCCTCTGTGGGTGTGAGCTGTGCGCACTGTCCTGCTGTGTCTGCCACTGGGGCTGGCTGGCCTAGCGTGGGGTCCACTGTGCCTGGAAGGAGGCTTCCTCCCACCCCGCCCCGAGGGGCCTCCAGTGCTCCTTTGCCCACATTTGCTCCGTGCTTCCTTTCCAGGCTCAGGCTGTGCAGTTTGTGTTTCGGTTGCAGTGGCTGTGCCCCTTGGGGGTCTCGAGATTTCTTTGTGAGCTTGGGGGAGTGAGCTACGGGAGTTTATGGGGAGAGAACCTGGTGCCGGCACCTTTTCTGATGGGTTTCTGAGGTGTGAATGAGGATGGCCGGCCGGGCCTCAGGTGCAGAACCTCTGGCCTTAGAGTTTGTGCTCCACTCTTACGATCCTGTGCCCTCCCACGGCCTCTCAGAAGAGCTCAGGGGAAGGAGGAGGAGGGGCTCTGAGGGTTGCCCCTTAGTGTCTGCCTCCCCGCCCATTGGGGTCACTGTCACTGCTCTCGTGAGATGGCCCAGGGCAGCTGCTGGCAGGCGGGCTCTGCGGCCCTCCAGCTTCTCATCACCAGCACGTGGCCTCTGCTCCAGGCTTGGTCTTTCTCCATACGGGGGCTTCTCTTTGCCGAGAGTTCTCTGAGTTTCTGTGAGGGTTTTTGTCTCGTTGGGGCTTCTGCATGTGCTTCTTGGTGCATTGTTCCACGGTCACTTTGAATTCATTGTCAGTCAGTCCCAACCTTGGGGACGCTGATTTTTCTCCTGGGTGTTGCAGGTTTTCCTGTGGGTCTTTCTTTTTTGCTAAGGAGCTTTGGGTTGTGTGTTGGGCGTTTGGAATATTGTATCTGGAGGTCATGGGTCCTGTTGGAAGCCTGAGATGTTGGTTTTGGTTTGTTCTAGCAGGTAGTCCACCCAGTTACGTCGAGTCTGCAGGCCCCGGCCTGCCTTCTGGGGGCTACAGTTGAGCGTGGGTTTCATTTTCGGTCTTTGTCCTGCTGCTCTGGCTGGGCTGCAGGCTGTGGCTCTCAGAGTGGCTGCTGTGCCACTGTAGTTGCTTCAGGAGTGGCCAGGATGTGACACAGATTTAAAGGGTCCCTCTCTCCAGCCCCCTCTTCTCTGGGACCCTCTCCCCTCCCTGGGAGGGGAGGAACCTGAAGGTTCCTGAGGGTCTCCCTTCCTGACCTTCTGGCTGGAAGCCAAGTCTGTACCTGAGCCTGGTGTGGCATGGCCGGGCCAGCGCCCTGTGGGGTGCGCGCTTGTCTGTGCACCTGGTGCTCCGCTGTTGAGGTGCAGTTTGTTACTGGTTGTCCCTGGGTGGGGGTCAGGTGGTCTTGGCCCTGTGGGGACCATTACATCAACTTTTCTTACCCTTGTGTCTGGCCTCTCCAGGATGGAGCTGGGGCATGGACCACTGGTTGCTTTTACCTCGAGTTGGAATTATTTCCTTTGGCTCCTTACGTCCAAACAGGAAGAGTATCCACGTTTTCCAGGTGTAGATGCTCACAGCCACCTTTGGGGCCTCTGTGTTGGTGACTCTCTCAGTGTCAAATGCTGATAGCCAATCCGCCCACGGGGACATTCTGGTTGAGTTGGTCTCAGTTCCCAGGTGGCTCAGACAAGCAACAGAGCAGAGACTTGCTGTCCTGCACATCTCGGGGCTGTGCCTGGCACTGCAGTGGCCTGATCTCTTTTCCTGGGGCTGAGTTGGAGGCTGCGGGAGTGGTTGGCTTTAGGTTGGGTGGTGGCCACAGTTGTGGCACCTGCCAGAGGGGTCTTTGCCTTGTGCCGCCGTGGAAGAGCCGGCGGCTGGTGTGGACACCTCCTCCCGAGCCCTGTGCAGGTGCCACGGGAGGGCTGCCATTGACAGTTGACCACTTCTTCACCTGCGCTTTCATCCTCATTGCAATAATAGTGACGGAAGGAATAACAGCTGAGACTCCCGTGTGCGTCCATGGAGCTTAGGCTTAGCTGGCGCAGGACAGGAGATGGACCCTTTCATTGTTCGGAATGGACAGGTAGGGGGCCAAGGTTCAGAGGGTCCAGTAGGAGGCCGAGCTAGGACTCTGAGCCAGGTGGCTGTGCTGGGCTCTGCCCTTGGGAGACCCCAGCGCTCCAACTCCTACTCTCCGTCAGCTGCCACCCTTCTGAGTTCCTCCTGCACTTGGTGTTGACCCCACTGCAGACTGGTTAGAGTCTTCTGACCCCTTCCCAGGGCCTTTCTTTGCAGCTCCCACCGAGGCCTGCCCCGTAGCAGTCCAGCAGCCACCGCAAATGTGCTGCTCGTGGGTACTGATGCAGCAGTCCAAGGAGTGACAGACAGCGCTGCCACCCTGACAGTGCCGTTGCCGACTCAGTCTCTAGTCTCTGTGGGCCCCTGTCCTGCCTGTGTCCTTGTTTGACTTTCACTCTGCCCCCTGTAGCCGCACTTCCCCCCACTTCCTCCAGGCCGGGCCCTCCCACTCAGCAGATGCCCTGCCTCCTGCTTAACGTAGTAAGACAAGCTGCAGGTGCTGATGGGCCGCCCACCCCTTCCCTGCGTCAGTGCCCTGACCCAGTGGAAGACGCTGCCCCGCCTGGGCCCTCTGTCCCTCCCCTCAGCCTCCCCAGGGGCCTTCTTCCTCAGGAGCAGCCCCTCCTCTTCAGCCGCTCCCATTGATTGGGTTTTCTTTTCGTCAACATTTCTCCAATCCTTAAAACAGACACATCTCTTTTGACCACACTTTTCCCTCAGAGCAGAGGCATAATTCCCGCTATCCTCACTTCCTTCCTTCTGTGCCTGCGGCCATCTCTTCACCAGTTCTCAGAATGCTGTTCCTGAGGCTGCCAGCTGAGTCCGGCGGGCTCTGTGGTATTCATGCATGCATCCTTCTGAGCCTTCCCTGTTGCTCGCTGCCCCTTCAAAACCTTCTCCTGTGGCCTTGGCAGCACCATGTTCTGGCCCCTCCCCGCTCTCTGTTCACTTGTCCGGCTTTTTGGCTTCTCTCCCGACGTCTGTCCCGTGGGCTTGGTGTCCTCAGGTTGCCTTGAACCAGCTTCTCCCACCGTGCCCGGCTCTCACTGGATGACTCGTCCCCCTGGGCATCAGTGGCTGTGTATATGTAATGGGTTCCAAATCACGTCTCCAGCTGGTCCTTTTACTCTTGTGCTTCCAGTCTCCACGCCTCCCCGTTGGAAAGCTCCCCTTGGGTCCCACAGGCTCATCTCTCCTGTCCCCAACTGCCCTCCTCCTCCACACTGCTGGTTTCCTGTATTAGGAAAAGGGACTGTCCTGCTCCAGGCTGGCAGGAATTATAAGTTTGGTGTCTTTGTCGTACTGCATCAGGCACAGGACTGCTGCTAACGCCTCCTTGGTGGTGGCGCCCCTTCTCGGGGCTGCCTGCCTGTGTCAGCCTCCATTGTCTCTCCTGGCGATGACCACAGCAGCCTCTTGGGTCCAGGCTCATTCTCCAGTTGTGTTTACAGGGAACTCTAGCAGATGGGGTCTCCTTGTCCTCTGGCTTATCTGACCCCCTTACTTGGCGTGGTCTCGTTCCATTCCTTGTGTGCCTGCCTAAGCCTGTCTCGCTCTGCTCACAGATCCCACAGTGTCCAGTTCCTCCTGGTGCAGGCATGCATAAGAACCTGGTGAGTTAATGAATGGAACATCCAGTTTGCCTCTCCTGTGCAATTCTGAACTGTTGTCATTTGCTAAAATTCTCTTAACAGGTTCATTTTCATGTTTTCCTCTCCCTCTCTCCTACCCACCCCCCTGCTGGCTGCTTCCTTCCCTAAGAAGTTTCTCCATCTGCACATCCCACTGCCCCACTGCCCTACTCCTCAGTGCAGAACTGGTGTCTGTTGCACCTCCGTCCCCCAGCACTCATCCTGTGTGACATCCCTCCGTATTGCGTGGAAATTACCTGCTGACTTTTCAGTTGTCTTACGAAGCTCAGCCTGAGAACAGTGACTTTATCTCTTTCTATTTGACTCCGTGACATTTTTGTACATTTTCTGGCTAACGTGGGTACTTAATAATTGTCGAATGAATGTGTGTTAATTCTAACAGTCTTACTAGTTTGTAGAAACAACAACAAGAAACTACTAGAAGTACATTGAAGGCATTAGAAAGTTTTTTTTTTTTTTAGTAGGTATTGATTTTGATAGAACATTAAACGTTCTAGAACTGCACATCCAACTCTTGCAGTAGTTGCCTTCACTGAAGCCGGTTACTCATGGACAAGTTCAGTATCTGAGGGCAGAACTGCCATGGCAGGGCCACGGAGGAGCGTGGCCACTGTCACCTCGTGGGGGTTCTGGCCAGGGTCTTCCTTAGGTCGGATGGGAAGGAGTGACATACAGTTAGGAGGGCTTCGCCACTGTCTGAAGCTTTTATCTTTAGTGAGTGCGCCGTTTGCCTTTAAGTCTCATTCTCCTGCATCTGGAGTTGATGTGAATTAGTTGTGTTACGCACATTCATATATGATTCAAAAAGGTGATTATAGGAATCACTTTATATTGACTAATTTTAGAAGTGGGCCACCCTATGGCAAACGCTTCTGCTTGGTAGACTGTAAAAGAGAAACTTAAATTAGAGCCGTGGTTGCTTTTTCCAGCCTAGCCAGGTTTCTGGATCTGTGAGGGAGGCTCCGCCATTCTCCCTGGGGCTCACCTTGCTTCCATCTAAGGCCAGCCCTCCACTTACGTGCCTGTTCCATCGCCCCGTCTGCACACAGCCATCACTCTGAGGGGTCCCCGGGGGACTCTCTCCTCACCTGTGCCAGTTTCTGCTCTCCTGGGGGGCTGCATCACAATTGTCCAAGTGGGAGGAGAGGGTGACTTGGACCAGGCTGGTTAGGCTCGAGGTGCCCCCAGACATCTGCATGGAGATGTCAGGTAGGCAGTTCAGGGAAGTGGTCGGGGCCAGAAATGTACATTTGGGGATGACTCTGTGTCTGTGGTATTTCTAGCCATGAGACTGAATCAGGTCATTAGAGAGGAGAAAGGAAGTGCCCCTTCCAGTATTTGGGGAAATGAGGGGCAGCTGGCCTGGGAGATGGGGATGGAGCAGGCAGTGAGATCAGGAGACAGAGGCCAAGTGCCCCAAAAGTCAGGAGAAAGGCAGCTCCCTCCAAGAGCCCTGACTAGGTGGGCTGCTGGTGTGGTCCGTTCAGTAAGAGGAAGGCTGAGAGTGACTGTTGCATCTTTCCCCCAGCAGCCGGTGTGAACTGCTACAAACGTTGTCAGGTTATGGGATCCCTCGCTCAGCGCCCTCCCCTGACTTCCCTCCACGACCCATGGGTGCACGCTCCACAGGCCGCCTGTCTGTCCCTGGCCACCTTGCTCCTGTTTCCTGGGACGTCTCACTTAGGCATGTGCAGGGTGGCTCTGTGCGCACCTCTGCAGGTCAGCTTTCCTTGAGCAGTTTGTAAGGAAAGCAGAAGTCTTCCCGCTGTGCTTGGCGTTGGGGCCTGTTCCTTGTGCTACTGCTGTGCTCTGTTGTATTTCAAAAGTTCCATGATTTCAGATTGGGGGCTACTCGATGTGGTCAGCAAGTATAGGATGTGAGTCTGTTAATGTCTGCTAAGCCAGCCTTCCATAGCTGGAGCCCTGTCCGCCCCTGGGTTGCCGTGGTGACCTAATCATTGTGTACAATGGTGCTTAAAACAAAAATGCTGTGTAAACGGTGGCTGCTGCCATTTAGAAATAAACCAGCTGTGAGGTGCTCAGATTGTGGGGAAATGACCAGACTCCATGGGACCATAATGAAGTGACTCAGGGCTCGGGAAAATAGTGAAGGAAGCCAGAAGAGATGGCAGCAGAGAGAGAGAAGGGTGCTGTGGGGAACCATGGCCACAGCTGGTTCTTCCCCTGGGGAAGAGCTTAAGAGAGCTTGGCTCTGAGCTCAAGACAAGTTTGTTAGTGTCCCCATGAACGCCTCTAGTGTTACCAGTTGTCTCGATACGAGGAATCAGTGGGGTTTCTTCATGAGCTGTTCTGTGGAGATGGTAGTCCTTTCTAAACTCTAGGGAGGTGGGAGTGTCTGCACCTCCTGGCAGATTGTTGAGCATGGGGCACATTAAAGACCTGGGGGTCACATGTTTCCCAAATGCATCTGACCGCAGAGACGTCCTTCGTCCTCCGTCTTCAATGGGACAGCCGTTGACATCTTGTGAGACAGTGTGAGGGGCATAGTGGCACGGCTAGAAAACTGGGTGAGGCCAGCCTTGACACGTTCAGTGTCCCGTGTGTATGCTGCTCCTATGCTGTTTGTGTGGGAGGTGGCGTATATTGCAGCCGGAAGTATATAGTAGGCTCTCTGGATCAGATTGTGTAGGTTCAGGCTGGTCTCTGCCTCCTGTGGCCTTTAGCAAGTCACTTACTTTCTCTGTGCCTCAGTTTCTCATTTGTAATGTGCGGATGGTAGTCCTCATTTGAGGGCACTGCAGTGGCAAGATTAAGTAGCATAGTTCATGTCAAGAATTTGATGCTGCCTGGTCCAAAAATGGAAAAAGGCTGATTGCTGCTGCTGTGTCGTTGTCATGGTTACAGTGGCACCACGCCTGCCTGGCTGCCTCTTCTGTAAAGACTATGGGTGTCCAGCCTCTGTTATCACTTCCGATTTTCATGTCAGAAAGAGGATGCTGGGCTCCCTCCCCGGGCTGATGCTGGCCATGCCCACATGCCCTCTCTGCTGGTGTCACCAGGCACTACATGGTCCTAGCCTCTGCTGGTTTCCCCTCAGCCCCATTAACACCCTCAGGGCTCCCATGCCTACGTTCTTACTGCTGTTAAGTTAGGACAGTCGTCCTTTGAGGTCAAGTGGTGGAGGTCACGAAATGATTTCAGTTGCCTGTGTTCACAGAGTAGTCTGAGATGCTACAGTTGCCTTTGTAAGCACAGAAGACAACAGAATTATTGAGATACCTAGAGCCTTTTCATGTTGTTAGTTGCCCATTTAATCAATCAGTCAATCAATTAATTTTTTTGAGACTTGGTCTCCTGTTGCCCAGGCTGGAGTACAATGGCGCGGTGATAGTTCACTGCAACCTTGAACTCCTGGCTGAAGCAGTCCTCCTGCCCCAGCCTCCCGAAGTGCTGGGACTACAGTGGCACACCACTGCGCCCAGCCATACTCCTTTTTTTGATTGTGCCTTTTGTCTGGGATTGCACTGGAAGGGGCTCCCATGTGGGCCCTTGTCGTGGTGCTGCTCAGGACGCATGTGGATCTTGTATGTCGTGCTCACCTGGTCATCCCCTCCCTGTCTTAGATAACATCCCCGAGGACCTCAGAGACCCTTTCTACGTTGACCAGTATGAGCAGGAGCACATTAAGCCGCCTGTTATCAAGCTTCTCCTGTCCAGCGAGCTGTACTGCCGCGTCTGCAGCCTCATCCTGAAAGGGGACCAGGTGGCCGCCTTACAGGGACACCAGTCTGTCATCCAGGCCCTGTCCCGGAAAGGGATCTATGTGATGGAGAGTGATGACACCCCCGTGACAGAGTCTGACCTCAGTCGCGCACCCATAAAAATGGTGAGTGGTCTGCGGTGGCCGCCGCCAGGGGCCATCCTCTGGAGCCGTGGGGTCTCGTGTAGCGCACCTGGCGCGTGGATGGTGTGAACACGGTGTGCAGTGAGGTGGTGGAGACCTGTGCTTTTGCACACTGTCGTTCCTTAGGAAACTGCATCTCTTTTAAAGCACATGACTGTTGTGGGGTGTGGGGATAAGAGAGCTTCCACAGAGCCCTTTTTCTCGTTGGGAATGCTCTGTGAGTGCTGAGATTGGAGGGAGGCGTATTAATAAAGATGCTTGAGGCAGACTCCGTACGGGTGAGAAATGTCATTGTTGCGCCCGTTCTGTTAGGTTGTTTCATGCATACTTTGTGCTAAAATGACTCAGTCTGCATTGTTCTCCCCCAAGTATCCTGCCCCCATCTTTCTCTGAAGGCTTGCTACTGGTGTGCCTTTTCCAGAGTGTTCTGGGTCAGGGCCATGCTTGGTGCCTCCTGCACTGCCTTTGTTTGGTTGCTCCCATGGCGTTCCCGCTGAGACTGCGGGTGCCATGCAGTGGGTGAAGAGAGTGTTACTCCTGTCGTGTGAGGAAGCTGCACTAAGGTGTGCTGCAGCTGTAGCAGGTAGAGCTCTGGACTAGGAGCCTGAGCCCTTTGGTGGGCAGTTGGCCTGGGACAGGTCTCCTGTCTGCCTTCCCACAGCCATGACGTGGGAGTCGCATTGCCTTTGCTGGGAGTCCCACAGGGCTGTTGAGGAAATAAGAAATGACGGTGTGAGACAGTATACCATGGGCCACAGGCCTGGCCTGCCTGCCTGAGAACGGACTCCTGTTTCCTAGCGGTCTCGAGGCTTGGCCAGAAATGCCAGGCTTGAAATAGTGATGGTGAGGGGGAGGCAGGTCTCAGATCTGAGTATCTCTTCAGACAGAAAGGGCGAGGGATGAAGAAATTAGGCCAGGATTCTCAATATGAGCAGGTTCTCTGCATCAGAACCTGGTAAGAAGGGTGGGTTTGAGGGATTATAGCTGCTGCCTCTGCCCCTAGAGTGCCCACATGGCGATGGTGGACGCCCTGATGATGGCCTACACTGTGGAGATGATCAGCATCGAGAAGGTGGTGGCCAGTGTCAAGCGCTTCTCTACGTTCAGTGCCTCGAAAGAACTTCCGTACGACCTCGAGGACGCCATGGTGTTCTGGATCAACAAGGTGAGTGCCCTGCCTAGATGTGGCGTGTAGCTCTGCTCCTGTGACTGGTCCCCTTTTCACCTGATAGCAGCACACTTTGTCTGTCATGCTGAGACCCAGCTCTTCATTTGGGACAGATTATATTTTGTGTCCAGAAATGTGTCTGCTGTAGTTAAAAAGAAGCAAAGCAAGCAGACGTTGTTCCCACAGGCTGAGAGTAGAGGGTGATGAATTTATGTCTGAAAACGCAGCACATGTCGGTGATTTAAGTGCCTTAAAAAAAATTTTTTTTTTGAGACAAGGTCTCACTCTGTCCCCCAGGCTAGAGTACAGTGGCACAATCATGGCTCACTGCAGCCTTGACCTCCCAGGTTCCAAGTGATCCTCCCGCCTCAGCCTCCTGAGTAGCTGGGATCACAGGCACGTGCTACTACACTTGGCTAATTTATTTTTTATTTTTATTTTTATTTTTGGTAGAGATGGAGTCTCACTCTGTTGCCCAGGCTGGTCTTGAACTCCCAGGCTCAAGCAGTCCTCCCTCCTTGGCCTCCTAAAGTGCTGGGATTACAGGAATGAGCCACCACACCCGGCCAGTGAATAATTTGTTTTTATTTTCATAGTACACACCTATATGCAATAAAGGAGTTTATCAAAATGCCTTTAGAAGGCATTTTGATTATTAAGGAAAAAACTTGGCATTTTCCCAAACGTTATTTTCTCCTTTTACATTTAGAAGCTCATAGTGTAATTTTTAATAAAATATATGTAAAGAATGTTTATTTTTAGTAGTGTAATTATTTATAGGGTTACCTTACCAGAGGTTTTGGTTAGTAAGCATCCTGTTAGGTATGTAAAAAGGTGTTGAAGTTTGTGTGTGAACACAGTGAAGTTTGTGTGTGAACACAGTGAGTTTGTGTGTTATCACAGTGAAGTTTGTGTGTTATAACAGTGAAGTTTGTGTGTGAACACAGTGAAGTTTGTGTGTTATACAGTGAAGTTTGTGTGTGAACACAGTGAAGTTTGTGTGTGAACACAGCGAAAGAACTAGAGGATTGTGTACCGTGTAAGGCTGTATTAGTGGACCTGAGGAGGAGGCTCACGCAGGATGGCTCTGGAGTTACTGATGGTTAGCTTGCACATGCAGAGCCAGGCCGGTGCTCCATCTGCTGGTTCCCTGGAAGGCCCCTCTGTCTCTGTGACAGGCGGGTCTTTGTCAGGAGTTGGCAGAGGTTTGTGCTTTGACTTTTTCTAAGACAGTTGCTCTGCTTTTTAGCTGTTTTCCTCCCCAAGCTTGGGGTTGGGGAAGCAGGTCTTACATTTCCTTATCCTGTAGTGAGGTAGGGACAGAAAGCCACCGGTTTTCTAGGACTCACTGGAGCCTCTGGGCCCTAGTTCAGATTTGGGTGCCAGTCAGTACCATCTCTGCCCCACTCTGCCTCTGCCCATGAGGACGTCTCTTGGTGGCGAGCACCATGTCTTACTCATCCCTGGCTCTCACCTGGCACTGTGCGTGTGGGAAGTGCTTGCAAGAATTCTGTGAAAAATGGTGTTCAGGACTAGTTCACATTTCCAGAGGAGCCTGAGCTTTGGGGATGCTCCTGTATCCTAGCGGAAGCTTCCTGTGATCAAAAGTCAAATTTTAGCTTTTCTTTAATATCTTTTATTGATTTTTCCCTCATATTAGAAATGATATAGTTATAGAAAATATAGAAACTATGGATGAGCAAAAAGAATAAAATGTAAATTACCCATAGTCTTATCACCTATGCAAATGGTTAACATTTTGGTAAAAATTCTGGTAGTTTTTCTTTTTTTGTATGTGTTATATAGGCCTGCAACCCAGTGGGGAGCTTACCGTGCACTCTGTCATGAGCCACATTTCTACTTGGTGCGGTACTGTGCAGTGGGTTTCTGCCCGTTGGCCAGATACTTGATGCCAGCCGTTCCAGTGACTCCCCCGTGGCCCTTCTGTGATCTCAGTGTTGCTGGAGGGCAAGTTGTCCCTTCTCCGTCTGTGCAGTCGTCTCTGTCCAGCCGCGATGATTTCCCTCAGGCCACGTTCCTGCGAGGGGAATGCTTGTTCATATTTAAGGACTTCTGTTGTGTTTACTTGTTTTTTTTTTTTTGGCCAAATCTGATCCTAAAGATGGTGACATTTTCCTTTCTATTAGTGTGTGTAGGTGTCTTTTCCCATGTCTTCCCATATCTTGGACATTACTAAAAATTCCTTGCCCATTTGAGAGGTGAAAAATAGTGTCTTTTTCTATGGTAAAGACATAGAAAAACTTAATTCTGGGTAAAGTTGCAGTTTAGAAAATAGAGCATCTGGGCCGGGCGCAGTGGCTCACGCCTGTAATCCCAGCACTTTGGGAAGCCAAGGCGGGGGGATCACGAGGTCAGGAGATCGAGACCCTCCTGGCTAACACGGTGAAACCCCGTCTCTACTAAAAATACAAAAAACTAGCCGGGCGAGGTGGCGGGCGCCTGTAGTCCCAGCTACTCGGAGGCTGAGGCGGGAGAATGGCGGGAACCCAGGAGGCGGAGCTTGCAGTGAGCCGAGATCGCGCCACTGCACTCCAGCCTGGGCGACAGAGCGAGACTCCGTCTCAAAAAAAAAAAAAAAAAAAAAAAACAGAGCATCTGTCTGACTCTTTACCCTACTTCTCTGGTGAATCACTTGTTTGTTATTTTGCCCGTATTTCTTTTTTTTTTTTTTTTTTTTTTTTGAGACGGAGTCTCACTCTGTTGCCCGGACTGGAGTGCAGTGGCCGGATCTCAGCTCACTGCAAGCTCCGCCTCCCGGGTTCACGCCATTCTCCTGCCTCAGCCTCCCTAGTAGGTGGGACTACAGGCGCCTGCCACCTCGCCCGGCTAGTTTTCTGTATTTTTTTTTTTAGTAGAGACGGGGTTTCACCATGTTAGCCAGGATGGTCTTGATCTCCTGACCTCGTGATCCGCCCGTCTCGGCCTCCCACAGTGCTGGGATTACAGGCTTGAGCCACCGCGCCCGGCGCTTTGCCCGTATTTCTTTGGGCAGGAGGGTATGTTTCTTTTTCCTTTGCTTGGTCACGTTTTTCGTATTTGCTGTGCATTTATAAGTGACTTTTCAGGCTGTTGCTGGCCTCTGTGTTTCTGTAGACTTGGCAGATAAATAGAAGGTAGTCTCCTTGTAACCCAGAGGCATCATTTTCCTTCCATGCTATTCTCGTGTCTACTGTTTCTACCTCTGTATTTTAAAGAAATACATTGTATTTCCGGCTCCTGACTCCTCATTTGTGGACATGATCTGCTGAGGTCGGATTGTGAGAAACAGCAGTTACGGTGGCCTCCCCTGCCCTCCTCCTCATTCCTCTGGGGTTGCATTGACAGCTTTGGACACATTCACAGTCAGACTTGATGTTCCTGTGGTCAGGATGGTCAGACTTGATGTTCCTGTGGTCAGGCACCATTTTCACAGCTCATGTGCCTTTCCTTGTATTATGCTTTGTTTTTCCTGGAGTTAATATTTGCTTTAGTTTTCATGACCTTTTCTTTTTTCTCATGCATTAGTTAAATTTGTATTCAGTGTTTTCCATGTTTCACTGTTTTCTTGGCATTTCCATATGAATTTAAGTTCCTTACGTTAGTGGTTTCTCCTTATGTGACTTTCTCCCGGGTGTGAGTCCTCAATGCAGGATGCGATGCCGGCCAAATGCTTCCGAAGCACCTTTTGCAGTATGAATGCCCGGGTGTGTAGGAAGCACCAGTTCCCTGAGCAGTCTCTCTCATCCGTAGTGTGTTCCTAGGCACTCTCCAGTATGGGTTCTCAGATGCTTCACTGGCTTCGAGCTGTGCCCCAAACCTTACACTGTCCAGGTGGGTTTTCTCCCCACTGGAAATTGCTGCATGTTTAATAAGCTTGGGGCGGTTGGTATGATTTCCATAAGGGTGAGTTTTTTCTCCTGCATCACTTCTTTGATGCATAAGGTCTGAATTCCTTTGGGGCATAGGTACCATGTTTCCAAGATGCCTGCTGTGAGCGGCTGCATTTGAGTGCAGGTTTCAGCTTCTCACACCCACACCTGAGTCACTCCCTCCTTGGGTTTGGCTCTGTGTCGTCCTCTGCAGCAGCTGTGGGGGAATGGCCACGTTCTGAGTTTCTGTGGCATCCCTCTGGGACTGTGTCCTGCCCCTGCCTGCATAGTTTCTGCTCCGGCCACCTGCGTGTCTGCCATCCTGAACTTTCTTCCCTTCACCTCTGCTCCAGGCCGCTCACCCGCCTCCTCCTGGCCGGGGTCCCTACCCTGGGCGCAGGAGCCTTCCTGCTGTCTGAGGAAAGGCTGATGCTGTGCATTTCCGTGACCATTTCTGAGAGAGCTTCTGAAGGAGCCTTCCTCCACCTTTTCCTTGATGATTGTGTAACTAGATGGAAGCGCTTTCCCCAGCTTGAGGGGGTTGCCCAAATATCTTCTGTCTTCCAGGCTGAGGAATCCACTACCATGTGGGTTCCCTGTCCTGTGTGTGACCCGGATGACCTCACTGAGGTTCTCCTCCTTCCTGGGTGCTCTGAAGTTTCACCATGAACCACCTTGCAGGGGCTCTTTTTATTTTGTATTGATGCCCAGCCAGTTGTCTCTTTCTCTCTCTCTCTCTCTCTTTTTTTGGAGACAGAGTCTCGTTCTGTGGCCCGGGCTGGAGTGTAGTTGTGCCATTGCGGCTCACTGCAGCCCGACCTCCCAGGCTCAAGCAATTCTCCCACCCCAGCCTCCTGAGTAGCTGGGACTACAGGCATGCACCACAGTGCCTGGCTGATTAATTTTTTTTATTTTATTTTTTTTTATTAGAGACGTGGTCTCGCTGTATTGCCCAGGCTAGTTTTGAACTACTGGGCTCAAGCAATTCTCCTGCGTTGGCCTCCCAAAATGGTGGGATTACAGGTGTGAGCCACCACTCCTGGCCTCTTTTTGTCTTTTTTAAGACAGCTCTACTGAGATGTATTTTATAGGAAGTCAGTGGATCTGTTTCCTTGAGATTTGATAAGCAGTCATTTGTTTAGCATTCGCCACAGTCAAGGTAATGTTTCCATCACCCTCAACAAGCTCTTCCGTGGTCCTTTGAAGTTAATCCTCTACCCCAGTGCAGGTAACTCCTCATCTGCCTTCTTCACTGCGGATTGGTTTTGATAAAAGTGAAGTTGTGTGGCACGTGCTCTTCTTGTGTTTGACCTTCTTCCAGTGAACCAAGTGTTTCTGAGACTGGCCCGTGGTGCTGCATTTGTCGGAAGCGCTGTTGGAGCTTGGCGGGGCTCCATCGTGTGCATACCCTGGTTCGTTGATCTGTCCGCCTGTTGACGGACACTTGGGGTGTTTCCGGCTTTTGCCGATTTCGAATAAAGCTACTAGGGACGTTTGTGTGGAAGTCTTTGTGTGCATATATATTTTTATTTCTCTCTCTTTTTCTTTTTAGACGTAGTCCCCCTCTGCCGCCCAGGCTAGAGGGTCAGTGGTGAGGTCTCGGCTCACTGCATCCTTCGCCTCCTGGGTTGAAGCAATTCTCTTGCCTCAGCCTCTGAGTAGCTGAGATTACAGTTGCCCACCACCACACCCGGCTAATTTTTGTATTTTTAGTAGGGACGGGATTTCACCATGTTGGCCAGGCTAGTCTTGAACTCCTGACCTCAGATGATCCACCCATCTTAGTCTCCCAAAGTGCTAGGATTACAGGTGTCAGCTCCTGGGCCCAGCCATATTTTTATTTCTTTAAGTAAAAATTTAGGAGTAGAATCGCTGGGTCATGTGATAGGTATATATAACTTAATATAAGTACGTGTAAGTTCAATCTTCAGAATAAATGGCCAAAATGTTTTCCAATGATTGTAGCATTTAGAACTCTCACTAGCAAGATAGAATTCCAGTTGCTCTACACTTGTTATCGTCCGTCTTTTCTCTTTAGCCCTTTGAGTGGATGTGTAACTGTCTCTCATTGTCGTTTTAATTTGTGTTTTCCTAATGGGTAAAGATGCTTGTCTCCATTCTTTTGTGAGGTGCTTTTTCAAATATTTTGCCCAGTTTTTAACTGGGTTGTCTTATCAAGTTGCAAGAGTTTTTAGAAATGTACATATTGAGAATCAAGTGCCTTGTCAGATGTATGTATCGTGAAGATCTTCTCCCAGGCTGGCCACCTTTTTGTTTTCTTAACAGTGTCTGTTAAAAAGCAAAGGTTGGCTGGGTGTGGTGGTTCACACCAGTAATCACAGCACTTTAGGAGGCCGAGATGGGCAGATTGCCTGAGGTCAGGAGTTCAAGACCAGCTTGGCCAAAAGTGGTGAAACCCTGTCTCTACTAAAAATGCAAAAATTAGGCATGATGGCAGGGACCTGTAATCCCAGCTACTCGGGAGACTGAGGCAGGAGAATCACTTGAACCAGGGAGGTGAAGGTTGCAGTGAGCTGAGATCATGCCACTGCACTCTAGTCTGGACGACAGAGCAAGACTGTTTCAAAAAACAAGCAAAGGCTTTTAAAGTTTTCTTTGTAGCCTGATTTATCAGTATTTCCTTTTATGGTTTGTCCTTTTGTGTCTTATAGAAGAAATCTTGACCAACTCCAAGGTTGTGAGGAGTTTCTCCTATGTTTTCTTCTAGAAGTTTTATTGTTTTAGCTCTTATGTTTGCCTCTATGACCCATTTTGAGTTCATTTTTATGAATGATGTGAGGGAAGGGTTGAGATTCATTTTTTTCTTTATATAGATAGCAATTCTGAAACCATTTATGGAAGAGATTTTTCTTTCCTTATTGAATTACTTTGACAGCTTTGTTGAAAATCAGTAAACCACATATACGTGAGTCTGTTTCTGGATTCTGTTCTGTTCCGCTGATGTTTGTGTCTGGTTTATAGGAATACTTGTAATTGGACAATGTTAAGTCTTCTAGCCATATCCTTTGTATTAAAAAATAATTGTTTTTGGCTGGGCGTGGTGGCTCACACCTGTAATCTCAGCGCTTTGAGGGGCTGAGGTGGGTGGGTCACTTGAGGTCAGGAGTTCGAGATCAGCCTGCCTAACATGGTAAAACCCCGTCTCTGCTTAAAATACAAAAAACTAGCCAGTCATGGTGGCGCATGCCTGTAATCCCAGCTGCTCGGGAGGTTGAGACAGGAGAATCTCTTGAACCTGGGAAGCAGAGGTTGCAGTAAGCCGAGATCATGCCACTGCACTCCAGCCTGGGCGACAAGAGTGAAACTCCGTCTCAGGAAAAAAAAAAAAATGTTTTTACTATTCTAGGTCCCCATAGACATGCTTGTGTCTCTCGTTTTGTGTAGACTTGACAGCTTCACAGCTTCTCTCAGCCATGTTTCATGGTTTTTCAGGGTAACGTTTTGTGTATAGTTTAATTTTATTCTCTTTTGTGTTTTGGATTCTGTTATAAATGATGTTCTCCTAATTTCATTTTCCAGTTGTTTGTTACTAGTCTGTAGAAATGTAATTAATAATTTGTATATTGACTTTATATTTTGTGACCTTGCTCAACTTATTTGTTCTAGTGGCATTGAGAAAATTCCTTAAGATTTTCTACGTACATGATCATGTTGTCTGTATATAAAGTCATTTGTATTGCTATTTAAGGTGTATGCTCTTTTTTAATTATAAAGGATTTTTTTTTCCTTATTGTACTGTTTAGTACCTCAGATAGAATGTTGAACAGAATTGGTGAAAGAAGACATTTTTGTTTGTACTTAATCTTAGGGAATAAAGATTTACTGTATTAACCATTGAAATGATGAATGTTGGTTGTAATTTTTTTCATAGATGCCCTTTATTAGGAGTTCCCTGCCCCTGTGCCCCCCCCCCCCCTTTTTTTGAGACCTGGTCTCACCCTGTGGCCCAGGCTGGAGTACAGTGGTATGGTCATAGCTGACTGTAGCCTCTTCCTTCTGAGCTCAAGCAATCCTTCTGCCTCAGCCTCCTGAATAGCTGGGACTACAGGCACACACCACCATGCCTGGCTAAGTTTTGAAACACTTTTTGTAGAGGGGATTTTTGCCGTGTTGCCCAGGCTGATCTTGAACTCCTGAGCTCAAAGGATCCGCCCACCTCGGCCTCCGACGCCTGGCCAGGAGTTCCCTTCTATTTTGAGTTTGCTTAGGGTATTTTTTTCACGAATACATATTGAATTTTGTCAGATGCCTTTTCTGTATTTATTGAGATGATTATATGGCTTTTCATTTTTAGTGTGTTGATACAGTGATTTACATTAATTGATTTTCAGATGTTGAACCAGCCCTTCCATCCCCAGGACAGATACAAATTGGTTGTGTGTATTAATTGTTGATGATTTTTGTGTCAGTGTTCTTGGCAGATACTGGTCTGTAGTTTTTTTCTCATGATGTATTTCTCTTGTTTTGGTGTCAGGGTAATGTTGGGCTAAAAAAGAGAGTTGGGAAGTATTAATAAAGGTAAAAGGAAATTAGACATTAAATTCACTGGTAAAGCAATCTGGAAGTGGAGTTTTCTTAGAAGATTTTAATTATGAATTTAATTTCTTTCGTATACATACGATAATAGATTTTCTATTTAGCATTGTGCCAGCTTTGGTCGTCTGTGACTTTCAAGGGGCTTGTCAGTTTTATTTAAGTAGTTGAATTCATTGGCATAAGGTTTATATTTCTTTATCTTCCTTTTAATATACTTGCGATCTCTAGTGACAGAGTCCTGTTTGTTTCCTGAGGTTGGCAATTTCTTTTTATTTTTCTTTACCTTGATTAGTCCGATTTATCAAGTTTACTAATCTTCTAAAAATCTGCGTTTAGTTTTTATTTTCTCTATTTAATACTTAATTTCCTTTTACCTTTATTATTATTTTCTATTCTGGGTTTAATTTGTTCTCCTTGTCTAGTTTTTTAAGGGGGGAGTTAGTTATTGAAGCCGCTTTTCATTTTTAAGACAGGTATTTAAAGCTGTTGGTTCCTCTCTAAGCAGCACTTCAGCTGTGCGTTATATATTTTCATAGGCCAGGTCTTTCATCATTCTCTTTAAAATATTTTGTTTCCCCTGTGGGTTCTTGTTTTATCACTGGGTTATCTAGAAGTTGGATGTTTAACTTCCAAATACTTAAAGAGAGGTTCTAGATAGCTTTTTGTGTTATGATTTCTGGTTTAATTCTGTTGTCAGGGAAAATACTCTGTGTGATTTTCAACCTTTTAAGTTTATTGGGACTTAGGGTCCGCCACGTGCCTTCCATTGCAGAATGTTTAATATGCATTTGAAAAGAATATTCTGCTGTTTGAAGGTAGCGTGTCTTCAGTATCAGTGCAGATGGGTTGGTGGTGGTGTTTGTGTCTCCCTCACCATTTTCCTGTTTTTGGTCCTATTAGTAGGTCAATCTGAGAGGAGGGTGGAAGGTCCTGAGCTGTGCACTTGTAACCCGCCGTTTGGTTCTGTCAGTTTTTGCTTTGTGTGTTTTCAAAGTCTGTTATGTTAACACATGTTCATGTTTTTGATATTAGTTGATGAATTAACCCTTTTGTCATTATGAGATGTCGCTTTTTTTTTTTTTTTTTTTTTTTTTGAGGCGGAGTCTCACTCTGTTGCCCGGACTGGAGTGCAGTGGCCGGATCTCAGCTCACTGCAAGCTCCGCCTCCCGGGTTCACGCCATTCTCCTGCCTCAGCCTCCCTAGTAGGTGGGACTACAGGCGCCCGCCACCTCGCCCGGCTAGTTTTTGTATTTTTTTTTAGTAGAGACGGGGTTTCACCGTGTTAGCCAGGATGGTCTCGATCTCCTGACCTCGTGATCCACCCGTCTCGGCCTCCCAAAGTGCTGGGATGACAGGCTTGAGCCACCGCGCCCGGCCGAGATGTCGCTTTTTATCACTGGTGGTAATCCTTATCCCAAAAGTCTACTTCATTTAATGTGGATGTGGATTCAAGAGTGCTTGTGAATAGCGGCTGCACGGTGTGTTTCATTCCTTTCACTTTTAACCTCTTGTTGTCTTTTAAAGTGAATTTTTTGTAGATGCTGTATAGTTGCTCTTGCTTTTTTATTCATCTGATAATCTCTTTGAGTGTTTAGACCAATTGCATGTGATATGACTATCCATAAGGCTTGGTTTTACCATCTGGTCTGTTTCTGTTTATCTCTTTTCTTTTTCTTTCCTCTTTTAAGGCTTATTTTGGATTTTTTTTAGTACTCCCTTTTATCCTCCAGTATTTTGTAGGGGTTGCTTTAGGGTTCCTGTCTGCATCTTTAGACCATCGCAGGCTGCCTGCAAGTCAAAGTGATGCCACTGCACAAATAGCAGAAGATGCGTCTTTTCCTTGCTGGCCTTTGTGTCACTGTTGTCATTCATTTTGCTGCAACCCCAGCTGTGCTGTTTTGGCTTTCTTTTGTCTTCTAAAGTATTTAAAAATTGAGAACAAAAGTCATTAATATTTATCCACGTGATTTCCATTCTTCTTGTTCTTAATTCCTTTGCATACATCAAGAGTTTCACACATTTTGGTCTCGGGACCTTTTCTGTTTTCCTTTTCTTTTTCTTATTTTTTTTGAGATGGAGTTTCGCTCTTGTTACCCAGGTTGGAGTGCAATGGCATAATCTCGATTCACTGCAACCGCCCCCTCCTGGGTTCAGGCAGTTCTCCTGCCAGCCTCCGCAGTAGCTGGGATTACAGGCGCCTGCCACTATGCCCGGCTAGTTTTGTATTTTTAGTAGATGGAGTTTCTCTATGTTGGTCAGGCTGGTCTCTAACTTCCGACCTCAGGTGATCTGCCCACCTTGGTCTCCTAAAGTCCTGGGATTACAGGCGTGAGCCACCGCGCCTGGCCAGGACCTCTTTATACTCTTAAATTGGTGTGGACCTCAGATAACTTACATTTTTTTTTTTTTTTTTTTTTGATAGAGATGGGGCCTTGCTGTGTTGCCCAGGCTGTTCTCAAACACCTGACCTCCAGCGAGCTTCCTGCCTTGGTCTCCCAAAGTTCTGGGATTGCAGGTGTGAGCTAGTGCATCTTGCTGAACTTGTAAAGAAAATTTTAATCTATCAGTGTTTGCCATACTAGAAGTTAAAAATCAGAAAGTTTAAAAATACTTATTTAAAAATAATAGTAAGTTGATTTCATATTAATACTAATAATGTTTTAGTGAAAAATAACTATTTTTCACAACAAATTAGAAGGGGCTGTATGTGACTCACATCTGGAATCTCAGCACTTTGGTAGGCTGAGGTGGGAGGATTTCTTGAGCCCAGGAGTTCAAGACCATCCCTAACAACATGGTGAGACCCCATCTACAGAAATTATTAAAATTAACCAGGGGCATGGTGGTGTGTACCTGTAGTCCCAACTACTTGGGAGACCGAAGCAGGAGGATTGCTTGAGCCAGGGAGATTGAGGCTGCACTGAGCCATGATTGTGCCACTGCACTTCAGCTGGGGTGACAGGGTGAGACCCCCACCTCAAAATAAATTAAGGAAATAAATAAAGAAGATGGCAGTATTTTACAGTTTTGCAAGTGTCTTACTATCTGGCTTGCGAGAAGATAGCTGATTCTCCTATCTGCTTTTGCATTTAATCTGTTACAATATGTTGTTTTTATTGAAGTTCATGAACAAAATCTGGCTTCATGTAGATATATAATTGGAAAAGGGGATAGTATTTTCAAAGTCTTTTCTGAGAAGTATGCAAATCTGTTTTTGCTGTTACACCAAAACTTGACAAACAATAGTTTCTCAAAGATTAATTATTATGTGGAATTTGAAACTATCATCAATTAATGTTTTTAAAAAATTGAGATATAATTCACATGCCATAAACTTCACTATTGTTAAAGTGTACTAGTCAGTGGATTTTTTTGGTTTTGTTTTGTTTTGTTTTTTTGAGAGAGAGAGAGAGAGAGAGAGAGAGAGACTCTGGCTCTGTCACCTAGGCTGGAGTGCCGTGGTGTGATCTTGGCTCACTGTCACTTCTGCCTCCTGAGTTCAAGGGATTCTCCTCCCTTAGCCTCCCGAGTAACTGAGATTACAGGTGTGTGGTACTGTGCCTGGGTAATTTTTTTATTTTTTGTAGAGGCAAGGTTTTGCCATGTTGGCCAGGCTTGTCTTGGTATCCTGGCCTCAAGTGATCTGCCTGCCTCGGGCTCCGAAAGTGCTGGGATGACAGGTGCGAGCCATTGTGCCTGGCTTAGTCAGTGGTTTTTAATATATTCATAAGGATGTTGTATTAATCTGTTTTCACACTGCCTAAAGAACTGTCCAAGACTGGGTAATTTATAAAGAAAAGAGGTTTAATTGACTCAATTCCACATGGCTGGGGAGGCCTCAGGAAACTTACAATCATGGCGGAAGGGGAAGAGGCACGTCTTACATGGTGGCAGGTGTGAGAGAGCAAGCGAGAGTGGGGAAAACTGCCTTATAAAACCATCGGATCTTATGAGAGCTCACTCACTATCACAAGAACAGCATGGGGAAAACCTCCCCATGATCCAGTCACCTCCCACCTGGTCCCTCCCTCAACATGTAGGAATTATGGGGATTACAGTTTGAGATAAGATTTGGGTGGGGACACAGAGCCACACCCTATCAGCTATATAGTCATAATCACTGGCTAATTCCAGAGCATTTTTATCACTCCCGAAAAACCCTCTGTACCTATTAGCAGCCAGACCTCATTCCCTCCTCAGCCCCTGGCAGCCCTCAGTCTGCTCTGCATCCACGGGTTTGCTCAGTCTGGACAGTTTTTATGATTGAAATCATATAGTCTGTGATCTTCCGTGCCTGGCTTCTTTCACGGAGCATGTTTCCAGGGTTCATCCATGTTGTCGCGGGTGTCAGTGTTTCATTCCTTTTCATGCCTGAATAATATTCCACTGTGTGCTTACACCTTATTTTGTTTATTCATTTGTCAATTGATGGTCATTTGTGGTGTTTCTGCGTTTTGGCTGTTGTAAATAATGCTGCTTTCATGTACAAGTTTCCCATGTGAATATGTGTTTTCATTTCTCTTGGGTATATACGTGGGATGGAATTGCTGGGTCACGTATTCATTCTGTGTTTAGCTTTTTGAGGAACTTCCAGACTGTCTTCCACAGCAGCTGTGCCATTTTACATTCCTACTAGCTGCATCTGAGGGTTCTAGTTTCCCCATCCTTGCTAACATTTGTTATTTTCTGGCTTTTTTTTTTTTTTGAGACGGAGTCTCACTCTTTCGCCCAGGCTGGAGTGCAGTGGTACAGTCTCGGCTCACTGCAACCTCTGCCTCCTGGGTTCAAGCAATTCCCCTGCCTCAGCCTCTCAAGTAGCTAGGATTACAGGTGTGGGCCGCCATGCCTAATTTTTGTATTTTTTGTAGAGACAGGGTTTCGTCATGTTGCCCAGGCTGGTCTCGAACTCCTGAGCTTGAGAGATCCACATGCTTTGGCCTCCCCAAGTGCTGGGATTACAAGTGTCAGCCACCGTGCCTGGCTGTATATCTTCTTTGGAGGAATTCATACCCTTTGCCTATTTAAAAATTGGATTGCCTTTTTATTATTGCATTGTTCTTTTGTAGATTCTGGGTACTAGATCAGTGAGTTTTTTATACTCTATTATTGCTATAGTAACCATTTCTGGTTCCTGCATTCTTCCTGGACTTTTTACCCACCCAGGGTTTTGCACCTTCATGCTTTGGTCATTTGGAAAATTGTTTCACTAAGTTATGTAGATCTTCCAAATGTTGTCACATTTCATGTTACAGTATCAAAACTTACATTCATTAATATCGCCAATCTCGGCTGGGCGTAGTGGCTCATGCCTATAATCCCAGCACTTTGGGAGGCTAGGGCAGGTGGATCACGAGGTCAGGAGATTGAGAACATCCTGGCTAACATGGTGAAACCCCATCTCTACTAAAAACACAAAAAATTAGCTGGGCATGGTAGCCGGCACCTGTAGTCCCAGCTACTTGGGAGGCTGAGGCAGGAGAACCCTGCCTTATGTGTGAACCCAGGAGGCGGAGCTTGCAGTGAGCCGGGATCGTGCCACTGCACTCCAACCTGGGCAACAGAGCGAGACACCGTCTCAAAAGAAAAAAAGAAAAGAAAATCGCCAATCTCATCAGAAAAGCCTTTATGTATTAGGAAGTTATCTAGCTTTTGGTGGCAGAAACAAGTTATCCAAAATTTAATTTTTTTCTGAAATTCATATTTTATTACTGGAAACAAGTAGTTTTCCTTTAGTGACAGACATTCATTTAAAAAAAACAAACAAACACTTTTTTGGTTTTTAGATGATGTCTTAACACGTTTGCAAATGTGAATAACTGGTTTGTTAGTGGCTCAGCTTGTAGCTCAAGTCAGGTGCACAGATGCATGTCGCAAGGTCACTGTTGTCATTTGGTCCACAGGAGAGGTGCTTTGTGCCTGCTGACCACGTGGTCACGGAATACAAAATAAGTTGTACTATAAGGTAGAGGTTTAATAAAACTGTTTTCCATCTGTATTGTTTCCTTTAGCCCAAACAACTTCTTTTAGCATTTTTTTTTACAGGCAGTTCTGCTGAATTCTCTCAGCTTTTTCTTTTCTGAAAAAGACATTATTTTGCTTTCATTTTCCAAAGATATGACTGGATATAAAATTTTAGGTTGTCTGAATTTTCTTTTAGGTAAAAATATGGCTCCATTCTGTCGTGCTGCTGGGGTTACTTTGTGAGATGAGGTGGGACTGGGCTGACAGTTCTTACTCCAACTTTTTTAGACACTGACTTTCATCCGTTGTCTTGTCTGCAGCCTTGTCTCTGGTCTGAGGATGGGAGGCATCTTGGGGGTGTTTGCAGGGCCCCTGCCGGGCATCTCTTCCCCAGCACTGGGACTGCACTGACTCTGCTCTGTGTAGCTTTCCCTTACTTATAGGGTTCCCCTCTTTCCTTCTTTGTGCTGTGGATTTTCAGCTTTTAAATTTTCTTTTCTGTGTTGTTTTTACAGGGATCAGAGTTACAAGCAAATGTTTGATTTACTATGTTTAGTCTTCTTGATTTTTTGGTAATGTATAATTATATTTTCCTTTAAAATGTTAGTTTCATTAAAAATTTCAAGTTAATTTACATTTTAAGAAGGATGTGTTTTTACATGGTACTTTTTTAGTGGCTTTGACTTTCCTCCAAAAATATGACTATTTGTTTCATGTTATGTATTGGTATTTTCATTCATTTTCTTGATTAGATTTTCCAGAGGCTTTTTTTTTTGTTTAAAGAGAGACAGGATCTTGCTGTGTTGCCCAGGCTGGCCTCCAGTTTTTGGGCTCAGATGATCCTCGTGCCTCAGCCTTCCGAATAGCTGAGATTATACGTGTGAGCAGCCACACTCGTCCTTTGCGAAGGACTCTTTCAATCATGCATACAAAACTTAGTTGTGGATTTAAATATCCTTTCTTCTACTTTCTCATTGATTGAATTTTACATTATCTGTATTGATTTTTTTGTCTTTTTTTTTAATTTTAAAGACACTTTTCGTTCTCCTGATTTGATGTGCATGGTGGACTCCCTTGTCTGTGTTGTTTGATGACGAAACATTCAGCTCCCTGCCTTTTCGTCTGATCATGGCTTTTACCTCGTCCCTTTAAGCACTGATGAGTGTTTTTTCCATACTTCATAATTGCAATTTTGATATTGAGTTAGGAATTATAGGAGAGAATACTTAAATTTCTAAGAAGTTGAAGTAATTTTTAAGGGGTTTATAGTTAAACTTTTATAATTAGATTTGATTTGGTATGGTTTTTGCATGGTCTGGGATGTGTGACCTGGTCATCCTATCACAAGTTAGGCTCTTCAGTGAGATGTCTCCACCAGACTGTTTTGTAAGTGGCATTTGCTGTTTGTGTTGGAGAAGCTTAGCTGTTTGACAGTAGTTGTTCGGTGAGTGACCACTGCCAAGATGCAGTGACTCTGTCCCGCAGTGAAGGGGGAGCACTGCGCTGGCGTTGGGGTGGGGGTCGGGGCAGGTGGTTTCCTGGTGGTAGCAGGCAGACCTTGTTGTGGATCACAGGGAATCCATGTACTTCTGTATCTGTGTAATTGGCCTGAACAATGCCCATGTCTAGGAGTCAGAGGTAAATCAGGTGAAGTGGGGTCTCTGGGGGATAATTGTGGAGATACAGTTGTGAGGGACAGCAGTTAATTCTTTAATGCATTTCTCTTCTACTTTAGGTAAATCTTAAAATGAGAGAGATAACAGAGAAAGAAGTGAAATTAAAACAGCAGTTATTGGAGAGTCCAGCTCATCAAAAGGTAAAGGGTGAATTTAGTTTCTCTGGAATGCACTAAGTTAATGTTGCTCCCAATCTTAAAGAATTCTGTTAGTTCCCATCATTTGCTTATTCTCTATTTTTACTCACCAAAGAAGCAGCTAGTCTCTTGGATTCACCTGGTGGGCTGATTCTCCACACCTCAGTGAGATGTGACCACGGCAGCCTGTCCCGTCTCTCCCTGGGAAGGGGTGTTTTGTATTGCACTTTATGGTGGGTGAGGGTATTTGGGGGAATTGGGAACCTTGAGTGAGGGACGTAGGGCCCACCTGGGCGCTAGCTTCCACAAGTCAACAAACAAGGGGAAAATTGCCTATTGCTAAAGATGCCCTCGAAAAGTCCTTGAATGGCCCATGAGGTGCAGCGTAGCTGGTGGCGTACCTGTGTGCATGTGCCATCATTCTCCTGGATGAACCCTACATACCTGCTGAAGTGGCATGATGGCTGGACCGCACCTTCCAGCCATTAGCCTTTTTCTTCCTCTGACATTATTTTCTCTTTTGCAAGCACATGTGTGACTGAATTCACTCAGTTCAGTGCACACAAGATGCAGCCCGACCATCTATAAGGTCTCGCCTTTGGAGGGCAGTGTGCCGCCTTCCACTGTTCCTTTTTCCTTGTCCAGTGGCACTGGCCCCTGGCCATGCATTTGTTAGCTGGGTGGGCAGGTGAGTCAGGCCGCCTGGTATGCCTCCCTCATCTGGATCTTAAGCATTGAGCTTCCTCCCTGTTCCTCAGATGGTCATGTTTAACACATGGGTACAGACTAAGCACTAGACCCTTCCCGCGTCAGAGCTGACTTCTTGCCTTTTGGTACCCAGCCCATACCAAGTTTCTGAAGTATTCTTTGCTACTGCAAAGAATAGTGTTGTGGAGGTGACTCATGATCTTCCACTTTAATCATCTGCTAATACAACATGCCTATGGCCACGCACACTGGGAAGACTTTGCTTACCAGAGGCCCTCCTGCCTCTGCCGTGTAAACGCCGTGGGGAAGTGTGTGTTACCTCGTCCACACGTGGACCTGCTCTGCTGATGTTCCTCTCCTGCCTTCCTTCTCTCGCTTCCTGAGCAGTCTCCCTCCAAGTGGTATTGGAAGTTAGTGCCTGTAAGTGAACCCCGAGCCTCCAGCTGCCATCTACAGAGCCATCCTGTCGCGATCACTTGCTTCCATTAAAAATTGCTCGCACCCGAAACTTTTGTTGTTGTTGTTGTTGTTGTTGTTGTTTAAATGTCCCACCTTGGAGTTATTTATATAGTACAAGAATTGGCCTGATTCTGAGCCGAATAGGCCTTGTAATATGGCACTTTGGAACTCTAAGTTACATTTCGCCCAGTTTCCTGGTTACTTCTTTAAGTGATCAACATGCACGTAATGAGAGGGCGTTCTCTTTTGTGATAGATACAGAGAGAATGAGAAGTGGTCTAGTTGCCCAAGTTACTCTTTATATTTTGTTATTTCTGATGTTACCTTGCCTGACTTTGGTATTTAACATGACATCTGTTAGGAGCCATCAGCTGGGTGGTCCAGGTATGCTGGTGATGCACCTGCTGGACTAGGGCTGGAGGGCTGCAGAGAGGGGCTCTCACCAGTGTGTCAGATTCCTCTGTTCTCCTCTGTTCCTGCTGCCTTGGTCTGCATGGAGTGGCGAAGGGACATTTCCTTATTCCCAGGCAAGGGTCTGAGTTAGGTCAGCCTGGCCACAGGCTTTCTGGAGTTAAGTGTGAATTTTCACATAAAAAGAAAGGTGAAAATAGCATTTGGTTTTCCAACCCTAGTTGTGCTCCACCTGGTGGCCCATTCTGGAAGCAGAGCCAGTTTGTTACCCAGGCCCCCGGGGAGAGTACTTGGTGCCAGTGGTGCCTTTCTCGGGAACTTTTGGATGCAGATCTTGCAGAGGGCTTTATGCGTACTCCATTAACTGCCTGCATCCTTCAGTGTCATTATTGGGCCCCTATTTTCCTTTGAAGTCTGTCCTCAAGGCGATAGCAGTGGGAGTGAGCTGGGAGACAGGGCTCCTTTGAGCAGCGGTAGATTCTGCTGTGGAGCTCACAGATCATTTTGCTTCTCTTGAAATATATTAATAAGAAAGAAGAAGAAGGCATTTTAAATCAGTATAGATCTTTTAACTTTTTAAATCCTGAAGACTGAAGAGCTAAATATCAAAGCACTTACGTGATTTAGTCAAGGACTCACAGACTTCATCTGTCCTGCAGGAAGTGAGGTTTCACATGAGAGTTTTATAAAAACAGAAACATGTTACCAAGAGCAGTAGGTCCCTTAATGCTTTTTTATTAGATAGTTCGTAACCCTAACTTTCTGACCCCAGTGTTCGGTAAGTAGGTCAGTGAGGAGAAGTGTGGAAAGGCCTAGGGAAGACGGACAGATTTAGAGGTCTAACCTCAACACTGTACAGCCTAGAGGTTCAAAACACCTGATTTGCAAGGCAACTATACAAGCTCCTGGACTCTCGTAGTTCTGGAGTGTTTCACCTGACCTTAAGCCCACCCCATCCATCTTTAATCAAGAAACCATGTGCTTTCCCGCATGCCCGTGGCCACCCCTCACGTGTCTGCTGTCTGTGTGGAAGCCTGGCCTGGCGCATGCTGTGGTGCACTGCATGCTGGAACCCGTGGAGTTTGCACGCGTGGTACAGTATGAGGCGGGTCACGTTTTGTAGAGTGTGCCGTGGGCTCCGAGAAACAAGTTAAAGTGTGTGCTGAAACGGATTTTACTGACATAAAATAAGCCTTATTGCTAAATTTGAGAATGTGTTACACATGTTTTTTGCTAAACATCAGTATTGATTATTCTGTATGATGTACTTACTGACATAACAACTTGAAATTATTGATTTTAGACAATTTCTCCTCAAGTTGATTCAGCTGCATCACTCTCAGAATTCAATCATTTTTATTGTAGATTGCTGGTTTTTTCCTCTAGTTTGTATCGTGTATTTTCCTCCTGTGGAGAAAATGTGGTTGGCAAGAAATGCCATATTTTAAAGCTGTATTGTGGCTGTTAATGCAGAAAACACGAGCGTACTGCAGGCTGTTTGGCAGTGGGGCTGGGGCTGAGTGTCCTGCCCTCAGTCGCCTGTGTCTGTACTCTTGTAAGCTGACACGCAGATACGGGGGCAGATCTGAGGGTTTGATGGAGCGCAGAAGGCCATACGTGTGGCTTCTTCTAAATGCAGAAACACAGAATCCTTGAGCAGACACTTGTCTTCTGGAGCACCTTGCATGGATTTCGTCTCCTGATGCTTCATTGCTGTTAATAGAGTGGTGGTGGTTGTGTTACGAGAAATTTTGTCTAACCTGGCTTCTGAAATTTCTCAAGCTAAGTATTAATGCTGTTTTGTGTTTTCCTTAATGACTGAGGCTAGTGATATTACTTAGAAAAGTAACAGTAACTTGGGTCTTCTTAGCGTCAGGATGTTCACCATTTAACTTGTTTCTCGTTAGTGTCTAGTACGTCGGCTTTCGGTAGTGTAGGTGTGTGTTCTGTCTCCTTTCCCGTGTGTGCCTGCACTAGTGGCAGCCTCTGCTTCCAGGTCAGTTTAGAGTAGACTGGCTCTGGTATTGCTAGCAAGTAGTTGCTGTTACCCAGTGTAGCCATGAAGCCCAGCTCCTTGGATCTTGACATATATGTTCCAGGCAAAGTACGTAATCCAGACGTTTCTAACTTTTTCTAGATGATTGCAATTGTTCTCCATGTTGTCTGTTAGGCGTTATATTAATTCTCGATCTAACAGTGTGCCTGTAACATATATGGTAGTGAAGAGACATCACATGCAGAGACCGTTTTCCTTTTATCAACTGCAGGTCCGCTATCGACGAGAGCACCTTTCTGCTAGGCAGTCACCCTACTTCCCGTTGTTGGAGGATTTGATGAGAGACGGCAGTGATGGTGCTGCTCTCTTAGCTGTGGTTCACTATTACTGCCCAGAGCAGATGAAACTGGATGGTGAGTGGAGAACGCTTCCCTGAAACAGACCCGAAAGGCTTAAAAGAAAATTATAGTGTACATTAATCCACATATAAAAAAAAAAAGAGAGAAAGAAAATGGAATCCTTAATATAAATGGGGATGTTAGCCTACAGATGAAAAAATTGGGGGATGATGTGCTCATACTTAACCTGCATTTTATCTGATGACAAAACTGCACTTTGAAATTAGCCGGGTGTGGTGGCGCACGCCTGTGGTCCCAGCTACTCGGGAGGCTAAGGAGAGAGGATCACCTTAGCCCGGGGCAGGGGCGGGGGGTGGTGGAGAGGGAGAGAGAAATCGTACTTGAAAGTATTTGAGTAATGTGTGAAAGTATTTGTGACTTTACCTATGTCTCAGAATTGGTAGCTTTTGTAAATCCTTCCTCAACTGATTTAAATCATCTAGAACTTAGTTTGAGGATGGGAAAATTAATGCAAAATTGAGTCTGTTTATGAACCATTTATGAACAACTGCCACACGCTTGGTGTTGGGGATGTTCCAGTGACAGCATATCTCCCTCCAGGTGTTTACAGCCTAACAACGAGGAGAGAGACAGTGAATGACTGTCACCAGCACGACAGTGGGTGTCTGGACAGGGACCAGGGGGAGCATGAATTCTGATTTAGGTTTTGCTCAGCACCCTTCATGCTGAAGTAGGCAGATACCAGGCCAGGAGGTGCCCCCCGAACTAATATGGAAGCATTTGTGTTGGACTTCAGGTACTGGGTACATTGAGCTGACATTGATCTTATTCCTGCTGATCGTAAAAGTGCTAGAAAATATAGTTTTTTAGACAAAACAGTTTCAGAAATATATAGCTGCACTTAAAGGAAGAGGCTGGGCACGGTGGCTCATACCTGTAATCGCAGCACTTTGGGAGGCCAAGGCAGATGGATCACCTGAGGTCAGGAGTTAGAGACCAGCCTGACCAACGGGGCAAAACCCCGTCTCTACTAAAAATTAGCCAGGCGTGGTGGCACGTGCCTGTAGTCCCAGCTACTCGGGAGGCTGAGACAGGAGAATTGTTTGAACCCAGGAGGCAGACACTGGTGAGCCGAGATTGCACCACTGCATTCCAGCCTGGGCGACAGAGCAAGACTCTGTCAAAAAAAAAAAAAAAAAAAGGAAGAAGGAGAGAGCCTCAGGTATCAGGAGATGATCTCTGTCATTGAGTGAAAACTCAGTGGAGGACAGGTAGGTGCCCCGGGGCCCCTGGGCCTGAGTTTCCATGTTCGTTTGGCCCTGGGTCTGTGTGCTGTCAGGAGCCGTAACTGGGACCTCTTGGGAAGAGGACTGGAAAACTCCACCTACTGCCCAGGAGTGAACCAAGGAGGCCTGACAGATGCCCTTGGCTCTGGGGATGTGGAGGAGAAGCTCTTTAAGGAGGAAATGCAGCTCTTGGGTACACGGTGCATCAGAGGACGGTTGAGATGTGTGTCACCCATGTGGTGTGGGAATGTCGGTTGAACGTTAGTGCAACAAGTAGTCTAGGACTAGTGAAGTTCATGGACCCTGGCAGGGATAAAGCACAGCTTGGCTATACAGGGACATTTCCATGAGCCGGGGGATGCTGGCTGCCCACTGAGAAGAACCCCTGCTGGAAGACGAACTCTAAGAAATCAGAAACCATGCAGGGAAAGCAGGTACTGCAGCTCATTTGGCACCAGGACATGGGTGAAAGATAACAGGATGTTTAAAATGATGGACATAAAAAGAGAACTAGACATATTAAAGAAGACAGGAGATAGGGGATGGAGTCTTCAGCTGTGTTGTCATTTTCTTCATCCCCCAGGTCTTATCTTGGCACTTTTTTTTTTTTTTTTTGAGGCAGAGTCTTGCTCTGTCACCCAGGCTGGAATGCAACTGCGTGATCTTGGCTCACTGCAACCTCCATTTCCCAGGTTCAAGAGATTCTCCCACCTCAGCCTCCCAAGTAGCTGGGATTACAGGTGTCCGCCACCACACCCAGCTAATCTTTGTAGTTTTAGTAGAGATGGGGGTTTCACCATGTTGGCCAGACTGGTCTTGAACTCCTGACCTCAGGTGATCCACCTGCCTTGGCCTCCCAAAGTGCTGGGATTACAGGCGTGAGCCACCACGCCTGGCCATGGGATCTTCTTTTATGTGTTCATCTCTTATATTCTCCCTGCTGAGTTCTGGATGCCTTTTATTTTATTTATTTATTTATTTTGGAGACAACGTCTCACTCACCAGGCTGGAGTACAGTGGTGTGATCATGGTTCACTGCAGCCTTGACTTCTCTTGACTTCTCAGGCTCAGGTGATTATCCCACGTCAACCTCCTGAGTAGCCAGGACTACAGGCACATACAACCGTGCCTGGCTAACTTTTGTATTTTTTTGTGTGTGTGTGGAGATAGGGTTTTGCCATGTTGCCCGGGCTGGTCTTGAACTCCTGGGTTCAAGTGATCTGCTTGCCTTGGCCTCCCAAAGTGCTGGGATTCCATGTGATCCACCGCATCTGGCCCTGGATGCTTGCTGAAGTCTACCTTCTAGTTCGTAAATTTGACTTTTCCTTCATTGTGTGCTGCCTGCCCTGTATGTCTGTTGGGGATCTTAAGACAGAGCGAATTGCTAAGGATACAGGGTCATTACCAATTATAATCATGTGAACAGTTTACGGGAAGGTATGACTGTATTGAAACTCATTATATCTAAGAGCAGAACATCAAAATGGATTTTAAATAATGGCAACGTTATGGCCAGGTGCAGTGGCTCACGCCTGTAATCCCAGCACTTTGGGAGGCCGAGGTGGGTGGGTCATTAGGTTGGGAGATCGAGACCATGCTGGCTAACACGTTGAAACACTGTTTCTACTAAAAACACAGAAAATTAGCCGGGCGAGGTGGCGGGGGCCTGTAGTCCCAGCTACTCCGGAGGCTGAGGCAGGAGAATGGCGTGAACCCGGGAGGCGGAGCTTGCAGTGAGCCGAGATTGCGCCACTGCACTCCAGCCTGGGCGACAGAGTGAGACTCTGTCTCAGAAAAGCAAACAAACAAACAAACAAAAAAATGGCAGAGTTACAAGGAGAAATGGACAGAGCCACATTGCTGACTTAGGTAACAGAAACTGATAAAGCAGACAATTTAGTAAGGCCATAGAGGACTTCAGGCTTTATCCAGTGCACCAGCCACTGTGGAATCTGCTCACTTACAGACAGTAAAGACAAGCACTGGAGTCTTTATAAAACATGCAACAGACAGTAAAGACAAGCATGGGAGCCTTTATAAAACATGCAGTCGATTAAGGCCACAGGTGAGACTGCAGCAGATCCCAAAGAACCAGTACATTCTCCACAGTGAGGTCAAGTGAGAATTCACCAACTAGAAGATGCAGCCTCTTTTCCTGCCTGTGGATTAATGATGGTTCATTTCAGGTGTGAATTTGACTGGATTGAGAGATCCCTAGGTGACTGGTGAAGCACTGTTTCTGGGTGTCTCTCTGAGGGTTTTTCCAGGGGTGATGGGTATGAGTCAGTGGCTCGAGAAAGGAAGACCTGCCCTCAATGTGGGCGGAAGAGGGGGACTCTCCTTCTCTGCTCTCTCTCCCTTCCTGAGTGGGGCACCTTCTCTCTTCCTGTCCTTGGACATCACGCTCCAGGTTTTTTGGCTTTTAGACTCTGGGACTTGTACCATGGCCTCCTGGGGGATTTTAGGCCTTTGGCCTTGGCCTGGGGGCTGCACATCAGCTTCACTGGCTCTGAGGCTTCCAGACTTGGACCCAGGCATGCTGCCACTCCTGAGTCTCTAGCTTGCAGTTGGCCTGTCGTGGGATTGCTCTGTCTTTGTGATCATGTGAGCAAACTTCTCTCGTATGTCCTATTGGTTCTTTCTCTCTGGAGAACCCTGACAAACGCACAGTTATTCTAAAATCTTAAAGATTGAGTGCCTGGAAGCCAGAGAAGACATTTAAATATTTCATGGACCGTAGGGGAAAACGTAGTGGTCCTTGCTAGTGTGAGCTCAGCAGGGGCAGTTTTACCTGTTTTGCTCACTGATGTATCCCAGTCATCTGAAATTGTGTTTGGGGCCAGTTGGTGTTGAGTAGGTATTTGTTATCAGAAAAAGAACATAGAAATAAACCCAAAAAAAGTTGAAGGAGAAATGAAGGGCGGTTTTCTGTCCATTTCTGTTAGTCAGAAGTCACTCCCAAACAAGGAGAATAAGGAACTGAATTGCAGATTCCGTTTTGGATGAAACTAGGATATATCTGGACTCTGAACAAGTCTACTAATGGAGAAGTAATTAAAAAAAAAAAAAAAAGCAAAGCGGAGGAGGGGTGGGTGTCAAGCTGGGGAAGCAAAGAGGCTCATCCTGTAGGACCCTGGACAGCAGAATGGAGCACCAAGGATGCTGGTGGACAGCAGTGCCTGGGGTGGATTCTTTGAAAGTTGGTCTCCAGAAGTGAGAGCTCTGGTTCGCTTTGCTTCTGGTGCCTTTCTCCTCACACGCCCTTGGTAAATGTGGGACACCCTTGAGGAGAACTGAGCCAGATAAACTCTAGCCTCAGACCCCAGGTGCAGGCAGGGATGAGGTGACACTGAAATCAGGGCTTTTGTGTAAAATTCTTCACACTTGAAGGTGAGACTGGTTCTCCTCCTGGTGCACCCTGCCCCAGAAGCCACCATTTCTCTTGCTTGACTCCATGATGCAGACCTGCCCCACATGCAGCAAGGGGAAGGATTCTTCTCTGCAGAAATCGGCCTCAGGAAAAAGACCCACAGTGACTCACTCCTTACGAGGAGTGGCAGCCAAAGATTCCTGACATTTGAGGAAAGCCACTGACCTGAATGAGAACCCAAATCAACAGAGATGGTGCAGGTGAGCAGCAGAAAATGTTAAGAGATGAGAGGGTTTGGACCTCAGAACCAACAGCAGGACTCTGGGAAACGATGTCTGCAAGATAGTGGCACATAAGTATGTACAGAATCATCAGACTTAGAACAGCTGTTGGAGTGCTACAGCTTGTTTGGAGAATTCTGAAGAGCCCCTGAAAACCAGTTCTTGGGAAGGAAATCTTTGGTGCTAAGATGGGAGAGCCACTGAAGTGCTAGAGACAGAGTTGAAGAAATCTCCCAGAAAGTAGAGCCAGAAAAGCAAAGAGATGGGAAATAAGGGAAAAAAGATAGAAAAATAAGGATCAGTCTACGAAGAAAGAGAGGAGAAAGTAGGAGAAAAGAACTCAGTCAACATAAAATGCAGAAAAATGTCCCAAGGACATGAGTGGCAAGTAGGAAGGACCCACTGGGTGGCCAGCAGGATTCCTGAAGAAGGGCCATGGCAAAGCATACCATGATGAACTCCGGAACCCCTGGGAAAGAGGAGATCCCAAATAACTGTGGAGAGACCAAGCGGGTTACACACAAGGCAGGCAGCCCCAGTGACACCAGATTCCTCAGCCACAGTCCTGGAAGGAAGATGACTGGGTGGTGCCTTCCCAGTGCCGGGAAGCATGCCCATGCACACCATCCTGAAGAGGAGGTGGAGGGAGGCTTGGGCCGAAATCCGCAGTGCTAGCCTTCCCATGGATGGGCCAGGAACATGGGACAGAGGCACAGATCAGTAGAAGGCAATTGGCCTATCTGGCCCAGAGGCAATAACATAGGTGAATAACTGAGCCAAGTATTAAATCCAGGAAAAATGAAGAGTTGTCCAAGGAGTATAAGTAGAGATACTGTGTAGCCCAGCTGTGGAAGATGGTTACATAGTTATGGTGTACAGAGACTCAGTCTGGGTTTAATCACACATCCTCTGCTCTGTGGCCACTGGGGAGAGAGGCTGGGGAGGCACACAGAGGACCACCTGCACTGTGGTGGTTGTCTGCTGTGACAGTGGGCTGTAGTCTTTTAGTGATAGGGTAGGGGGTGGGGCTGCATGTTCTCTTACCAAGGCCACAGGCAGAAGGAGTGGAACGGGCAGTGATAAGGTTTGGCTCTGTGTCCCCACCCAAATCTCTTCTCGAATTGTACTCCCATAATTCCCATGCGCTGTGGGAGGGAGCTGGTGGGAAATAATTGAATCACAGGGGCGGTTCCCTCCCTGCTGTTCTCATGGTAGTGAGTAAATCTCACGAGATCTGATGGTTTAATAAGGGGAAACCCATTTCGCTTGGCTCTCATTCTCTCTCGCCGCCGCCATGTGACATGTACCTTTCATCTTCCGCCATGATGGTGAGGCCTCCCCAGCCATGTGGAATTGTAAGTCCAATAAACCTCTTTCTTTTGTAAATTGCCCAGTCTCAGGTACGTCTTTATCAGCAGTGTGAAAATGGACTAATATAGGCAGAGACCTATTTCTCTTAAGCTTTTCAAAACAAATAGTTTGGCTTTTTTTTTTTTTTTCAATTGAGATGAAGTCTTGCTTGGTTGCCCAGGCTGGAGTGCAGTGGCCCGATCTCTGCTCACTGCAACCTCTATCACCACCCAGATTCAAGCAATTCTTGTGTCTCAGCCTCCCAAGTAGCTGGGACTATAGTCGCGCACCATCACATCTGGCCGAGTTTTAAATATTTTTAGTAGAGATGGGGTTTCACCATGTTGGCCAGGCTGGTCTCGAACTCCTGACCTCAGGTGGTCTTCCCGCCTTGGCCTTCCAAAGTGCTGGGATTACAGGCATGAGCCCAGCCAGCTTCTTAAAGTAAAATAAAAATTTTAAAATTTTGGCATGCAGCGATAGAAAAGATTGTGATCATGTCTTTAGCAGGAATGTGGGTGGAGCTGGAAGCCATTATCCTTAGCAAACTAACAGAGGAACAGAAAACCAAATACTGCGTGTTCTCACTTAAGAAGTGGGAGCTAAGGCCAGGCGCAATGACTCACGCCTGTAATCCCAGCACTTTGGGAGGCCAAGGTGGGCAGATCACCAGAGGTCAGGAGTTCGAGATCAGCCTGGCCAACATGGTGAGACCCGTCTCTACTGAAAATACAAAAATTAGCTGGGCGTGGTGGTGCACACGTGTAGTCTCAGCTACTCGGGAAGCTGAGGCAGGAAAATTGCTTGAACCCGGGAGGTGGAGGTTGCAGTCAGCTGAGATCACGCCACTGCACTCCAGCCTGGGTGACAGAGTGAGGCTCCATCTCAAAGAAAACAGTGGGAGCTAAATGATAAGAACTTAAGAACACAAAGAAGGAAACACAAGACCCTGGGATCTCCTTGAGGGTGGAGGGTGGGAGGAGGGAGAGAAGCAGAAAAGATAACTGTTGGGTACTGGACTTAATTCGTGGGTGATGAAATAATTTGTACAACAAACCGCTGTGACATGAGGTTACCTATGTAACAAGCCTTCATATGTACCCTCCCAAACCTAAAATAAAAGTTAAAAAAAAATTGGCAAATTTGCTCGATGTGGTAGCTTATGCCTGTAATTCTAGCACTTTGGGAGGCTGAGGCAGGGAGTTCAAGACCAGCCTGGGCAACATAATGAGACCCCAAAAATTAAAAAGTTAGCTTGGCCTGGTGACGTGCACCTGTAGTCCCAGGTACTCAGGAGGCTGAGACAGGAGGATCACTTGAGCTCAGGAGGCTGACGCCACAAGGAGCTGTGATTGTGCCACTGCACTCCAGATGACAGTGAGACCTGCTCTTAAAAAAAAAAAAAAAAAGTTTTGGCAAATTTAACAGCAAAAAGTGAATAAAGTAGAAAAAATTCCAAAATTATAGAGAATATGTAAAACTAAAAGCTTATTGTTTTAAAGAATTAATAAAATAGATAATCTGGAAAGATTGATCAATAATACATGTATAGCAGCTACTAAAATAAAAATACTGAGAATATTTGTGTGCCATATGTGTTTGAAATGTTAGACAAAATGGGCAATGTTCTTTGAAGCCAAAAGTGGTGGGCAGTCTAAATAGACCCATAACTACAAAGAAAACGGACTCAGGAGTCAACAAATGCATCCACAGGGACCAGCTTCTTCCTGGGGCGTTTCTCCAGACTCTCAAGGAGTTGTCAGCTCCTGTGTTAGGTCCCGTGTCCTAGATAATAGGAAAAGATGGAGTGGCCCGAAAGGGGATTATTCCCTGACACCGAGTAGACTATGAGAGGAAATTCTAGGCTGGCTTTCCATGTTCGTATAGATTGAAAATCCTATGTAAAATATTAGCACAAATTGAACACATTTCTGTGGTCATCTCAGTAGGGGCAGGGAATCATTTGTGGGCAGTCACTGCCCCCTTCTCATGGTGGCTCTGGGCCTCGTAGGGACTTGATTGGACCTCATAGACTTTTGACCCCACCCGTGGCAGGTGCAGTTCCAGTGAAGGCCCAGAAGCAGCAGTGCCTTTGTGTCCTGACAGAGCGGGTTCTAGCCAGGGCTGCCCTGTACCCCTGCCCTGCACTTCAGTGCCCACTCCGTATGAGCATTCTCTTGAGAACTGGGAGGCACTTGGGAGTGAGTGCAGCGGAAAAGAGGCGAGGAAAATCCATACACTTTTCTATTTCTCTTGGGAGAAGATTGAAACAAGTGTTCTTAGATCCCCAGTCCGTATTAAAACTTGTGTTTTCTCCAGATTGTTCTGAAAACTTGTTGCCAGTCCAGTGAATACTTTTGTCTTCACAGATATTAACAAGGCAATGCAGAAATTCTCTTGGATTGTGTTACTCTCTGTCTCTCTCAGCCATTTGAGAGTAACACAGCAAAAGCTGGGAAAGCTAACGTTGGCACACAGATCCCCAGCCTGGTCCAGACTCGCTCAGCTACCCAGGAGCCCCTGCTTGGCCCAGCGTCCCCTCATAGTTTCCCTTCACCTGGAGTCGTTTCCAGCCTTTACCTCTCTTGACTCTTGATGTTTTAGAAGAGTAAGGTTGTGAGTAGTGGCCCTTGGTGTGTTTGTCTGGAGTTTCCTTGCGGTGTGTCCTCCCAGCGTGTCACCCCAGGGGCATAGTACTGGGACATCTCCGTGTTGGTGACTCCAGCTTCACCCCTTGGTGCAGGTGGCATGTGCTGGCCTTCCCCGCTTCTAAGCTTGCTGTTTTTGCTTTAGAATGCAGTAGTAATTTGTGGGGAGAGGCTCTGGACTGTGAATATCACGTTTCTCATCAGATTCTCACCTGCTGGTCTCTCCACCTGCGGATGGCTTCCAGCCTCAGTGCGTCTTCCCATCTTGTCCGCATTTGCCCAACTTGCTTGCTTCTTTATTCATGTGTTTGTTTATATCTGGATGGCATCATGGATCTTACTTTATTCAATAGGTCATAATTCATTACTTTCATTTTTATTTTGTTGCTTAAATTGTCCCAGATTTTAGCTGAGTAGTTTTGTAGGATAAGAATGTGTGGGGTATTAGGCCGGGCGCGGTGGCTCAAGCCTGTAATCCCAGCACTTTGGGAGGCTGAGACGGGCGGATCACGAGGTCAGGAGATCGAGACCATCCTGGCTAACACGGTGAAACCCCGTCTCTACTAAAAATACAAAAAACTAGCCGGGCGAGGTGGCGGGCGCCTGTAGTCCCAGCTCCTCGGGAGGCTGAGGCAGGAGAATGGCGTAAACCCGGGAGGCGGAGCTTGCAGTGAGCTGAGATCCGGCCACTGCACTCCAGCCTGGGCGACAGAGCAAGACTTCGTCTCAAAAAAAAAAAAAGAATGTGCGGGGTATGTGCCCTAAAAATACCAAGTTTTGTTTAACTTTACATTACCAAAAACAGTGTGGTTTTGGTTCCGGGACAGTCACATGGACCAGATGAATGAACCACATGTAGAACCGAGAAAAGGGATGCTTTGCAGGGAATCTGGTGCCTTTGAGGTGGCCTCACCGAGGGGAGCCACACTGGCTGGCCAAGAACATGGCGGCATTGACATCTCTATGGGAAAGTGCCATAAAACCCCACCCCACGTGAGCCAGAAACACCCCTTCCTCGGAGTAAAGATGTGAACCTGAGAAGTAAAATTTAAGAATTTTGAGAAGATAAAGGAAAATACTTTTATGATGTTCGTGAGATGGATTGCCGAAATTATAAAAAGCACAAATAGAAAAGATTGTGAAATGCAACCATATGAAAATGTAAAACTTTCCTGTGACAAAAGCACATCATAAACAAAATGAAATGATAAACTGTACCCATTGAAAATATTTGCAGCACATGTGGCCTGATGAAGGACTGTTACCCAGTCCTTTCGTAATCACAATCCATAAAGGATTCCAGAATTGGTAAGAAAAAGATGCACAGCCCAAGGCCGATACGGACAGGGCCCACAGGAGAGGACCCTTCATGGCCAGTAACCGTGAAAAGGTAAAACACACCAGTCGTCAGAGGCATGCTCTTTGAGAAGGAAGTGCTCACACCCCTCCGTTCCGAGGTGCAGGTGGGAAGGGACAAGCCGTGGAGTGCCGTTGGTGGGACTGGAGCTCGGCACAACCACGCAGAAGGGCGTTGCGAGGTGACGCAGGAAGGCGTGCCTAGCTTGTGGCCCAGTGAGTCCCCTCTCGAAATATGCCTGGGCAACACCCGTCTTTACACGCATAGACAGCACATGCAAACTTTGTGATGGGAGCATTTGTCGTAATGGTGAGAAATCGTGGAGGACCACATAGCGGTCAAGATGAGTGACGGAAGTCTCCCTATATCAACATAGATCTGTTTGCAAACATCATACTGAGTTTTGGTGGAAAAACTGGCTGCTAAAATAAGGCATAGCCTGGTACCATTAATGTAAGTTTCTCAAGGCTGAGACAAACACTGTGTGTTACATGTGGATGCAGACAGTGTAGAATACTCAGGAGTGGGAAGGTTCGCGGCAGTGTTGGGAGAATGGTTCCCTTTGGAGATGGAGATGATTTCGGCTGTTTTAGTTCTAAAAGAAAAGATCTGAAGCCCATAAGACGTTAACATTTGATGGTCAGAACTGTAGCAAAGGAAACATCCTTAGCGGTGTAAGTGTGCGCAGTTCCTCAGCTCTAAAGGTTTCTTTTGAGAATGAATCTGCTTAGGTGACTGAGGAGGACAGAATTCATGAATGACTCTGGATGCTGTGGGTCCAGTTTGTACGCACTTCTAAAGCCTTGAAAATGGTTTTTTCCATAGAAATAAAATTTATGTGAAAAGTTATTTCTGAAATTATTTTTTTTCACTGTGTATATATTTACAAGCAAAATAAAGTCAAGTCACTTCCCAGGGAGTCCTGAGCTGCACCCTGCTCTCTGCAGGGCTCTTTATCTGAGGGCCCCCGGAGTCCACACCAGGGTGCCTGGACTGGGGAGGGGCGTTCTCTTTGGTCCTGTGACTTGTTGCCCGTACTGGCGCTTCCTCCATGGAGGGTCTGCAAAGTCGTGTGCAGTGGAAAGTTGCCCTGCAGATGCTTATACCCACCAGTCTCCACCTCTTCATGGAAGGAGACTTGGGCTATGCATTGTCCTTGATCTTTGTGATTAGTCACATTCCTGTGTTATCACTGAGTGGGCGTGGATGAGCCTGATGCTTTACCTTTTATTCATTTCCCTTCCCCCGGCCCTTTACAAACACGGAAACAGAGGGTTTTGATGGGTGGAAGAAACTTGGCTCCACATTTACTGGCTACATACAGCAGGGCTCTGCTGTCAACCGAAAGGTGATTGTTGCTGTTTGTTTTGGAAGCCCACTCTTGAGATCTGAGCGATTTCTATTATGCTTTCTGGATGTTCACCATCAAATTCAGACTTGAGAGGTTCTTGGACTTGTCTTGAGTGTTTTCTTTTTATACTTAGTGTTACTTGTTATACATCCTATACTCCCTACGTTTCTCAATGTCATTATCTTCATTACTACCTTTATATAAAATGGTTTTCAGTTCAGAATGCTTCTCTGTCTCTCTCTCTCTTTTGAAGCAGAATACCTTTATAATAAATTGTGATTTTCTTTTTGTCTATTAGATATATGCTTAAAGGAGGTCACGTCGATGGCCGACAGTCTGTATAATATTCGGCTTCTGAGAGAATTCGCCAATGAGTATCTTAATAAATGTTTTTATCTCACCTTGGAAGATATGCTGTATGCGCCCTTAGTGTTGAAGGTAATAACGAATTATTCGGCATGCAGTTTTCAAACCATGTGTGGATAAACTACTCACCATACTTTGGTGTTTTGTTTTTGTCTTGTAGCCGAATGTTATGGTTTTCATTGCGGAGCTCTTTTGGTGGTTTGAGAATGTCAAGCCAGATTTTGTTCAGCCCAGGGATGTTCAGGAGCTGAAAGACGGTGAGTGACAGACATTCCTCAGGCTGGCAGCGGTTTCCTTGAGAGCACAGACAGAGTATCAGAAAGTGCTCTCCAGCGGGTCCTTGTTTCTCGCACAGCCGAGTTCTTGGAAGAGCTCTGTACAGCTTCACAGCCCTGGGCCTTGCCTTGCCCTGTGGAGTCAGAATCCCAGGGATGGGCGTGAGAGTTTGGGGAAAGACTTTCTAAGTGATTTTGATGAACTATTCAGTTACGAATCACAGCTCTAAAAATTGCACAACTCTTAAAAGTTCCAGGATGGCTGTTCTCACCACCAGAATGAACAAACTGGAAAAAAAGCTGTTTATTACAGATTAAAATAATCTGCCAGGCACGACAATCTAGAAAGTTTTAAGGAGATAATATAGAAGAATATCTTCATAACCTTGGATTAAGAAATTATTTCTTACAAAGAATATGAAAGTATTAGGCACAAAGGAAAAGATTGCAAATTCAGCCACATTAAAGTTTGGACCTTCTTTTCCTTGAAAGATGATAGAGATAATTAAAAAAAAAAACCCAACTATTAATAACCATAGAGGGGGAAAAGGTACTTGCAGTGCATGTAGTGAAGAGCTAGGATCCAGAATATATAAAGAGCTCATTCATAGCAGTAAGAAAAAAGAAGAACCAACAGAAAAAAAAGGCAAAAGAACAAATACTTGATGAGAGTGGGACCCCATGTGCCTAACTGATTTATGAAACGCTGCTTAAAGATGACACCCAGACGGCCTGCAGCTTATAATGCTTAAGATTTTTCAGCTTCACAGTGGTGCAAAAGTGATGCATGTTCGGTGGAAACCGTGCTTCCCGTGCCCTACGACCATGTTGTTTTTCACTGTCAGTACAGCATTCAGTAAATTACACGAGATATTCAGCACTTTATTCTAAAACAGGCTGTGTGTTAGATTTCTCCCGGCTGTAGGCTGATGTCAGTGTTCTGAGCACACTGAAGGCGCCTGGGCTAAGCTGTGATGTTTGCTCGGTTAAGTGTATTCGGTGTGTTTTCTACTCACTGATATTTTCATTTTACGATGGGTTTATTGGGTCATTACCACACTGTAAGCTGAGGAGCATCTGTGTGTGTGTGTATCCTCCCGATCTATTTGTGGCAGAATGGTAGAACGGGACCAGGTATGGGAGAGTGTCTGAGAGTGCACCTTTCACCACTGCTGGCGAGAGTGTTACTCGGAGCAGCCTCTGAAGCTGTTGGGTGTGTTACCCAGTCCTGTGGGTTGTCTGCCCTCTGGTTCAGCAAGCCCGTTCCTGTGGTGTATCCCCAGGGAAACTTGGTACTTGTGCATCAGGACACAGGGAAAGGATGCTCAGAGCAGCTCTGCTCATAATAGCTAGAAAGAAGCTCCCAAATGTGCCTCTGCAGTCAGAGGGGTGCATTGTTCTATGTCCATGCCACAAGATGCTGTACAGCACTGGGCATGTGTGAGCCACAGCCACGAGCAGCTGCAAGGAAGATGCTCCTGATAATGAAGGCACAGAATCACATGGACAGACTGGAGAGCAGGCAGAACTCCACTGTGTTTTCCAGGGGGTGTATATGTGCGTGTGTGTGTGTAGGGGGTAGAAAGCAGTGGTTCACTGGGCATGTTGGGTGCTCTTGGCAGACTGGTGACTTTCTCTCTTCTGGACCCAAGTGTGGTTACCTGGATTTTGCTTTATAATTATTTGTTAAGCTCTATGTATGTTTTATGCAGTTTCTCTCTCTCTCTCTGTGTGTGTGTGCGCGCATGCTATTTTACAATAAGAAAGAGTAATGGTAAAAAGCTTAGAACTGGGTTACCTTGCTGTTAGAATGTTCTTAAGTCACCTCGTTTCCTCATGGGTGGCCTTGAACTAATTTTTCATCCCTGGACTTACTTTCCTTCCCAACTCTTCTTCTGCCGTAACTATTCCATCTTAGAGCAAGAAACACTGTAGTGCTGTTAAACTTGCTTCCTTCATTTTAGTTGAGGTTAGCCCTAAGTCAAGGCTATTGCTAACTCCTGTTTTCAGATTAGTTTCTGTTCTTCTTGCATTTAAGGTAGGATAGGCTTTCCTCGTTGGATGCCTTCATGACTGCCGTACCCTCTCCACTGCTCCATCCTCTCTGGCTTCCCTTCACTCCTCCCCTCCTCCGCCTCCCCTCCCTTCCCCTTCCCCCTCTTCCCCTCCCCTCACCTGTTCTGGGATACTTGTGTGGAACCTGCAGGTTGGTTGCATAGGTATACACATGCCATGGTGGTTTGCTGCACCCATCAACCCATCATCTACATGAGGTATTTTTCCTAATGCTCTCCCGTCTCCTAGCCCCCGCCACCCCCTGACAGGCCCCGGTGTGTGATGTTCCCCTCCCTGTGTCCATGTGTTCTCGTTGTTCAACTCCCACTTATGAGGAGAACATGCGGTGTTTGGTTTTCTGTTCCTGTGTTAGTTTGCTGAGAATGATGGTTTCCAGCTTCATCCATGTCCCTGCAAAGGACATGAACTCATCCTTTTTTTTAATGGCTGCATAGTATTCCATGGTGTGTATGTGCCACATTTTCTTTATCCAGATGGGAATTTAGGTTGGTTCCAAGTCTTTGCCATTATGAATAGTGCCGCAGTAAACATAACGTGTGCATGGGTCTTTATAGTAGGATGATTTATAATCCTTTGGGTATATACCCAGTAATGGGATTGCTGGGTCAGATGGTATTTCAGTTTCTAGATCCTTGAGGAATCGCCACAGTGTCTTCCACAATGGTTGAACTAATTTACACTCCCACCAACAGTGTAAAAGTGTTCCTATTTCTCCACAGCCTCACCAGCATCTGTTGTTTCCTGACTTTTTAATATCGCCATTCTAACTGGCATGAGATGGTATCTCATTGTGGTTTTGATTTTCATTTCTCTAATGACCAGTGATGATGAACTTTTTTTCCTATGTTCGTTGGCCGCATAAACATCTTCTTTTGAGAAGTATCTATTCAAATCCTTTGCCCACTTTTTGATGGGGTTGTTTGTTTGTTTGTTTTTGTAGATTTGTTTTAAGTTCCTCATAGATTCTGGATATTAGCCTATTGTCAGATGGATAGATTGCAAAAATTTTCTCCCATTCTGTAGGTTGCCTGTTCACTCTGATGATAGTTTCTTTTGCTGTGCAGAAGCTCTCTAGTTTAATTAGATTCATTTGTCAATTCTGGCTTTTGTTGCCATTGTTTTTGATGTTTTAGTCTTGAAGTCTTTGCCCATGCCTGTGTCCTGAACGGTATTGCCTAGGTTTTCTTCTAGGTTTTTTATGGTTTTAGGTCTTATGTTTAATTAAGTCTTTAATCCATCTTGACTTAATTTTTGTATAAGCTGTAAGGAAGGGATCCAGTTTTAGCTTTCTACATATGGCTAGCCAGTTTTCCCAGCACCATTTATTAAATAGGGAATCCTTTCCCCATTGCTTGTTTTTGTCAGATTTGTCAAAGATCAGATGGTTGTAGATGTATGGCATTATTTCTGAGGCCCTCTGTTCTGTTACATTGGTCTATATATCTGTTTTGGTACCAGTACCATGCTGTTTTGGTTACTGTAGCCTTGTAGTATAGTTTGAAGTCAGGTGGCATGATGCCTCCAGCTTTGTTCTTTTTCTTTAGGATTGTCTTGGCTATGAGGGCTCTCTTTTGGTTTCATATGACATTTAAAGTAGTTTTTTCTAATTCTGTGAAGAAAGTCGATGGTAGCTTGATGGGGATAGCATTGAATCTGTAAATTACTTTGGGCAGTATAGCCATTTTCACGATACTGTTTCTTCCTATCCATGAGCATGGAGTGTTTTTCCATTTGTTTGTCTCCTCTCTTATTTCTTTGAGCAGTGGTTTGTAGTTCTCCTTGATAGGTCCTTCACATCCCTTGTAAGTTGTATTCCTTGGTATTTTATTTCCTCTGTAGCAGTTGCGAATGGGAGTTCACTCATGATTTGGCTCTCTGTTAATCTGTTATTGGTGTATAGGAATGCTTGTGATTTTTGCACATTGTTTTTTGTATCCTGAGACTTGCTAAAGTTGCTTATCAGCTTAAGGAGATTTTGGGTTGAGACAATGGGGTTTTCTAAATATACGATCATGTCATCTGCAAACAGAGACAATTTGACTTCCTCTCTTCCTATCTGAATACCCTTTATTTCTTTCTCTTGCCTGATTGCCCTGGCCAGAACTTCCAAGACTATGTTGAATAGGAGTGATGAGAGAGGGCATTCTTTGTCTGGTACCAGTTTTACTTCCAGCTTTTGCCCATTCAGTATGATGTTGGCTCTGGGTTTGTCATAAATAGTTCTTACTATTTTGAGATACATTCCATCAGTACCTAGTTTATTGAGAGTTTTTAGCATGAAGGGGTGTTGAATTTTATTGAAGATCTTTTCTGCATCTATCCAGATAATCATGTGGTTTTTGTCATTGGCTCTGTTTATGTGATGGATTACATTTATTGATTTGTGTATGTTGAACCAGCCCTGCATCTCAGGGATGAAGCCAACTTGATCGTGGTGGATAAGATTTCTGATGTGCTGCTGGATTCGGTTTGCCAGTATTTTATTGAGGATTTTTGCATCGATGTTCATCAGGGATATTGGCCTGAAATTTTCTTTTTCGTTGTTGTGTCTCTGCCGGGGTTTGGCATCAGGATGATGCTGGCCTCATAAAATGAGTTAGGAAGCATTTCCTCTTTTTCTATTGTTTGGAATAGTTTCAGAAGGAATGGTACCAGCTCCTCTTTGTACCTCTGGTAGAATTCGGCTGTGAATCCGTCTGTTCCTGGGCTTTTTTCGGTTGGTAGGCTATTACTGCCTTAATTTCAGAACTTGTTGGTCTATTCAGGGATTTGACTTTTTCTGGTTTAGTCTTGGGAGGGTATATGTGTCCAGGAATTTATCCATTTTTTTTCTAGATTTTCTAGTTTATTTGCACTGAGGTGTTTGTAGTATTCTCTGATGGTAGTTTGTATTTCTGTGGGATCAATGTTGATATCTCCTTTATCATTTTTTTTGTGTCTATTTGAGTCTTCTCTCTTTTCTTCTTTATTAGTGTGGCTAGCAGTCTAGCTTGTTAATTCAAAAAACCAGCTTCTGGATTCATTGCTTTTTTTGAAGGGTTTTTCATGTCTCTATCTCCTTCAGTTCTGCTCCGATCCTAGTTATTTCTTGTCTTCTGCTAGCTTTTGAATTTCTTTGCTCTCACTTCTCTGGTTCTTTCGATTGTGATGTTTGGGTGTCGATTTCAGATCTTTCCAGCTTTCTGATATGGGCATTTAGTGCTATAAATTTCCCTCTAAACACTGCTTTAGCTGTGTCCCAGAGATTCTGGTACGTTATCTCTTTGTTCTCCTTTGTTTCAAAGAACTTCTTTATTTCTGCCTTAATTTAGCTATTTACTCAGTAGTCATTCAGGAGCAGGTTGTTCGATTTCCATGTAGTTGAGCGGTTTTGAGTGAGTTTCTTCATCCTGAGTTCTAATTTGATTGCACTGTGGTCTGAGAGACTGTTTGTTATGATTTTCATTCTTTGGCATTTGCTGAGGAGTGTTTTACTTCCAATTACGTGGTCAATTTTGGAATAAGTGCTATGTGGTGCTGAGAAGAATGTATATTCTGTTGATTTGGGGTGGAGAGTTCTGTAGATGTCTATTAGATCTGCTTGATCCAGAACTGAGTTCAAGTCCTGAATATTGTTGTTAATTTTCTGTCTCATTGATTTGTCTAGTATTGACAGTGGGGTGTTAAAGTCTCCTACTATTATTGTGTGGCAGTCTGAGTCTCTTTCTAGGTCTCTAAGAACTTGCTTTATGAATCTGGGTGCTCCTGTATTGGGTGCATATATATTTAGGATAGTTAGCTCTTCTTGTTGCATTGATCCCTTTACCATTATGTAATAATGCCCTTCTTCGTCTTTTTTGATCTTAGTTGGTTTAAAGTCTGTTTTATCAGAGACTAGGATTGCACCTCTTGCTTTTTTTTGCTTTCCATTTGCTTGGTAAATATTGCCTTCATCCCTTTTTTTTGAGTTTTTGTGTGTCTTTATACATGAGATGGGTCTCCTGAATACAGCATACTGATGGGTCTTGTCTCTTTACCCAATTTGCAGTCTGTCTTTTTATTTATTTATTTTTTTGAGATGGAGTTTTGCTCTTGTTGCCCAGGCTGGAGTGCAATGGCGTGGTCTTGGCTCACTGCAGCCTCCGCGTCCTGGGTTCAAGTGATTCTCCTGCCTCAGCCTCCCGAGTAGCTGGGATTATAGGCATGTGCCACCATGCCTGGCTTATTTTGTATTTTTAGTAGAGATGGGATTTCTCCATGTTGGTCAGGCTGGTCTTGAACTCCCGACCCCAGGTGATTCACCTGCCACAGCCTCCCAAGGTGCTGGGATTACAGGTGTGAGCCACCGCGCCCAGCCCAGTCTGTGTCTTTTAATTGGGGCATTTAGCCCATTTACATTTAAGGTTAACATTGTTATGCGTGAATTCGATCCTGTCATTATGATGCTAGCTGGTTATTTTGCCCGTTAGTTGATGCAGTTTCTTCATAGATAGTGTCGATGGTCTTTACAATTTGGGATGTTTTTGCAGTGGCTGGTACCGGTTTTTCCTTTCCATGTTTAATGCTTCCTTTAGGAGTTCTTGTAAGGCCTGGAGGTGACAAAATCTCTCAGCATTTGCTTGTCTGTAAAGGATTTTATTTCTCCTTCGCTTATGAAGCTTAGTTTGGCTGGATATGAAATTGAGTTGAAAATTATGTTCTTTAAGTATGTTGAATATTGGCCCTCACTCTCTTGTGTCTTTTAGGGTATCTGCAGAGAGATCTGCTGTTAGTCTGATGGGCTTCCCTTTGTGGGTAACCCGACCTTTCTCTCTGGCTGCCCTTAACGTTCTTTCCTTCATTTCAACCTTGGTGAATCTGATGATTATGTGTCTTGGGGTTGCTCTTCTCGAGGAGTATCTTTGTGGTGGTCTCTGTATTTCCTGAATTTGAATGTTGGCTTGTCTTGCTAGGTTGGGGGAAGTTCTCCTGGATAATATCCTGAAGTTTGTTTTCCAACTTGGTTCCATTCTCCCCGTCACTTTCAGGTACATCAGTCAAATGTAGGTTTGGTCTTTTCACATAGTCCCGTATTTCTTGGGGGCTTTGTTTGTTCCTTTTCATTCTTTTTTCTCTAATCTTGTCTTCATGCCTTATTTCATTAAGTTGATCTTCAATCTATCCTTTCTTCCACTTGATCGATTTGGCTATTGATAATTGTGTTTGCTACATGAAGTTCTCGTGCTGTGTTTTTCAGTTCCATCAGGTCATTTATGTTCTTCTCTAAACTGGTTATTCTAGTTAGCAATCCCTCTAACCTTATTTCAAGGTTCTTAGCTTCCTTGCATTGGGTTAGAACATGCTTCTTTAGCTCAGAGGAGTTTGTTATAACCCACCTTCTGAAGCCTACTTCTGTCAATTTGTCAAACACATTCTTTGTCCAGCTTTGTTCCCTTGCTGGCAAGGAGTTGTGATCCTTTGGAGGAGAAGAGGCGTTCTGGTGTTTGGAATTTTCAACCTTTTTGCGCTGGTTATTTCTCATCTTCGTGGATTTATCTGTCTTTAGTTTTTGATGGTGACCTTCGGATGGGTTCTGTGTGGACGTCTTTTTTGTTGATGTTGATGCTATTCCTTTCCGTTTGTTAGTTTTCCTTCTAAAAGTCAGGTCCCTTTGCTGCAGGTCTGCTGCAGTTTGCTGGAGGTCCACTCCAGACCCTGTTTGCCTGGGTATCACCAGCAGAGGCTGCAGAACAGCAAAGATTGCTGCCTCTTCCTCCCTCTGGAAGCTTCGTCCCGGAAGGGTGCCCTCCAGGTGTCAGCCGGAGCTCTCCTGTGTGAGGTGTCTGTTGACCCCCGATGGGAGGTGTCTCCTAGTCAAGAGGCACGGGGGTCAGGGGCCTACTTGAGGCAGTCTGTCCCTTAGGAGAGCCCGAGTGCTCTGCTGGGAGATCTACTGCTCTCTTCAGAGCCAGCAGGCAGTGATGTTTAAGTCTGCTGAGGCTGCACCCATAGCCGCCTCTTCCCCTAGGTGCTCTGTCCCAGGGAGATGGGAGTTTTATGTATAAGCCCCTGACTGGTGGGGCTGCTACCTTTCTTTCAGAGATGCCCTGCTCAGAGAGGAGGAATCTAGAGAGGCAGTCTGGCTATAGCGGCTTTGCAGAGATGTGGAGGTCTCCACCCAGTTAGAACTTCCTGGAGGCTTTGTTTACACTGTGAGGGAAAAACCGCCTACTCAGTCCTCAGTAGTGGTGGACGTCCCTCCTCCCACTAAGCTCGAGCACCCCGGGTAGACTTCAGACTGCTGTACTGGCAGTGAGAATTTCAAGCCAGTGGATCTTAGCTTGCTGGGCTCTGGGGGTTGGATCCACTGAGCTAGACCACTTGGCTGCCTGGCTTCAGCACCCTTTCCAGGGGAGTGAACAGTTCTGCCTCGCTGACTTTCCAGGTGCCACTGGGGTGTGAAAAAAAACTCCTGCAGCTAGCTCGGTGTCTGCCCAAATGGCCGCCCAGTTTTGTGCTGGAAACCCAGGGCCCTGGTGGTGTAGGCACCTGAGGGAATCTCCTGGTCTGCGGGTTGCGAAGACTGTGGGAAAAGCATAGTATTTGGACCAGAATGCACCATTCCTCATGGCTTCCCTTGGCTGGAGGAGGGAGTTCCCCGACCCATTGTGCTTCCTGGGTGAAGTGATTCCCCACCCTGGTTTGGCTTTGCCCTTGGTGGGCTGCACCTACTGTCTAATCAGCCGCAGTGAAATGAGCCGGGCACCTCAGCTGGAAATGGAGAAATCACTCATCTTCTGTGTTGGTCTCGCTGGGAGCTGCAGATGGAGCTGTTTGATCTTGCCAGCCACCTTCCTCCTGCCTTTCTTCACCCTTTTCATGGTACTGTCCAGCTTAAGAAGGAAGTCTTGTTTTTCCTGCTGCTTACAGAGCAGTTTCACCCGTTCTGGCTGGTGGGAAAGGCCTCTTCCCATCGGACCCCATCGTGAGTCGTGGCTGGAGCCCCGTTCTTCCTGCGGGGCTCCTCTTCTTGCCTGCTGGTCCTTAGGAATGAGGAGTCAGGAATGCTAGGAAGCAGCTGTAGATTCAGTTCACTCTGGGATGAGACATAGCCCAGGAGGGGGCCTAGTAGTCCTGGGCCCGCTCTGTACCTCCGAGGCTGGGGAGTGTCTCTGGTCTGATACGGTATTACGTGGGGCCCTGTGCAGTGGGTCCTGCTGCCAGCTGTTGGGTAGTGGTGCCTGCTGAAGCCCTATGGCCTGGAGAAGGCAACACTCAGATGCAGAATGCAGGTCTGCTCTTGGAAAAGTGAATTGCTGGCCCTTCCAGGCTGCAAGGGGTCTATTGTAGTTACCTTGCTGTCAAGTGATTGGCTAGTCTTCTCAAGGACGGTGCCATATTAGGAGTCAGCACTGGTCTTGGCAGGTGGTAGTCTGTGCTCTTAGTCTCCATACCTGCCTACCTCTAGCTGCTTCATGTGTGCGCCTGTTGTCCTGGCCTGAGAGTGGCTGATGGCAGAGTTTGTCTGCATTCCCACTTGACCCACTGTTAACCGTGCCCAGGCTTTCCCCTTTGCCATCTGTGGTCGTCAGGGGCCTTTTTGTGGCTGTAGAGAGGAGTTTGGTGGGCTGCTGGTGCCCTGGTGGCGGCTCGTGCAGGCTCGGTCCCAAAACACAAACCCGTCTTACAGGTGCACTCGGCCTTATGCCCTGGAGTGAGTGGCAGAACCCAGCTTGTGACGGGCAGTTCTGAACGCACTGTCAGCAGTCGTGCAGTGCCCTGTGCACATCAGGGGCTGTTGTTAATGTCATGTGATTCTCTGTGGCTCTAGAGTCCCAGAATCTTGCGTCGTGCTCTCCCACCTGACTTGCCAGAGACTTCTGTGGCGTGTTCTCCCTTCACTGATACCTGTAAGGCCGTGGGGTGTGATGTCCCCTCCCTTTCCCAGTGCATACTCATCTGTGAACGTAGCTGGTGGTCCCTCTGGGAATGACTGGGGCATTGCCATGCATGCTCACCTTAGTGTTGCTGGTCCCAGAGACGGCATTGTTGGGAGGAAATACGGACACAAACAGTTTCACAGCTATTCATATGCATGTGGCGGGCACAGAAGCAGTGACTTGCTGAATAACTAGAAATAGGGACTCATACACCCTGCGTCAACAGGGAGAGGCAGGGAGAGAAGAAGCTTGTATGGGAAGGACAAATCAGTTTCCTCAGGAAAGGCAGATAGGTTCATAGGGTAGCAGAACCGAAGGGAGCCGAACCGAGTAGAAAGTGTGTGGCGATGTGTGTCTGCAGAACGGATAGAAAGTGTGTGATGACGTGTGTCTTGAGAATGGGGTAGAAAGTGCATGACAATTTGTGTCTGTAGAACAGGGTAGAAAGTGCGTGGTGATGTGTGTCTGCAGAACAGATACAAAGCGTGTGGTGACAGGTCTCTGCAGAATGGGTAGAAAGTGCGTGGTGACGTGTGTCTGTAGAACGGGAGAAGCGTGGCGACGTGTGGCTACAGAATGGTAGAAAGTGTGTGATAACGTGTGTAGAACGGGCAGAAAGTGCTTGATGTGTGTCTGTAGAATGTGTGTCTGTAGAATGGGTAGAAAGTACGTATTGATGTGTGTCTGTAGAACGGGTAGAAAGTGTGTGGTGACATGTCTGTAGAACGGGGTAGAAAGTGCGTGATGACGTGTGTCTGTAGAATGTGTGTCTGTAGAATGGGTAGAAAGTGCATGATGACGTGTGTCTGTAGAACCAGTAGAAAGTGTGTGGTGATGTGTGTCTTAGAACAGGGTAGAAGGTATGTGGCAATGTGTGGCTGCAGAATGGGTCGAAAGTGCGTGGTGACGTGTGTCTGTAGAACGTTAGAAAGTGCGTGGTGACGTGTGTCTGTAGAGTGGGGTAGAAAGTGTGGTGATGTGTATCTGTAGAACAGGGTTTAGAAGGTAGATGATGTGTGGCTGCGGAATGTGTAGAAAGTGCGTGGTGACATGTGTCTGTAGAACAGGGTAAAAAGTGCGTGGTGACATATCTGTAGAAAGGGGTAGAAAGTGCATGGTGACGTGTCTGTAGAACGGGGTAGAAAGTGCGTGGTGACGTGTGTCGGTAGAACAGGGTAGAAGGTACGTGGCAATGTGTGGCTGCAGAATGGGTAAAGGTACGTGGTGACGTGTTTCTGTAGAACAGGGTAGAAGGTGCGTGACGATGTGTGGCTGCGGAATGGGTAAAGGGACATGGTGACGTGTGTCTGTAGAACAGGGTAGAAGGTGCGTGACGATGTGTGGCTGCGGAATGGGTAAAGGGACGTGGTGACGTGTCTCTGTAGAACAGGGTAGAAGGTGCGTGGCGATGTGTGGCTGAGGAATGGGTAAAGGGACGTGGTGACGTGTGTCTGTAGAACAGGGTAGAAGGTGCGTGGCGATGTGTGGCTGCCGAATGGGTAAAGGGACCTGGTGACATGTGTCTGTAGAACAGGGTAGAAGGTGCGTGGCGATGTGTGGCTGCGGAATGGGTAAAGGGACGTGGTGACATGTGTCTGTAGAACAGGGTAGAAGGTGCGTGGCGATGTGTGGCTGCGGAATGGGTAAAGGTACGTGGTGACGTGTGTCTGTAGAACAGGGTAGAAGGTGCGTGGCGCTGTGTGGCTGCGGAATGGGTAAAGGGACGTGGTGACGTGTGTCTGTAGAACAGGGTAGAAGGTGCGTGGCGATGTGTGGCTACGGAATGGGTGAAGGGACGTGGTGACGTGTGTCTGTAGAACAGGGTAGAAGGTACGTGGCGATGTGTGGCTGCGGAATGGGTAAAGGGACGTGGTGATGTGTGTCTGTAGAACAGGGTAGAAGGTATGTGGCGATGTGTGGCTGCGGAATGGATAAAGGGACGTGGTGACGTGTGTCTGTAGAACAGGGTAGAAGGTACGTGGCGATGTGTGGCTGCGGAATGGATAAAGGGACGTGGTGACGTGTGTCTGTAGAACAGGGTAGAAGGGGTGTGGTGATGTGTGGCTGCGGAATGGGTAAAGGGACGTGGTGACGTGTGTCTGTAGAACAGGGTAGAAGGTGCGTGGCGATGTGGCTGCGGAATGGGTAAAGGGACGTGGTGACGTGTGTCTCTGTAGAACAGGAGAGGTACGTGGCAATGTGTGGCTGCGGAATGGGTGAAGGGACGTGGTGACGTGTGTCTGTAGAACAGGGTAGAAGGGGTGTGGTGATGTGTGGCTGTGGAATGGGTAAAGGGACGTGGTGACGTGTGTCTCTGTAGAACAGGAGAGGTACGTGGCAATGTGTGGCTGCGGAATGGGTGAAGGGACGTGGTGACGTGTGTCTGTAGAACAGGGTAGAAGGGGTGTGGTGATGTGTGGCTGTGGAATGGGTAAAGGGACGTGGTGACGTGTGTCTGTAGAACAGGGTAGAAGGTGCGTGACGATGTGTGGCTGTGGAATGGGTAAAGGGACGTGGTGACGTGTGTCTTTAGAACAGGGTAGAAGGTATGTGGCGATGTGTGGCTGCGGAATGGGTAAAGGGACGTGGTGACGTGTGTCTGTAGAACAGGGTAGAAGGTGCGTGGCGATGTGTGGCTGCGGAATGGGTGAAGGGACGTGGTGACGTGTGTCTGTAGAACAGGGTAGAAGGGGTGTGGTGATGTGTGGCTGCGGAATGGGTAAAGGTACGTGGTGATGTGTGTCTGTAGAACAGGGTAGAAGGTATGTGGCGATGTGTGGCTGCGGAATGGATAAAGGGACGTGGTGACGTGTGTCTGTAGAACAGGGTAGAAGGGGTGTGGTGATGTGTGGCTGCGGAATGGGTAAAGGGACGTGGTGACGTGTGTCTGTAGAACAGGGTAGAAGGTGCGTGGCGATGTGGCTGCGGAATGGGTAAAGGGACGTGGTGACGTGTGTCTCTGTAGAACAGGAGAGGTACGTGGCAATGTGTGGCTGCGGAATGGGTGAAGGGACGTGGTGACGTGTGTCTGTAGAACAGGGTAGAAGGGGTGTGGTGATGTGTGGCTGCGGAATGGATAAAGGGACGTGGTGACGTGTGTCTGTAGAACAGGGTAGAAGGTGCGTGGCGATGTGTGGCTGCGGAATGGGTAAAGGGACGTGGTGACGTGTGTCTCTGTAGAACAGGAGAAGGTACGTGGCGATGTGTGGCTGCGGAATGGGTGAAGGGACGTGGTGACGTGTGTCTGTAGAACAGGAGAAGGTACGTGGCGATGTGTGGCTGCGGAATGGGTGAAGGGACGTGGTGACGTGTGTCTGTAGAACAGGGAGAAGGTACGTGGACGATGTGTGGCTGCGGATGGGGTGAAGGCCGTGGTGATGTGGTGTCCTGTAGAACAGGAGAGGTACGTGGCGATGTGTGGCTGCGGAATGGGTGAAGGGACGTGGTGACGGGGTGTCTGTTAGAACAGGAGAGGTACGTGGGCGATGGTGGCTGCGGAATGGGTGAAGGGACGTGGTGACGTGTGTCTGTAGAACAGGAGAAGGTACGTGGCGATGTGTGGCTGCGGAATGGGTGAAGGGACGTGGTGACGTGTGTCTGTAGAACAGGAGAAGGTACGTGGCGATGTGTGGCTGCGGAATGGGTGAAGGGACGTGGTGACGTGTGTCTGTAGAACAGGAGAGGTACGTGGCGATGTGTGGCTGCGGAATGGGTGAAGGGACGTGGTGACGTGTGTCTCTGTAGAACAGGAGAGGTACGTGGCGATGTGTGGCTGCGGAATGGGTGAAGGGACGTGGTGACGTGTGTCTGTAGAACAGGAGAAGGTACGTGGCGATGTGTGGCTGCGGAATGGGTGAAGGGATGTGGTGACGTGTGTCTGCAGATGCACATGGGCTTCTCTGGTACTTTTGGGCAGGAAGTCTGCCCCAGAGGGGATTTTGGCACCTCTCTTTCCGAGGTTTCTGCCCCTGGTCAGATAAGAGAAGCTCTGAAAAAGCTGTTTTTTGAGTCTGTTGGATAGTAAATGTCAAAATAATTTTTTTATTTTTATTTTTTAGACAGGGTCTTGCTCTGTCACCCAGGCTGGAGAGAAGTGGCATGATCTCAGCTCCCTGCAACCTCCACCTCCTGGGTTCAAATGATTCTCCTGCCTCAGCCTCCTGAGTAGCTGGGATTACAGGTGCACACCACCACGCCTGGCTAATTTTTGCATTTTTTAGTAGAGACAGGGTTTCGCCATGTTGGCCAGGCTGGTCTAGAACTCCTGACCTCAGGTGATATGCCCACCCTGGCCTCCCAAAGTGCTGGGATTACAGGCGTGAGCCACCGCACCCGACTATCAAAATAATTTTTATGCCACTAGGATGTAATTCGGATCCGTCCAGCATGGCATATCGAATTCCAGTGGGGGTGCAGCGGCCCTTAGCATCCAGTCATCCTTGCTTGGTTTCTTCTCATGGGATAAGCTCACCAGTGCCCTTGTTGGCCCTGCATTTTGTGCCTAGTGAAACAGGGCCCTGTTCTCAATTCTGTGACTCTGCTGACAGGCCCCATGGCTGCCCCTCCAGCCTTGCCATTTACCATAGTCGCTGCAGCCACCTGGTTTCTGATACCTCTGTGAAGCCTCTCACTTTGGAACTCTGTCTCCCTCTTGCCACGGTGATTGCTTCCCTACCAATCCAATTGTTGCTTCAGACAGCCCCGGTGTACTGAAAGGGGCGACCACAGGGCTGCCTGGTGCTGCTGTGGGTACCTTTCTGACTGGCACGCTCCCCATGCTTCTGCTGTGTGTGTGTGTGTTGGGAGGGGGAGTCCTGGCCCCTCCTCTACTGTCCCATGGTAGTTACGGTACTTCTCCCTTACTTGATAAGGGCCTCCTGTTAATACGTGTGCATCATCACTCCGTTCCTGCCAAATCCTGTGCTCAGGGGTCCTCCCAAATGGACACATTCTTCCTCAACCCGCTCCCTTGACAGAGGCCCTGAGTCCAGCACTCGCAGCCTCCCCTGGCTGCTGAAACTGGCTGGCTACACCCCGCAACTCCACGGGGTGGGTGGGTGTGTGGCTCTTTTCTCCCAGGCAAGGGCTTTGTTGGATATCACCCTTGGTTATAGGCCTGGTGACCGGGAGGGAAGATGGGAGCAGGTCCTATTGAAGATTAAAAGTGTATATATTTAAGGTGTACAGCATAATGTTTTGATACACGTATACATAGTGAACTGATTACCACGGTCAAGCTGGTTAACGTCCATCTCTTCACATAGTTACCTTTGTATCTGGTGAGAACACTTACAATCTCTCAGCAGACTTCAAGTATACAACACAGTATTGCTAACTATATTCCCATCCTGCCTTACTCACCTTAAAATGGAAACTTGGTACCCTTTGACCATCATCTTCTTATTCCCCTCACCCTCCAGCCCCTGGCAAACACTTCTCTGTTTCAGTTCTACTTTTTAGATTCCACATATACTTGTGATCAAGCAGTATTTTTCTTTCTGTGTCTGGCTTATTTACTGTACATAATATCTTCCAGGTCCATTTGTGTTGTCACAAATGACAAGACTTCCTTCTCTTGAGGTTGAGTAATATTCCATTGTATGTCTCTGTATAGCACAATTTCTTTATTCATCTGTTGACAAACGGATTGATTATGTATCTGGGCAATCATGAATCGTGCTGCAGTAAACATGGGAGTGCGGATAACTCTTAACGACATTGATTTCATTTCCTTTGGATATATACCCAGAAGAGGGATTGCTGGATCATGTGGTAATTCTATTTTCAGTTTTTTTGAGTAACCTCCATATGTTTTTCAGAATGGCTATGCCAATTTGTGTTCCCACCAACAGTACACAAAGGTTCACCTTTTCTCCACATTCTCCTCAATACTCATCTCTTGTCTTTTTGATAATAGCCATCCTGACAGGTGTGAGTGATGCCTTATTGTGGTTTTGATTTGCATTCCCTGATGATTGGTCGTGTTGAGCAGCTCTTCACATACCTATCGGTCACCTGTATGTCTTCTTTGGAAAAAATGCCTATTTAAGACCTTAGCCTGTTTTTTATTTGGGTTATTTGTATTTTTGCTGTTGAGTTGAGTTATTTATGTATTTTGGATGCTAACCTCTGATCAGCCATACTGTTTGTAAATAGTTTCTCAGTCTGTGGGCTGCTAGTTTGTTTTGTTTGTTTCTTTTGCTTTGCAGAACCTTTTTCATTTGGTGTCGTTCCTGTGGTTTATTTTTGTTTTCATTAGTTGTACTTCTGGTGTGATAATCAAATAACTGCCAAGGCTGATGTCAAGGAGCTTGTTTCTCTAGAGTTTTACAGTTTCAGGTCTTAATTAAACTAATCACTCTTAGTTTAAGTCTTCAGTCCATTTTGAGTTGATTTTTGTATACGGTGTGAAGTAAGGGTCCAGTTCGTTCTTCTACATCTGGTTATCCAGTTTTCCCAGTAACATTATTGAAGCCACTATCCTTTCCCCATGGTGTATTTTTGGCACCTTTGTCAAAGATTAGTGAACCATATATCTCAGTTCTGTTTCTTTGGCTTGCGTCTGTGTCTGTGCCAGTACGATACCGTTTTACTGCAGCTTCGTGCATGATTTGAAGTCAGGAAGTGTGATGCTTTACCTCTGTTGTTCTTTCTCAAGATCACTGTGGCTATTTTGGGTCTTTTGTGGTTCCATACAGATTTTAGGTTTGTTTTTCTGTTTTGGTGGAAAATGCCATTGGGATTTTGATAGGGATCGCAGTGAATTTGGAGGTCATTTTTGGTAGTATGGACATTTTGACAATATCACTTCAATCCATGAATGTGGGATATCTTTACACTAATTTTGTCATCTCAGTTTCTTTCATCAGTGTTTCATCGTTTTCAGTGTACAGATCTTTTAGTCATTGGTTATATTTATTCCTAAATATTTGTTCTTTTTGATGCTATTATAAATTGGATTGTTTTCTTGATTTCTTTTTTAGATAGTCAATTGTTAGTGTATAGAAATGCTACAATTTTTTTATGTTGATTTTGTAGCCTGCAACTTGACTGAATTTGTTGATTAGCTCTAACACTTATTTTATGGAGCCTTCAGAGTTGCCTGTGTATAGGACCTTGGATCTGCAGTGAAACAATTTTATTTCTTCCTTTCCAATTTAGATTTCCTTTTTTCTTTCTTTCTTATTTATTTATTTATTTTGACTAATTTATCTGACTAGAATTCCCAGTACTGTGTTGAACAGAAGAGGTGAGAGTGGGCTTGCTTGTCTTGTTCCAGATCTTAGAGGAAAAACTTTCAGTTTTCCCCCATTAATTATGGTACTGACTGTGGGCTTTTCATAAGTGGTTTTTGTTGTGGGGAGGTGAGCTCCTTCTATAACTGTTTCGTGTAGAGTTGTTTCTTTTAAATCATGAATAGATGTTGGACTTTGTCAGATGCGTTTTCTGCATACCGTTGAGATGATCTTGTGGTTTTTATCTGTAATTCTGTTAATGTGTTCTGCATTGATTTGCCTTTGTTGAACCAACCTGGCGTTCCAGGGAGGAATTCCAGTTAATCATGGTGTGTAGTCTTTTTGATGTAATGTTGAATTTGGTTTGTTAGTATTTTATTGAGGATTTTTACATCTGTGTTAATCAGAGATATTGGCCTGTAGTTTTCTTTCCTTCTGGTGTCTGTGTCTGCCTTTGGTATCAGGGTGATGCTGTCTTCATAAAATGAGTTTCAAAGTGTTTCCTCTTCTCTTTTTTGGAAGGATTTAAGAAGAATTGGTAGAATTAAGTAGTGAAGCCATGTGGTCCTGGGCTTTTTCTTTGTTGGGAGGTTTGTGATTATTGCTTCAATCTCTTTATTTATTACTATCTGTTTTTAGGCTTTAGATACCTTCTTTGTTCAGTCTTCATAGATTGTGTATTTCTAGAGATTTATCCATTTCTTCTGCATTATTCAGTTTGTTGGCATATAAGTGTTTGTAACAGGCCCTTGTGATCATTTTTATTTCTGAGGCATCTATTATAATATCTCCTTTTTCATTTCTGATTTTGAGTCTTCTTTTTCTTCATTAGTCGATTTTATCTTCACCAACTTAGTTTTGTTGATTTTTTTTCTATTGTTTTTCTCTATTTGATCTATTTCTGCTCTGATCTTTATTATTTCCTTCCTTCTGCTAACTTTGAGCTTAGTTTGTTCTCTCCTAGTCGTTGAGGTATGAAGTTAGGTTGTTATTTAAAGTCCTGCTTCTTTGTTAATGGAGGTGTTGATTGCTACAGAATTCCTTTTTTTTTCTTTTTTTTTTTTTTTATTAAAAAAAGAGAGACGGAATCTCACTATGTTGGCCAGATTTGTCTTGAACTGCTTGGCCTCAAGCAGTCGTCTCACTTCAGCCTCCTAAAGTGCTGGGATTATAGGTCTGAGCCACCACACCCGGCCCCAGACTTCCTTGTTAACACTGCATCACCCTAGTTTTGGTATGTTATGTACTGTTTCATTTGCCTTGAATACTTTTAAAATTCCCGTTTGATTTCCTTTTTTACTCAATGGTAGTTTAAGAATGTGTTGTTTAGTTTCCATGTATTTGTCAGTTATCCTGTTTTCTTGCCGTTACTCTTTTGAGACGGAGTCTCACTCCGTTGCCCAGGCTGGAGTGATCTCTTCTCACCGGAACCTGCGCCTCCCAGGTTCAAACGATTCTCCTGCCTCAGCCTCCCCAGTAGCTGGGACTACAGGCGCCTGCCACCACGCCCAGCTCATTTTTGTATTTTTAGTAGAGACAGCGTTTTCTTTTTTTGTTGTTGTTGTTTTTTGTTTTTTGAGACGGAGTCTCGCTCTGTCGCCCAGGCTGGGGTGCAGTGGCCGGATCTCAGCTCACTGCAAGCTCCGCCTCCTGGGTTTACGCCATTCTCCTGCCTCAGGCTCCCGAGTAGCTGGGACTACAGGCGCCCGCCTCGTCGCCCGGCTAGTTTTTTGTATTTTTTAGTAGAGACGGGGTTTCACCGTGTTAGCCAGGATGGTCTCGATCTCCTGACCTCGTGATCCGCCCGTCTCGGCCTCCCAAAGTGCTGGGATTACAGGCTTGAGCCACCGCGCCCGGCCTTTTAACTTTTATAATGGAATTAAAAGTGATGTGTCTACCACTGTTAGGGTAATACAGTATTATGTTTGTGTCTGTATATGTCCCTTGACCAGTAAGTTTCATGCTTTTTATGCTTTTGTGTTGCTATTTAGTGTTCTTTTGATTCAGTATGAAGAATTCCTTTTAGTCATTCTTGGAAGGCAGGTGCAGTGGTGATGAACTCCCTCAACTTTTGTTTGTCTGGGAATTTTTTTTTTTTTCCCTCTGTGTTTCTGAAGTATTGCTTTGCCAGATATAATGTTCTTGGAACATTATATCTGAACACCCATCTGAAAGGAAGGGTTTTTTCCCTTCCTTTCACCGTTTTGAATATATCATCCCATTTCTTTCTGGCCTGAAGGTTTCTGCCGAGAAATCTACTGATAGTCTAATGAGGGTTCCCATGTATGTGATGAATCACTTTTCTCTTGCTGCTTCCAGAATTCTTTTTGTCTTTGACAATTTGATTATACGTTCCTCGGGGAGCACATGTCATCTTGAGAGAGAGGCCTCTGTATCGTCTAAATATGGGGCCAGCAGGGATGCTGGCCCTTAACAGGGAGGGGAGCCCTCTTCTGTAGGCTCAAAGAATTTCAGGTAGTCAGAATCTGAGGTTCTCCAGGCCTAGAAGTTTGTATGCCACGAGTCATAGTCTCTTTCCTTCCCATCTAGGGTCTCACCTTGGCCTTGCAGCCTTCTTGGGTTGGGGGTTTAGCTTGCCTGGCAGCCATTCATTTCTGGTCCCGGCCCCTGGCTGCCAGAGAGCACAGCTCAGTGCCCTTGGCTTTTGGTCACACATTGCTGCTTCTCAACCTTCTTTGTCTTTTCCCTAGACCATCTGCAGAGCTCAGTGCAGCCGCCACCCCCTCGTCCTTACACTTCCCGCCTCCATGTTCACAACACATCACCTAGTGGATGCCCTCCCACTGGTCCCCACCATATGGCCCCACCTCTTGCCTTCTTGAGCTGCTCTTGGCACCACCTCCCATAGGTTAGTTCTCTGGGAAGCAGCCTTAGAGACAGAGTCACTGTTTGGGGCTGACCGTTTGGGAGAGAGGTGGGTGAGCAGGCATGGGCCAAGAAAGGGAATGGCGCCCACGCCAGGCTCAGCACCTCACCTGACCCCCAGGGGCTGGGGCTGAAGGGACCCGCCAGAACAGCTGCCCATGTGCTGGGCCTGGATAAGCGCCCTTCTGACCCTGCCTCGGCCCCTCGCTGACTGGGTGGCTCTCTGGAGCTGAGCCCCAAGCCTTCTCCTAGGAGCCTGGGTGGTGGGCGTCTTGTCTAGCACCAGGATTAGTGAAGGTGGCATGTGGTTTTGGAAGCAGCTCACCAGTGGAGGACTTTTGTGCGGGTGCTAGACGATGACCAAGACAGAGCCCATCAGTTGGGCTTACGCTTCCTCTCAGTTCTTCTTCTTATGTGTGTTGTGTCTTTTAATTTTAGTATTTATTTTGGTACAGTATTTGTAGTACTTGTTATTATAGAATACATTTGTTAAACTTGAAACCAGTTTTTTTTTTTTTTGGCAGAAGTTTGGTTTCAAGAAAAGGTTGAGTTGGTGCTTATAAAAGCTGCAGGTTTTTTCTGTGCTTTCAGTTAGTGTTGTAAGTAACGATGCAAAAACACTATTTCTGCAGCTAAAACAGTGTTACACCAGAAAAGCAGCCGGCCTCCTGTACCTATCTCCAACGCGACCAAACGCAGTTTCCTAGGCAGCCCTGCTGCAGGGACCCCGGCTGACCTGCAGCCCCCCGCGCAGCTGCCGGCGGAAGGCTGTCACAGGCACTACCTGCACCCCGAAGAACCTGAATACCTGTAAGTCTGTCTTTCTGCTTTCAGAATCAGTTCACCATCTTGTGTCCCTTTTTGTGTTAGTTTAAAATATTCATTGAAGTTACCTTTTTTAACATAAGCAATTTGTAGTAGCTTATGAAAGATTTTCTTTCTGCCACTGCCCTTCTGGCCACTCGGTCCCCTCTACAGAGGCCGGGAATGATACTAGCAGGAAATTCCTTTGAGGATGTGTACCTAATTCTAACATTGTTTATGGAACAGGTGTTTTTCTGTTCTCTTTTCCACCATGTGTTACACTGTTTAGGAAATGATCTAAAGATTAGAAAGTTGAATTGACAGTTTAGATGTGCTGTTTATGGTCTGATAGATAACGAGTGAAATCCTCTTGCATTTCAAATACTGTGAAGTCTTCAAAGAAGAGTATTCGTTTACTTCATTAACTTTGGGGAAGAATTAATTTGATTTGGTGAAAAAGTTTATAGAGCTGCTTAAAGGCTAAACAACTCTAGAAAAAGAGTTGTTTAAAAAGCGTTTTTTGGAAAACGAATTTTCATCACGAAGACCTAATTTGGATAACCATATCTGGGATAGATTGACTGTCCCAGAACTGGGGGAGGGGATGAAGGAACCTTCCCTTGGAGTAAGAGTGAGCTTTGTGTTTTGTGTGGTAGGAGGGCCCACAGCTGATTCCAGCCTGGAGCCAGTTAGCACACCTAGAGTGGATAAACATTGTTAGCATGTGGCGGTTTAAGATGAAAACACTATTTAAAAGTGATTTTAAATAATTCACATAAATGAATGGTTCAGTGAGACAGCATGGCGTAGAACGAACTCATTTGTTTCAGGTTGTTTGAGAGGAGCTAAAACCGGCGACCGTGTTGAGGGTTGGGATGCCGGGGCTGCTGGAGCCAGGAGGGAGGAGTTGAGAGGCCCTTGTGATACAGGCAGTGAGGCGGGTGCACAGCCAGGGGTGGGGCTTAGCTGAGGGAGGGGTTTGGATGTGTTCTGTGTTGGGGGGCTTTGAGACTGGTGTGTGTCCCCGGAGCTCAGAGCAGAGGTGGGGCGGTAACTCCGTGCCCGTGGGCACAGGCGGGGTCACTGAGTGAGGAGGATGCCTCAAGGCTGAGCCACCCCTCACATGAGCCAGCGCGGACACTTGGCATCCTTTCTCTGGTCTTTGCGTGTCTGTTGTTGAGCCCTGTGTGTGTGTGTGTGTGTGTGTGTGTGTGTGTGTGTGTGTGTGAGCACAAGAAGCTGGTGCCCCGTACACACTGCTCTGTGACCTGCTCTTTGCACCCAGCAGCCTGTGGTGAGAATTTTCCCACTTGGTGCATCCTACTCTGCCACAGTTTCAACAGCTACCCGGTCTTTCACGTCACAGGTGTGCTGTGAGCATCCGCTGTCCCCACGGTGTCCAGGCTGCAGGGTTTGCATTGTGGCCCTGACACAGGTCCCTGTGCCATTCATGCTCTGCCCAGCTTCCCCGGGCTCCCTACCCTGAGCCCCTGTCTCCGCAGCCCTTTCGCGTATGTGCTCCTGCACGCGTGCTCTCACTGTGTCTCTGTGGTGTCTGTGTCCTGACTCTGGTGTCCTCTGTCCGTCTTTGCCTCTTCAGGCCTAGGTGTGCTAACTCTGGTCCAGGGTGCTAAGCTGTCCCCTGCGATTTCCCCAGCCTGTCTGCACCTGGCAAATTATCCCTTTACCAAATTCTCCCCAAAGTGAAACAACCAAGATAGCTGCCCTGCAGTGCGAGCGTGCTTGTTTCTCGGGAGCTGGTGCCTGTAGGGTGGCAGGGGCTGCTGGGTGCCAGTCTCACGGGTGTTTCTCTGTCAGAACTGTGCAGTCCGCACACGTGTGACCTCAGCCTTTCCTGCACGTGCCGTTCTTCCCGGGATTGAGGCCCTCACACCCGTGCCTCTGTGTGCTCCTCTCATCATTCTTTCCCTTAAGCTGTAAGCCAAGGAATGGTAAAGGTGTGAGTGATTTTAGAGGTTTTTATAGATATTGCCATATTGTCCTCTAAAAATGTACATTTTTACCCTCCCACCCGCAGTGTGGGAATGTTCATGCTGCTCTCTGTGCTGGGTTTAAGTTACTCATCAGTATCTTCACAGTTGTGGCTTAGTACGGTGAGCATCATCCTTGTGGTCTATTTTCTCTCTGAAGTTCTCTCTCTCTCATTTTTTTATTGAGACAGTAATGTGCATTTTTGAAAACTGTTGCTTGTCAAAGGATCACTTTTTCTTTTTACTTTTGCTTATCTCAAAAAATCACTCTAATTGCACGCTTGGGTTTTGCTTTTCCCGTGGGAAGCTGGTTGTGTTGTAGATACACCGGAGAGTCGGTGTGCCCCTGTTCACGGTGTGTGGATGTCCATCCCAACTTGGAAGTTCTGGTACTCTTGGCTCATTTTTCCCGAACAGTCCGAGTTTCTCAAAACTTGGTGTGAATTCAGGATGGTCCTGTATACTCGTGCATTTGCTGTTGACCTTGAAGTTTGATAAAGGAGGGATTTTCCCTGTAATTCTTTTTCCATTTAGTGGGAAAGGAACTGCTGCCTTCAGCCCATCCCATCCTTTATTGCCACTGCGACAGAAACAGCAGAAATCCATACAGGGAGAGGACATCCCCGGTAAGAATGTTGTTTCCTCCTCGTCTTTTTTCCTTAATTTCTGGTGACTATAGATTAGTAAAATATTCCTCAAAATTAACTCATTTTATTCTGATGTAGTGATTTTTTTTTGTTTTGAGATGGATTCTTGCTCTGTAACCAGGCTCCCTGGTTCAAGCGATTCTCCTGCCTCAGCCTCCCACGTAGCTGGGGTTACAAGCACATACCACCATGCCCAGCTAATTTTTGTATTTTTAGTAGAGACATGGTTTCATCATGTCGGCCGGGATGGTCTGAATCTCCTAGCCTCGTGATCTGCCCACCTCGGCCTCCCAAAGTACTGGGATTACAGATGTGAGCCACTGTGCCTGGCCAATGTAGTCATTTTAGTTAAGACTGTGGCCAGATAAATTTTAACTTGTGTTGATGTAGCTCAGAATTTATAGTCTTGCAGTGAAAATATTGTTGACAGCGATTACTTTCTGTGTAGTAGACACAGAGTAACTGCGACATAAGCAGGAGCTCACTCATGCTGAAGCGCTCTCACAGTTCTGGTTACTTCGTTGGACCGGTCGCTGTTGAACCTTGTGTTACCATCAAAATGTGGGACAAGTGCGTAGTTTTGCCTCTCTGCTTTCCGTGAGGCCCTTCTAGTGTACTAACTTACGAGGCATTTTTCTGGAGAAATGGTCATACTGAAAGAATTTCGAGTGATAGAAAATTGGTTGCTTAACACTGTCTGTTTCCTCTGAACTGCAGATCAGCGACATCGATCGAATTCTTTGACCCGAGTTGATGGTCAGCCTCGAGGAGCAGCAATAGCATGGCCAGAAAAAAAAACCAGGTGAGTCTCTGTTTCAGCGAAGTTTCTGTTTGGAATGTTTTTTATACTAAACAGCAGTTCTTAAGATGTCACCCCGACTCCCTGAGGATCACCGAGACCCTTTTAGGGAGTCCCTGCGATCAGAATTATTTTTATAACAACACTAGGAAGTTACTGCCTCTCTGCAGCCTCACGCTTGTGAGTGTGCCGTGGGATTTTTCGGAGTCTGCACGCCATGTGGTGTGGCAGCAGGTGGAGTCAGGTATGAGGGTCCAGCCAGATCCCAGAGCTGTACAGGTGTCAAATAGTGCCTGCCCTTACACTGGAAACTTCCCTTCTGGAGAATATAGTCATTTGTCATGGAATGGACTAATTACTGTAATTTCAATCATTGTTTAGAAAATGAGCTTTAATTTCTAGGATGATAAATAGAGATTAATACTGATAAATAGAAACAAAAGCTCTTTGGGGTCCTCAGTAATTTTTAAGGGTATCAGGAGGTCCTGGGACTAGAGTGAGAATCACAAAGCTGAAATGATCTCTGATTTTCTTCTGCCTCGTGGAAGAATGAGTTTAAATCTCCTGCGTATGAGAGGCGTATTCTCGTTGCACGGCCGGCATTCTCACCCACCGGTCCGTGTTGGGGGTCTCTAGTGTATGCAGCAGCGCACCCAGTGGACCTTCCCTCTGTTTCAGGCCTGCGTCCCAGCCGACACCTTTTGCTCTCCATCACGCTGCGAGTTGTGAAGTGGATCCCAGCTCTGGCGACAGCATCAGCTTGGCCCGCTCCATCAGCAAAGACAGTTTGGCATCCAATGTTGTTAATCTGACCCCACAGAACCAGCCACACCCCACAGCCACAAAGACGCCTGGGAAGAGCCTCCTGAACAATGTCAGTATCGAGGATGAGGAAGAGGAGCTTGTGGCTATCGTTAGAGCAGACGTGGCTCCCCAGCAGGCTGACCTGGAGTTCCCCAGGGCCTCACCCCGGGCCTCAGGCCTTATAGCAAGTGCCCGGTCTCCGCAAGGACAACTGGACACCTCAGAAAGTAAGCCTGACAGTTTTTTCTTGGAGCCTTTGATGCCAGCGGTGCTTAAGCCAGCGAAAGAGAAGCAGGTGATCACCAAGGAGGATGAACGGGGGGAAGGGAGACCGAGGAGCATCACGTCCAGGAGGCCAAGCGAGGGCCCCCAGCCTTTGGTACGAAGGAAAGTGACTGGCAGTCGTGACTTGAATAGGACTTTTACCCCAATTCCATGCTCAGAATTTCCCATGGGCATCGACCCCACCGAGACAGGACCGCAGTCAGTGGAGACCATGGGAGAGGTGTGTGGGGGGCCTCTGGCCCTTGGCGGATTCGATCCATTCCCCCAGGGACCATCCACAGATGGCTTCTTCCTTCATGTAGACAGGGCTGATGAGGACACTGAGGGAAGGTTATATGTTAGTTGTTCAAAAAGCCCCAACTCCCACGATTCAGAGCCGTGGACTCTGCTCAGGCAGGATTCTGACTCGGATGTGGTGGACATAGAGGAAGCCGAGCATGATTTCCTGGGTGAGGCCCATCCTGTGGTTCTCAGCAGATACATCGGGGAGGAAGAGTCGGCTAAACTGCAGGAGGACATGAAGGTGAAGGAACATGAAGACAAAGATGATGCCAGTGGCCGCTCGAGCCCTTGCCTGAGCACAGCGTCTCAGATGAGCAGCGTCTCTGTGGCGAGTGGGAGTGTGAAGATGACCAGCTTTGCAGAGAGGAAGCTCCAGAGACTCAACAGCTGCGAGACCAAGTCCAGCACCAGCAGCTCCCAAAAGACCACACCAGATGCGTCCGAGAGCTGCCCGGCGCCTCTGACCACATGGAGGCAGAAGAGGGAGCAGAGCCCGGGCCGGCATGGCAGGGACCCCGCCAGCCTCCTGGCGTCTGAGCTGGTACAGCTGCACATGCAGCTGGAGGAGAAGCGCAGGGCCATTGAGGCCCAGAAGAAGAAGATGGAGGCGCTGTCGGCAAGGCAGCGCCTGAAGCTCGGCAAGGCTGCGTTCCTGCATGTGGTGAAGAAGGGCAAGGCCGAGGCTGCCCTGCCCCTCAGGCCGGAGCACTTTTCAAAGGAGTACTCTCAGCACAACGGAGAGGACTGTGGGGATGGCGTTTCCAAAACTGAAGACTTTCTCGTGAAGGAGGAGCAGAGAGAGGAGCTCCTTCACGAGCCTCAGGATGTGGACAAAGAGAGCCTGGCCTTTGCTCAGCAACATAAAGCAAAAGACCCTGTGGCTCTGCATGAGCTGGAGAGAAATAAGGTGATCTCCGCTGCCCTCCTGGAGGACACCGTTGGGGAGGTTGTCGATGTGAACGAATGCGACCTTTCCATCGAGAAGCTCAACGAAACCATCAGTACGCTGCAGCAGGCCATCCTGAAAATCTCTCAGCAGCAGGAGCAGCTTCTCTTGAAGTCTCCCACAGTCCCAGTGCCGGGCTCTAAGAGTAACTCGCAGGACCACAAAGTGAAGGCGCCAGTCCACTTTATGGAGCCACTCTCTCCTACGGGCGTGACTGGCCACCGCAAAGCCCCTCGGCTGGGTCAGGGCCGGAATTCCCGTTCCGGAAGGCCGGCGGAGCTGAAGGTCCCAAAAGACAGGCCACAGGGCTCCTCCCGAAGTAAAACCCCAACACCCAGTGTAGAGACGCTCCCGCACTTGCGACCCTTCCCTGCCAGCAGCCACCCTCGGACGCCCACGGACCCTGGCCTGGACGGTGCCCTGGAGCCCAGCGGTGACCCACATGGGAAGTGTCTCTTTGATAGTTACAGGCTCCACGATGAAAGCAACCAGCGGACACTTACTCTGTCCTCTTCCAAAGACACCAACATTCTTTCGGAGCAGATGAGCCTCAAAGAAGTTCTGGATGCGAGTGTGAAGGAGGCGGGGCCCAGCTCCTCAGATGTCTCGGGAAAAGAGAGCATCCCCGTGGAGGAGCCTCTGAGGAGCAGGGCCAGCCTCATTGAAGTGGACCTCTCGGACCTGAAGGCCCCCGACGAGGACGGGGAGCTGGCAAGCCTCGATGGCTCGGCGGACCTCATCAGTGAAGGCGACCAGAAGCCGGGGGTCGGCTTCTTCTTCAAGGTAAGGGATCAGTAGCATCTGTTTCAGGCACTTGTGATGTGTTGCCACCCTACGTGATTGTGAGGTAGAAAACACAGACCTGCGCCAGGCTGGCCAGCCGCTCCCGTAAGAGGCCAGGGGATGCGTGTGTTTAGCTTTGTGGGCCACAGAGTCTCTGTCCCGAGGACTCCACTTGGCCAGAAGCAGTCCTGGGCAGTACGAAGGCAAGCGAGCGTGGCGTGGCTGAGATGACTTTGTTATGAGCCCTAAAACTGGAATTTCATGTGATTTTCAACATTGTTCGTTTTGCTGGTTTTCCAGTCAAAACCCTGTTGTCGCCCCATCCTGCCCCAAAGTGTAAAAAGCGTTCATCGTTAGAATGCTCTGGCGGTGGCCAGGCCTGGCCTGTGGGCTAAAGTTTGCCAGCCTCTGATATAGCAACTTCAAAAAACATTTTTTGTACATCTTTCTTGTAATTTTTTTCCTTAGAGATGAAGGGAAGTGTAAACTGAACTGTTTTAATAGTCAGTGCATCACATGATGTTTCGCTGTGACGTTCGTCATCTCCTAAGATGATAAGACCATATTTTTGTTGTAGCTTTTCAATGTTGAGACAGATGTTGATACACAGTTACAGTATTGGGTGCAGTAATGTTCTGTACAGATCTGTGGCCTAGGAGCAGTGGCTGACCTCGCCGAGGCCTGTGGGGGGCGCTGCCAGCCAGGTGCGCACACACTCCATGATGCTCACAGGACAGCGAAGTCGCCTAAGAACCTATTTCTCAGAATGTTTTCTCTCGGCAAGGGACACGCAACTGTTTCTGCTTTGCCTCCAGGCAGTTATGAATTTGATTGAGAGGATACCAAATCATCAGGCGGATCTTAGCAAAAGAGGCAAGCTTATTTGGTGGTTGCACTTCTGAAATGTAAACAAATTAGTAACCAACTTCAATATTCTCTTTTTTGGGCTCTGTCGCCCACGCTGGAGTAAAACGGCATGATCTTGGCTCACTGCAACCTCTGCCTCCCAAGTTGAAACGATTCTCCTGCCTCGGCCTCCTGAGTAGCTGGGAGTACAGGCGTGTGCCACCATGCCCAGCTGATATTTTTTTTTTTTTTTTTTTTTTTTAAGTGGAGACAGGGTTTCGCCATATTGGCCAGACTGGTCTTGAACTCCTGACCTCAGGTGATCCACTCTCCTTGGCCTCCCAGAGTGCTAGGATTACAGGTGTGAGCCATCCCACCTAGCCAATTTTTGTATTTTTAGTAGAGACAGGGTTTCGCCATGTTGGGCAGGCTGGTCTCGAACTCCTGACCTCAAGTGATTCACCCACTTCAGCCTCCCAAAGTGCTGGGATTACAGGAATGAGCCACTGTGCCCAGCCTTGCTCTTATTTTGGAAATACACGTGTACTTTTTAAGGCAAATTGGATTTCACGTGAGATGTTTGAAAAGTTGGGTGATGCCTAGCGCCTTTGAAATGCGCCTGTTTGTCTTCATTCGTATTTTAGAGTCTGTAATGGTTAAAGAAAAGTGTAGAAGTCTTTATGCGTTAAACTTTTAAAGGTGTAGTGACAGTCGGCTGCTGGATCGAGTGCGGCCGTGTCGGGCTTCTGAGGGGGTTCCTGTCATACTCTGTGTGGCTTCTGTCTTGCAGGACGAACAGAAAGCGGAAGATGAGCTCGCCAAGAAGCGGGCGGCCTTCCTCCTGAAGCAGCAGCGCAAGGCCGAGGAGGCCCGCGTGCGCAAGCAGCAGCTGGAAGCAGAGGTGGAGCTCAAGCGCGATGAAGCCCGGTAAGCCTCCCGCTGCCAGGGAAAGCAGACTGGGCAGGAGCCTGGTGGGTCCCTGGCGGCCCCCGTCCCATTCCCAGCACTGGGCATGGACCATGGCAGTGAGTGCCTCAGAGGGTCGTACTCCTCCCATGGGTGACCTCCCTGAACTTTCACGGCCGCTGCTGATCTGCAGGGAGGACATGTGTTGCTGGTGGCCAGTGAGGCTGTGTGGCCTGGTGGCTCATCTGCAGGACTGCCCTTGCAGCCTCTGTGCCCGCTTGTGGAGGCTGGCCACCCTTGGTGCCAGCGGCTGGGGAGCACCCGAGAAACGCGCCTGGACAGGGCGCCGCGGCGCAGGCGTCGTGGAAGAAGCCCCGTGACCGAGCAGTGTCTGGGCCTGTGTTTCTCTCAGGCGCAAAGCTGAGGAAGACCGGGTCCGGAAGGAGGAGGAGAAGGCGCGGCGTGAGCTCATCAAGCAGGAGTATCTGCGGCGGAAGCAGCAGCAGATCCTAGAGGAGCAGGGGCTCGGCAAGCCCAAGTCAAAGCCGAAGAAGCCGCGGCCGAAGTCAGTGCACCGGGAAGAGTCGTGCAGCGACTCCGGCACCAAGTGCTCCTCCACCCGTAAGCGGCCCTGGCCCTCACGTGGGCAGCGCTTCCTTCCGTGGGCGGCGGCCTCACGTTCTTCAGCTCATTGCAGTTTTGTCAAGAGTGGTGTGAGGCGGGAAGGGTGGAGATGATTTTCCCTGTTTCACGGATGACAGTGTTGAGACCAGAGGCTCTGAGATGTGCAGCACATCCAGGCGCAGCCTGGCTCCCTGGGGCGGGGTGGCGTGGCGGCCTCTGGCCGAGCTCTGCAGGGCCAGGTGAGCGGAAAGGTACAGGGGACAGGTACGTGTCTGTCAGAATCTGTTCATGACCATCATCTGTTTCTGTCTCTGGCAGCTGATAACTTGAGCCGGACTCAGTCCGGCTCCAGCCTGTCCTTGGCCTCTGCGGCGACGACAGAACCCGAGAGCGTTCATTCTGGGGGCACACCCTCTCAGCGGTAAGGGACCTGAGACGGCCGCCGGCTGGAGGCTGGAGCACGTTGGGGAGGGGACAGGGTGGGACTTCCTGATTAAAAACAACGAGAAAGGCTTTGTAACTTTAGTTTTGATAAAATTTCACATTTACAGAACAGTTGCAATCATGTCATCAGGAATCCCAGTGCCCTTCACACTGGCTCCCCAACTGGTTAAACTTGGCAGCCTTTGCCTTATCACCCTCCCCTTTCCTCCACCCCACACATGCATGCCTGCTTCTTCATCATTATGAGTCCCTTGGAGTCCAAGCATGGTGGCTTACCCCCATGATTCCAGCACTTTTGGAGGCTGAGGCAGGAGGATCACTTAGGCCCTGGAGTTCCAGACCAGCCTGGACAACAGAGTGAGACCCCCATCTCTACAAAAAATACAAAAGAAAGTTAGCTAGGTGTGGTGGCATGCACCTATAGTCCCAGCTACTTGGGAAGCTGAGGTGGTAGCCTCGCTTGAGCCCAGGAAGTTGAGGCTGCAGTGAGCTATGCTCACACTACTGCACTCCAGCCTGGGCAACAGTGAGACGCTGCCCAAAACCCCAAAACCAAACAGAAGAAAACCACTCCGTTGGAGATGCCGGGCCTTTCAGAAGAAAACCACTCCGTTGGAGATGCCGGGCCTTTCAGAAGAAAACCACTCCGTTGGAGATGCGGGGCCTTTTTTGCTTTAATACTTCAGTGTGTATTTCCTGGAACGAGGAAGTTTTCTCGTGTAATCAGTTACCAAGCCAGCACTTTCATCCAATGTGCAGTCCCCATTCAGCTGTCCTCAGTTGTCTCAAGAGTGTCCCTGACAACCGTGGTGTTCCCTAGTCTAGGATCTGGTTTGGGGTGACGAATGGCCTTGAAGTGCCATGTCCCTTTAGTCTCCTTCCATCCAGAGCGGTTCCTTAACCTGTCTGTGCCTTTCTGGACCTTGACTTTTGGTAACCACAGGTCAGTTATCCTTCTGGCTGCCTCTCAGTTTCGGTTTCCTGTGATGAGACTGGGGCCTCACGCTTCTGACTGAGCAGCCCAGAAGCGAGCGTGTGTCTTTCTCAACGCAGCCTCTCTGGTGGGCCCTAGGACTGCTCCTGTGGTGAGAAAGTAACTTCGGGAGAGAGGCTGGGGACTGGTCTGGACCTCACTGGAACTGTCCACAGGGGCTTTAGTGATCACTGTGGAGCTCCTGCTCACCGCTTCCTCCACGTGTATTGTCAGCTCCCGTGGGAGAAAGGGCCTCCTCCGCCCATGTGTCCCTTTATTTTTATGTGCACACCGTGTGGCCTCTGTTCTCTCTGCACCTGTGGGCCATGTTTTCTTGCCTCTTCACCCGACTCATGGCTCCTTGTTGTCTCTGGGCTTTGTGGCGGATCCCTCCGAGGGACTGCAGATTCTGTTTGAGTTTTTGTTCTGGTGGTCAATTACCGTGGCTGGATTCAGACTCCAGCACTGTCTGCCTGCTGTGTTCAGCCTTTTGGCATCTTTGGTGCTCAGTGGAGACTCCCTGCAGGGTGGAGCTCAGGCCTTCCAGGGATCAGAGTCACTGGGGCCCAGGTTTTCAGACTCGGCCCACTGTGGCCCTTCCTTCCCTAGGCCTCATCCCTGGCTGGGCAGCAGCACAAGTGGTCCAAACTTCATCTTCTGGCTTCCTGAGCCAGCAGCACTGTGCCCTGTGCTGTGCCTGTGCCCTGCTCAAGGGAGTAGTGCCTCCAGCAAGGGCTGCGTGGAGGTGAACCCCTTCAGTGAAGGACTGACTCCCCTCTGTCCTCATCACTCCCTAGTACCTGAAGTGTTTGCTTTTATATTTTGCTCGGAGTGTCTGTACTGCGTGGAGGTTGTGGCGACTCGAGCCCCCACCGTCACTGGAAGCCTCCTCCCCTGCTGATGTGCTTCCTGTCCTTGTTGCGGGCTGGCCCCTTGCCAGCGGTGGTGAGAGGAAGCCAGTGCTTCACCTGCCTGTCTCTTGTCTGTTTCTGCCTGCAGAGTGGAATCGATGGAAGCCCTGCCCATACTGAGCCGTAACCCGAGCAGGAGCACAGACCGAGACTGGGAGACCGCGTCGGCAGCGTCTTCCTTGGCCTCGGTGGCTGAGTACACAGGTGACGGCCTTCGCCCTCCTTAGAGGTCATCGTGGGCATGGCCACACGCCTTTGCGTGGCTCTTTCAATATCTGTTCTCTATTTTGGTCTAAAAAGTATTTTTTTAACAAAGATGTTTTATTTAGTGAAAGAGAGCTATTTTTAGCTCTTTGGTGCTGAAATGGGCATGTAGTTTAGTAGAAACTCTTAGTCCTGCCTTGCCCTCCTGGCCATATGCCGTGCTGTCTGCTGTGCAGGGGGCAGTGGACCTGGGGGCGGCAGAGCCCAGGAGTGGCAGAGCCCGGGAGTGGTGGGAGTGCTTGGCTCTCACCAGCTGCCCTTGGAGCAGGCGTGGGCTCAGGGCACGGTGAACTGGAGGTGCTGCTGTGGCTGAGGAGTATGTCCTGGGGCCTTTGAACTTTAGACTTTTTACAAGTTTTTTCCCTGGTTTTGTCTTTTTTTTATAGTTAAGACACTGAATTTAGAAAGGGGATAAATTATTGACTACTTTCGTCTTTAGTTGTCTAAAAGTTTATAAGTTAAAATTCTTTTGAATAAATTTTAAGTGACTTTTACTTCCCATTTTTAAATAATCATAAATATCTGTAATTCAGCCTACCCCATTGCTTGCTTCTAAGACATTGTTGGTTTTCTTTTTTGTGCGTGTTCGTGCCTTGAAATAATAATTTTGCCAATCCTGGCCTCGTTTCTTAGGTCCCAAGCTCTTTAAGGAGCCCAGTAGCAAATCAAACAAGCCGATTATTCACAATGCCATATCCCATTGCTGCCTGGCTGGAAAAGTGAATGAACCCCACAAGAATTCCATATTGGAGGTAAGTATCACGTTTCAACCTCAGTTTTTATGTGAAGTAAAAAATGTTTGTAAATTAAGCATTCCTTCTACAAGAAAACACCCCAAATCTTTGATGAACGAGAGTTGCTAGGGAGGATGCAGATTTCAGGGAAGGCCGTTCCAGGCAGGTGGGAGTGAGGCGTGCCAAGGTCCAGGGGCTGCAGTGAGCCTGTGCTGGAGGAACACCCAGGAGGACGGGGCAGGGTTCAGAGGCTACATCCCTGTGTGGGGACTCTGTGGGCTGAGGAAAGACTCAGCTTTACACAGAGTGAGACAGTGGATGCAGGTGTGGGCAGAGGAGAGCCAGGAACCCACCTGCCCTTCCCAGCAGATCAGAGCAGTCAGCAGGGAAGCCAGGGAGGCAGCCTGATGGTGAGTGAGGAACAGGGGCCAGGGCCAGAGTGGTGGGGTGGGGAGGGCGGAGCGGGGAGGGTGGGAGGAGGCATGCATCTGCTGAGCGTGTGGACTCCGGAGCACACAGTGTGCATGCCCAGGGAGGGGCTTGGAAGCAGGAATCTGAGGGTCCTGCATGGGGCCTAGGCTGGCCCCTGAGGGGCAGGACTGGAATTCCAGGGGAGAGGAGGCAGAGCCACTGGACCCCGCCCCAGATTCAGGCCCGTGTGTGGCCTTAAGTTGCTGACCTTGGGATACAACGGCTTGTGAATGAAAATTATGCAACAGTCTGTCACCCACCAGAAATTCTGCTTTTTAATAATTAAGACTAACCCCTGGTCCTTAGTTGGTTTAGTTGTAAAAATTAAAGTGGCATACGGAATCGGTGACCCACTTTAAAACGGATGTGTTCTTCTTGATAATGAAGATCATCTAGACTAAGAGGGGCCCCAACCTAGGCAGGTCTCATGGGACTGGGGATGGAAGTGGCCATGGTCATGCCCTTTCTGCTTAGATTTTCACAGGAAGAGAAGATCACCTAGACTAAGAATGGCCCCGACCTAGGCAGGTCTCATGGGACTGGGGACGGAAGTGGCCATGGTCATGCCCTTCCTGCTTAGATTTCCACACGGAGAGGTGGTTGGCCCCTTGTATCAGTGGCCCCCAGGATCACCTTGCATGCAGAGGTGCACTGGAAGGACTCGTGGCCCTCAGTGTGGAGTCGACCCATGGCTTAGATTTATTCCAGCACTGTGGAGGGAGCCAGAGCCACGGGGTGAAGAGGGAGAAGACAGAGGCAGGGCCAGGCCCTGTGCAGCTCCCTCTGCTCTCATTCTTCCAGCAGCAGATCCAAAGCAGTCTGGGGGCCATGGAAAGCCCATTTGAGACTGGACGCCCTGAGCTCTCCCTGGGGGCTGGTCACGAGGCACAGCCCTTGCCCAGTGTGCAGCAGTGTGCCTGATGCCTGGGCGGAAACCAGCGTTAGCGTGTGGACCAGCAGTTGAGACTCAGGGAGGCCCTCCTGTCAGCCAGTGAGTGACTGCGAGCTCTGCAGATAGCAAGTTCCCAGGTGCCCGCTGAGGGCCGCCCAGCAGGCAGGCCTTTCTAGGACAGCAGCCATCTCAGCTGTGCCACGTAAGCTGAGGGCACCACATGCTTCCTTACCGCGCAGGCAGCAGTAAGTAAATAAGATGAACCCCACTCCCCACAGTCCCACTGTCCCTACAAATTAAATGTTCTTTCTTTTTGGCATCTAATTCTGTTCATATTTAAACACAGTGTTTGTAGGGTTGAAATCATTATTATATACACTTTTGGATTCTCTTAAAAAATATGGATTACTTAAAATAATAAGCCCCATTATATGCTGATACATTGTGTATTTATGAAAAGTAACTTTTCTAAAGGCAAATAAATAGAAGAGTGGCATTGACATAAGAGGACTGACATCTCAGCCGCTTGTGCCCTCCGTCCATTACAGCCACACGGCCCAGGACCTTGGGAAGGTTCCGCCGCACACTCGTGAGAGGCAATGAGGCCTTAGCCTTTCCAGGTCAAGGGTTTGACCCTGAGATTCCTGGGAAGGCCTCAGGACGTCTGGACCACATGTGGAGAACTGCCGGGGCAGACCCATGTGCTCCCATTCCCAGGCATGTGGAGGGTCTGTTTTTAAAAGTTACCAAAACAGGCCCGGCGCGGTGGCTCAAGCCTGTAATCCCAGCACTTTGGGAGGCCGAGACGGGCGGATCACGAGGTCAGGAGATCGAGACCATCCTGGCTAATACGGTGAAACCCCGTCTCTACTTAAAAATACATAAAACTAGCCGGGCGGCGAGGCGGGCGCCTGTAGTCCCAGCTACTCGGGAGGCTGAGGCAGGAGAATGGCGTAAACCCGGGAGGCGGAGCTTGCAGTGATCTGAGATCCGGCCACTGCACTCCAGCCTGGGTGGCAGAGCAAGACTCCATCTCAAAAAAAAAAAAAAAAAAAAACTAGCCCGGCGAGGTGGTGGGCGCCTGTAGTCCCACCTACTTGGGAGGCTGAGGCAGGAGAATGGCGTGAACCCGGGAGGCGGAGCTTGCAGTGAGCTGAGATCCGGCCACTGCACTCCAGCCTGGGCGACAGAGCGAGACTCTGTCTCAAAAAAAAAAAAAAAAAAAAAAGTTACCAAAACACTTGAAGGTATGTTTTAAACTTTAGAATACAATCAACAAACGCTGCGACAGGCATCAGCGGTTTGTCATATTTACTTCAGATTCTTCTTTTTATTTTGAGATGGAATCTCGCTCTGTCGCCCAGGCTGGAGTGTGGTGGTGCAATCTCAGCTCACTGCAACCTCCACCCCTCCAGGCTCAAGTGATTCTCTGAGTAGCTGGGACTACAGGCATGTGCCACCATGCCTGGCTAATTTTTGTATTGTTAGTAGAGATGGGGTTTCACCATACTGGCCAGGCTAGTCTTGAACTCCTGACCTCAAGTGATCCGCCCACCTCAGCCTCCCAAAGTGCTGGCATTACAGGCATGAGCCACCGCGCTTGGCCCAAACAGCTTTGTGAGATATCATTCATATACCATAAAATTTACCCTTTTAAACTATACCATTCATTGGTTTTTAGTACATTCATTAGAATAGCACTAACCATCACCACTGCCTAATTCCAGAACATTTTCATCCTCACAAAAAGAAACTCTGCCCCCGTGAACAGTCACTCCCCTAGTCTTCCTGCACCCCAGCTCTTGGCAGTTAACAGTCTGCTGTCTGTCTCCATGGATTTGTCTGTTCTGGGCATTTATATACATGGAATCATAATTTATATGACCTTTTGGGTTGGACTTCTTTCACTTAGCATGATGCTCTGAGGTTTCTCAGTGTAATGTGTACCAGGACTCCGTACTCATAGCTGGGTAATGCTCCATTGCATGCTCAGACCCCGTACTGTTCGTCTCGTCATCTGCTGATGCACACTTGGGTTGATTCTAGTTAAAACATTTTTTATTGATACAAAACAGATGTACGTGTGTTTGGGGGTACATGTGATGATTTTATTTCTGCTTTTTGCCTGCGAGGGATAGTGCTGTTGTTTGTATGCAGTGTTTTGTGTGGATGTGTGTTTTCATTTCCCTTGAGTATATACGTGAGAGAGGATTGCTGCGTCCCACGGTGACGGCCTGACGGTTTGGAGAGCGACCAAGTTGTTTTCACAGCAGCTGCTGTGCTCTGCATCCTCCTGGCAGTGAACGAGCCCCGTGGCTCGCCAGCACTTGTTACCGCCCTGCTCCTGGGTTCCAGCCGTCCTTGTGGGCATGACGCGGCGTCTCTTTCTGACTGGCATTTCTCTGGTGACTAATGATGAGCATCTTTTCATATACTTTTCCACTTAATTGTAAAAGCGTTTTTTCCCCCTTGCTTGCCTAGACTTCTTAAGTAAAGTCTCAATGGCATGTAATGCTCTAGGACGGGTCTGCCATAATTGTTTACAACAGGCAGGCTGTAGGTGACAGGTGGGGGAGCGTCCCATGGAGCAGTGCCGGTTGAGCCGCTGTGGGAGCCTAACTCATGGCAATTGGAGTGGCCTTGAAGTGTTTGTCTCTTTCCCTTTTCTCTCCCCACACAGGAGCTGGAGAAGTGTGACGCCAATCACTACATCATACTGTTTCGTGATGCTGGCTGCCAGTTCAGGGCGCTTTACTGCTACTATCCTGATACTGAGGAAATCTACAAACTCACTGGCACGGGGCCAAAGAACATCACCAAGAAAATGATCGACAAGCTGTATAAATACAGCTCAGACCGAAAACAGTTTAACTTGATCCCAGCCAAAACCATGTCTGTCAGTGTGGATGCACTCACAATCCACAACCACCTGTGGCAGCCCAAGCGGCCCGCAGTGCCAAAGAAGGGCCAGACTCGTAAATGACCCCGGTGCAGCCGGCGTCCAAAGGGTGACCCAGACTCGTAAATGACGCCCTTGTGGCTGGCATCCAGAGGATGCCACGGGGTCCTTATTTATTGTTTTCATCTATTTGGGTACGAAGTGTGCAAAGTCACAGACCTTTTGCAAAGACGTTTCTAGACAACAGAAGAAAACCCTTCTCTCAGCACTCATCTCACGCAGAGGATGCCAGGCAGGGCGAGGATGGGGGAGTAGATGCCGCCTTTACAGTGGCTCACACTGCTGTGGCCACCACTGACCACTGAGGCTCCCAGAGGAGGGTGTTCACAGCGAGGTCCCAGGCCACGGAGCTCCCTTACTTGAAGTTCTCCTTCAGCATAGATTAGACGTGATCCACTTTGCTTTCTCGCTTCTCACCTCACCCCGTTGCACATTGCCTGACACCCTCATGTTGGCCAGCTGTAATCTCATGTGACTGTAGGACTGAGGCTCAATCTTGGCTTGGGGTGTTTGAATGTCTATAGCAAAGGAATTCATAATGGGAAATCTTTTTCATTTGAGAAATTGTATGATATTTATTGATTGTGTCTACTGCCAACATTTATATCCAATTCTAAGATTTCTGAAAAAAAAATTCTTATCCCTTGCTGCTCAGAAAAAGTTTACTGAAAATACCAGTTCACTAAAAGCACTGAAATCTGCAAAGTCTGTCTTCTGCTAAAATAACGTTTACAAATATGAAGATGATTATTTCTGGCACACAGTCATGAGGATGGGGAATGGCACTAGGAGCTGATGTTTGCTTCGTTTAAAGTAGGCAAGCCGAGCCAACTGCAGCCATCATTAATTAAGTTTCGGATAATACTCTAATGATTTGTTCGCTTTAATAAAGACAGATTTTGGTGAAGTAGAATATTTTTCATTCTGAGCATGTTTGTCCCATAAGGTGATGCACTTAAGCTGACAGTCCCTTTAGTGGTTTTGTTAGGTCACGGATTGTCCTGTCTGGATTCTGCATCTGGAAGCGCTGCATGCTCTCAGAGGAGCATGCTCTTTTCCGTGTAGATGGATAATTTTGTTTTGTTGCCTGTTTAAAAAGAAGTGGTTATTTGCAGTTATTTCAGAACTCCAAGTAAGCGGATGGCTTTGGGTGCTTTCTGCCTTGTTCCCAATGGTGTTGATGCTTCTGCGGAGCGGACATTCCCAGGAGCAGGTACGTGCCAGCCACAGCTGCCAGACACTGCAGCAACTGACCAGCTGCCGGAAGATTCTGGAGCCACTAACATTAGTTTTGCACATATTTTCTTGGGAGTGTTACTTGAATCTATCTCGAACTGCAGAAAAAATTAAAGATCAATAGGGAGAAAAAGTTAGAGACAAGTGTAACTGTTACATAATTTTAGATAAGAAACCTGAGTCGTGTACATAAGGAAAGCGGGAACATGGTACAGAAGGCTAGAAGGAATTACAGGTCTTATTCCCCTTTCCTCAGTCCTTTGAAGAAAAGGACAACCTCTTGCGATTTTGTATATATCGTGTTCAACACAGCCGCTCTCTGTCCTGTAAATAGGGAACTAAAGGCTGTCTGATTTCTCAAGTGCTGAGTTACACATCCTGAGTGAGCTTTCTGTTACCATACTTTCACACGTGGGCTTTATTTCTCACTGTATGTTTGATATGATATTACCGTATTTATTTTAAGAAAGCACTAAGATGTAATAAAGTGATGAACTAATTTGCTTTACATTGAATCATATGTGTGAGGTTGCTGTGGCTCATTTCTCTGACCAGGCGACACCAGCTCCTTGCTTTATAGGAGTTTCACGTTACTGTTTTTTTTTTTTTTTTTTACCATGGCCCTATCGAAGTCAGTGAAATTGGATTATTTTTAATGAAGAGCTAGAAAATGTCTGGCATAGAGCTGGAAAATTGCATTCCCATGGGACTTCTGAGTCAATTCTGGATTTTCTCCATGGAATGAGTCAGTTTGTGGAACATCCTGAAATTTGTCCTTGAGCATGTAGGATTTTTCACTGTTGGTTGTGAGTAAGCACCAACGTGGCACGGACATTCCTGATGTCCCAAGTCCCCAGGCCATTGTTTGCCTGATGGTTGACAGAAACGTCCCTGCCTTCTTCATGCTTGGACACAGCAACCCTTTTAATTTGTCTTGAAAAGGTTCAGACACAGGATTAATTTTCGCGGTGGTGCTTTTGGGCCTTTCTGGCTTGGGTGGTGGTAAAGTCATGATTTTGCAGTTGATAACACTGACCCATAGCTCTGTTATCAATGTCTGCCATTTTCAAAGCCTCTGCAGTGGTATTTGTGTCTCGTCGCAAATTTCTTTCAGCGGAAAGCTTGCACATCTTTCCTTGTCTCTCAGAATTCTAACCTTGTTATTTAAGACAAGCTGCTCTCCCCATTTAGGATATCACTTTGTAAAGAAAGTGTAAACCAAATGATTCAATGTATGACGACGTTTATGTGTAAATCCTTGGTAATGCTAGAATTCTGGGAGCCCAGAAGGGTTGAAAGAGAAATGAAACTTGTGTGAGTCCCATTATTTTACACGTGTATGTGCAGATACGTTCTACCCACACGTGTGCGTGCACCAAACGCACTGCTTTCCGTGTGTCCTTTTGACTTTCTACTCGTGTCACTGCGGTGCAGTCTCTTAGCAGACTTCAGGCCCAAACTGTATTCTTCACTCAGGCAAAATTGAAAAGTGGAATAATTCTAAATTACTTCTAGGTTATACTTTTACCTCCCTGAAATTGTCGTTGTCACTTGGAGGGCAAAATATTTATTGAAATAAAATTTTCTGTTAAAAATCCATCAACTTGGAGAATGTTTTGCAATTGATTGTGATTTATTTTGTGCAATAGGATTTGACTTTTGAGAAGTGCCAACGGGCACCTCTAAAGCAGTTGCGTTTCACCTTTTCTGGGAATGTTTTTGAAAAGAACAGTAGCTGTATCTCTCCATCATTGTTTTGGTCAAGTCTGTCTGTGTTACTGGGAAGCAGACACACCCAGGACTGCATCTCTGACTTTCACACCTGCCTTTTCTTACAGGGCTTGAGTGGGTGCCTTGCTGTTGTCTAGAGTTTTTTCTGGTGTGGAAGGTGGAGGTGTATTTTTAAGGACAGTCCAGGGGATTCGGACGTCACCCGCAGATTCGGACGTCACCAGCGGAGCCATGTAGGGTACTCTGTCATTCACAGTCTCCATTTGCTACAATTTATCCCATTTGAAGGCCCAGGCTGTGGGGTTTGTTAGAGGTTTCAGAGAGCCGAACTTGCTCTTGTAAGAAACTTGGACTCCCGGGAGCATCTCGCCGTACAGATGGCAAGTTCCTCTCCTTCCTCCTCGTGCTGTTTTTCAGGATTATGAACTAGGAAAGTAAATTTCAGCTGTGGAAGTGAGTGCCCTTGTCCCTCCACCATCTAGAAGTGGGGTGATCTCCACCTGCAAAATGTTTGCAGATGCCTCATTTTGTTCTTTTTCTCCTTTAGAAAGAGCAAGTGAAATTTCCCCAGTTATTTCTCATGTAGCAATACTTTGCCAAAGCAACATATAGTGGGAATGAATGACAGAGGAAAGGAATAGATTAGCAGACTCCACGTAGACAAGCCCAGGCACAAAACCTGTGAATGAATTGCTGAGTCATTTGTTTCAGGGTAGAATATTTATTCGCAACAAAAAATTTGGGTTGCTTCTGGTTCAAAAGTATTAAACCACATTTCCCATACAAATGCATTTCTGCGCTAGTATCACGATGATGGTCAGCAACTAACCAGTTTGGCCTTGGAGCGGCTTCTCAGTAGCTCTCTTTTTTCATCTGGTAAATGATGCTCCCGAACTGCAAACTAAGATACTTTAGCTCTGACAGCCTGAGATTCAGGGTGCAGCCTGCCATTCAGATATGCATAGCATCATTCAGATGTGCATAGCATGTTGGCTTCATCTGTGCACACAGCCTTCAGGAGGATGATGATCCTGCTCTGAGTGTGGCTTGCCACTAACGGGCCTCCAGACACGCTGTCGGGGGCACACAGGGATGATGCTTGCAGGACCCGTGTTGCTGCCACAGGGCAAGGTCGAGAAAAGCCTACGTGGCACCCAGCTTGCTTACTCCCAGTTGGAGATCTCATGTCCTTTCTCTCTCATTGTGGCAAGAATGACACACATCTTTCTAGTTTTATGCTGTCATGAAAAGTTAAGTTCCCTTTATAGTTGAAGTGATTAATAACAAGGCGGGATAGATGGACGGAGACTCCTGTACGATGGGCGTGCTGGCAGAGGCATCAGCTGTTGGAGTTGGGCCCAGAGTTCCCCAGTGGGTGCTTGCTTTGTGTCTTCCCCGGGCAGCCCCTGGGCCTGCGTCGGTGTGCAGCATGGGGTGGTGAGGCTTCGGGACGGGCATTTAAAGTCTTGAGTTTTTTAAGGCCGGGTGTGGTGGCCCACGTCTGTAATTCCAGCACGTTGGGAGGCTGAGGTGGGAAGATTACCTGACAGGTCAGGAGTTTGAGACCAGCCTGGCCAAAAGGATGAAACCCCATCTCCATTAAAAATACAAAAATTAGGCGGGCGCGATGGCGGGCGCCTGTGGTCCCAGCTGCTCAGGAGGCTGGGGCAGGAGAATCGCTTGAACCTGGGAGGCGGAGCTTGCAGTGAGCCGAGATCGCGCCACTACACTCCAGCCTGGGTGACTGAGACTCCATCTCAAAAATAAACACATGTTGGGTTTTTTAAAAACTGATTTTTTAGTTGAACTGATCAATCTCTCTAATTTCCATTTTTTTCAGACCTTTTTTTTTTTTTCTTTTATGCCAGGTGGTAAATTTTTGTTTTCATTACAATCCAATCCTTATTCTTTCAAAGTTTAAAGTAGAACATACTTAGAGAAAAGCAGATTCCCAGCATCTAGCCCAATAAACTTTTGGCAAAGTACATGTTCTGGTTTTAAAAACAGTGGTTCCCAGCCGGGCGCGGTGGCTCAAGCCTGTAATCCCAGCACTTTGGGAGGCCGAGGCGGGCGGATCACGAGGTCAGGAGATCGAGACCATCCTGGCTAACACGGTGAAACCCCGTCTCTACTAAAAATACAAAAAACTAGCCGGGCGAGGTGGCGGGCGCCTGTAGTCCCAGCTACTCGGGAGGCTGAGGCAGGAGAATGGCGTAAACCCGGGAGGCGGAGCTTGCAGTGAGCTGAGATCCGGCCACTGTGCTCTAGCCTGGGTGACAGAGTGAGACTCCTTCTCAAAAAAAAAAAAAAAAAAAAGTGGTTCCCAATATTTGTCACCAAAGGTCCCCTCTGTAACATTTGGCTCCTAAATTATATTTATCGATACATATCTTTGCTCTGTTTTAGTGGACATTTGACTGCCAGTACAAGTCGGCCTGGCAAGGTTGACTGACAAGCTGGACAGTCCCTGTGGCCCCTTGGAGGTGCTATGAAGGCAGAGTGTTGGGCATCTGGTGGGCACGTGGGTTTCTGTTCCATTATTGACATTATTTCTGTGTATGTTTCTTCAGGTCGGACTCTCGTTCAGCTTGCAGGTTGCCGTGTTGTTTCTTGGGTAGTGTTTCCTCATCCCAGGAAATCAACTTGCTGGGGCACAAGCATTGTCATTCCTGGGGAAGATACTCCCGACTGCTGGCTGGCTGCACACTCGGTCTTGGAGCAGACCTGCTGGTTGCAGACCTGGGCATTTGATGTTTATTTTCCTTGAGGATGACTTTTGCTGTCGTTCTTCCATTACAGTCTTCAAGGGCCAGAGGTGGACAGTGTAGCCCCAAGTGGCACACAGCCAGGTGAGGGACGTGGGGACCCATGCGTATCCGCAGGCAGCACAGCGGGGCGTTTTCCTTGGTGGGCTGTGCTTGGCTCTTAGATTGTGGCGGCTGCACCAGGAGGTGTTGGTAAAGGCCAGTGAAGCCTCCTGTCGGGGTGAGGTCAGCGACACCACCCTTGCTCCTCCAACAGAGGAAGCCTGTGTTGTGTACATCGGCGTCCCGTGCAGCCCACAGGATGTGGTGATGTGGTGGTGGCCGCGGAAGGCGAAGGGGAGGGTGCAACCATCCTGAGCTCTGCAGTGCGGGTCAGAGAGCAGCGGTGGGCCAGTGGGCAGAGGCCGGGCCATCTTCCCTGCGGGTGCTGGGTGAGTGCCAGTGGCCGGCACACGGGACAGTCAGTGCGTGGTGAGGATGCCGCCCTGGGCCCGGGTCTTGGTGGAGTCTCTGCCTGGAAGTCTGCTTGCTGTAGGAATGCCACCATGTTCTCAAGGGAAGGGGGAACATTTTTCAGGGAGGAATGGTAGCCACGGAGTAGTCAGACAAAACTAGCCTTAATAACTGTGGGCCTATCTGTTAGGGAAAGAAAAGAAATGAGATCACCACTTATGTGACTGTTTTGGCTACAAATCGGGTTTTTAAACTAAGCTGCAAAACTTCAAGTCATTTGGTGCAAAGACTGTGTCTGAACGGTGGAGACCATGGGGCTCCCAGCCTAAGCCCTGCCTTCCAGGAGCAGTGAGGGCCCGTGGGCTGCGCGCACGCCCAGTGCCCAGTGGCTCGGGAGCGCCCTCTGGAGGGCTCCGGTGCACACAGCAGGCCAGACACGGGGTGAGGCGGTGGCACCCTGAGCCTCGTGGTTCAAGAGTCCTAGTCCTGGGCTGGGCACACTGGAGAGGGCTGTTCCAGTCAGCCTCCCCCTGACTTCCTCAGGAGGAGGCTTGGGCGGAGTGTGTGTGGGTGGGGGGTGTGTGTGTGGCAGGCACAGGAGCTACGTCAAGCGAGGAGCAGGGGTACACAGAGCAGAGCCCACAGCGTGCCAGGCTGGCAGTTCCTGCAGAGCAGCTGTGTCACAAACGCCACCTGTGAACACACTCGTGTTTGGCAGCTCATCCCCGGGAGCCTGTTGTGGGTGGAGCTGTCTTGTGAGTGTGCAGACTTCGACCTGGTGCTGGGAGGGGGGCGACAGCAGACGATTGGCGGTTAGGCTGAGGATCACCTCCCCATACTCTGTCCCTTAGAGAGAACACCAGCCACGCCCTCCCTGCAGAGCACTTGGGCGAGGTGTGGACCCAGCTGGAAAGTGGGTGGTAGAGGGTTCGTTTATTGTTTTGAAGATGGATCTGCCTTTTTTTTTTTTTTTTCTTTTTGAGATGGACTCTCACTCTGTCACCCAGGCTGGAGTGCAGTGGCGCAATCTCAGCTCACTACAACCTCCGCCTCCCAGGTTCAAGTGATTCTCCTGCCTCAGCCTCCCGAGTAGCTGGGACTACAGGCACATGCCGGCACTTCTGACTGATTTTTGTATTTTTGGTAGAGACAGGGTTTCACCATGTTGGCCAGGCTGGTCTCGAACTCTTGACCTCAGGTGATGCGCCCATCTCGGCCTCCCAAAGTGCTGGGATTACAGGAGTGAGCCACCAAGCCCAGTCTAAATCTTCTTTTTTGTCTGAGAATTCAGAAGCAAATGGGTTTTCCTCTATTTACTGAGAAGCTGCAGGCCTGACTTCTGTGCTTTCAAATAAAAACTGGTAATGTAGATTTTGTTTTAGAAGCCCTTCAGAAGTAGCATTTCAGCGTCGGAGATTTGCAGTACAAAGGAAAGGCCTCATTCTGAAGTGCGAGGCAAGGGGCGAGGAGGGTTTCCCACAAGCCTGGCTGGGGCTGTGGTGGGAGCCGGCGCCCCTTTTCTTCCTGGAACACACCCAGGTGGGTGCCCTGCAGGAAGCTCTGGGCTGCAGTTTCTCCTTTGGAGTTAATGTCCTTGCCCTGCACTGGAAGTGAATTGATGGCATATACAGCCCTTGAGAGAGAGAGAGAGAGATATATGTATATATATGTATATATGTATGTATATATATGTATATATGTGTATATATGTATGTATATATGTATGTATATATGTGTGTATATATATGTGTATATATATATGTATATATGCTTTCCTTGAAAGTATCAGCTGTGCAAACAGTTTGGAAGTGCACAGGGAGAACAGAACAAAAAGCTGCCCGCCCTGCCCTGCCCCTTCCTCACAGCACATGGCTGTTGGTGTCTCCAGACTCTGAGTGGCTACACCCCTCTCCACACCGTGCACCCCACGTCGGCGTCACCGCGTGAGCAGATGCACCTGCACCAGTGCTTACCAGCCCTGCCCTCCTGGAGCTTACGGGCTGGCCAGTGCACAGGCAGATGAGGATAGCAGCATCCAGTGACAACTGCGTATTTCACGGAATCTAAGATGTGCTTCATTTTAAGATGCATCATGATTTTGTGTCACCAAGAAAGAAATCCTGCCCATCAAACTATGCCACGCTGTTGATGTTAAGATGCTCTGCTTTCAAAGATGTTGAAGTGTGTACAGCACTGGCGTGGGTGTACGTCTGGGCCTCAGTGGAGCTCATGGGGGTGGCCATTTGAGAAAGTGGCAGGAGGAGAGGAGCTGTTTGCCCAGCTAGGGTGGAGTCCAGGGCCTGAGGATGACTCGGGGTCCTCCCCGCGTGGCTCATGAAGCAAGCCTGGACGCGCTCGGGTCTCGGCAGGTGGGGGAGGATCTGCCCAGAGCGTGCCCTGTCCCAGGCACCTCCTGGCACCGCCACTGCTCTGCCAAGCCTGTCTCCAGCCCTGAGCCCAGGTCCTGGGAGCTCTGGCTGGGGGCTGGGATGCGCTGGGCTCATGTGGGATTCTCAGGGCCCCAGGATTGGACTTTCCTGGACTGGTGGGTGTGGTGTGGGTTGTCACTGCTTTGTCTGTTCCTTTCCCGGGCACTGGGGAGGTCCGGGCACTAGGGAGGTTGACTTGTTTTTACAAATGGGGATGGGCCTAACATGCTGCTGCTTCTAGGAGATTTCCATTCACTTCCTTGGCCCACTTTCAGTGAGGTAGCTTTAATTGGGTGGGCTTTTTTGCCTATTGATTCGTGGAACTTCTTTCAGCGATCAAGATGACAGGGCACCTCTCCTTTTGTGGGCAGTGGACGTGCCAAGCTGGGGCTCCTCTTTGTGGTGTTGGCATTTGAGACACGCCACACGCCGCCCAGTGTCTTTGGCTTTTTTTTTTTTTTTTTTTTAAAGACGAAGTCTCGCTCTGTCGTCCAGGCTGGAGTGCAGTGGTATAATCTCGGCTCACTAAAACCTCTGCCTCCAGAGTTCAAGCGATTCTCCTGCCTCAGCCTCCTGAGTAGCTGGGATTACAGGTGCCCGCCACCACGCCCGGCTAATTTTTGTATTTTTAGTAGAGACAGGGTTTCTCCATGTTGGTTGGGCTGGCCTCAAACTCCTGACCTCGTGATCCACCTCGGCCTCCCAAAGTGCTGGGATTATAGGCATGAGCCACCGCGCCCGGCCGATTGGCAGTTTCTTGATCGCAACAGAAGTTGAGCCTATTTACATCTTTTTATGGTCATGGAGTTTCCTTCTGTGAAACGTCTGTACAAGCTTTTTGCCTGTTTTTCTCCTGAGTCGTCTCTTCCTAATTAATTTACAGAAGATAAATTTTTGAAAGACCATATACAGAAAGTGTAAATATCTTCTATTCTGTGGCTCTTCAGTTTTTTTGTTGGTGATACACAGAAGTTTTTAAGATTATGTGGCCAGATTGTCAATGTTCTTATTAGAGTTTAAGAAATCTAGGCCGGGCGCGGTGGCTCACGCCTGTAATCCCAGGACTTTGGGAGGCGGAGGCGGGCGGATCACGAGGTCAGGAGATCGAGACCATCCTGGCTAACACGGTGAAACCCCGTCTTTACTAAAAATACAAAAACTTAGCCAGGCATGGTGACGGGCACCTGTAGTCCCAGCTACTTGGGAGGCTGAGGAAGGAGAATGGCATGAACCCAGGAGGCGGAGCTTGCAGTAAGCCGAGATCATGCTACTGCACTCCAGCCTGGGGGACAGAGCAAGACTCTGTCTCAAACAAAGAAAAAAAAAAAAAAATCTAGGCCAGGCGCAGTGGCTCACGCCTGTAATCCCAGCACTTTGGGAGGCCGAGGCAGGTAGATCATCTGAGGTCAGCAGTTCAAGACCACCAGCCTGGTCAACATGGTGAAACCTCATCTCTACTACAAATATAAAAACTAGCTGGGCGTGGTGGTGGGCGCCTGTAATCCCAGCTACTCAGGAGGTTGAGCCAGGAGAATTGCTTGAACCCAGGAGACGGAGGTTGCAGTGAGCTGACACAGTGCCACTGCACTCCAGCCTCAGCGACAGATTGAGACTGCATGTCAGAGAGAGAGAGAGAGAGAAAAAAAGAACTCTTTCCCTACCATGGAGTCATGAAGGTATTTTTGAAACTACCTTCTAAACCTTTTTCTTTTTTTCCTTTGGGTTTTGTATTTCAGCCTATTACGCACCTGGATTTGGCTTTTATCAGGCTTGTGAATGAGGTGGAAGTCCATATAATTTTTTTTCTATGAGGGTATCTCATGATCCCAGAGCCATTTCTTGGATACGCCATTCCTCCTCCACTCTTTGGCAGTGCCAGTTTTGCTGTGGTTTTATTTCTGTACTTCAAGTCCATTGGTCTCTGGTGAGCAGAGCAGTGCCCTCCCTGCACCCTCAGAGATGTCCATATTCTTTTTTTTTTTTTTTTTCTGAGACGGAGTCTCGCTGTGTCGCCCAGGCTGGAGTGCAGTGGCCAGATCTCGGCTCACTGCAAGCTCTGCCTCCCGGGTTCACGCCATTCTCCTGCCTCAGCCTCCTGAGTAGCTGGGACTACAGGCGCCCACCACCTCGCCCGGCTAGTTTTTTGTATTTTTTTAGTAGAGACGGGGTTTCACCGTGTTAGTCTCGATCTCCTCACCTCGTGATCCGCCCGTCTCGGCCTCCCAAAGTGCTGGGATTACAGGCTTGAGCCACTGCACCCGGCCAGAGATGTCCATATTCTGACCTCTGGGTGTTTTGTTACACAGGGAAGGGGAATCAAGGTTGAAGATGGAATTCGGGTTGCTAATCAGATGATCTTGAGATGAGAGATCAGCCTAGACTGTTAGGGGAGTCCCGTGTCATCACAAGGGTGTCTCAAGTATGGGACGGGTGCAGAGGACAGAGCAAGACCGGGCGCACAGAAGGGAGCACAGAGCTGCAGACTGCTGGTTTTCCAGATGGAGGGAGGGGCTGTGAGCCAAGGAATGCAGATGCCCTCTAGACGCTGGAAAGGCTTCCAGATTCTCTGGAGAGTCTCCAGAAAGCCGGAAGCTCTGCTGATAACCTGGATCTCAACTCAGCTATTTGTTGGACTCCTGGTCTACAGAGCTGTTAAGTTTGTGGTGTTTGAAGTCACTACGTGTGTCACAGGAGCAACAGGAAGTGAATCAGTCTACTTGTCTATCTGTGCAACACACAGGCAGGGTCCGGATTCCTGTCGCTTGATAATGAGACTCCCTCTCCGGTGAACCAGCTGCTTCCACTAAGAGTGTTTTGGATATTCTTGGCCATTGGCATGTCAGGTTCTACCTCCAGCCTCCCCGACCCGACCCTGAGTAATTAAGATTTGGTTTGGGGTTGCCTTGAAGTTAGAGAGATCTGACATCTTTATCGTATTGGGTCCTTGATCCATGAACTTGGTGTGGCTTCATTATTTAACTCTTGAAGCTTGATAATTTTTCCCGTAGAGGTCTAATAGTTTTTTTTGTTTTTGTTTTTGTTTTGATACAGAGTCTTGCTGTGTCGCCCAGGCTGGAGTGCAGTGGCGCGATCTTGGCTCACTGCAAGCTCCGTCCCCCAGGTTCATGCCATTCTCATGCCTCAGCCTCCCGAGTAGCTGGGACTACAGGCGTCTGCCACCTCGCCCGGCTAATTTTTTGTATTTTTAGTAGAGATGGAGTTTCACTGTGTTACCCAGGATGATCTCGATCTCCTGACCTCGTGATTCACCCGCCTCGGTCTCCCAAAGTGCTGGGATTACAGGCGTGAGCCACTGCTCCCGGCCTAATTTCTTCTTCTTATAAGGACACCAGTCTGATTGGATTAGGGTCCACTCCAGTGGCCTCTTTTTAACTTAATTATCTCTTTAAAGGCCCTGTCTCCAAAGACAATCACATCTGACATCCTCAGGGAATGGACGTCCACCTATGGGTTTGGGGGACACCGTTCAGCCCATAACAGACGTCACCAGGGATAGGACGTCCACCTGTGGTTTTGAGGGACAGCGTTGAGGTTGCGTGTGGGCAGCACGTCCACTGCTTGGAGAGCGACATTGCCAAAGGTAGGTGGACCTCGCAGGTTTTCTATTTTTTATTATAAACTATTCGACCTGTAATCCCAGCACTTCGAGAGAAGGATTACAGGTGGGAGGATTGCTTGAGCCCGGAAATTGGAGACCAGTCTGGGTAACATGGTGAAACCCCATCTGTACCAAAAATACAAAAATTAGCCGGGCTTGGTGGCGCTTAACCTGTCGTCCCAGCTACTCGGGAGGCTGAGGTAGAAGGATCTTTCAAGCCCAGCAGGTTGAGGCTGTAGGGAGCTGTGACTCCACCACTGCACTTCCGTCTGGGCGACAGAGCTAAACCCAGTCTCAAAAAAATAAAAAGTGAAATATTTGAAAGCCATCCAAGGAATGGAGTTGCCTATGTTAGTCATGAAGCAAAATAATGAAGTGGGTGCCGGCGACTCTGTCAGTCATTTTAATAATTTTATAATGTGATTTCTAGAGATGGAAGGAGTCACAAAGGCCAGTGCCCTTGCCTCACTTACCCAGGACTTGGGGCATCACGTCCCTGGGTTCGCGGCACGTGGCAAGTCTGCGTTTCTCCTGGTCATCCCTAAGTGTGTACTGGAAGCACCCGTGGAGTGAGGTATTGTGGGCTGGACGTGCAGCACTGAGCACGCAGCCCTGTGTATCTGAGCTTTGCAGGCTGGTGGAGGAAGGTCAGGCAGGTGGACTGGGCGGGACCTTTTCCAGACCCAAAGAATTGACCAGGGTTGGTTGGGAGGTGATGAAGAAGTCTTTGCAGAAGCCAAGGAATGTGCAATGCTGAGGAGTTCAGGCTCCTGAGGGGCTCCTGGCAGGGTGACAGCAGAGGGCCCACTGGGTCACGGCAGGTGGTGAGCGTGGACTGAATGTCGGTTCCCTCTGCAGCTAGACAACGACCCACTGACAGATCTGTCCGTCCATTGTTTGCTCATCTGTATGGTGGGGATTGCAAAACCGGTTTGCTGTGTGTTGATTACCAACTAGTCTGAGTGTGGTGAGACAGAACACCGCCCCCCCAGCACACATACACAGAAGCTGCATGAACAGGCGTATGACTCATAGACAGGTAGCAAAGGGCAACAGAAGCCTCAGACTCATCACAAGCCTGTACCCCAGGCCCAGAAAACTGCCTGAGGAGGACGGAGTCTCCTCTGCGTGTGCCCCACTTACACTGCAGCTGGACGGCCCCCAAAAGCAGCCGCCCTGGGTTTTATGCCCCAGGGCGACGTTATTCACTGGGCCAAAGCCTGGAAGGATGTCCTGCTTCCAGGGGGACTGTCCAGCCAGCCCCTCCCATCTGAGGATGTGGCACTCCCAGCACAGGCTGCGGTCGTTCCTGAGAACTGTGAGCGAGAAATGGAGAACTGAGCTGACCCGAGGTCCCCGGAGCCATGTCCTGGGGTGATGACCATTCAGGGGCCTCCTGCGTGAACCTTAGGAGAACTGAGCTGCCAGGACCGGGCAGAGTGAATCCCCTGCGAGTGTTCAGAGGGATAAAGGTGGGGGAAGTGAGGGGATGGAACAGTAGGACCGTGTGGTAAAGTGAGGCGTTGCTACTGACATGGGCAGGAAGGGAGAGCCGACGATGGACTAAGCGGCAAGTGGAAGCTGAGCGGGTGGCTGCAAGTGACTGGGCATTCTTCCCGAGGGCCCAGCTTCTGTGTGGGTACCGCCTGTCTGTGACTCCTCATCCTCTGCCTCCATCGCTGCAGGACACAAGGAGGTCAGAGGAGCTGGTCTGGGCAGGTGTTTGGTTGTGGAAGGATGCAGGAATGGGAGGTCCCAGGACTGATGGTCAGGGCGGTGGGTGTGCCTTCTGAGCTAAGTGACCCGCGAGTCCTACTGCTATCTTGTTCCTCAAGTGCAAGCACCATCCGTGGAAGTCTGGGCCGGTTGGGTGGCCAAGTGGCAACATGATGGTGGACTGAGCAGGACCACGGCAGCTGCTACCCAAGGGAGGTGGCCACGGGCAGGTGGCTTGGGAATCATGGCCAGTGCCTCCTGCTCACTGTTCTGTTATTAGAGTGGTGGCCTTCTCAGGCTGGGAGGTGGTGGCGGGGAATGGGGGACCAGACTATAAGGAATAATCAGGTCCACACTGTCAAGGACCCTGGCTATAAGCTGCCATCTGGCCTTTGGAACTTTGTATTTTGAGCAGAATGACCATACACTCGCCCACTCCTCCACTCACTTACCTGTTCATTCAGTTGTCCATCTGCTCATTCATTAATTCACTCATTAATTCACTCATTCATTCATTCACTCATTCACTCATTCATTCACTCACTCATTCATTCACTCATTCATTCATTCACTCATCATTCACTCATTCATTCACTCATTCACTCGTTCTGGAATAGGGCTGGGTGTGCTCTTGGGTGTGATGCAGGGTTGGAGACAGGGGTCCCAGCCAGCGGTGGCTTGCATTAATTCACAGCATTTGGGGGGTGTTGAAGTTCATGGATAGTACAGAGATGTGACCCTGAGGCTGCGGCACTATGGAGGGAAGGGTGGTGGAGAGAGGAGGTGCAGCTCACGACTTAAGGATGGAAGTTAGAGGCGAGGCACTGGAGCGTGCGGGCCCCAGGGGGGCAGGAGGGTGTCCTTAGGGAGGAGGAGGCACAGCCTCAGAAGAGGTTGGGACCGGCCAGGCTTGTCCACCACCCAGCAAGGCCCGATCAGGGTGGGTGGAGGGCAGTGGGAGGTGGGGACAATGCATGCTGCCTGGGCAGGTGGTACTGGAGACTGCAGCACAGAGCTGGTGTTTTGGTGTGTGGAGGTGCCACCATGGGCTGCTTCCTGCAAACCTGTTCTGCCTGCAGCACGCAGTGCTCTGCAGGGCTGGTCTTGCTGTAGCAAAGAACTGAGGGACGGGGGCAGGGCCTGCCCTGGCCAGCTCCTGTGGGGATAGACATCAGAGCATGGCCAGGGTCAGGCTGTTCCCAGGGCCTTCCTGGGGTGGCCATGTTTGACGCATGCCTGAAAGAAAGCCTGGTCCCAAGCAGCCATCAGTGTCTTTCATGAACATCCTGGGTGCCAGACGCTGTGGCCAAGGCCCCCAGGGTCCACTCACAGCCACTCTCAGAGTTTAGGACTATATCATCATGTACCCCAGGATTTTAGACAGTGGCAAGGTAGATGAAGGTCAGCTCTGGTTACAGAGAACAGACAAAGGGCCCAAGGCACAGGAAGGGGTGCGTTTCCCGGCTGGGGCAGTGCCGGGGAGGGCAGAGGCTGCTTGGGGAGCAGAGAACAGAGGGCAGAGGCACCCTCTAGTGCCTGTGTGAGAGACAGCGGGTGGCCTCAGGGTGTGGGTGGGGGACACTGAGGAGGACATGGGGTCTCGAGGGTGTGACAGACGGATCGGCTTGGACACGGGGAGTCGAGGTGCCCCCAGGACAGCCACTTGGAATGTGGAGTGGGCTGATGAGTTTCCAGACTTGAGTGGGGCTGGACTTCCGGAGGGGCTGGTAGACGGGTCAGCACCGGCAAACTTCAGTAGTCTGGGACTGTGTGAGGACCATCAGGAGGGCCAAGACAGACTCTGTGGAGGGCGGGTGGGGTGACCTCCAGTGGAGGTCACGTGAGGTGAGAACCAGCAGCACCCTTCGGGTTCAGTGGCCAGGAGTCAGCCTGACTCAGGGTGCGTTTTGGGGGGTGCTGGGAGTGGGGTGAGGAAGAGAGGACGGCACGTGGGGAAGGCTGGGGAAGCTCAGCTACTCAGAGGGGAACAGAGCGTGAGCTCACGTGTGGAGGTGATGCCAGAGGGTGGGCTGAGCTGAGGGCAGGGGCCCAGGAACAGCTGGATGGGAGCTGGCATCCTGGGAGAGTGCAGAGCTCTGCAGTTGGGGCTGAGGCTTGGCGGTGCTCAGCAGACAGGAGGCCAAGCCGCTGTCAGTCCCCCGGAGATCTGGGCTCCTTGGAGGTCAGGAGGGCTCCTGGCTGCTGTCCTCTGGGGAGGGCTGGGAGTCACAGCAGTGGACAGAGTGTGTGAGTTGGGGGCTCTGTGGGACTCTGCCCCGGGTGCCCTGTGGCCCCCCTGCAGCTTTCTTTCAGGAATGCCAGGGCAAGTGGAGCAGCGAGGCTCCGGGCAGGTGGAAGGGCTGGGCCGGCTGCTCTCTGAGTGTCCTCTATCCTCGGTCCTGCCTGACTCCTCTGCTCACGGAGAAGCCCTTGCTCTGCAGTGGCCGTGCCTCAGTGCTCCTCACAGGTCCTCTGGACCTTCCACGCAGGCGAGGTGGGGGCCTCTGGAGCCTGGCCCTCACACACAACCATCCAGGCAGCTGTTGGGCAGAGACAGCAGCTTTCTGGGACCTGGGGGCACTGCAGGGGCTGATCATGGTAGGCAATGCCTGGACACCTGGCAGGTGGCATGGCCATGAAAGGGCCGTGCCTCAGTTTTCCCACCGAATGAGGTACATGGGCCCTCAGGCAACTGCATCACCCACCTGTCACCTGGCACCTTCCAGCAGGTACCTGCCTGGAGGAGCTCTTCCTGGCTTCCAACCAGCTGTGCCACCTGCCGTGGGTGCCTTTTGCAGCCTGTGCACCTGACCAGGTTGGACCTCTCCAACAGAAAGCATCTGTTTGCTGAGCGGGACACCTTCCTGTCCCCAGGGGCCCTCCAGGAGCTGGGGCTGCGGGGAGCTGGCTGGCCACACTGCCTGCTGTAAAACCACGGGCCATCGAGGGGTCTCTTTAAAACCCTACAGCCTGGACACACATCCAGGCCTGAGGTGTGTGCGGTGTGCGGGAGGTGGAGGAGGGCTGATGTGCTGGTCGTGTGACTCTCCATAACTTGGGGACTTAACAAATCCAATTATCGGTCTCCATCATTTTTTTTTTTTTTTTTTTTTTTTTTTTTTTTTTTTTTGAGATGAAGTCTTGCTCTGTTGTCCAGGCTGGAGCGCAGTGGCATGATCTCGGCTCACTGCAGCCTCCTTCTCCCGGGTTCAAGTGATTCTTGTGCCTCAGCCTCCCGAGTAGCTGGGATTACCAGGTTCCCACCACCATGCCCGGCTAATTTTTGTATTTTTAGTAGAGTTGGGTTTCACTATGTTGGCCAGGCTGGTCTCGAAACTCCTGACCTCAGGTGATCCGCCTGCCTCAGCCTGCCAAAGTGCTGGGATTACAGTTGTGAGCCACCGTGCCCGGCCAGTCTCTGTCTTTTTTTTTTTTTTCGAGACGGAGTCTCACTCTGTCGCCCGGGCTGGAGTGCAGTGGCCGGATCTCAGCTCACTGCAAGCTCCTCCTCCTGGGTTCATGCCATTCTCCTGCCTCAGCCTCCCGAGTAGCTGGGACTACAGGCGCCTGCCACCTCGCCCGGCTAGTTTTTTTTGTATTTTTTAGTAGAGACAGGGTTTCGCCGTGTTAGCCAGGATGGTCTCGATCTCCTGACCTCGTGATCCGCCCGCCTCGGCCTCCCAAAGTGCTGAGATTACAGGTGTGAGCCCCCATGCCTGGCCAGTCTCTGTCTTTTAATTGGTGTATTTAGACCAATGCATTGCCATGTAATGTGATGACGGGTTTCGTGGGATTGACATCTGCCACATTCGTAACTGTTTTTCTATTTGTTGCCCTTGGTCTTAGTTTCTATCTCCCTTTGTTTTCTGCTGTCTCTGGTTTCAGTTACACATTTTATATGATTCCACAGTCTTTTCTTTTGTAGCATATCAATTATAATTTCAGATAGAGAAAAAAAAGAAAAATAAGTATATATATTTTAGTGGTTGCTGTAGAGTTTGCAGCTAATCCAAATCCAGGTGTAAGTTACACTGTGTTGCTTCTCAGGTCACATGGTAACTTGTAACTGATGACCCCCGTTTCCTCCCGCCTGTCCCTTGCTCTTACATTTCACTCACCCGTAAGCGAGAGTCACCCAATACACTATTAGTATTCTGATTTTGAGCAAACAGTTTTCTTTTTCTTTTTTCTTTTTCTTGTTTGAGACAGGGTCTCACTCTGCCGCCCAGGCTGGAGTGCAGTGGTGCAGTCTCAGCTCAATGCAGCCTCAACCTCCTCGGCTTAGGTGAGCCTCCTTCCTCAGCCTCCTGGGTACCTGGGGCTATACGCATATGCCACCACGTCTAGCTAATTTTTTTTTTTTTTTTTTTGTATTTTTTGATAGAGTCAGGGCTTTGTCATGTTGCCCACGCTGATCTTAAACTCCTGGGCTCAAGCAGTCCACCTGCCTTGGCCTCCCAAAGTGCTGGGATTACAGGCATGAGACACTGCACCCTGCCCAAACAGGTTTCTGTTAGATGGATGAGGAATAAGGAAAATAAAAACAAACAAAAAAAGGAATAAGGAAAATAGCAGATTTCTCACTAATTTTGTGTGTTTCAAATAATTCTACCATAAAAGCATTAAAACAAATTTTTAGTTCATTCTAGGCAGTGATGACTTAGGGAATTCAGTTCCTCAACCTTTGCTCAGATCCTGCCTCACTTGCTGTAGGCTTTGCAGGGGGACCTTTGATGGGTTAGCCGGACATGAGGCTGGGAGAAGTGATGGTGGACAAGGACGGCTGGGGGAGCAGGGACCCACCTTCCTGATGTCTGACTGTGCCAGCTGGGACTGTTGGTGAGTGGGCTCGGGACAAGCAGACAGGTACCCCAGGTACTCCCTAAACCCGGAGATGAAGAACATGGAGGCCAAGGAGAGCACAGAAGGTTCCAGATGCTTCAGGCAGCTTTTATTGGGCTGGCAGCTGGCATCTCACAGTCATGGACCTGCCTGGATCCAGCCCCTGGCTCCCAGCCTTGCCCACGGGAGGATTCACTGGGTGCTGGGTGCTACCTGTGTCCATGGCTGCCCACATGAGCTCCAGGCAGAGCAGGGGGCCTCGTGCCTGGCATCCTCTGTGGTTAGTGAAGGAGCAGGGACTGCCCGCCACCTCCTCGGATGTCCAGGGCTGGACCTGAAGTGGCCTCGCTAATGGAGATTATGAACATGCTGCCACTTGCCCCCGACATGCGGGAGGGAACGGACCACTGATGTTCTCCGAGGCCCAAAGTGCCCACCCAGCCCCTCCTGGGCAGCAAGCCCCCAGCCCTCTTTGGGGGACTCCACTCACCCGTGGAGAGAGGCTCAAAGGCTAAGAGGCCTCCCGGCCTCACGGTGGTGGAGTGGCCACAAGGGACTCCAGGAACACCGTCCCCATCGCAAGTTAGTCCCCAACAAGTCATGTGACTCCCCCATGGTGCGTCCTAGAGGCCAGCTCTTCCCAGTGTGGGGTTCCAGGGGCTACAGCTTCCCCCGCCACCACTGGAGCTGTGGCCCTCCCATCCCAGCCGCCAGGCCGGCTTTTCTCTCCCCTCTCCTCCCTGCAGGGGCTGTGCAGCCCCTCTTGTCTGGGGGCCAGGGTGTAGGTGACATGAGAAGCTGCCCAGGTGAGGCAGGCTTGGGCCTGCCTGCTGCAAGGTGACTGCAGGGTAGGGTGTGCCCGCTGGTTGGATCCTGGGAACCTGATAGACCCCAGCCCTGCTGGGACAGGCTCTGGCCACTCTAGCCCAACATCAACCCCTGCCACTCCATCAAGGTCCCGGGACTTTCTGGCCCCCTGAATCCACACAGCCTTTTCCTGACCACCCATATCTGGCTCTGTCCCCCACCGAGGGCTAGTGGGCACCTTCTGAGCAGGAGGGTTCCAGGCAGGCCAGTAGTAAGGGACTAGCTAGTCGTGTGGCCAGGGCCGGCCCCTCTAGCAGCTGCTGTGTCGTTTGCCCTGACACCAGGGAAGGGCTGCACCTCAGCCTTTTTTGGTTCTTCCCCTTCAGCCTTTTGGGGTACCCTGAAATGAACGTGGTGAGGTGCACACACATCCCTGCCTGGGGCAGCCCTGACCCCCAGTGTAGGGGGTCCCCAGCAGCTGCTGACCTCAGATGAGTTCTGTGCCACTGTGGGCAGAGCCTGGGGTCTCTGTACCCACCCCAGGGACACGCCTGGCTGCAGGGGTGAGGCTGATGGGCAGCTCACCAGAAAGCCCTCCTGGACTCTGGGACCCCCACCACCAGACAGGTTTCCTGGCTACCAGGATTCAGTCACCAGTAGCCAAATACAATTTGGTTCCCAAGTTTTGGAAGGACTGTCCTGGTCTGGCTGGGGAATGGGAGCTTGCCTGTGGGGTTGGGGTGGGGACCCCAGCAGGTGTTTCTAACCCTTAAAATGGGGTGGCTGGGAGGGGTGAGAGCCTTGGAACCACAAGCGGGGCAACTTGTAACTTCATGCCTCCAGAATGCATCCGTTTAATAGAAGGTTCCAGCACTGACCGTACAAACCAGTAAGGAACCAGCAGCAAAGGACGCAGGGCGGCGCTCCTGATGTCAGCCGCCGCCCGGGATCTCGCCTTGCTAAGAAGGTCCTCTCCCTCCACGTGGCCCAGCGCAGAGGCTGAATTGTGCTTCACAAGTCAGGGGTTTAGAAAACAAGGCTTTGCTTTAAAAGGTAAGTGTAAAACGGTCCGTGGAAATGCACCATCTTCCACCCAACGCCCCCCAGACGCAGTGGCCGGGAAAGTTCAGTGTGAAGTAGAGGAAATGGCGTCTTCTGCTTCTGCTCGTGACCTTCAGAAAGGTCCTTGGCAACAGGGCCCTCTGGGGCATCTGGGGATGCACCCCTCACACATGCCCGGCTTCCCCGGGCCCTTTGCTGCTTGACTTCTGAAAGGGCTCAGGACAGCAAAGAGCAGAGGGTGCCCCTCACCCGCCCCACAGAGTGCAGCATGGCAGCCCCGGCCCCCAGGCCTTGGCTGGAAGGAAGTGAGGCCGCTTGGCCATGAAAGCTCAGGCTGGCTCTGAGTTGGGTGTGGCCCACGCAGGGCTCCTGGGTTCTGGGTTCTCTTCCCCTCCCCATGCACCCCAGCCCCACCCTCCAGCACAGCCTGGGCTTGGCCCTGCAAGGCATCTGGTCCCCGCGTTGCCCTCCCAGCCAGCCCTGGTCACGAGTTACGGTACATCTGTGTAAAGAGAAGTGGACTGCATCGGTCTGTAAAAATAGGTTAAAAAACTCCCCTCACTAGCTTGCAGGTACCCGAGGGTGAGCTGGCCCTCCCCCCTGCATGAGGGGCTCCTTTCCAGGGTGGAGTCCCAGGAGCCACGGTGAGCCGAGTGTGGCATCCCCAGGGTCACGCTAGTGCCACTGTGTCCTCACACGCTCCTCCACGTCCTTCCTGAGGACCCTGGGCTTGGTGGCCCGAGCTCGGTGCAGGGCTGGCTCAGAGCTGTGTCTCATCGCGAGTCTCGGGGTTGCAGGACGACAGCTTGTGGCTGCAGCTGCTCTTCCGGCTCTGGGAGCTGCTGGCCACATGAGCCAGGGGGTCGGAGCGGATGAGATAGCTGCGGGAGGGCAGAGGGGACCCTGGAGTGGACGTGGGCCGGGCAGCCCCTGCCCAGCAGCCCCACTGTGGTGCCTGTGGCCTCGTCTCCCCAGTGCCCACCTGGTGCTCAGGGGGTCTCCACACGGCCCGCAGGTGCTACTCACACAATGTCGCTGGGCTCCAGCCTCGTGTCGGGAGGAGGGTTGATGAGGACGTAGGAGAGGGTGTTCTGATGGTCATTCATCTCGTCTGCAAAGGATACAACCGGGCAGACGTCACCCCCCAGCCCTCCCCCTCCCAGCTCCACAGGGGCCCGGAGGTATGGGGGGCTCCAGGATGAGCTGAGTCTTTCCGGCCTTCCTGACCATTCTGCTCCAGCACCTCATCCTGGTGAGCCCAGCCAGGGCCCATCCCCACATGGGGCAGCCAGGAGGGCAGCTGGGAGCCAGCTCCAACCTGCACCCCCCCTCCGGTGCCGGGTGGCATCACAGCAAAGGGGTGGGCCTGAGCAGAGGCACCAAGCACACCTGTACACACCAGCACACACGTCAGCCTGCACGCAGTGGGACGTGTCTGTTCATCTCACATGCATGCACGCCTTCATCTACACCTGCACACACCTGCAATTCACCTCTGTATCCCACACACATTTGTGTCTATCTGCACAGATCTTCACAGCCACCCATACCTATGCTGTCTACAGACCCCTGCACACTCACTCGTATACACACCCGCACGCCATCCTCCACATTCACACACACACCCACCTCGGCCTCCAGAGGCTGCTCAGCCCTGCCCCTCCCACAGGGCCCTGCAGCTGCTGCCGTCCCTGGGCCTGGGCAGGCCACTCCCACTCACTGTGCTCAGCCCTTTGCTTCAGACTTAAGTCCCGAGTGGCATCAGCCTAGAACAGCCCCCAGCTCATCCCTCTGAGAGCATGGCCCTGCCCCTCATGGGAGACAGCCTGGCATCTGGCTCATGGCGTGGGAGGGGGGATGTGTCCCATGGGGTGAAAACAGTCCTGGGAGAAACACCCCCCCGTCATCCCAGTCTCCACGGGGCCAAGCACAGGGAAGGAGAGCCCACCATCCCAGCAGTAGCCCTGGGTTCACTGGCCGGGAGGGAAGGGCCTGTAGCCTCAGTTTATGCATCTGATGGTGTCTAAGGGAACCTCCTGGATTCCTGTTCCAGGACTCCAAGGACAGAGAACAAAGGTGACCCAGGACAGGGGAACCTCAGGGAGCCTCCACCCTGGCTGCTGCCATTCCCTTCTCTCTGCCCGTCCTCTCCCCTTGGGACAGCCCTGCCATGGCCCCTGAGAAGACAAAAGTCAGGGAGGCTCCTAGCCAGCCAGGTGGGGGCCATGCTGGTCCCGCTGCAGTGGGGGCTGCGGAGTTCCCACAGCGTGAGCACAGCTGCTGCCAGGGAGGTGGGGGCACAGGCTAGGACCTGGGGGGTGACCTGGACAGCTCTGCCTCGGGCCTTTCGCACATGGCGGCAGGTCATTTGGTGCCAGCTCCTGTGTCCATGCCTGCGGGGTGGGACGGCCTGACACCTGCCCCTCACAGCTGTTTTGCTGTCTTCCTAAAACCCATGGCAGGGTCTTCCCCAGGCCTTTGGTAGAGGCCCAGGGGCCTCACGTTGAGGCTGTGCAGGGAGGCACACCCACCCCGCCCTTGTGCTCACACACACCTCTGGGGTGGCCGCGTGGCAGGTGGTGCAGGGAGTGGTGGTGTGGGCGGCTCTAGTAAGTACTTGCCCCCCGCTGCCTGACTGGCTTTGTGATGAGCACCCAGTGGGACACCAAGAACAAGGGGCCACCACCTCGTTTCACTCCGGCAGGCACAGACTGGCCGCCAGGCCTCAGCTTTTCCCCCTGGGGTGCCTGGACCACACGCTTCTGAAGTGAGCAGAGCATGTAGCTGGGCTGAACCGGGCTGAGCCAGGCTGGGCTGGGTGGTGGGTGGGGACGCTGGGTCCCAGCTGCAGTGCCGGGGCTGGGTTGCGGTCAGTCACGTGGCACTGGTCCTGGCTGCCCAGGATGGGCGCAGAGGACTAGCTTCACGTGTCCACTGTGTTTGGTGAAGGCTGGCAGCAGGTGGGCCTGGGGTGAGGCAGGGGCTGGCTTTGGCTCTTCTGGTGAATGTCCTGGGGCAGGGCCACCTCACCCCTGGTCCCCAAGGCTACCTGACTCCTCCACCCAGACCCTCCAACCTTCACTCCAGGCCTCAGTGGTAGCTCTGCCCCTCACCCGCTTCCTAACCCTGCAGGCCCCAGAACTTCCAGATCCCTGGCCCTTGGCATCCATAGTCACTCCTGCCTGAATCCCCCATGCCGGGCCATAGCTACTGCCACCCGAGCCTCACTTTCCTCCTCTATAAACTGGGGGTAACTAGTGCCTACCCCCAGAGCAGCCGTGAGGCGGCGTGAAGACGGGGTCTGTGTATCGTGGCTGAGGTGGCTCCTCCTGCTGTGTGTGTGGGGTGGGGGCTGCACGCTGGAGGGGCCCCAGGATGCTGCCCACCCTCCCTGCAAAGAGAGTGACTCTTCCTGTTCTGCGTCCTGGCCTAGAGTCCGCTTGAATCCAAACAGGGGTGCAGCCCCAAAGCCCTGGCACCTTCACCACCCCAGGCATGTAGGCCGAGCCCAGGAGATGCCTGCCGCGCGAGTCCTGTGAGCCCTCGACCCCCAAGCCTGCCCTGGAGCCACAGCAGGAGCCGCAGGAAGCCGTGGCGGGTGAGGGGAGCGGGAAATGCAGGCGTCCCACTCATGAAGGCTCATGAAGGCCACTAGCTGCAGGTCCAAGCGCCACAGTGCCCGGCAGAGCGAGGGTCTTCCATGAGCTCCATCGTAGGGAAAAGCACGGAACCGGGAGAGGCTGACGCTTTACTTCCGTGGCCGCTCCAGGCCTGGCCCTGCCTCCGGCTGCAAGGCCATCCTGGCAAACATATCCCGCCCGAGCTAACACCTGCCTGGGCTCAGGAGGCCCTTCAAGCTCCTGGGTTACCCTGTAGGGAGGGGTGGCAGCGGGGGCAGGCTCTGAGCTCCCCTGAGGCTACCAGGACCCCAGGGAGCGCCCCGGCCGGGACTCTGAGCACTGACGGGGTGCGGCATGTTCTTGGAGGAAACAGGGTGCTGGGCGGCTGAGCACCCAGAACAGAATGGGACGTGGAGCAGCTCTGCGCCAGACGAGCAGGAAAAATCCCCTCGTGGAGCCCCAGCTGGGGGATGAAGGTTACCATCCACCTGGCCTGGGCAGCCACAAAGCCTGCCCACTCCTAGCGGCTTGGAATCCCCACCCCTGCGTCCAGCCCCGGCTTCACCGAGCTCCTCCCGAGGCCCTGGCTTGGGACCATGTGGGTGCTTCCTGAGAGCAGAGGGGCTTGGGGTCCTCGGACCGCTTGTGGGGCCAGCCACAGGGAGGGGCTGGCTGTAGGCCAGGGTGGCCTACCGGTGCCAGCAGGGCTCATCATAAACAGCAAAGCAGGAGAAGCACCAGAGTGAGCCTGAGAGCTGGGCAGTTGCCACTCAGCCTGGCGACCAACAGCACCTTGACCAGCACAAGCCCCGGACCTCAGCCTCAGGCCCGTCCTCAACGCCCAGCCAGGGGACACTCTGTCAACATGCGAGGCTTTGCCCAACAGGGCTGTCTGGGCTGACACCTGGGACGTGCTCTCATGGCTCCCGTCCACCTGCCTGGCCGGGACGGCGCGGCAAGGCTGCCAGCGGTGAAGGGTTGGTGAGCCCTGTGGTGCAGCGGTCGGCACCCGCCAGAGCAGAATTACCTTGCAAATATCCCAGGTTTACCCGATTCATGACATCACTGGCTGTTAAATTTGCTACGTCCTCTACAGAACACACAGAAAGAGGCACAGACAGAAAGAGAGAGAGAGAGAGTGTCAGCAAGCGAGGTGCGGGCGGCCGGCACAGCGGGCGGGTGTGGGGGCAGCTGCACGGGAGGCCGGCCACCCCAGGACCTGCAGCCAGCACCAGCCACCGGAAGCGAGTCGGTCACCAGAAACGCAGTTGCTCCTCCCTTGCCAAGCTCGGGGGGCGGGCAGCGGTCGCAGAGGCAGGCACCAGCTCTGGGGGTGGCCGGACGGGGCTGGTATTCATCCTCTGCCAACAGTCAAAGGGGGGCCACGAACGCAAACACTGGGCACCCCTCTCAGCCCTGGGAGCCCCACCTGAAAGGGCATGAAGCCCCTCCCGGGACAGGAACACTGTGGGGACGGAGGGCAGCTTCAAGGCAGGGACAGGGGGGCATCCTCCACAGCGCCCACGAGGCTGGGGGCCAGGAAAGGTCTTCACGGGCCACCAGTTCCCCAAACCCTGGCCTCTGAGTCTCCTTCGGGCCCACAGGCCGGCCCAGCCCAGTGACCTGTGAGCATCTCCTGAGCCAGCCCTGAGCTCCTGACTCTGCTCAGGGGACTCAAGACCTCCACCCAGGTGACGGATGCAGGAAGCAGGATTGGGAGACCGGGCACCCTGAAGGGACAGAGGCAGCCCTGAGCATCGGGCACGTCCCCGAGATGGAACAAAGGGAGGGTGGAGCCTTGACACGGCCCAGGGGTGGATGTCACTGGGCAGTGGCCCAGTGCCGGGGAGCTGGGGCCTGTGGCCTCATCAATGGAGGTAGCGTCTCTAGAGGGAGGGAGGGAGGGAGAGGATGAGTGTCTCTCCTCGCCAGGCAAGGCATGTAGGGCCCCCAAGCCCAAGCACATTTCCCATCACAAGGTGCAGAGAGACAGGGTTGTACGGATCTGTTGCTGAAGACGGACACCGGGCTCCCTGGACCGCAGGAGAGGCTGTGCCGTGGGAGTGGCAGCAGGCCCATGGTGGACAGAAGTGTGTCCTGGTATGGGCTGTTCCCCTAGTCATCCCCCCCCCCAAGACAAGGTCCCCCCTACCCTGGCTGCTGGGAGGGCTGGGGGAGGGGGTCCCCAACACAGTCTTGTCCTCTGTGAGAACTCAGGGGCCCTGGGTATCCGCTGTCCAGCAGGACTAGCTGCAGCCTGCTGGCCCATTGCTAACTGACGCCCTTGACTCGGGGAGTCCAGCCTCGCCCTCTCCACCCCACAGCTGCCTCCCCTGGCTGAAGGGTTCAGCCAACTCCTGTCTCTAATTTGGCAGAGAGGGAAACTGAGGCCTCAGGGCAGTGGGAGCGAGCGCCTCTCTATGGGGCTCAGCACTTAGGGATGCCGTAGGGTCCTGTGGCCTCCCAGCACCAGGGTGGGCCATGGCCACTCCCCTCCTCTGCACAGGACCTCTGCTGGGCCGTGGTGGTGGTGCCCACAGCTGACCCCACAGTAGGGGCAGGCAGCGCGTGGCCAGAAAGGCTGGCAGACAGACGGACGACAGACAGGATGGCCCAGGCCCCGGGATGCCGTGGCCAACTGTTCCTGGCTGTGGTCTGACCCTGGCCCAGTCTGTCCGTCCTGCCCCCACCCATGCTGGGCGCCCTTACCGTAGCCAGTGGTGGGCAGGCCCAGGTGTTTCATGCGGTTCTTCACCAGCTCGGAGAGCTCCTGGCGCTCAGAGCGCCGGTACAGGCTGAGGCGCTGCTGGCTGATCCACTCCGCGGCCGCCGCCCGGCCTGCCTGCTTGGGTCCCTTGCGGCTCAGCCTCCGGGCCCACTGCAGACTCTTACGCCGCAGCAGCCGGTGCTCCGCGGGGTCACTGCCGCCCGTGTGGCGGCCGTGGGAGCTGCCTCCAGTGCCAGCGCGCGAGCCCCAGGGCCCCCTCGCTTCCCGTGTGTCCTCACAGTCCTCCATGTTCACCGAGATCTGGGACTGGGTAGGGCGGGGAGGGGTGAGGCGGCGGGGAGGGGTGAGGCGGCGGGGAGGGGTGAGGCGGCGGGGAGGGGTGAGGCGGCGGGGAAGGGCATGGGCTTTGGGGCAGGGGCTTAGGAGGAGGTGTGGGCTCTGGGGCTTGGGGCCCACATGGGAGTGGCTGGGGGTGTCAGGGAAGAGGACAAGGACAGACCCCAGGGTGCGTGTGCCTCCCGCCTCTGGAAAGAACGTGCCTGGTCTGAGGTTTCCTTCTGAGCTCAGAGTGCCGGGCCACCCACCCTGCCCGGGCCTGGTTAAGGGATTCGCCAGGCTACTGAGGGCAGCTCCCTTCACCTCTCTGGGCCCTTCTTTCTGTGGGTCCGGCTGGGGACCCATCTGGACCCCAGCACATCCTGGCCTTGCCCTGGGGGGTCACCCCCTCTGTATGTCAATTTCTCCATCTGCAGATGGGCCCTGGTCCCTCTTGCAAACACACCCTTCGGAGGCCCTGAACCGGGAGAATGTGAGGGGGCAGGGCCTGTGGGGTGTGGGGTGCTGGGAAGAGGCGGGCCCTCCACCTGGGCGGCACCTTCAGAAAGGCCTGGGAGGCTGGGGGCTGGATGGTCAGGCCAGAGGGGCATGGGGGCTGCCTGCCTTGGTGGGGCCTGGGGGAGCCAGGGCTGGGCCTGGGAGGGGCGGGGGTGCAACTGGTGTCCAAACTCACAGGCTACTCCCCCAGGCCTCAGTTTCCCCACCAGTGCAGGAGGGAGTGACTGTCAAGAGCCTTCTCTGAGCCATGCTGGGGCAGACACATCCGCGGGACCCACTCCCGCCTCGGCTTCCCCAGGGCCCTGTGGGGGGGCAGGTGGGTGGGTGGGGCCTGGCAGGCTTCTCCACGTGAGGTTGCGATGCTCTGGTGTTTGGCAGAGGCTGTGTGGGCGCAGAGCGGGCACTTACCTGGGCTCTGAGGTCATGCGGCTGCAAAGGAAATAGGCACAGTCTGGGACCTGTGGGCGTGCCCCTGCCCCCCACATCGCCTCAGCCTGGGGTCTGCATGGAACACGCTTAGGGCTGGCAGGCACGGTGCCCACCGCTGTGTGGGCTGCAGCACAGGGGCTGCCCATCTTCTTCCTCAAGCCTCCCCTGAGCCTCTTTGCCCCCAGTAGGGGTCATGGCTGCTCCAGCTGGAAGCACTGCATGTGGGCACACGGACCAGACGGAAAGAGCTGCCGGCAGTGGCAAAGCTGATCTAGTTCCCAACACTGAAGGTGGGGATGGCGTGGGTCACACAGGACAGCGCGGCTGCCACAGTCCCAGCCCCCGGAAGGTGGGGATGGCGTGGGTCACACAGGACAGCGGGGCTGCCACGGTCCCAGCCCCCGGAAGCTGGGGATGGCGTGGGTCACACAGGACAGCGGGGCTGCCACGGTCCCAGCCCCCGGAAGGTGGGGATGGCGTGGGTCACACAGGACAGCGGGGCTGCCACGGTCCCAGCCCCCGGAAGGTGGGGATGGCGTGGGTCACACAGGACAGCGGGGCTGCCACGGTCCCAGCCCCCGGAAGGTGGGGATGGCGTGGGTCACACAGGACAGGGGCTGCCACGGTACCAGCCCCCGGAAGGTGGGGATGGCGTGGGTCACACAGGACAGCGGGGCTGCCACGGTCCCAGCCCCCGGAAGCTGGGGATGGCGTGGGTCACACAGGACAGCGGGGCTGCCACGGTCCCAGCCCCCGGAAGCTGGGGATGGCGTGGGTCACACAGGACAGCGGGGCTGCCACGGTCCCAGCCCCCGGAAGGTGGGGATGGCGTGGGTCACACAGGACAGCGGGGCTGCCACGGTCCCAGCCCCCGGAAGCTGGGGATGGCGTGGGTCACACAGGACAGCGGGGCTGCCACGGTCCCAGCCCCCGGAAGCTGGGGATGGCGTGGGTCACACAGGACAGCGGGGCTGCCATGGTCCCAGCCCCCGGATGGTGGGGATGGCGTGGGTCACACAGGACAGTGGGGCTGCCACGGTACCAGCCCCCGGATGGTGTGGGTCACACAGGACAGTGGGGCTGCCACGGTCCCAGCCCCCGGAAGGTTGGGATGGCGTGGGTCACACAGGACAGCGGGGCTGCCACGGTCCCAGCCCCCGGAAGGTGGGGATGGCGTGGGTCACACAGGACAGCGGGGCTGCCACGGTCCCAGCCCCCGGAAGGTGGGGATGGCGTGGGTCACACAGGACAGCGGGGCTGCCACGGTCCCAGCCCCCGGAAGCTGGGGATGGCGTGGGTCACACAGGACAGCGGGGCTGCCACGGTCCCAGCCCCCGGAAGCTGGGGATGGCGTGGGTCACACAGGACAGCGGGGCTGCCATGGTCCCAGCCCCCGGATGGTGGGGATGGCGTGGGTCACACAGGACAGTGGGGCTGCCACGGTCCCAGCCCCCGGAAGGTTGGGATGGCGTGGGTCACACAGGACAGCGGGGCTGCCACGGTCCCAGCCCCCGGAAGCTGGGGATGGCGTGGGTCACACAGGACAGCGGGGCTGCCACGGTCCCAGCCCCCGGAAGGTGGGGATGGCGTGGGTCACACAGGACAGCGGGGCTGCCACGGTCCCAGCCCCCGGAAGGTGGGGATGGCGTGGGTCACACAGGACAGTGGGGCTGCCACGGTCCCAGCCCCCGGAAGCTGGGGATGGCGTGGGTCACACAGGACAGTGGGGCTGCCATGGTCCCAGCCCCCGGATGGTGGGGATGGCGTGGGTCACACAGGACAGTGGGGCTGCCACGGTACCAGCCCCCGGATGGTGTGGGTCACACAGGACAGTGGGGCTGCCACGGTCCCAGCCCCCGGAAGGTTGGGATGGCGTGGGTCACACAGGACAGTAGGGCTGCCACAGTCCCAGCCCCCGGAAGGTGGGGATGGCGTGGGTCACACAGGACAGCGGGGCTGCCATGGTCCCAGCCCCCGGAAGCTGGGGATGGCGTGGGTCACACAGGACAGCGGGGCTGCCATGGTCCCAGCCCCTGGATGGTGCGGGTCACACAGGACAGGGGCTGCCACGGTCCCAGCCCCCGGAAGGTGGGGATGATGTGGGTCACACAGGACAGGGGCTGCCCCAGAACCTCCGAGGTGGAGAAGACGTGGCTCTCTGTCCGGTAGATGCCGATGGGGATCTCGGCGCTGGAGGAGCAGAGCTTCTGGAAGAGGCGGCCGTACGTGCGGATCCACAGGTCGTCCTCCGTGATTTTCATCTGCAGGGCAGGAGCTCTGAGTCGGCTGGGGCAGGTGGCGGCACCCAGAGCCTCCTGGCCACTGTGAATCGGGGGCGGGTGCCCATCCACCCACTCGGGACAGCCCAGCACACCCCAGCCCGGCCCGGCCAGGGGCACTTACGGCACAGAGGTACCCCGATCCCGGCGTGGTGTCCAGGCCCAGCAGCAGCCGGGTGATGGTGATCATGTAGTCCTTCACGAAGGACTGGCCAGGGAGGGAGGGGGCCACAGCAAGGCACATGGGCATGGGCGTAGGACACAGGTCCACACCCCACCGGCCACAGGCTCGCCCCCCTCACGCACACACAACCACCAGGTACCCAAGCACCACATGACCCACAGGCAGAGTTCTGGAATGCCTTTTCTAAGAAAACGCACTTGCCAGGCACCCATAGGTCAAAAAGGGCCCAGAAATCCCCAGGGCAAGGACAGGGCCCAGAGGTCTCCTTGGAATCCAGGGAAGGTCGTTCAGAGGGAGGCCTGTCACTCAGAGTGGGGACCAGGCTGCAGAGTCGAGGGCATGACGGGGGTCCCACCCAGGAGCCGCCCTCCTGCTGCCGCTTCCCAGCTGACCTGATAGAGCAGTGTGTCCAACATGCTGATGCTGAAGACGCGGCCGGCAGCAAAGGGCAGGCGGAACATGAAGGCCAGGTTAGAGCCGTTCTCTCGCTCCCTCTGTGGGAAAGGAGGGGCCTCAGATGGGCTGGTGCTGAGGTCCCTTCAGTGGCATGGCAGCCACGGAGGTGAGGGCACTGTATGTGCACGTGTGCACCATACATGTGTGTGCATGGGACCTGTGTGCACATGTGCATGGTGTATGTGTACACAGTGTGTGTGTGCATGTGTGCACACACCAGCAGGCCTGAACCAGCTGTATCTTCCCAGACACACTCAGGGCAACAGCCCAGGAGGAGTGATGTGGGGCTCTGATGAGAAGACCGACTCCCGGTGGCTGCCATAGGCACTGCGTTTGGTCAAGTGCCCTGCTCTTGCCATCCCAACATTCCAAATCCTCCTGATAATCCTCTCCTGCACTTTTTTAAAGTGGTGTCGGAGGGCGCGTGGGGCCTGGGCTGAGGAGGAGCAAGCATCAGGCTGCCTGCTGTCCTTGGCCTCCTGTCCCGGCGCTCCAGGCTCACCATGGACCCGCTGTGTGAGTTTCCTGGGGCTCCCGTAACAAATGACTGCAAACTTAGCAGCTAAAACGACACCTGTCTCCTCTCTCCCGGTTCTGGATTTAGGAGTTTGAAGTGTCTCTGGCTGGATCCAGGCCTGGGCAGGGCCCTGCTCCCTCTGGATGCCGGAGGGGCTCCTTCTCTCGCCTTTTCCAGCTCCTGGAGGCCGCCTGCCTTGGCTCGTGGCTCCCTCTTCCCTCTTCAGAGCTGGCTGTGCAGCTGCTTCCCACCGGACAGGGACCTCTGGCCTTTCCCTAGAAGGACCCTGACGGCGTGAACCTGCTGGATGCTCCAGGGGAATCTCCTATCTCGAGGCCCGTGACTTAATCCCATCTGCAGAGATCCTTATGCCACGTGAGGTGGTACATCCACGGGTTCCGGACTCGGCTGTGGCCATCTCTCGGGCCATTCTTCAGCAGAGAGCCCCAACCCTGGAGCTCGGCCTCCAAGCAAGTGTGCACAGGCAGGTGTGTGCGCCCACGGAGGCCACACTTCCCCCTGGAACCAGAACTCGATTCACAGATAAAAGAAATGACAGCGACAGGACAATCAGGCAGAAGCCCCTTTTCCTCCCGGTCCGCCCTTACTCAGTGACCGGCGGGAAGGCTGGGGCGTGAGAAACAGCGTAGTTAGTTCCGTGCAGCGTTCCCACTGTTGGAGCAAGAACCAGGTGCGATGAGCTGCGACGGGCGTGTGAGTTTGCAATCACGGTGACTTGCATCCAGAATTCCAGCTGCACTTCATGGAGATGAACATGAAATTCCTAAACAACTTGCAATTTTAATTTTCCTTTACTCAGAACAACGCTAAACAGGAAGCAAGAACCACGACAGGGCCAGAGAGAGACATGGAAGGAAAAAGCTGGATGTTTCAGGACCTTCCAGAGATTTCCTCCTGCTTTCTGGACAAGAAACCCACTTCTTCGTTCTGCTGAAGGCCCGGCAGGTGGCGGCCCTGGAGGGACAGGAGGGCTTCAGCAGGGGCTGAGCGGGTCCCGTTCACAAGTGACAGCGAAGACAGGAGCACACAGGGGTGGATGAGCCCTTCCTGAGAACGAGACCTCCAGTCAGAGGGAGCAGGGCAGGCACCGTGCAGCCCCGGGACGGGCAGAGCCAGCCTGAAGGAAGGCTCCTGGTGAGGAGAGATCACACAAGCTGACCATGTGAAAGCAATAAAGTGGCAGAGGAGTCCTGGGTGCTGGAGACCAGGGGAGGTGGACGGCGGGGGAGGTGGGCGGCAGGAGAGGCTCCTCTCACACTAGGGCTCTGAGAACCTTCTGGAGCCAGCCCTTAAGGGGGGATGCATGTCAGCCCACCGGCAGCATCCTTAATAATAGTTTTATTCTTTTGCTTTGTGTTTTGAGACAGGGTCTCACTCTGTCGCCCAGCCTGGCGTGCAGTGGCACAATCTTGGCTCACTGCAACCTCTGCCTCATGGGTTCAAGCAATTCTCCTGCCCTAGCCTCCCAAGTATCTGGGATTACAGGCCTGCGCCCGGCTACTTTTTGTCTTTAGTAGAGACAGGGTTTCTCCATGTTGGCCAACCTGGTCTTGAACTCCTGACCTGAGGTGATCCATTCACCTTGGCCTCCCGAAGTGCTGGGATTACGGGCGTGAGCCACCGCACCCAGCCTTTAAATTTTTGGTATAGATGAGGACTTGCTATGTTGACTGGGCTGGTCTTGAACTTCTGGCCTCAAGTGATCCTCCTGCTTCAGCCTCCAAAAGTGCTGGGATTACAGGCATGAGCTGCCATGCCACTGATGGCCCTGTATGCCATCTCCACCTCCTCCCTTTTTCCTTCCGGAGTCATGCCTGGAATCCTGTCTTTATCCTTCCACTGTGCCTGGATGTAGCAGATGTTGGCTGCAGGGATTTGGGTTTTTTTTTTTTTCAGTATTCTTTGAAGTAAAATACATAATATAATAAACGTACATTTTTATAATAATAAATTGGCATTAATGTCTTTTAAATAAGGGTCTGAAGTTGCCACAGGTGTCCCTCTTGGAAGCAGGTCACCGTATGCTGGCCTGTCAGACCCACAGGGAAGCTGGCGCCAAGGCTACCCAGGCTGGAGAAGACGCGGCCCCTGGTTCCTTCTACGGGATCCTTGCATGCCAGGGAGGCAGATCCCAGCCTCTCCAGAGGGCGATGGGTCAGGTGGTCCACGGCGCCCTCTCTTCCCTTGGCCCCACGTCTCTGTATATGCCTGGCCCTGCCCAGGGTCCAGGGTGTCTGTTGCACATGGACCCCAGCACCATGTCAGCCCAGAGGAACTCACGGCTGCTTCCAGGGGCTTTGCTGACGTCCTGACTTCTCCTTGGAGGACTTCTCCCTGACTTCTCCTTGGTCCCTGTCACACAACTGCCGCAGAACCACATGACTGGAGCTGGAGCCCAGGACTGTCCACTGCCCTGAGATGGAGAGCTGGCCGCACTCGCCCTGGCAGCACAGGGCCCCGGTGGAGGCGAAGCTGGGGAAGGAGCTGGGGCTCCACAGTGGGCAGAGGGTGGGTGATTGGCGATGGCTGCCTGGTGGAAGGCCGGTAGGAGCGTGTTGTCCGCGTGCTTGCTGACACAACCTTCAAGCCATCTTGTGGGACAGAGAGGTGCCAGGCTGAGGCCAGAGGAGCTGCGCCAGGATGACTACCTGGACCCCGACTGCACAGCAGCCTCCCGGTCCACACTGGGTCAGACTCAGTCTTCTAGATCTGGAGAGTCCTCCCAGCCCTGGGGAGCGGCCCGGCCCCTGAACACAGAATCCTGCAAACTTCTTCCCCTTGCACGGTTTGAGCTGCAGAGCACACCCCTCTGCCAGCTGAGCCGGGGACTGGGGCCAGGAGCTCCTGACACCGGGCAGGGCAGGCTCTAGGGTGGGCTTGGGTGGCGGGCAGTGCAGACAGAGCCCTCTCCTGTGGTGAGATCAGCTGCCCGAGCATCCCCCTGTGCCTCAGCCTGGCATCTCCGAGGCAGGTGCCCCTATTGACCTGGTGGCTGACCAGCCAGGCCTCCTTGCGTCTCTATGGGGCAGAACTGACTCTGGCTGGCCGGAACACACTTTCACTCTCCATCAGGTTCAGGTGGGACAAAGCCGTGTCCATGTCGCAGGCAGTGCCCATGTGTGTCCTCTGCCTGGTGTTGGTGGTCAGGCCTGGCCTGGCTCAGTAGTTACTCCACGGTGTCACACTCCTCCAGCGACGCAGGCCCCAGCAGCTCGCCGATGAGGACTTCAGCCCAGACCGGTGAGCTCGGGGTTTGTGTGGAACAGACAGCATTGCTGCTCCTGACCAAGGTTCTTGCTCCCTGGTCTCAGCCTAGGGCTGCCCGGGCGCTGGCCCCCGTGTAGACAAGGTGGTACTGCCCCAGCCTGAGCAGGTGGGGAATGGGGTGGGGCTGGGGTCAGCCAAACATCAAGGCAACAGCAACAGTGCCTGTGCCCCTGCGTTCCACACCTGATCCTGGGTGGTGCTCGTCATGGAGCTCCTGAGGCAGAAAGCCAATTCCAGCCCAGCCACTTGCTACACCATGCAATCCAGGGCAGGCTCCTTTCCCCTCAGGCCCTCGGTCCCTTGTCAATACAAGGAGGCAGTGGTTACAATGAACCTGTTTCAAGGTCGGGCGTAGCGGCCGGGGCAGCGGAGGAGTCTGGAAGGGCGCAGCCGTGTGTATTACTTGTACTAAGAGCTACCAGCCCAACTATGTGGAACCACCGACCTGAGGGCTCCCTACGGGGGTTCTGACCAACTGACCATCCCAGAACAGATGGCCTTGGCCTCTAGACACGGCCAGGCCCGGTCCCTGCTCAGGGAGATGGAGGGCTGCTACGGGCCACATTCCCAGTGCCCCACACAAGGTCAGGGAAACGCCCTGCCTCCACCTCCTGGCTCCACCATCAAGAGCCCCCTGTCCATGCTGGGCCCCCACCCCTTCTCCTGAGCTCCCCAGCAGGAGGGGGCAGAAGCCCCGCCTCCCATGGCACTGGCCCCCTTTCCCCAAGCCCATTTCTCCCACTCTTTCTGGGGTCCTGGGGTGGCAGCTGGCACGGGGCAGGGCTGCTCACCTTTTCTAGTTTGGAAAGAGCCAGAGAGTAGCTGTCCTTGGCGCGGAACTGCATGAAGCGCATGTTGGAAGGGTGGGTGAGCTCCGTGGTGATGCTGAGGCTGGGGAAGAGCCTGGGGGAGGTGGAGGTGGCTCAGGGCGGGGCCACAGTGGCAGTGGGGGTCTCAGGGTGGGGCCATTATGGCTGTGGGAGGTCTCAGGGTGGGGGCCCATGATCGTGTGGCTGTGGGTGGGGGTCTTAGGGCAGGGCCCATGGTCTTGGCCCTGGGGGTCTCAGGGCGGGGGCCCGTGGTCATGGCTGTGGGAGTCTCAGGACGAGGGCCCATGGTCGTGGCTGTGGGGTGGTTTGGAGCCGAGCCCCGGACGCTGGGCGCACCGGAACATGGTCTGCACGTTGACAATGGTCTTGGCGTCCGCCATGTAGTCCTCCTCGGCACTCATGGTGCTCTCCTTGTCCACCACCACCAGGTTGTCAGCATAGATGATTCCGCACTGCAGCAGGCTGTCCAGGCTGGTGGCGGGACCAGGAGCCCGTGGCTGAGGATGGCCCACTCCCCACCAACAGACCCCCGGGATTTGGTCAGAAGGCAGGAGGACCTCAGCCCCCCACCCCACCTGCAGTCGGGGCCACCCCAGACTTTGGAAGAGGAGGGGAGGGGTGGGTGTGGAGCCCCCTCGAGCCATGACCGGCCATGCCTTACTTGTCCACAGAGCCCTCCATGTAGTAGACCATGGGGAAGCAGCAGATGGCTTCCAGGAAGTGGTGGTCGGGCCTGTGGGGACAGCGGTCCTGGAGGGGCCCACCCGGCTCCAAGGCCTGCCCTCCCCAGGCCCAGTGAGGCCCTACCCTCCATGCGCAGAGCTGGGTCAGGCAGGGGTTCCCCAGAACCGCAGTGTATGGGACCTGGGGGATGCTTTAAGGCCAGCAGACCATTCTTTATTTTATTCAAGGGGAAACCAAGGCCCGGGAGGGTGGGACTTGCTGAGGTCACACAGCCAAGATGACCCTGGGCTCAGCTGTCAGGGTCCCGGGGTCCTCTAGGCACAAAGGTACAAAAAGGGGTCCCCTAGGCAAAAAGGTGCCTGGGAGGAAGATCCTGGGGCTCAGAATGAGTGGAGCAGGAGGCAAATAGGACAGAAGGAGTGACAAAGGAGGAGGGGGAAAGGGAGAGAGATGACCAGAGTGGGAGGAGCTGGGAGCCACAGAAGCTGAGAGCAGGGAGGAGCTGGGAGCAGGGAGGAGCTGGGAGACAGAGGAACTGGGAGTGGGGAGGAGCTGGTGCAAGGAAGAGTTGGGAGCGGGGAGGAGCTGGGAGCAAGGAGGAGCTGGAGGAGCTGGGAATGTGGAGGAGCTGAGAGCTAGAGGAGCTGAGAGCCGGAGGAGCTGAGAGCTAGAGGAGCTGAGAGCCAGAGGAGCTGGGAGTGAGGAGGAGCTGGGAGCTGGAGAAGCTGGGAGTAGAGAGGAGCTGGGAGTGGGGAGGAGCTGAGAGCCAGAGGAGCTGGGAGTGAGGAAGAGCTGGGAGCTAGAGGAGCTGGGAGCTAGAGGAGCTGGGAGCTAGAGGAGCTGGGAGTGGAGAGGAGCTGGGAGCTAGAGGAGCTGGGAGTGGGGAGGAGCTAGGAGTAGAGAGGAGCTGGGAGTGGGGAGGAGCTAGGAGAGGAGCTGGGAGTGGGGAGGAGCTGGGAGCCAGAGGAGCTGGGAGTGAGAAAGAGCTGGGAGCTAGAGGAGCTGGGAGTGGAGAGGAGCTGGGAGCAGGAGTGGGAGCTTGGGGGAGCTGGGAGCAGGAGGAGTTGGGAGCAGGGAGGAGAGCCCCCCTTTTTGGGAAAGCTGAGAGGACCAGGTCAGAGGCCCCATGTTCCCATGCCCTCTGCAAAGGTGAAGGGTGGGCCCAGTCGGGGAGGCTGCTGGCTGCAGGTCTGAGGGCCCGGGTGGGCGCGGTGGGCAGAGCCCAGGAGCCTCACTTATTGTCCAGCAGCAGCACAATGGGGTTTAACTCCTTGCGGGATCTGTAGTAGGCCCGCAGCGGCACGATGAAGTTGTACAGCCCGTTGCCGGCCGTCTCTGCCGAGACGATGATCAGCTTGTTCTTGAACCCGTAAGCCTTGGCGTCTTCATAGCTGTTGTGCTTGCAGCCCTGGGGGCAGATGCTGGAATCAGGGCTGGCTCCTACTGGCCACTGGAGCCCTCCCAGACCCCTCACCAAACAACCCCCCTGAACACCAAGCCGTCAGCCTCTCGGCCCATGGCCCTTTCACGGCCTACATGCGCCTGGTGGGAGCTACAGGCACCACCAGATGCTACAGCTGTGCCCACAGGCGGCACAGAGCAGAGTCGTGTCAGGGGTGGAAAGGGCAGTGTCCATGTGAATATGTGGTTTTGGCATGTGGCTGGAGATTCAGGCATGGGCACAGATACGTGTCGCGTGTGTGCACACACTTTTTCTCATTTTGTTCACCAAGAGGCTCAGAGCAGGGACGCCAGCAGCCGTGAGCACGCCACATGCCCAGATCTTGGTTTTCAATCATCATTTTCCACTAAAAGAAATCAGGCTTCCTTGGAGAAGTGGTTCATTCCAGACTGGAGCAGGGGAAGGCCAAGATGTGGCTGGAACATCTCCGGTTGGAAAGCACAGATGAGCTCAAAGGGTGAGGGGGTCGTGCCAGAAACACCCAGAAACCACTTGAAGGCCCCCACCCCACCCAGAGAACCCAGGGGGTCTGAGCATCAGAATCAACAACGATCTGTCAAGGATGCTGCTGCTGCGATGACCAGCCACAGATTACAACCCACAGAATACGCTGGGAGCCTGTGGTCCGTGGAGGACACACATATGGGGAAGAGGAGGTCCCCTCGGTGGCTGAGCCCTAACACACAGCTGGAGAGAGATTCCGGAACTGGAAACCATCCACTGATGGCCGGCGTGGTGGCTCAGGCCTGTAACCCCAGGACTTTGGGAGGCCGAGGTGGGAGGATCACTTGAGTCCAGGAGTTCGAGACTAGCCTGGGCAACATAGGGAGACCCCCCCCATCGCTACAAAAATAAAAATAAAATTAGCCAGGCGTGGTGGTGCGTGCCTGTGGTCCCAGCCACTCAGGAGGCTGAGGTGGGAGGACCCCTTGAGCCTGGGAGGTGGAGGCTGTAGTGAGCTATGATGCCACCACTGCACTCCAGCCTGGATGACAGAGTGGGACCTCGTCTCAAAAAAAACCCAAACAACAAATAAACAAAAAAGAACCCACTGATGGATGCTGAAGCCGCTGGGTCGAGCGGTTTGCTTTCCTGACCTCAACACGTCCCCCACAGAGAAGCTGCTAACTCCAGAAGGAAAACAGTAATTTTCACAGTGGGGAAACCTGCTGACCCTAGTTTGCCACCAGATCCAAGTTAACATCGCCAATGACCTGACAACTGACCCCCGAATTTCCAGGGAGGGCTGGCCCCACATGCAGGCAGAGTCCCACCACCAAGAAACATCGGCAGACCCACCCGCCACCAAGTCACTGGTCCCCGCTCTGCAAAAATATTAAGGTCAAGAGACCCCAGGGAACATTCCAGATTAACGGAGAGTAATGAGAAAGGGGTGCTCAGACGCAGCCGGGACAGGCTCCCTGCGGGGAAAACACTGTCACGCAGGATACTGAAGGCTGTCGGGGCCCTCGGCGCAATCTGAACCTGGACAGTGGATCAGACATTCATGCCGGACCAGGGTCCCTGCCCTAACAAGCTGTGGTTACAAGATGGTTCTTCATCTTTGGGAAGGCATGTGGATGTATTAGGGGAAAGGGGTGTGGTGGCTCCAACCTGTTCTCAAAATGGTTCAGAAAACACGGGCCTCTAACATAGAAACTGGGAGAGGGAGAGCCCAAACGGGACGGGAAGGGAACGTCTGCTGAATCTGGGTGAAGGGTCTGCGGCTTTCCTATTCTTGCAGCTTTGCTAGAAGTTTGCAATGATAGTGAAATGTAAAGTGACCAAAGAGAAACCAGGGCAGGTGTGCATGGCCCGGTGCCGGCGTCTGGGGGTACAGAGTGCGGCCGAGCCGCCAGCCTTACCTTGTCCAGCCGCAGGCAGCAGAATGGGGCCTTCACAGGCAGGAGGTGGCACAGGGTTGGGGAGCTGCCAATGTAGGGCGAGTTGGGAGGGTAGCCCTTCACGTACCTGGGGCAGGAGACAGGAGCCCTCAGCACAGCTGCACAGAGGTGGCTGGGTCTGCGCTGGGCCCCCCCCAGCCCAGGCTGGGGGACTCGAGGGCACCCACTCCACCCACAGCCATGTTGCTTGGGGTCACGCACAGCTGGCCCAAGGTGGCCTGCTCTTCCCTCAACCACCTGTGCATTAGCAAACGCTCCTCCAGCTGAGCCTGTGATCACCGTGTCATGAGGCCTGCCCAGCCTTGGCACCCAGGACCCAGTGTGTCCTGCAGGGCAGTGTCCAGGGCACCCACACAGGTGCCAAACCTTAAGGATTCATGCCTGCCTGACGGGTCAGCAGCGGCTGCAAGGCCAGGGCTGGAGAGGCATGGACTTGGCCCTACCGGGGCCTTGGGGGACTGGAGGAGACTGCGGGGTGGGCAGGGCCCTCACTGCTGCTGCCCTCACCCAGGTGTGGGAGGGGGTGGTGGTGGGGCTCGCCCCTCACCTAGTCAGCTCAGGAACCCGCATGGTCAGCCCTCAGCTACTCTGGGGCCCTCAGCTACTCTGGGGTGGGACAAGGCAGGCTGTACCCTGGGCCCACCCTTCCCTGAGGGTCTGAGGTGAGACTCCACCCAACACACACGCACAGTGGAGATGTTCACACGTGCACACGTGGAGGTGGACACATCCAGACACATGCACACAACACATAGCCACATACAGGCACATGGAAATGGACACACCAGGACGTACACATAACACATGCACACAGAAATGAACGCATGCTGACATACGCATACGTGCACCATGTGCACGGACACACAACATGCACCACACACAGACACAAGGACACACACCACACACACGGACACACAACATACACAACACACACCACACACAGACACAACATGCACCACACACGGACACATAGACACAACACACACACACCACACACACACACACACAACACATACCACACACACAGACACAACACACACACACACACCACAACACACACACACACCACAGACACAACATGCACCACACACAGACACAGACACAACACACAACACACACACCACACAACACACACATACACACCACACACACAACATACACACCACACACAGACACAACATGCACCACACACGCACACATACAGACACAACACACACCACACACACACAACATACACAGACACACAACATACACAACACACACCACACACCACACCACACACAGACACACCACACACAAATATGCAACTCATACCACACACACAACAGACACAACACACACCACACATGGACACACTCCACACACCAAACACACACACACACCACACACAACACCCCATACACCACACATACACACACCACACACACACGGACACATATACCACACACACCCAGACACACCACACACCCACAACACACATGACAACATTGACACACCACACACATCACACATATGGACACACACCACACATACAACACACACCACACATACATGGACACACACAGAACACCCCCCTGCACACATCCACCCCCATGCCCCACGTGGTCTTTCTCCCCCCACCACAGTTTAGACGAGGCTTTGCAGCCACAGGCAAAACCCACAGGGCTCTGCCCGCCTGCCACGCCTCCCTGACGTCCCCGGCACCCCAGGCTGGAGGGGCAGACACTCTGGCCTTGCTCTTATCCACATCCTTTTCCAGCCAGGCTGTTGTCCCCAGGTAGCCACCACCCCGTCCTCAGCAGCACCCAACACACACACGCAATGGGTCAGGGCTGTTTCCCAGCCGCTGGGAAATTATGGGCTGTTATTACCGTGTGTTGACCCAACCCCAGAGGCGAAGGCCAGGGCAGAGTGAGGCAGCCCCGCTGAGGATGGGCCCTTGGGCCCTGCAGTTGGGGCGCTTGTCTGTCCTGGCTGAGGCCAAGAGGCAGAAGCTGCTGAGAACAGAGTAGGGCCTCCTGTCTTATAATTCGAAGCAGGAGGACTTGGCTTCAAACCTAGGCAGGACAACAGCTCAGGATGGGCTGTGGTTTCCAGGCTGGGATGCTGCCTTGCCCAGGGGTTGCACAGGGACCCTGCTCAGAGGAGACCCACCCTTGGTCAGGCGGGCTCTGCCTCTCTGTGCTCTGTGGTGCTAAGGGGGAGACCTAGGGCACTGGGTGGATGAGGATGGCCTGGGGTCACCGCCCGGCTCCATCCTGATTCAGAGAGTGACCGGACCACTGTGGGGCTGGTGAGGTGGGTGGGAACGGGCCCCTCTCTGAGGATGGTGCTACCCGGTGCCTGACACACAGCCCCTGCCCCAGTGACCTGCCTCACCCCAGTTAGCTCTGCACCCCCAGCCCCAACTGGGAAGGGTGCAGCCCAGCACACCCCCATCTCAATGACACTCTAAGTGCTCCCTGGAGACAAGAGTGCTGTGGCTCTGATGTGTGTCACGTCCCCTGAAGGTTCTATTTGTCAAACAAGGACTTCCAGGGAGCTGTCCAGAAGCTACAGTTCAGAGCATGGGGGACCACCGAGGAGGCTCCGACGCTCCCCTCCCCCGCACTCACGGTGGCTCCTCCCCGCACTGGGAGCCATCTCCAAGTCAGCACTCACTCTACCACGGAGAGCCCCTCGTCGTCCGACGGCGTCACCTCGTCCTCTGACTGGTCACTCAGCAGGTCGCAGGGCAGCAGGGCCGAGCTGTCGGCTAGCTCCAGGACGGGCGCGATGCTGGGCCGCCGGCTGCCCGAGCCGTTCTCCGTGGGCAGTGCCAGCTTGCTGCCCCCACCCCCCCCACCGCTTTGCGTGGGCCGGTGCTCTGTGCCCTGCAGGTCCATGGCCACTGTCCCTGGAAGAGAGCCCTGTGCTTGGCCGCAGCCCGACTCCCACCCTCCAGGGGCGGCAAGTTCCCAGAGCTCAGGCAAACACAGTCATCTCTGGAGACCCTGTCACGGCCTGGCTCCTGTGTTCCAGCTGGTGAGCTTCAATCTCTATGCCTCAGTTTCCCCCTCCATACAACGGGGACAGCGGCCTCTGGGGTGATGATGTTGAGCGAAGACCCAGAGGACCTCAGTGCCCCATTGGTACCACCCAGGCCAGCTGCTGTGGCCTCAGTACCAGCTGCCTGAGGAGGGGGTTGGCTGATCTTAGGGTCGGGGTCCCAGCCTTAGGGACCCGGGCAGCTGGTCAGGCTGCCTGGCAGACAGGGCCAGGTGGGGAGCAGCCGAATCACTCAGTGCCTGCGGGAGCAGACTCTGTCACTCCTGCACCACCCCCAGGCTGCCAGGTGGGGGTTGTGGACCTCCAGGTATGGCCCAGGGCCTCTGTGGGTGCAGTGAGGGTTGCCTGAGTCACCCTGGTTTCCTGGAAGCCACCTGGGGGCAGAGTGCCCACTGTGCAGGTGAAGGTGGAGGTGTGGCTAGGCAGCAGCAGCCTGCCTCCCCAGTGCCCTGTGGCCAGGCCCGGCCCCCGCAGTGAGCTGCCGTAGACAGGGGCCGGCAACCTGTGGGGTCTGGCAGGCGGCAGGCTCTGCATCAGCACATCTCCAAACCCCAGGGCCCTCTGGGTCTTGGAGACTGTGCCCCACTGCACTGACCCACCTGGTGCCCCAGCAGCCACTGTGTAACAACCCCCCAGGGTGGGTGTGCAGGGTCAGCCTCTGCCTGGGCCACTGTACGGAGGCAGCAATGCCCTGGCCTGGTCGTGGGTCTGTGGCCTGAGTGGCTTCCTGGCCTGGCCCTGCTCCCTAACTGTCTGGGAGGGCGGCAACAGCATTGTAGGTGCTGCCCTCAGGGCCATGGGCCTGGACCTGCTCAGAGGTAGCCTGACCCTGTCTGGCACGCGGCACCCCGGGAGGATCCCTGAAGGCGCGATAAGAGGCCAAAGCCCTCGGCCGCTGCCGCCACCTCATCCCACCAATTCCCGGCCCCATTGGATGTCAGGGTCCCCGACTGTTTGAGGGACACATGTGAAGCAGACCCTCTGAGCTGATGGGACCACCGGGAGCCTCCAGTTGAGCTGCCAACCAGTCCTGTGGGCAGCTCCACTTGGACACAGTGAGTAATGCCCACAAAGGTGGCCACAGGAAGGTGGGGACACCCCTGTTTGACAGATTCAAAAACAGGCCCAGAGAGACGCCACTTATCCGAGGTTGGAGGCACAGGCCAAGAGGAGCTGGGTCTGGAGGCCACACTGGCCTGGTCTCCCGCCCCGCCTGGTCACCTGCCCCGCCTGGTCACCTGCCCTTGTCCCGCCTGGTCTCTCACCAGAGGAGCGGCCCCAGGGAGTCCCGCGTGCCTGCCCCGGCTCACCCATGGAAGCGATGATGCTGTGCACAGGCAGGCGGGCTGGACCCTCGTGCAGCCCCTGCCCCGAGAAGGCCCTCTTCTTCCGCTTCTCCTCCTGCTTGAAGATGAAGGCCGAGTTCTCCTCCTTGGTGATGTTGATGTAGAAGCAGGTGTCCGAGGCGGCCAGGATGTGCCGGGGCCCCGGGTTCAGCAGGATGCTCTTGTTGTCCTCTCGCTTCAGCCCAATGAGGCACACGCCGTACCTGGGCGGGGCACCAGCACTTCAGGCCCCGCCGCTCGCCCGCCCCGTCCCGCCCCTGCCTACCCTTTCCGCGAATCACCAGAGTCCCCACTGGAGCTCCGCGTCTTCCTCCTGGGGACCATCTGGGGTCAGGGACCTTGGCCGGGCCCTCCTGTCCCAGAGGTGTCGGGGACCAGAGAGCTGGGGTCAGCCCATGAGCCTCAGGGAGGAGCCGCGTGGCAGGCTTTTATGTGGACCCGGAGCCCAGTCCTGCGGCTGCCCTTGCCAGGCAGGATGACCTGATGCCCTGCCCCGAGCCCTCTGCAGCCCCGCCCCAGGGCCACTCCTGTGCCTGACCAGGTGGGTGTGGAGGGCACGGAGGAGCCCCGGAGTGCCAGCCCTATGGCCGTGGCCCGGCCTTACTTCTTGTGGGCGTGGAAGGCCGCGTAGGTGAAGCTCTTGCCCTCGTACTCGCGGAAGAACTTGCTGTCGCCCATACGGATGTGGTACACCTCGTTGCCCGAGCAGCGTCCGTACATGCGCTGCCACTGCTCCGGGGACTCCTGTCCCTCCCTGTGGGCCAGAGCGGGGCCGGGGGAGCGTCACCCTCGGCCGTGGCTACCCCTCCTGCCCGGCCGGGTCTGCAGGTGGCCCCTCCGCTTCCCCTGGCATGGACCCCCTCCCTGTGCAGTACTTTTGCCCGCCACGCGCCCCTCCTCCGGGAAGCCCGTCCCCGCCCCCACGCAGGCCCTGCCTTGTCTCCCTGCGCCGGCCGGGCCACGGAGGTCGGTCCCGCGGGGCACGGGGCACTCACTGGCCGCGGGACGTGTGCACCAGCAGGGTGATGAGGGTGGAGGTGGCCGGGCAGATGCAGTTCAGCGCCAGCATGGCATACTTGCACTCCTCCTCACACACCACGTGGTCTGCGGGAAGTGGGGTAGGCCGGTCCACCTGCTGCCCTGCCGGCTCTCTCCTTCCCCACAGCATCTGCTCACTTCCTGAAGGTGCTGTGCAGACGCACCCTTGCCTGGTGCCCCCCCGGACCCCCCATGTGTCTGCTGTCCAGCTCCAGCATCACCAGCCCGAGTGTCTGGACCCCAACCCCCTCCTTGGTCTGAGCCTTGGTGGATCTTCCATCATCCCTATGCTTCTCTCCCAGCTCAGTGAGGAGCTCCAGGGCTGGGCGGTCCCTGGCCCCTGTGCTCTGGGCACTCCACGTGGGCCCTGACCCCGTCCCCCGTGCACCTGGCATGGGGCCTGACCCCTGTCCCCCGGGCACCCAGCATGGTCCCTGCCCATAGAGGTGCTCATCAGATGGTGCTCCTGCCCCCACCTGACCTCTGAATCTGCCTTCACTGACCCCAGGGCCCCAGTGTAAGACTGTTCATCTGAAGAGGTCGGAACCTCTAGGTCCCTTCTTGGATGCGGTGAGGATGGGGGTCCGCCGTCCCCTCCAGCACCTCCTAGTGTGCTTGTGTGTGGAGCTCCAGGGCCGGCCCCTCCCACTCCCCCAGACAGCTCACCCATGCGCGCACGTGCGCCCTGCCCCAGACACACCGTCACCTGCGTGCACTTGCGCCCTGCCCCAGATGCGCCGGCACCCATGCGTGCACGCACACCTACCCCAGATGCACTGTCACCCGCGTGCGCACACGCACACCTACCCCAGATGCACTATCATCTGTGCGCGCACACGCACACCTACTCCAGATGCAGTCACCCGTGTACGCACACGCACAACTGTCCCAGACGCACCGTCACCCACGTGCGCAGCCACCCTGCCCCAGACGCACCGGCAAACTTGACGTGAAACTTGTTTTCAGGTTTGAGGATCTGGACATAGAGGGGGCAGTTGGGGGCGAAGTCCTTCACGGCCCAGGCACGCAGGATGGTCTGGTGGTCCTGGCGGAGTGAGTGGTTGGTCAGTGCAGACGGGCTGGCCTCTGTGGGTTGCTGGGTGGCACCAGCAGCCTGGGGCAGGTCTCTTCCCTCAGGGACCCCCGCTCCCCAGCCCCACGGTGCCCTTCCCGCCTGGGCAGGGCCTCAGCCTCACTCACCGCAGCCGTGCGGTCCACCTCGTTCCTGCTGCTGAGAATGAAGCAGGCCTCCCCATTGTCCATCCTGCAATGCACCAGGGCCTGAGTGCGGATGGAGCAGGGGAGGTGGGCAGTGCAGCTGGGGGGTCGTGAAGGTGAGGTGAGGAGGACCTCCCCTGGGAAGAGGTTGGGAGGACCATTGGATGGAAGGTGGGGAGGATGGAAGGTGGGGAGGATGGAAGGTGGGGAGGATGGAAGGTAGGAGGAGGCCCCTGCTCTCTGCTGGTCAGACATCACAGTGCCCCCTCAGTGGACATCCCTGTACTGCCCCCCCACCAACCCACATCACAGCGCCCCTGACAGGCATCCTTGTATGCCCTCCACCAGCAGGCATCCCTGTGCCCCCCCCAGGTATCCCAGTGCCCCCCCACAGGCATCCTGGGCCTCTCCAGACTCCCTGGCCCCTCCCTGGCAGGCTCTGAGCCAGGTCAGGACTCCTGGACACCCTAGGGAGACTTCAAGCTCCAACACTCAAGAAGGCGGCACAGGAGCCATGCCTGTCCCCTGAGCGTGTGCAGGCTGACAGCGGGTGGGGGCAAGGGGGTCAGACGCCGCGGACGGTGTGTCCTGGAGACACCAGCTGACAGCTTCTTCTGGCCACGGCCCTGAGTGGGAGCCCATGGTGCTTCCTAGGGCAGTGCCTGCCCTTCCTCCCCCAGACCCTGTTCTCTGAAGGAACCTCCCGGCTTGTCCCTGAGGTTGGCCAGGTAGGAGGGGCATCAGGAGGTCGTGCGAGGGGCTCCGCTGGTGGTGGCTGCCTGGATTTGTCCATACTCCCAGGTGGCAGGGGCTAGGGGTCCGGGGTTGGCAGGAGCAGGCCCGGTGGAAACCCCACCTCAGTGTGTGCCAGTGACCTGGGCACCAGGGGAGCTAACCTGACCTGGGCTTCTGGGGTACCCATCTGGCATGTTGCCATTTGACATTCACCCAGGGCTGGCCTGGGGTGCAGGAGGGAGGGGGAAACTTGGGGGCAGAGACCCTGTCCGCTCCCTGGCCTGGCTAGTCTATGGTCTGGGAACCTGGGTGGTCACTTCCAGCGCCTCCTGGGTCTCCCGAAAGCCCAGCTACGGAAACTGCAGAAACTGATGAGATGCTGTCTGAGAAACTGTCGCCCCTGCCCAAGGGCAGGGAACCCCACCACATCACTGGCACCACTGCCTGCTCCGCAGGGGCCCCAGGCCCTGTACCCACAGCCCTGGGCTCATCCCTGCCTGGCTGGGCATGGCCTACGCCCCTGCCCTCTCCCCACTCCCTGGGCCCAAGCAGGTGCATTGCCTGTGTGTGCTGGGGACGGGACCACAAAGGAGGTGGCGTTCCATAGACCATGGGCCCCAGCTTGGGGCTCTGGACATGGCGGGGGAGGGGGAGCGATGGGGAGAGACCCTGGGCGTACCAGCCACACTATGCCACTAAGGACACATTCAGGCTCCTGGAATGCAAACGTCACCAGGAGGGGTTTCCGGGAATGTCCCAGAAAGTGCACCAACACATTGTGGAAAGTTCCAGGTAACAGTACCCTCTTGTTACCCTGTCACTCTGTCAATTTGTCTTTAAAAAGAAGCTCCACCTGCAGCCCCCATTCTCCTGCCTTGACTCACAGTAGCCGACTCTCCCGCCCCTGGTCTATTTTGAGCCTCCCTAGACCTTGACAAAGAAGATTTCCCTAGACTTGGAGCAGGGAAAGGTGGAGCTCGCAAAAGCTGCCCCTCACCCTGCAAAAGGGAGACGGAGACTCAGCTGGGGTGGGCTTGCCCGGGATGCTCCAGAGTGGGTATGGTACAGGGACAAGGGCCTGGCTGCAGGGTCCTGCTCATCTGGGCTTGGGACCTAAGCTGGAAAAGCTGCAACAGGCTCCAGAAGGTCCACCCCAGACAGTGTGCCCTGGATGGTCCATCCTGGATAGTCTACTTTGAACAGTCCACCCCAGATGATCCACCCCGGACGATCCAACCTGGATGGTCCAACCTAAATGGTCCATCCCAGCAGGTCTACCCTGAATGGTCCACCCCAGACGGTCTACACTGGAGGGTTCACCCTAGATAGTCCATCCCAGATGTCCATCCTGGATGGTTCACTCCAAATGGTCCACCCTGAGGATAGTCTACAATGCTCTAATGGCTCTCATTGGCCATGAGAGCGATGGTCAATGCCTCAGTCTTGAGCAGCTGAGCTGTCTCAGGAAGATGCTGAGATGGTCCACTTTGGACAGTCTACCCTGAATGGTCCACTCTGGATGGTTCACCTCAGACGGTCCACCTACAGCTGGACCAACTCATATTGGGCCAAGAGCTCCTGGCACCCACCCTCGGGACCCCCTGCTCTGATCAGCTCGCTGGGCAGGCCAACTCAGGACCCTTGGCCATGAGAGTGGTGGCCAATGCCCTAGCCCTGAGCAGCCGACCTGTCTCAGGAAGGTGCCCCCATGCTGTCCCCTCTGCCCACCAGCACTCACTTGGCTCGCATGAGGTCCTGGTCTTTGAGCGCAGAGCCCTGGAGGTAGATGACCCGCTGGGACCACAGAGGGATCTGCAGGACTCTGCGTACCTGGACATCCATCTCCGTGGGGCACAGGATGACCACGTAATAGTCCTGCCGGCCAGGCAGAGGGTCAGACCCTCTGAGCCAGCCCCTGCCCAACCCGGGCGGCCCTGCCTTCAGGACTGTGTTTGTGCCCACCACCTCTGAGCCCTGGAGCTCACTGTGATCTTGCAGCTGGCGGGAGGGAAAGGAGGCCCCCGCAGGGCCCCCCGACCTGAGTGTGGACTGCCATCCTCACTGAAGGGGTAAACTGAGGCTGAGGACTCAGGGACTTGCCAAGCAGTCCTGGGGAGAGGATGGCATCTCTGGGGGCCAGGAGGGAGGCGTCTGCTGGGCTGCGGTCAGGGGCCTCACCTGGAGCCGGGGGTGGGCGTAGAACTCGTTCAGGAAGTCCATGAGGAGGTCGATCTTGAGGGAGCTGACGCACAGGACCACGTGCTTCTCCGTCTGCGCGCGGTGGCGGCTGTAGTTGCCCCCCGACTTCTGCCGCTCCATCCAGAGGTAGACGAGCTCCTCGAACTGCAGTTAAGAACCAGGTGAGCACCACTGAGCAGGCCCGGGGAGTGAGGGCTCCCGGCGAAGCACCTGGGGCCTGACACACGACTGTCTGCTGGGGGCCTGGGAAGGGCCGGCCAGGGGGTGACGCCTGCATTAGGGGGGCCTTTCCCACATGGAAGCTGTAGATGCTGATAGCCCCAGATGACACAGAGCAGGACGTAGGCCCAGCTGGCAGGATGTGTGGGGACCAAGGGAGGAGGGGTGGCTGGAGACTGTGGAGTAAACTGAGGGTGGGGAGGCTTAGCCCCTGGAATTGGGGATCACTCTCTTGATGGTAAGGGCAGCCATATCAGGCTTCAGACCCCGGCCCTCCAGGCACTTACAGGCCTCATAGTCAGGAGCCCATGTCCAGGGGGCGGGGGGTTTGAGGCTGCGGGTCTGAGGATGCCACCTGCCCCGGCTCATGCTCCCCAGATGCAAGGTCTCGGTGTTGAGACTCAAAGAGACAGATCCAAAACAGAGTTCACTGGGGCCTCTCAGCACTGGCCCCACTTGCCTGTAGGCAAAAGTCTTTGGCTTTTTTTTTTTTTTTTTTTTTTTTTGAGATGGAGTCTCGCTCTGTCACCCAGGCTGGAGTGCAGTGGTGCGATCACAGCTCACTGCAGCCTTGACCTCCTGGACTCAAGCCATCCTCCTCCAAAGCCTCCTGAGTAGCTGGGATTACAGGTGTGTTGCCACCATGCCCAGCTAGTTTCAGTTTTATTTTTTGTGGAGATGGGGTCTCACTACATTGTCCAGGCTGGTTTCGAACTCCTGGGCTCAAGCGATCCTCCTGCCTTGGCGTCCTGAAGTGCTGGGATTACAGGCTGAGTCACGGTGCCCGGCTTCATTGAACACAAATGAACAATGGCAGGAGCTCCCATGGACTGTGGGCCTGCACAGGGGATGTGCTATCATCTGGTCTAAACGAGACCATCTCGTTGCACTTATCCAGCACCTGCTTTGTTCCGGTGACGAGGCTTCACTGCCTTGCCACACAAAACAGGTTCCACAGCTGGGAGATGCTCAAGACTCCAGGGCGACTGGAACAGAGGCTTCCCTGTGGATGGTGCTGGCGGGGGCTCTACTGTCAGACACCCCAGGGCTCACAGCCCCCCTCTGAGCCTCAGCTTCCTTACCTGCAAGATGGCAGCATGGCACCTGCCTCCAGGGCTGCCGTGAGGATGAAGGAGCTAATGACGGCAGCTCCGCAGTGACCCTAAAAATCCTGTCTGCCCAGAATCTCGCCATGTGATCTGATTTGGAAATAGGTCTCGGCAGATGTAATGATTTAAGATAAGGTCACCCTGGGTTAGAGTGGGCCCTAAATCCAGTGAGAGGTACAGAGAAGAGGCCAAGTGCAGATGGGGCAGAGGCTGGGGTTTCTCCAGCCATAGAGCCCAGGGATTGCGGCACTACCAGAAGCTGGAGAGGCGCATGGGACAATCTCCCTCAAAGTGGCCTGACGGGGCCAGTCCTGCCAACCCCTCAACTTCCGATTCTGGCCTCCAGGGCTGGCAGAGGACACGTCTGCTGTTTAGGTCACCTGTCGGCCTTGCTGATCAAACAGCCTGGATGGATGCTTCCAGGAGACCCCAGCCGGCGTTGCTATGTTCCAGAAGGTACATTCGTAAGCGAGTGCCTTAGGGCCATCACTCTGCTTCAAGGGCTTTTACTGGTGAATTCAGCTCGGTGGAGACCAAGAGCAAGGGCACCGCAGCCCGCTCTTACCATCGCCAGTGAGAGGCTCAGTCTTTCCAGAGTCATTTGGAGGAGGCAGGGAGTGACTCAGATGGTGGGGCCAGTGGCATCACTGTCCCAATCACCTACAGCCCTGCCAGGGACAGCACAGGCCCACCCTGGGTCAGGTTTGAGCACCAGGCCTAGCAGGGCTGATGGGACGGAGGGTGCGCCAGCCCCCAGGCCCTGCCCCCGCCTTCCTGCCTGCCTTGCTCAGGTCTTGTCCCACTCAGGGCCTGCTCTGCCTGCCCCACACGGGAGAAAGGAGACAAGGCAGGCAGGCGGCAGCTGACCTGAGGGATCCCACTGCGGACACGGAGCCCGAGCTACAGGGACACCTCTGCGTGCAGGCTGCTGGGGTGTCGGTCACTTGTCACCATGGCCACACCCATTGATGAAATCAGCTCGTGTGACGACAGCACATTTGTTCCGTGAATTTCCCTGAAGAGCAGTGCAGGTGTGATGCCTGCAGGACTCTGTGCACCTGGAGTCACCCTGTCTTGTTTTTTTTCTCTGAGATGGTGTTGAGATGGCATCTCGCTCTGTCACCCAGGCTGGAGTGCAGTGGTGTGATCTTGGCTCACTGTATGTAACCTCTGCCTCCTGGGCTTAAATGATCCTCCCACCTCAGCCTCCCGAGGAGCTGGGACTACAGGTGTGTGCCATCACACCTGGCTAATTTTTCCTATTTTTTGGTATAGATGGGGTTTTGCCCTGTTTCCCAGGCTGGTATTGAACTCCTGATCTCAAGCGATCTACCCACCTTGGCCTTCCAAAGTCCTGGGATTACAGGCAGGAGCCATTGTGCCTAGCCCTTTTTTTTTCCTTTTTTTTTTTGAAACAGGGTCCCACTCTCTGTTGCACAGGCTAGTGTGCGGTGTCACTGCAGCCTCAACCTCAGGGCTCAGGCGATTCTCCTGCCTCAGCCTCCCAAGTAACTGGGACTACAGGTGCACACCACCACAGTCAGCTAATTTTCATATTTTTTGGTGGAGATGGGAGTCTCCCTATGTTGCCCAGGCTGGTCTCAAATTCCTGGGCTCAAGCCATCCTCCCACCTTTGCCTTTCAAAGTATTAGGGTTACAGGCGTTAGCCCTGCTCCTGGCCTTCTCTTACTTCTTAATGGAGATAAGGGGAGGTGGGGGCCCCCCTAATGCTTCAGGAGCAGAATGGGAAGGCGGCCCCAGCCCGGAGGCTGTGGACGCAGCAGAGGGACACAGAACAGGCCTGCCGCACATCCCGATTTGGCCCTTACCCGTGGGTGCCATGGTCTCGTGAGAAGCACAGGAGACAGCACTTTGCTCCTGCTTTATTTGAAAGCGACCCTGGGGTTGGCTGAGGCTGGGGCTCCTCTTCACTCTGGGGTGTTTGGGGTGGGGAGAGGAGCTGGATGGAGCATGAAGGTGGAGCTGCATGTGCCTGGGCTGTGGGCCCATGGGGGAAAGGGGGATGCATTGGCCCTGCTGACTCATCCTCTGACCTCAGCTGGCCCAGGGGCCTCTCGGACATGTCTCTGGAAGGGCTTGTGGGGAATTCAGAGACTGGATTGGCCAAGGCCTCTGCAGAGCATCTGGGTGCAGCAGCCTCAGCAGGTGCAGTGGCCGGGGACGACCAGGGACAGAGGCTGGGGGCCCGTAGCAGGGTGAAGGGTGGCCCTGAAACCAGGTCCCCCTGCACCTCAGGATGGGACCCCATTTGCAAAAGGGTCTTTGCAGAAGTAATTAAGGTGAAGAATTTGAGGTGAGATTTATGGATTGGGGCAGGTGGGCCGAGGAGGGAGGCAGTGTCACCACACGGAGTGCCCCCCACACTGTGCTCCTGGCCTCGCTCCCGCCCTTGCCTGGTTCTGAAATGTGCAGAGAAAGGAGCAGAGTGCAGGATGTAGGGGAGCAGGCATCAGAAGGGAGAACCCAGCTCCACCCCCACCCCACACGGTGGTTCCGGGTGGGAGAAACCCTCCAGGTGAGAGGCGAGCTTTACACTTTTAGAAGAAAATAGCCAGGATTATGATCGAGTGAAGGAATGATCTTTTTAGTCAAGACAGGAAAACAGAAATCATAAGGCAAAGATTGGTGAATCCAAGCCAGGCTGCCTGTAATCCCAGCTATTTCTGAGGCTGAGGCAGGAGGATTGCTTGAGCTCAGGAGTTTGAGGCCAGCCTGGGCAACAAAATGAGAGGGAGACCCCATCTCTAATTAAAAAAATAAAAAAGTCAAGACCATCTGTGAATGGAAGATTCTGTAAGCAAAGGGACAGGAGCGGCGATGGAGCAGGAAGTAAAGGGAAAGCCACACACAGCTGGCTTCTTCTAGAACACAGAGAGACTCGCTCATCAGCGAAAACTGGGGGGCAGACCAAAGAGGAGCGGGCAGCTTACAGGAACGGGACTCGAGGCACTGGGTGGTGGAGTGGTGGACAACCAGGTGGAAAGATGCACATGCCCCCATCTGAAGTTAGGGGAAAGGAACCCAGCAGATGTGGAGAACATGGCCCACACTGAGGGCCATACAGCTGGTGTCACAGTTTTGACTGAGATATAGTGAGGGGAAGAGCCAGGCCTGGCCTGGGCCCACACCTGTGCCATGCCCACTGCTGTTTAGGCGGAGGGAGCTGGGGCTGAGTCCGGGGTCAGCAGAGGCTCCCTGGAAGCACTGCCCTGTCTCCCTGGCATCCCACAGCCAGCTGGGGGTCTGACTCCTAGAAGGCCCTGGCCACCTCCTCGGCTCTTTCTCCCACCCAGGCTCCTAGAAAATGTTCCACTACCCACAGGGGACCCCTCCCTCTCCCATCTCCCCGATAGCAGGGTCCTTCCAGGGTGGGCTGGGGTGCCTAGAGGAGGTAGCAGAGGCAGTCCAGGCCCGAGCACTTACACCCTGGGCAGCTGCCCTCTCCAGGCCCCACCTTTCCCCGTGAGGTCTTGCCCCCTCCTCTGCTCAGTGGGCAGTGGGCCTCAGCAGTGGTGACACGGAAGCTGCTGGGGTGGCCCAGGGGGTGTGCTCCTTGTGGGCCTGGTAGCTGCTGCTGCACCTGCCTGTGGATGGGAAGTGGGCCGGCTGTCCACCCTGAGCCCTCTCTGCACTCTGCCTGGGGCCTGGGAGGGGCAGGTCAGTCCTGGCGCCGGAGACCCACCATCTCCCCAGAAGGAAAAGGCCAGCTCTTGGGACTCCATCATTACCCACCACGCTGAGCACCACCAGACCCACCACAGACCCTCAGTGGGGGCGTGCGACGGAGCAGGCACCGCCCGGCTGGCCTCGCTGTCCCCTCCTGGGAGTGGCCCCTGCACTGTGCCATAGCCCCAGCAGCCCCCTCCCTCTGCCGGCGCCCGCCTGTCCCTTTGCTGGTGCCACCCAGTGCTGGTGCCACCCAGTGCTGGTGCCACCCAGTGCTGGTGCCCAGAGGACCCACCTGCAGTGGGAGCACCACGAGGGCCACGCAGATCATGATGACCACCAGCAGCTGTGACGGCCAGATCTTGGGCGTGACGTCGCCGTAGCCCACGGTGGAGAAGGTGACGATGCAGAAGTAGAAGGAGGTCAGGAGGGACAGGTTCTCGCCTGCCCGCTCCAGGTGCTGGATGCCGCAGGTCCTGCAACCCCGGGCAGTTAGGGGCGGCCTGGGGCCCAGGAGCTGGGGGGCCGTGGCCCCAGAGATCCTGCCTGCCCACGGGACCCTCACTGCCCAGGAGACTGAGCTGTTGATCACCTGGTCACTAGGTGAGCCCCGCCCTCCTGACAGCTGGGTGGCATCAGGCCCTCAGCCCTGCCCATCTGTCCCCAGGCTCTGCCAGAGCCACCTCCTACCGGACGCTGGCTGACAATGCAGCTGACCCCTCGGCCACAGCATGGCGGCCTCTGTTCACAGTGAACTCCCCGGAGCCTCCCTGCCTGCCCGGTGGCTCTCTCCTAGGCCCCTGGAAAATTCTCTGGGAGCAGGGGATGCAGGGCTGTGTCATCAGTGTGGCCTTGAGTGACACGGGGGGTGGGTCTGGCTCTCCACCCCCATCTCAGAGCCTTGCCCCTTTACCCATCACACTCAGACCTCTGCCAGGCACAGCCAGACAAGCCACCCAGGCCCGAGGCTGGGAAGTCAATTGGGCAGGGCTGGGGTCACCGCCAGGTCCCAGATGCCATCCCCATGGATGCCCCAATCTGCCCACTGAGCTCTGTGTCTGTCATGAGGGACAGTGGGGGAATGGAGGCGGGAAACACAGGGCACTCTCCCTGCCCCCAGGGCACAGTGCTTGCCTGACATCCCTGCCTGGGGACGGGAAGTGGCAACCAGGCCTCACTGGGAACCAAGGCAGAGCAGCAACATGGAGCCCTCAGCAGAAACACAGGCAGGTGGGCACAGTGGACACGCTTGGGTGGGCTGGAGGCCCTCGCAGCTCTGGGTGTCCCCACCTTTACCCCGGCTGCCTCCAGACCCTGCTTTCAGCTGGGCCTCAGCCAAGAGACCACCACCTGGCCTAGGGGCCAGTCCCTTTCTCTACATCCACGGCATAGACCAGGAAGCCAGGCCTGGCTATCTGTGGCCTTGGAGGAGCCGGGTTGCAGGGCTGCTTGTGTACTGGGGACGTGGGCTTGGAGCTGCCTCCTGACCTCAGTCCCAGCTGGGTGGTCCAACACCCGCAGCCCAGGCACCGTGGCCTTTTCTGCCCCCTGACTGCTTGGACACAGGCATCTGCATCCCCCTGCCCGGCCCTGCTTGCCTCTCAGGCCCTCCCCAACGTTCTGGGGTGCTTGCACCGACAGCCGGCACTCACCCTGTGAAAACGAGGCACAGCAGGGTGCAGAAGAGGATGAGGACCTGGTTGAACATGGCCGACTGCGTCCGCAGGATGGCACGGTGGAAGTCGTTCTGTGGAAGGAGCGGCGGCCATCAGTGGGCAGGGACTGTGAACCCCACCAGGAGCCAATGAATAGAAACTAGAAGGACAATGGAAAGCAGACGGCCCGGCCACACCTGTGTCTCCGCTGAGGCCCACGGGGCAGCCTGCACCTGGCCACACCTGTGTCTCCACTGAGGCCCACAGAGCAGCCTGCACCCGGCCCACACCTGTGTCTCGGCTGAGGCCCATGGAGCAGCCTGTACCTGGCCACACCTGTGTCTCCGCTGAGGCCCACAGAGCAGCCTGTACCCGGCCCACACCTGCATCTCCGCTGAGGCCCATGGAGCAGCCTGCACCTGGCCACACCTGTGTCTCGGCTGAGGCCTACGGGGCAACCTGCACCTGGCCACACCTGTGTCTCCGCTGAGGCCCATGGGGCAGCCTGCACCTGGGCACCCCTTCTGCTGTCCTCTCTCAGGACAGGTCTCCATCTTGCCTACGTCCCCGGGGATGAGTTTAAGTCTCAGGTCAGAGGGCTGGTTAGCGTGTAAGGCTTGGACCCAGCATGGTAATGACGCTTTACCACCGGGGCAGGAATGGGGGCTGTGAATCAAGGGGTCTGGCTTGGAGAGGGTGGGTGCCTAGGGAACCGGCTGCTGCCATTCACACGACAGGGACCTTGCTGAGACACTCAGAGCAGAGCCTGCCTGTGGCCCCGTGGCCCCAGTTTGCGTGTGGCCTGGGTTTGTCACACTCTTCACTTTGTCCCTCCTCCTCCCGCCAGCCATTTAATTTCCAGGGTAAGGAAAAGCTCTGGGATTGAGTTTATTCCTGGAAAGAGGGCATTCGGGGCTTGGCTTGGATGTTTTCCAGGAGCAGAAACAGAGTTTCTGCTGCCCTGGCCTCCTGGTCCTCTACAGGTCACGCCAGGGCCGGGGCGTGGCAGGCTACATCGCAGTGTCTTCCAGGGCCGGTGAGGCTGAGGGTGGCCCCCCCAGGTCCCAGCTGCACCCCCCGCCCCGGCTTACAATCATGTTTTCCAGCGCATGCTTGGCCAGCCAGCAGTTCAGAAAGACGGGGATGAACAGGTTCCGCAGCGGCGGCCAGAAGATCTGTGAAGGGGACAGGTCAGGGCTGGGGCTCCAGGGGCCACACTCCTGGCGGCCGGGGCTCACCCACCGTGATGATGAAGGGCAGAGTGTTGATCATCTCCAGGACGAAGGACACGCGGAAGATTTGCTCCCAGATGTTGCCCTGGGGGCCAAACGGGGTGTCAGGGGGGGTGACGGAGGGTGGGGGTGGGACCCGACAGGGGAGGGGCAGGATGACGAGAGGGCGAGGAGCCCACCCTGGAGGTCAAAGGATGAGGCTGGGAAGTGTGGGGAAATAGGAGAGGGTGGGGGAGGTGGGGAAAGATGGGAGAGGTGGGGAAGGTGGGGGAGGTGGGGGAAGGCGGGGGAGGTGGGGAAGGGGGGGAGGTAGGGGACGGTGGAAAGGTGGGGGACGGTGGGGAGGTGGGGAAGGGTGGGGACCCCCTGTGAGGTGCCACCCCGGACAGGCACTCACTTTGTAGCTGAGGTAGATGAGAAGCATTGTCTCCAGGAAGCTTATTATGGCCACGATGACCTGGGAGACAGGAAAGGGAAGGAGCTCTGGAGCAGGCCAGGGCTGCGGTGCAGGGCCTGATCCCACAGGCCTCGGTGGGCAGGTACCACACAAAGCCAGGCGTGTGTCTGGGGGACTGCCTTGACCCTCACTCCCATGTCAGGACAGTCTTAGCTGCCAAGGCCTTTGGCTGACCCCCACCAGGGCCAAGGGCAGATGGAGTCTTGAAACCCTGGTCCTCCTGGGCCACCCACTCTAGGCCCAGGGTGGGATGGAAGGTGCAGTGGGTGAGGCAGGAGACTCAGGAAGACACCAGAGAACGGCTATTCCCACTGCCCTGCTGGGGAGGGAATGGGGATGGAAGCTCAGTGGACCTGGTTTTCTCAGTGGAGCCCCCTGTCATCACAGGCATCTACTGACCCCTCTGGAACATGATAGGGGTGGGTACGAGAGACCCTCTCTGGTCTCAGATGGAGACATGGGACCTAGTCATGAACTAGGTCACCCACCCAGAAGCCAGCCACGGACCTGGCCTGTGCACTCTCCACCCCAGGAAAACAGCAAGGACACAGATGGGTCAGTGGAGGGAGAGATTCAGACAGTGAAGCAGACAGAGGGGGTCATGAAGCCCTCAGGGATCCCTGGGAAAATTGTGTGGAGAGCAGTAGAGCTTGGGTTGGTCCTCGGCACTCACTGAACCTGGAACCCCTGCTTACTGAGCATGGGTTTGTGTTCAGCGTTCATTGAGCCTGGGTTCCCTACTTACTGAGCCTGGGTTTGTCCTCAGCATTCACTAAAGTCTGGTTTCCCTGCTTACTGAGCCTGGGTCTATCCTCAATGCTTACTGAGCCTGGGTATCCTGTTTACTGATCCTGGGTTTGTCCTCAGCATTTACTGAGCCTGGGTCAGTAATTGCTTGGTTTGTCCTCAATGCTCACTGAGCCAGAGTCACCTGTTTACTGAACCTGGCTTTGTCCTCAGCATTCACTGAGCCTGGGTCCTGTGCTTACTGAGTCTGGGACTGTCCTCGGTGCTCACTGAGCCTGGGTTTGTCCTCAGCATTTACTGAGCCTGGGTCAGTAAATGCTGGGTTTGTCCTCCGTGCTCACTGACTCTGAGTCACCTGTTTACTGAGCCTTGGTTTGTCCTCAGCATTCACTGAGCCTGGTTTCCCTGCTTACTGAGCCTGGGTCAGTAATTGCTTGGTTTGTCCTCAATGCTCACTGAGCCAGAGTCACCTGTTTACTGAACCTGGCTTTGTCCTCAGCATTCACTGAGCTTGGGTCCCATGCTTACTAAGCCTGGGACTGTCCTCGGTGCTCACTGAGCCTGGGTTTGTCCTCAGCATTTACTGAGCCTGGATTTGTCCTCAGCATTTACTGAGCCTGGGTCAGTAAATGCTGGGTTTGTCTTCAGTGTTCACTGACCCTTGGTTTGTCCTCAGCATTCACTGAGCCTGGTTTCCCTGCTTACTGAGCCTGGGTCTGTCCTCAGTGCTCACTGAGCCTGGGTCCCCTACTTACTAAGCCTGGCTCTGTCCTCAGTGCTCACTGAGCCTGGGTCCCTGTTTACCAATCCTGGGTTTGTCCTCAGTGCTCACTGAGCCAGAGTCACCTGTTTATTGAACCTGGGTTTGTCCTCAGCATTTGCTGAGCCTGGGTCTGTCCTCAGTGCTCACTGAGTCTAGGTCCCCTGCTCACTGAGCCTGGGTTTGTCCTGAGCATTTACTGAGCCTGGGTTCCCTACTTACTGAGCCTGGGTTGGTCCTCAGTGCTTACTGAGCACCACTGCAGTGGGGAGAGGGGCAGGGTGGGGCACTCACCTGGATCGCCCACAGTGTCATCTTTCTCTCCACCCATAGAATGGGAGCCCTGGGGAGAGAAAAGAGGCAGCACAGTAGGGCACCACAGCCACTAGTGTCCTCCAGCCACCCTGGGGCTGGGGCTATAACCACTGGCCTCCACTGGCCCCAAGCATGTGCTACTCACTAGGGTTGGACCAAAGGAGCCTGCCTTGCCTTTGGAGTGGACTGTAAGGAGGAGGGAAGGGCAGGAGAAGGGAAGTGAAGGAGAGAGGACAGGAGGGGGCAGGACTGCAGCAGACTGGCACCCCAGGAAGTGCTTGTGAGGTTGGGGCCCATGACTGAGTTCCCATGGAGCCTTGGCCTGCAGCCCATGACATTGCCAAGGGTAGCAAAGCTTCTCCTCTCTGGAAATGACAGGCAACAGCAGCCTGGGTGGCCTGTTTTTTTCACCTGGGTCCCTGGAGCTGGGTTCCCATGAATGTCCCTAAGAGCAGGGAGGTCGGGCTATCTAACTGACAGCCCTCTGGGTTTCCCTGAGCCTCGGTTCCTCATCCATAAACAGGCGGGGCATGGCTGCAGGGGACCATCTGCCCCTCGCCTGATGTAGGACAGGGGCTTGGGCACTGGAGACACACCTAGCAGGGTCTGGGGACAGGTCTCAACCTCTGGACCAGGCACCCCGGCTGCCCCGCAGTCACCTCTCACTGCCTGCCCAGGGCAGCCGCCTTCCTTGGCCATAAGATGGTGAACTGGAAGAGAAGCTGCCAACTCACCAGGAGACAGGCTTCCCTGCATCTCTCGCTGGGCTCAGGAAGAGTGTGTGGAGGCTGTGGAACTGGCTGGGAAATCATAATTCTCAAACTGCTCCTCTTGAAGGAGACATTCCCAGCATTGACTATGGCCAGGGCCAAGGGCACATGTGTTCTGGGGAACCTGGGTGGCTGCTGGGCTGAGGCTGGGCATTGTCCCTCAGGGACCAGGCAGTGTGAGCCTCTGGCCATCCCACCCAACCCTGGTCCCAAGCCTCTGAGCACCTGGCTATTGGGAGCTGGAGTGTGGACTTACCAGTTGATCTCAGAGGACGAGTCATTGAAGGAGTAGTTCTGCTTTGGGCAGCCCCAGCTGTGGAGAGACACAGCGCTGGCCTGGCCTCGGCCACTCCAGCACCACTGCAAGGACTTGCTGCCCGAGGGTTGCCACAGGCTCGGGTTCATGGGGGCCTCCTACTCACCCACCCAGGGCTAACCCCCACATCCTGGAAGGGTCTGAGCTCTCACATCTGGGAGACAAGGCAGTCTGCCCCCTCCCCACCCACTGCAGAGATCCTGCAGGAGGGCCTCTAACTGAAGAAGGCTGGGGTGGCCTCTGCTCAGCCCAGCAGGCAGACAGCGAGGGTACATCCCACATCTGCGGGATTGGGGGTAGCCCTGACTCAACAGTAACACACTGGTTTTGCCTGTGTTGACAACAGGCTCCCAGGGAGGGGCACTGCATGGCCAGAGAGAGCACTTGGGAACACTCAGGGCCTGCCCAAGGCCAGAGCTGCCTTGAACAAGGCTGGACAGTGCTCAAGAGACAGGGAGAGGAAGCTCCTATCCCTAGGTGGTGACTCTAAGAGGCACGTCCCTAAGCTGCTTCTGAGGACAAGCGACCCCCAAGCCACCTGGAACCAGCTGCTGCAACAGTGACCAGGGCGTGGCCAACACGCTAGTTTTGTCCCAGACCATCACCAATGCCAGGGTCACTGACCAAGGAGACCTCACTGCTCACAAGGCCCCGGGCGATGGCCAGCTCCTTTTGTCTTTTCTTTCAACTGACCCACTTTCCCCTGATTTTTAATGGGGTTGTTGCAAACTCAATGCCCATAGAAGTATCTGGACATCCTTCTATCATCCATCACCCATCCATCCATTCACTCATCCATCCACCATCCATCCCTCCATCCATCCACTCATTCCTCCATCCATCCACTCATCTGTTCATCCATCCACCCCTCCATCATCCATCCATCCACTCTTCCATCTATCCATCTACTCATCTGTCCATCCATCCATCATCCATCCACTCATCCCTCCATCCATCTGCTCATCTCCCCATCCATCCACTCATCCCTCCACCCATCCACTCATTCCTCCACCCATTCACTCATCCTTCCATCCAACGTCCATCCCTCCACCCATCCACTCATCCATCCATCCACCCACCATCCATCCACCCATCCATCCATCCATCCATCATCCACCCATCCACTCATCCATCCATCCATCCATCCATCCCTCCATCCACTGCATCCATCCATCCATCCATCCATCATCCACCCATCCACCCATCCATCCATCCATCCATCCATCCATCCATCCATCCATCCATCCATCTTCTACCCACCATCCATCCACCCATCCATCCATTATCCACCCATCCACTCATCCCTCCATCCACTGCATCCATCCATCCATCCATCCATCCATCCATCCATCCATCCAACCAACCATCCATCCATCATCCACCCATCTTCTCACCCCCGTCCACGTCCTGGACGCTGTGCTAGGGGATGGGCAGTGAACACAACAGACTCGTGCCCTGTGGGGAGGTGAAACCAGAAGCCCCAGGGGCCCCTGGGACTTGGGGTGGGGGGTGACCCAGGAAAGTAGCTTGAGAGTCAGTTAGGGTCCAGTTCTCCTTCTCAAATTATCCTAGTGGGTTCTGCCCTCTTCCGACATAGACAAAGACAGGAGAGGGTAAGTCTCCGGCCTGGGGATGCCAGGCCCCTCGTGATGGGGTAACAGGTGAAAAGGGAATTGAGCAAAAGTTTACATGCACACCTTTAGGCTCCCAGAAGCCAGGCTCCCGGCAGTCAGGCCTTCCTCTCCAGGGAAGAACCTGCTCTGTGCAGCCAGAGAGGGGACCAACATCCTGGCAGGGTTCACCCCGATAGCTGGATGGTGACAACCACACCACACATGTGGCTGCAGAGCCCCTCAGCGCCTGAGCACTCTTATGCATAAACAGCACCAGACATTTGAGGAGATTATACGGGTATGAAAAAATCAGGGCCCAATGTGAGCTCGGGAGAAACTGGCCCAGCAGATGGGGAAAATGTAAAACAGGAAAGGACTGGAGATGCCATCCTCGGAAGGACGTTCAGAGGAAGGATTTCTGGAAACCAGGAAGCAGGACAGAACAAGAGAATGGGTGAATGAGGGAACGAGGCAGGAGAGGGGAGAGAAGAAACAGGGCACAGAGCACAGCATTCAAATGCCAGGGAGCCAGAGCGAGAGGCCTGGGGTTGGGGGCTGGTCCCCAAAGACATGACTCAGGACAATCCAGCACTGAGGACCGCAGGGCCCTGCTGATGTCCCCTGGGACCCACACAGAGGGGGCAGGAGTCACCAAGGCGCCCTGGGCACAGAGTAGGTCCCAGCAGCTGCCACTTCTCGAAGCAGCGACAGCAGAGAGAGAATAGGACTCAGAGCAAGTTCCCACCCACCCTCATGGTGGCTGCTGCGAGGCTGTTGAGGACCTGACTGCACATGGCTGCCCGAGCACCTCTCCGGGAAGTCCCTGGAGCACTGGCCTCAGGAGGATGGGCCCCGGAAGGGCACTCCTTGGGACCCAGGAGGGGTAGAAGACACTCCCAGAAACAGGTAGGAGCTTTTCCTGGGGGGCTGGGCGCCCCCTTCCCTGACCTGCAGAAGCTCAAGTGAGCACGAAGACATTTGTGGGGGCAGGGAGGGGCTTCCTAGATGCTCCAGCCTTTCCGTGGACCTTCTGGGGTCAGTTAAGGGCACAGCTGGAAGTCTACGATGGGGACCCTTCTCCCTACGCTGAGCTGTCTGCGGGAGCCTGGGCACTGAGTGGCGCTGGGGAAGGAAGGACTCCCCAAGGCCCCGGGCACAGGAGCTCCCTCAGGGATGCCATCAGCCTCTGTAATGGCCCAGCAGGAAGGCTTAGCCCTGGGACCCACGACCCCTCGCCCAGCCGCGCAGGTGGCCCACCATCCGATGCCCAGGGCCGGGTCGTCGAGCAGGACGCGCACGATGTAGAGCAGGCAGGTGAGGAGCTTCAGGGAGAAGTTGAACAGCCGGATCCTCAGGCCTGCAGGGAGGGCAGCGGCCTCAGGGCTCTGACCCAGCCCTGGGCTTCGGGGAGCAGGGCCTGCACCCGGGTCTGGCTGGGGTCTCTGGATGGCCCCAGCTGGGCTCCCCTCCCACACCCGGCTGCACCCAGAGCCCTGTATGCCCTGCGTTGCTTGGTGGCCGGTGCTCCCGGGTCAGCCTCCGAAAGGCTCCGTCCCTGGCCCCACCTTACAGGTGCCTGAACGTGGGGTGCGGGGGATTTCTAGAGGCCACTCCACTTCTTGGGGGTCAGGATGAGTATTGGGGAGCAGGCAGGTGAATGTGGAGCCCCTGGGAAAACCCCCAAGTCCTCACCCTGCATCCCTTGGGGGGCCATGAGGCCAAGCTCTGGCTGGGAACGGGGCAGGGAGCTGTTGGGGAGGGTGGGGCTGTATGGAGGGGTGGGAGGCGGGCCGTGTCCACAGGGGAGAACTTGCAGGCACCTGTGGATGGTCCTGCCCCACCCAGCCCGGTGTCCAGCAGGCAGGGCAGTGTCCCCATGGGTCCCGCTGGAGAGGCCCTGGTCTCAGACAGTGTGAAGCTAAGAGGGAGTGACCCTATGCCCCACTCACCATGCACCCCCACCCCCCACCCTGCTTCCAAATCCCCCTGTAGCACTCAGGCGGCTCCCACCCCATGGACTCTTCCCTGAGCTCACAGCACCAGCCTTTGCCATTGCCAGCCTTGCTCCCAGCGCCCCCAACACCTCCCTGCCTGGGAGTGGCCCTCCAGGCACCCCACTCACTCGATCTTTGGTTTTTGATGAAGAACAGCTTGAGCCGCTCCTTGAAGGTGTTCTCATTGACGTAGAACTCCACCTGGACCCTGGAGGAGCAGAGAGGGGCGTGGGGGCTCAGGACCAGTGGGGTTTCAGGCTGGGGACACGCCAGAAGCCCCAATCCAACTGACTTCTTCCAACTTTCCAACTGCAGGCGTTGAGAAGACAGCAGGGCCACTGCCTCCATCTCAGACCTGGGAGGGCCCTGGCGTCCGTCACACCCAGCAGACAGCTGACCCAGCCTCGGCTCCTCTCAAGATTCCTCCCTGCACCCCTGGGCACTCACTGCTGTGAATCTGGGCCCTCCAGGCCGCCCTGTTGGGGCTCAGGGTGCGGCACCCACTCCACACACCCTCGCCCGTGGTGCAGGGCAGCTGCCAGGAGGTAAAGTTGTCCACATGGCCCTGGGTATGGTGCTCAGGACACTGCAAGTGCTGAGAACACACTGTAGGACCTGCGTCAGATAGGCTGTCCACAGCTGATGGTCAGCTGCTCTGTCTGGAGGCCGCTGGTGGCTGTGCTCCACGGCTATGGGCCACTGCAGCCTCAAGGGCTGTCGGGGAAGATGGGCTGGTGGGAGGTGGTCATCCCTGCACCCAGCCTGCAGGCCAGCCGTGGGGCCCTCTCCAGCCAGGGCTGCTCCCCTTCCCTCAGGCTCACCTATGGCCCCAGCCACCAGTTCCCAGACACCCCTCAACCCCCATGCTCAGGGGCCTGTCATCCAGCCCGCTGGCCTCCAGGTCCTGAGAAGAGACCACAGTGTGCCAGTCGCCGAGGGTGGCAGGTGGGGTGAGGTGGAGTGGGGAGATTGTGTGGTTCACCTACTCTGGCCACCACCTCCATGACCCAGGCTGGTCACCAAGAGTAGGATGGAGCCTGGGGGTGGATGGCTGCTGCCCCCACTGCCCCAGCCTTGGACACAGGGCCTCCTGTGCCCAGCTGTGCCGGGATGCAGGCCAGGCTGGGCCAGGGTTTAATGTTCCCCTGAGATGAAAACTCCAATGCTGCCAGCCTGCAGGACAGACAGGAGTGAGACCCGGAGCCAGAGTTCCTGCAGCAGGCACAGCCATCTCTGGGAAGGCGGAGCACATGTCCCACTAAACAGCCTGTACCCTGGGGTGCTGGGCTGTCCTCCATGGGACCCTTGACTGCTCCCAGCGATGGCCACTGTGACCTCCATGAAGTCTACTCCTATCAGTTGGCTGCCTTAGCCCTCGAGGGCTGCCTCTGGTGCCTGGCCTTGCTCCCTGGGGTCAAAGAGAGGTGCCCTGCTTCCCTCAGGGATGGTGTGGGGGCAGAACACACAGTCCAGGTGAGCTCCTCAGCATGGGCCCCCTGCCCAGTGCAGGGCGAGGGCCACAACACAGTAGGGCAGACAGACAGGGGAGCCCAGAGGAAGACTTGTGCTGCCTGGAAGGATCCTGGAGGAGGCAGCATTCAAGCAGAGGTCCCAGGGCAGCTGTCCAGAGGTGGGGGGAGGTAAGCACCAGCCCAACCCCTGTTCCTGCCTCAACCCCTTCCTTGTGACCGTCCACCAGGGCAGGAGGCTGTGACACCCAGTGGGCGGGCTGTGAGCCTCACTTCCCCTCTGAGCAGGCACTGGCTCCCATCAATTGAATCTGAGAATTTGATGTCACTGCCTGGCCCGGGGCTGGTGACCCCAACATCTCCAAAAGTGATTAAAATATTCGGTGTTTCCCAAAGCTCACAACACTCAGGGTAAGTGATGTGGACCAGGTGTGTGCAGCAGCCTTCGTGGTGGGGCTGCTGTGGGGTGGGCAGGAGGGGCCTTGGTAGAGTCCCAGCACCTGCCTTGATCTGCCCCAGTAGCCACAGTGGCCTCTGCTGGTTACAGAGCTCAAGAAGGGGCCAGAGGCTGGTCGCAGATGCCTGTAATCCCAGGACCTTGGGAGGCAGAGGTGAGAGGATCGCTTGAGGCCAGGAGTTTGAGACCAGCCTAGGCAACATAGCATAGGCAACATAGCTTAGGAACCCACCCTGCCCGCCTCCCCACCACTGTCCTGCCCTCCAAGGCAAAAGCCTCAATGCGGGGAGTCTGCCCACCTCACTTGCCCCTACTGCCTCCCACCCTCTCCTGTCCGGCAGGGAGCCTCACCATGCCCTTCATGGTGACCAGGCCCCAGAATCTCCCCTCCTCCCTGGGCCTCTCAGCACAGCCTCCCAGAGCTCTGATTTTCCCCTCTCCGCTCCGTTCTCCTTGGGGGACCCCAGGGCTGGCCACAGGTGCCTCTCCCCCACCCAGCCCAGGAATTAAGTACCACGCAGGGGTGACTTCCCAACTGGCTCTGCTGGCAGCCGTCCAGTCTCACTCTGCCCTCTGGCATCCACCCTCCGCCCCACCCAGGCAGAATTCTCCATTCCTGATGGCACCAGGCCAACTACCCCACACCGACCTCAGACTCCTGTACCCTCCTCTCCCCTAGACCAGAGCCATTAGCAGGTCCTGCAGCTCTGCCCTCAGAATGTTTCTCCCCTCTGACCTCCCTCCGGGCCTGGGGCTCCTGCCTGACCACTCCTGCTAGGCGGGGGTGCTCAGCTCCACCCTGACCATCGTCCCACACTCCGCTTCAAGGCAACACCCAGTCAGCTCCATCTCTCCAGCCAGCTCTGGCCATACCCCCAGCCCTCCAGTGGTCATGGGCCTCCCAGGAGCTCCTGCTCCTCCCTTTACCTCCCCATGGACCTGGGGCAGCTGGGACTCGGCCTTGGGCCTCTGCAACTGCCTGCCAAGACCACGAAGCCAGTGCGTCCCACTGGGCTCCCGTTGGCCTCCACAGCCAGGAAACAGAGAAATGCAACCCTGCCCATCGCCAGGACCTCACTGGCTTCTGGACAGCCAAGTTCCTCCCCAGACACAGTGGGGTTGAGGACTGCTGACCTGGGACTAGTCGTGCCCCCAACAGCTTCTCTTTGAGGTCCTTTGGTCTCCTCCTGGCACCCCAGAAACAGAGCACTGAGCTCTTTAGGGAGACAGCCCAGCCAGACCCTGGTCCCCTCACCCAGGGGCCGTGGGCCCCAATCTGGGCAGCCCCCCACGGAGCTCAGCGGGGAGTGCCCACCCGCACGGAAGGCACCCTCCACGTGGAGCCAGAGAAACGCTGGGGCCTGGCAGGCCTGTTCCCTGAGACACCGGAGCCTGCAATGCCAGAGAAATTAATGAAGCCTCCTCTGCTTTTAATTTTTAACGAACTGTGGCCGCCCACTTCTCCTAGCACCACCACAAAAAGGAGATAAAAACCATCCATTTTCCCCTGAAGTGTATTTCAGGTGACTGGTGTGATCTGTCTTAACGAATCACCCAGCGGCACCTGGGGAGGGAGCCTGTGGCTGCAGAGGCCTGGCTGGGGTCAGCTCCAGGCCGACCCGGCTGGTGTAGACCCGCCTGGAGGTTCCAGCCAGAGTGGCCCAAGCTTCCTTGCTGCGCCAGAGGTTCATGGACATTGGTAGCCTGGAGGGTTCTGCTAGCTCCTCAGAGTCACAGCATGCTCCTGGCCTGGCAGCCAGAGGCCCAGGGCTAAGACCCAGTGAGCCCTCTGAGGCTACACGGGCCCTGCTGCTCCTCTGCTCGGCTGCTCCTCTGCCCGGCCGTTCCCCTCCACCTGCCAGAGCCTGGGCCTCCTCCCTGGGGAAGGCGAACCAGGACAGGGACCAACTCTGGGGCGTCCCGAGGACAGCGGACAGGTGGAGGAGCTCTGCCTGTGGTGAGAGAGAAACAATGGCCTCTGTGTCCCAGGCTTCTCCTGGGACGACGCCCTTGCTCGGAGGCTTTAGGCACTGGGGTGCCCCGGTGCTCATCTGGGGGCCAGCGCCCATCTGCTCAAACCATCAGGACCCACGTTGGCCGGAAGAGACAGTGCAGGCCTTCGACTCACTGTGGTTCCCAGGCTATGAAGCCACAAGTGTGGACCATGGGCAGAGGCGGGACCCCGGGTGGGGCTGCACTCTCCGCTTCCTGTCAGGGCCCGGCCTGTGGGAAAGCAGGGACCGGCTCATGGCGAGTTGCTCCTGGGAGCCGGGCGTGGGCTCGGTGGAGCGCCCCGAGAGGTGGGAGACGACCGAGAACTCCCATGGGGAGCTGCCCCCAGGGCTGGGAAGAACCTGCCTGCGAACGTGGGCTCCCAGGCCAATGGGCAAGGACGGGGTAGAATAATCTACTTCCTGTGTCCATTCTCATCCACTCATCAGTTCACTCATTTGTTCACCAGGCAGATAGCATGCGAGCGCTCACGGCAGCATCTGTGTGGGAACATCGCCGTTCCCAAGCAGAGTCCACACCTGGCACTCCTGGACCCCCAGCCACAGGTCCCGACCTCCACCCTGGGAGGCGGGCTCAGGGGCGCAGCCACACACGTACCACAGGGGGCTGGGCCCGTCTGACCTCTGCCAGTCTGCATTTTGGCTGGCGGGGAGGACGGGGCATACCAGGGACCACCACTGCCCATGGCCTACAGCCCAGCAACAAGGCACATGGCCGGTGGGACTCACGGGCACACGCAGGCAGGCCTGGCCAGGGGGTGCCGGATGCAGCAGGGAGCCTCAGACAGTCCCTCGTGCACTCCCTGGGGTGAGGCCACAGTCCCTGAGGAATCCACAGGCCAAATCCTGGCCCTGGCCCTAGAAGAGCCGTCAGCGGCACTGGCCTGTGGCGAATAGTCTGTCCCTGGCACCGTGAGGACAGGGCAGCTCCTGGTCAGCTGAGGCCCACTGCAGCCCCCCGAGGCTCCCCGAGGCCCACACTTGCCCCAATCACGCAGCAGGTCAGAGGCAGTGCCGGGCCTGGGTCCTTGGGGCTCCCCGTAAGGGCAGCAGGGGAGTCTGTCCCCAGGTGGTGGCTCTGCCCCGGTCAGGCATGGCTGGTGTTGAGCCAGGCCTGGGCCCCGTGTGCACCCATACCCACTGCCTGCCTGTGCCCGGGGGCTCACAGCACTGCTCTGCCTGAGGAGGCCCTTGTGCGCAAAAGGGCTCTTACAGTGCCCACTCCCACAGCAAGACAGGACCCTCTGAGGCAAGTGCCGGCTGCCCTGTGACAAATGCGGTCGGCAGAGGCCGGGAGGCAACGCTTCTCCCTGCTGGGGGACTGGCCTTCCAGGGATTCTTGGCAGGTGGCCCTGCACAGATGGCCATGCTGGGAAGCTCCACACTACCTCCAGGCTGCCAGGCACACGCCTCAGGGCCCACCATAGCCCTGCACTCACATGGGGCCGAGGTCCGAGCTGCCTCTCTGTCAGTGGCTGGGTGCCGGCTGGCTCTTAGGCAGGTGCCTGGGAGCTCCACGCAGGCCTCTGCCCCCGGCACCAGGCAGGCAGGAAGAAAGGGCAGGCTTTAGGCCCACTGCCAACCCTGGGGCCAGCTATTCTGAGCCTGGACAGAGCATCTGACACGCCCGAGGACCCAGAAAGGGCAGACACACGGCTCCGTCCCCCTGGGATCCCTGTTTTCACACCCTTGGGCGTCTGGGGCCCCCCATGGCTTGGCCAGGGGCCCAGGTGAGGCTGACTCAGGGTTGAAGGGTGAGTCCAGCTGGGTCTCCAACGGTCCAGGAACATCTGCTGTGTCCAGACAGTGCCACGGGGGCACACACTATAGCCTCGGCCCCTTGGGTGGCCGCAGACGCATCCGTTTCCCCCACAGGTCTGAGACCTGACTCCTCGGAGCCTGGGGCGGCGCCAGGAGAGCCCTGGGTGGTGGACACGCCTTCTGTCTCACACCCATCACCCTCTGCACCATGGGCCCTGGGCTGGGAAGATGGAGGCCCAGGGGGTGGCCACTGACCTCCTGGTCAGTCCCTAGGCACTGGAGTGCCTCCAGCCTCCAGGACTCTTTTGGAATAATAATAGGCCCCCCCCCACAGGCAACGGGCGGCCCCTGGATGCTCAGCAGCCGTGAGTGCTGAGTGCTCGGTGGTTTCTGCTGCTGGTGCTGTGCACGGAACAGTAAGCCTGGGGCCCCTCCTGGAGACCGTGCTGAAGGTGGACGGCGGCCGGGGGCTTCCCAGGAGTGCACAGGGCCTGGCTGCTCTGAGGGGCTCTGGCTGCCCTGGCCTCAAAGCCTCTTCCATTTGACCTACATCTTAGCCGAAGTCAGGAAACACCAACGGCAGAGCCCCAGCGGCTCGGTGGGGAGTGGCGCAGCCTCTGAGAGTGCATCCCAGCTCCTAGGGGCTGGACTGGCACAGGCAGCCAAGGTGGGCTGAGCCGGAGCCCAGGGCCCCAGCAGCTGCCTGCCTGCCTGTCCCTGAAACACCATGACAGGGGCCCCTGCTCTGCCATCTGCCTCTCCTGAGGCCGTGGCCACCACTGCAGGGGCTACGGAGCACCCGCCTCTGGGGAGCTCGTTTCCCAAGTTCAGGCTCCTCTCCAAGGGGGGACACTCACTGTCCTATCTCCAGTCCCAGCACCCGGGACCCAGAGGCACCAGTGGGTGCTGGGAGGTGCTGGTGGCCCTGGCCCAGCTGCAGGGGATGCTGCGTTGAGGGGTCCCAGAGACAAGGGCTCTCATGCCTCTAAAAGCCCTTGTCTGCCACCAAGACAGTCCCTCCTGTGAAAACACTTACTGAGACAGGGAGGAGTCCAGGCTGAAATCTTCTACAGGAAGCCTGGAGACACAACCAGAGGGGCATCAACCAGAAGGCAGCAGACAGACGGACAGATGGAGAAGGCAGCAGACAGACAGACACATGAAGACAGCAGACAGACAGACGGACGGATGAAGGCAGCAGACAGACAGATGGAGAGCCTGGGCTCTGGGACCAGGTGGGGCACAGACACGCAGGGAGGCTCTGGGAGGCCTGGACCTTCAGCGCCCTCGGGCACGCGAGAGGTGCCTGTAGGAGGCAGCCCACGCGCAGAGCCATGTGGGGGCACTGAGCCGAGCCTGGCCCCCTCAGGGCCCGAGAAAGCAGCACAGCCCGCTGGGAGATCCCCGCGCATGCACCCTCCTGTGCCTGGGCCAGATAGGGGGTGACAACCGCACTCGAGGATAGGGCCACCCTTCAGCCACGCAAGCAGGTGACGATGCTTTGGGCACTCGCCCTGGCCCTGCTCAGCACGAAGCCTGCCCAGGCCCCACGTGGGGTCCCCAGCATCCAGGAGTGAGCACGGTGAGCTCCACTTCATGCCGAGGTCTGCGAGGCTGTCCCTTGTCTCCACTCCCCTGCCCTACACACAGTCCAGTGGGTGAGGCACCCACCAGCCCTGCCCCAAGGCTTCCTGAGATAGGACAAGCCAGGGCTCACAGATCATGCATCTCAGGGGACTGGACACACCCCACTCCACTAGGCCAGCAACCACACGCCTGCTACCCCTTCAGCCTGGCCCCAGGCAGCCTGGCCCCAGTTGTCCCAGACTGGCCAGCAGGCAGATGACACCAAGGTGGTTGCAACCTGCACTGGACGTGGAGCTCGGAGGGAGAGGCTGGTGGGAGCTGAGGGCTCCGGAGGACTGGCCTGGTCGGGAGCTGGGCAGGGTGGGAGTGCTGAGGGTCTTTGCCTTCACTGACTATGTGCCTGTCCTGGACCAGCTCCTCCTCAAAGGACTTCAGAGGGACCTCTCTCTTTTAATCCTCAGAGCAATCATTTTTCAGAAAAGAAAACAAAAGTTCAGAGAGGACCACTGTCTTCTGAGGCCACATAGGCAGAAAGGAAGGAGCCGGCCTGGGGTCACAGGCACACGCTCACCCGCCTATGCCAGGCCCTCTGGGTGGGCAGGCACCCTCCTGGTGCCCCTAGCGCTAGCAGCTCCTGGTCTCTGGGGAGGTGGAGGCTGGACACATCCCTGGGAGGGTTGAGGTCCCGGCGGGGCATGGTGGCCGTGTCAGCATGCTCCACACGGAGCAGGTGGAACCCCAGGCTTAAAGGGTCTGATATTTAGGTTTGCTCAGAGCTTCTGGCAGATTCTGTGTGTTTGTCCAGCTCAGGTTTCCTCTCACTGGACCCCGGTGCTGCCCAAAGCTCTGAGCCAGGGCAACAGCTGTGTCAGAGGCTGGCAGGAGCCTGGCAGTGCCTTGGCTCATGGCAGTGGGTTTACCTGGCCTGTGGGGTCCGGCGTGGCCAGGCCCTGGCTGGGCTTCTCCCTGCTGGGGCCCACTGTCTCCTCTCTCCCAAGTGCTCCCTGGCCGCGTCCCTCTGCATCTCCTGATATAGCCCTAGCTAAGTGTCTACTGAGCTGTGCGTGGGGCCTCCCATCTACTCTGCCCAAGGCCCTGTTGTCTGAGTGTTGAGGAAACCACCGCCCGTCAAACGTCCCACAGCCTGAGGCCCAGGACAGCCTTCCCGCTGATTTTGGGAGGGGCCACCAAGCACCTGTGTAGAGGATCCACCGAGGGGCTCCCAAGGGGAGGACAGCAGCCTATGGGCAAACGGACCTGGGGCTTTGCTGGCCTGTGCAGAACCCGGCTGAGGACTGGAGCCCTGTGCAGACAAGGTCTGTGGGCGGCACAAACCCTGCCAGGTGAACCGCAGGGTGAGGGGTGGGAGGGGAGGGGAGCTGAGGAAGCTGGGCCTCTACCTGCAGCATCCAAACCCACGGTGCTCCAGCGGGACCCTGACGCTCGCCTGTCCCAGCGGTTGGCGGCCTGGGTGTCACTTATGCCTCTGCCAGCCCTAATGCTGCTGGGACCAGGTGGTGAGGGCCTCATCCCTGAGCCCACCCTCTTCCCATGGCCAGGCTCGCTGTCAACATACGAACAGAACCTGCACCCGAAGCTGTCACCTCCCTCCCGGGAGAGGGTCTCAGCCCTGCTTAGGGTAGGAGTGGTCAGTGTAAGGGTCTGGGCTTAGCCCTGCCTTCCCTGCTGTGTCCTGCAGAGCCTGGGGCTGGGGTTGGGAAGGAGCCCAGGTAAGGAGGGGCCGTCCCCACTTGACTTGTGCCCTTAAGGAGCAGTCTCAGCTGCCAGCCTCGAGAGAGAGGGACCCTCTGGGCTCTCTAGGAGGCCCTCTGGGCTGACTGGGGGAAGAGTGGGGTGTCCCTCTGCACCCCACAACCCCAAGTCCCATAAGATGCTTCAGGGAAGAGGGGGTTCCCTGCTCGGGGGAGTTTGGGAGCCTCTGTGTTCTAAACCTGGGGAATGCCCAGAGCACAGCCATCCTGAGAGCTGCGAGGTCCTAGCAGGGTCCCACATGCAACAAGGGTACCCCCTTATCTCGGGTGGAGTTTTGTCCCCCAAGCTACCATGCTGAAGTCCTGACCCCCAGTATCTCAGCTTACGGTTGTGTTTGGAGACAAGGTCTTTAAAGAGGTCATTAAGGTGAGGCCGTGAGGGTGGGGCCTAATCCCACAAAACTGGTGTCCTTATAAGAAGAGGAGATGAGGACACAGACACACACAAAGGGACAGCCAGGAGAGGACACAGGGAGAAGACGGTGTCTACAAGCCAAGGAGAGGGGCCTCAGGAAGAACCAGGCCTGCCCACACCTTAAGCTCAGACTTCCAGCCTCCAGGACTGTGAGAAAATAAACGCGGTACGGACCCAGCAAACTCACCCCTGAAAGACAAGGCCGGGTGTCCCCTGAGGGCCTGGGAACACAGCCCCACCCCTGCGGCTGGCCACTCCCTGTGTATGCTCCCGGGTCAAGGATAAACCAGCCGCCCAAACAGGTGCGTTGTAGGGTGGGGGAGAAACAGCACAGAGCCCCGTGTGGAAAGAAGGTGCACAGCCCGGACGGGGGCAAAGCCAGAGGAGGGCGGAGGCCCCTCAGGGGTGACGGGGCCATACTCAGGAGGGGCCCTCCTGAGTGAGAGGCCATCTGGGGCGAGCTCCAAGGGGGCCTTGAGGCCCAGGGGAAGGGGTGTGCTGAGCTGGTGTGAACACCATGAAGAGGGCAGGGCACTGGGCGTGCCTGGGGTGAGGGGGACACAGAGGAGTAGCCAGGTTCTTGGAGAGGAGCGGGGGCAACCATGAAGGTCTGGATCTGCAGGGGAGGGAGATCCCAGCAAGGCTGTCTGGGGTTGGGGGGCTCGGGACCATCTCCTGAGCCAATGAACACCACGACGAGGGGCTTGGGGTGGGCCCGGGGCTCTGCGTGCCACAGCTGGACTCTGACAGGCCTGCGGCTGCCACAGACACTGGGGTGCTGGGCACAGTGGCAGGAGAACTGGACCACACTAGACCTCAGGCTGTGTGGGGGCCTCAGGATTTTGGGCCAGCAGAGGAGTAGGATGGGGTGGGGGGAGTGGCCCCGGAGAGGATGTGGGGAGGGGACTGCATTGGTGCCTTAAGTCAGGCATGAGGCTGGGAGGCCCTAGCTGGGAGGGGCAAGGCCGCCTAGGTCCAGGGGTGGTGGGGACACTGGGGGCCCAGGACCTCCTGACCCAGTGGGGTCTCATTGAGTGGCCCTGTCCCCCTACTGGGCACTTTTACTCAAAAACTCTGCAGTGATGGTCTCCTGACCCCACCACTGAGGCCATGCCGTCTTATCAGCTCCCAATCCCTCCCCAGCCTTATGCAGGGGAGTGAGAAGGAAGGAGGAGACCCTGGAGCTCAGGGCCAGGGGAGCTCGACTGTGCGGGAGGAGGGACAGACGCCGGCCTGCAGCACCCATGAGTGGGCACAGGGTGTTAGGGGAGCTCTGGGCAAGGGCACCAGGAACAAAGGCCCTCCCCCACCAACGCCTCCTGTGACTCAGTCCCTGGGGGGCAGTGGAGACCTCTCTTCTGCTTCACTATCTTCTCAGCAATGGGACAGGCAGAGGCTGAGAGTGCTGAGGGAGCCTGGACCCTGGCTGGCCCATGAAAGCAGCTCAGGCCTGCAGGATGAGGCAGCTGCGGGCACTGTGACCCCCAACTCCCTGGGGCAGACCGCACCTGCCTCTCGGCTCCGGCCTCGCCTGCGTTTCCCGTGAGATTCACACTCCGGAAGAACAAACCCACCAAGTCTTCCTCTGCTCGGAAGCCTGCCCTACTCATCTCAGCACAAGCCCTGCGGTGTGAACACTCCAGGCCCAGGGGCTGCTGAGTTCAGCTGGGCAGCAGCTCCATTACCTCTGCTCTGCAAAAGGAGGCTCGGGGGGTAAGCAAGGCCACCCACGTGGAACCATCAGCACAGTGCATAGCCCAAAGGGCTGGGATGAACATGCTGGAGGGCTTCCTGGAGGAGGTGGGCCTGGCCTGCAGCTCCCATGCTGCACTGCACTGCGGGCTCAGACGCAGCCTGGGCAGAACCTGCTATCTCTGTGGGCCCTGCAGGAACAGGGATGGGGCAAGGAGCCTGCCCCTCCAGGGCTGGCTGTAGCAAGGTTTCCAGGATCACTGCCCTCCCTGTTCCCCCCATCCCAGCATCCAGGAAGAGGAGGGGGAGGAGACTGTGGTCCCCAGGGCCTTGATCAGTGCTCGCCTCTTGGGCGGAGGCTGCCCATTAGCTGCAGGAGGCTATAGCCAGGCTCTTGACCTTAGCCTCAACAGCCTCTTCCGCAAATGGGGGACTCAGCTGGGCAGTGCCCCCCAGGGCTGCTGTGAAGAGCTAGAAATGGGGGTGCGGGGAGGGGCCCAACAGCCCATGGCCAGGTGGGAGGGGCAAGGCAGAGGCTCCTGGGCACCCTTGGCCCTGCCATCTGCCAGGCCTGGCTCTGCCAGCCCTGCCCCCCCAGCCCTGATGGAGCTTCAGCCCTCGCTGCTCCCGCTACCTGGAAGGCCCCTGCCCATCTCCCCATGCTTGTCCCAGAAGGACCAGCACCCCAGGAGGCCTTGGCTCTTCTGTCCCAGCCTGGCCTGCAACTCTCTCTCCAATGAACAGGTTCCGTGCCCACGACATGTGCCCACACCAGGCCAGGTCTGAATCATCCTCATTTCCCCCGCAGCATCTAGAATGGCTCCTGGCACAGGAAAGGTGCTGGCTAGGAATTTGCTGCTGCAGATGAGGCCTCGGTGTCCTCATCCGTGAAATGGGGGTGCTGCGTCCCACCCTGAGCTTGCAGAAGGGGTAGGCGCTGCTCCACCTGCCCAACAGACAGCCTCCTGCACCCCACCTGCCACAAGCACCAGACACCAGACCAGGCATATCCCACAGCGGGGCTCCTCGGGCAGCCTGAGCCCTGTGTCCCAGCCCCGATCTGCTGTGCAGGCTTCAGCCTCACTCACCTCTGGGGTGGGGACACAGATGCCGGCCCTGTCTCCCCCAAAGTGGCGCTGGCACCAACAAGATCGCGGCTCCTGTGGGACGGGGCTCGGGCAGGGGCCCCCAGTGCCTGGCACAGAGCCGGGTCCACTTCCTCCCTCCCCTGCAGTCTCACCTGCAGCCCCGCCGTGCTCAGCCGCTAAGTGGAGGGAGTGGGGGTCCCGCAGGCTCCCAAAGGCTGGAGACACAGCAGGAAGCAGGGCGCTGTGGTGGGCTTACGAGGGGAGACCCTGGCGTCCCCCCTTCCCCGGGCTGCAGGCAACGCAGGTGCAGCCCAGCCAGCGCAGCTCAAGCAGGATGCAAGCACGGTTTGCCAAGCGGGGTCCCAGGCCCGCGCGCCCCTACCTCTGGCCCACGTCGCTGCCCACGGAGCCCCCACCGCGGGCCGGCAGCAGCGGACTGAGCCCGTGCGGCTCCTCCGGGGCCGCGGCGCCGGCTGGGGCGCCCCCCGGGCCCGCCTTGCCCTCGGACGGCGAGCGCGGCAGCTTGGCCCGCGCCATCCTGCGGGAGCGCTCGGCGCGGCTGGCGGCGGGCGGCGGGGGCGGCGCCGGGCGGAACCATCTCAGCTCGCGCCGCGCCCTCCCCGCCGCCGCGCAGTGGAACGGCCGGGAGCCGGAGCTGGGGGGCTGGGGAGGACGAGGAGGACCGCCAGGCTCAAACCACCGCCAGGACGCCCCATAGAGAAGGTTCAAGCACCCGGCGGTCCTGCGGCTGTTTTGGCAGAAGCCAAGCAATGGTAACAATGACAGTCGCGCACGGGGGGCGGGGAGGAGCCGCGAGGGCTGGTGGCCCTGGGCGCCCACCCCGGGCGGCAGATGCTGGAGAGGAGCCGGCATCCCGCTTGGCAGGGTCCAAGCCACGGCTCTCCAGCCGGCCTGCGGACCAGGCCTGGCGCTCAGGATGGCCTGCCCAAGCGCTTCAGGATGGCCTGCCCAAGCTGTGCCCATCCCTGGCTCCCAGCCCTGGTGTGGGGTGGGTGTAGTACCCTGGCCAGGGGGGTGACGGCTGAGTTTGCCTGTCCTCACCAGGGTCCTCACTCCCCATTTCCTACCTCCAAAGCTGTCAGGGAACAGCCCACGGGGGCACTTCGGGATGGTGCCTGTATGCCAGGCTGGGCACAGGGCACAGATCCCACCTGTGCATTTGCAGCCCTGGTCTGCCCCAGATGCCTGGCTGGGCCTGCACATCTCACATGATGTGGCTTTTGGAACCATTCCCTTCCATGTCACAGACGCGGCTCCAGGTGACTCGCCCAGGTGACAGGCAGGTAACAGCCGGGAGGTGTTGGCACCGGGAGGCCTGGCTGCTCCGAAGCCAGCTCAGTGGAGGCAGGAGGCTGTCAGATGCACACCTGTCCTCAGCAGTGCCGGGTGGCAGGGCCCTCAGGACCCGCCCACACTCTGACCCCAGACCTGGAGTCCCTGCATGCCAGGGGTCTGTCTCTGTTTCTTCCCTGAACCGTACCCCAACCAACAGTCAGGGCCCAGCGAGTACAGAGGCCTGTGGGAGGAAGGTGGGCCTAGGACCCCCAGACAGCACCAACTCCAGCTGAGGGAGTGGGCCCGCCTGCCCCACACTCACACCAGAAGCCCTCCCGGAGCCAGCTGCCTGTTCCCCCACCCTGAATCCCCCCACCCGTGGCAGGACCGTTTCTGACCTCACTAGGCCTCCATGCACCCGTGCCACAGGGGACTGGGTGACCGACGCAGATGGGGTGGGGTAAAAGTCCAGCCGCAGGTCGGTGACAGGCAGCGTGGGCTTCCATTTCTTCAGCACCCATGCTGAGGGAGGGCGGGGCCGCTCGAGGGAGGCCGAGGCACAGGGCCCTGCTCCCTCTGGGGGTCCAAACCCTGAGCCGCCATCGTGCTCAGAAAATGACCAAGTCACTGGCACTCTGGATACCTGCCCTAGTGCCCTCCCTGATGTGGCTGAGTAAGCAAAATCCTTTGAAAAGCCACTGTGTGTGGTCTGAGCACACACTCCTGTGCACTGGCTGCCTGTCGTGGCTCAGGTCTGCCCCAGGGGAAAGCGCTGTTTGTACCTGCAAAGCACGAGGACCCTCTGCCAGTCCCTGGTGTTGGGCAGCAGCAGCAGATGGAAGCCTCCTTCACCTCTCCTGTGGAGTGCCCCAGAGCAGCTGTGAAGAATGAGGCTGGGCGCTTCTCCTGGGCATGTTGCTGAGTAAGACCCATGCTGTGCTGTGTGTAAACACAGCCCCCGCACCACCCCTGGGTGCCGCCTGCAGGACCCTTCCCGGCGACCGCACAAAGGGCCGGATGGACATCAGGGCTGCCCATACATGGTCACCCTGGAGCGGGGAGGAAGCTGGGAGGGAGGGTGTCTGGGCTGTGGATGCTGTGGTTTCACACAGAAACGGCTCGCTTACATTCCCTGGGCATGAACCCACAGCTCACCACAGTGCTGCAGGAAGCCTTACACAGGAGGCAAATGCGCGCTCCCACCCTGGGCGGCTGCTCCATGATGCAGTGTTGTGCGTTTGCAGCCCTGGTCTGCCCCAGATGCCTGGCTGGGCCCGCACATCTCACATGATGTGGCTTTTGTAATCATTCCCTTCCATGTCACAGATGCGGCTCCAGGTGACTCGCCCAGGTGACAGGCAGGTAACAGCCGGGAGGTGTTGGCACCAGGAGGCCCGGCTGCTCTGAAGCCAGCTCAGTGGAGGCAGGAGGTTCCTGCTTTTCGAGAGTGCAGTGGGTCTTCACTTACTCATGGCCTTTGAAGTACAGGATCAGAGTTAGGTGACAAGAGAATGTCTGTGCGGTGTTGTCCATGGAGTGCCCACAGCCGCCTGCAGCAGGTGCAGCCTGGGGTGGGGGAGGGGAGGAGGACCTTTGCAACTTGCTGCGGCACCACGTCTGAAGTTTGATTTATTTTGAAATGACTGTCTACACTTGTCACAGGAAGTCCAGTGAGATGATTCCCATGTGGGGAGGACAATCCCTTCGTCATCGACCAGCGGTCCCAGAAACCCCCTTTCCTGGCCTCAGGGCACCAGGACGGGTGCAGGGCACATGGCCAGAGCCAGATGAGGAGGGGAGGGTGGGCTGGGGCCCCAGGCTTAGGGTCCACAGAGTCATGTGAGCCTTGAGGTGTCCCCAGCACTTTCCGCTCCCATGGAGCCTGGACAGACTCGACCCCATGGCTACACAGGGGCAGACATCCTGGAAACTCAGGAATAAATAACTGCCCTTTTAGGGAGCACGCAGACGCTGTGTTTCAAACATGTGTCCAAGCAGCCCTGCGGGGAGGGCGGGGCCTCGCTTCGCCTACTGCAAGCTGAGTGGGACTGCGGGCTGGACAGAGGACAGGGGACCAGGTGGACCCAAAGTGTGTTTTGAAGGTGGCACTGGCTAGACTTCCTGAAGGAATAGGGGGGAGGGACAGCGCCCAGGCTGGCGGGGAGAGGGGGGAACAGGCAGGTGGCGACACCCCAAGGTGGGGAAGACAAAAGCAGCAGGTCGGGGGTGGATTTTGACACCTATTCTGGACATTCTCAAAGTGCCTGCCAGGTGACATCTCAAGGGTGTGCATCCACGCCTGGTGCTATGGGGGGCTGCCAGTCTGAGACTGCCAGTCTGAGACCCATCTGGGTCTCTGGCTCAGCAGTGGGATCTGAAGCCCCAAACCAGCTGGGGTCATCTCGGTGGAGTGGTGCAGCCTGAAACCGGCCAAGTGGGAGAGGACTGCAGGGCTGGGCAGTGTGACATCTACAGGTATGAAGGCAGGTGTCGGGGGAGATGTGGGGGCAGGTGCAAAGGCAGGTGTAGGGGCAGGTGTGAGGGCAGGTGTGGGGGCAGGTTTCGGGGAGATGTGGGGGCAGGTGCAGGGCAGGTGCGGGGGCAGGTGCAGGGGAGGTGTGGGGGCAGATGCGAGGGCAAGTGTGGGGGGCAGGTGTGGGGGGCAGGTGTGAGGGCAGGTGTGAGGGCAGTTGTGGGGGCAGGTGCAGGGGCAAGTATGAGGGGCAGTTGTGGGGGCAGGTGCAGGGGCAGGTGTGAGGGCAGGTGTGAGGGCAGTTGTGGGGGCAGGTGCAGGGGCAAGTATGGGGGGCAGTTGTGGCGGCAGGTGCAGGGGCATGTGTGAGGGCTGCACCAGGAGCCTTCCCAACCCAGGACAATGAGCAAGCACAGTAAGAACTGGAGATGAATGACTCAGAGCTGACAAGGAGAGGGCAGGCCAGCATCACAGACCTCCTGGAGAGTGTCCAGGGGAGTCACAGAGAAGGTACAGGTGGTGCTGCTCCCCACACGGCTCCCATCTTCTGAGTCCAAACTGGGAGTGCCAGGAATCCTCACCCTCAGCCCCTGTCAGGAGGCAACCAGGGGGTGTATCCTGACTTTGGTCACTGTCTGACTGGGGAGACAGCACAGCTGACCCTTGGACTGAGGTGAGACTTCTTGATTGCCCCCAGCAGGAGAAGGGCATGGAGCCCTAGGAAGGAGGGAAGGAAGGAAAGGAGAAAAAAGGAAAGAGAAGAGAGAGAGAATGAGAGAGAGAGAGAGAGAATGGACTTCAGCAGACAAAGAACCCGGCCAGCAATAAAACAAAACCCAGAGAAGAAGGAAGTTCCCCAGGAGGCACTGGGTCAACTTGATAGGGACAAGGTGCAATGGAAGCCACATTGATGAGATGAAGATGAGATGAGCCCATTCATCTCAGCAGCCAGTGGCAGAGAGGTAGACCGCAGAATTCCAGAAGCAAGTGGAGAGCCCACACGCCATACAATTATGACTCAATGAACCCAAGCCAGGAGGAACAGGAGAGGCATGGCTGAAACCGGATTACCAACACAGACAGCCAGCTCTGACCAGCACAGCAAAGGCACAACAAGATCCAGGCACTGGAGGAAGGGTGGAGGATACTTTCACTGGAGGATTGCTTGTGCCCCTGGGTAGAAGCCTCAACCAGTTTTTGGTATTTAAAATATATTTGAAGCCAGGTGTAGTGGCTCATGCCTGCAATCCCAGCACTTTGGGAGGCTGAGGTGGGCGGATCACCTGAGGTCAGGAGTTCAACACCAGCCTGACCAACATGGCGAAACCCCGTCTCTACTAAAAATACAAAAATTAGCTGGGTGTGGTGGTGGGCACCTGTAATCCCAGCTACTGGGGAGGCTGAGGCAGGAGAATCGCTTGAACCTGGGAGGTGGAGGTTGCAGTGAGCTGAAATATCACACCACTGCACTCCAGCCTGGGTGACAGAGCGAGGCACTCTCTCTCTGTCTCTTTCTCTCTCTCTCTGCCTCTCTCTCTCTCTTTCTCTCTCTCTCTCTATATATATATATACACACACACACACACACATATATGTATATTTGAAAAGTATTTAGATATGTGATGACAAGCAAAGAAAGAACTGTGCACAGAGTCCCAGGAAAACAAGACGCAGGATGCCTCCCACCTAGATATGGATCCTACTCTATCTCCTGAGCTGAGGGTAAAGAAGATTCCGCAGGTGCCCAAGACAGAACCAGTGAGTCACCACGAAGGGGGTGAAGTGAGCTGGCTGCAGATTTTCTGCAATGAACTAAGCACCAGAGGATGAGGGTCCCATGCTGATCAAGTTCTAATGGGAAAAATTGAGGTCTAGGACTATTATACCCAGCCAAAATGTCATTCGAGTCTGGAGACACAGGGGCAATGTCCTCCAATGCAAAGGAATGTGACAGAACGCGGCACCAATGCAGACGCCCTTGTTGGGAGAAAAACAACCACAGCCACCTCAAACATGACATGAAGCTACTAAAAGAAATACCCAAGAGAATTCCAGCATGAAGAGGCCGTATGAAAGGGCGGGTGGGCAGCGGGAAACCCACTGAGGTGGCAAGCCAGTGGGAAGGGCTCCCATTGGTCAGAGTAGAGGCAGTGGGATCTCAGAGGGGACAATGATTTAGACATGGTGTGTAGGCTTCCTGCTGCTGTGGTTATAAATGACCACAAATTCAATTGCTAAACTTTTTTCTTTTTTTTTACCTTGAGACAGGATCTCACTTTGTTGCCCAGGCTGGAGTGCAGTGGCATGAACATAGCTCACTGCAGCCTGGACCTCCTGGACTCAAGTGATCCTCCTGCCTCAGCCTCCCAAGTAGCTGGGACCACAGGCATACACCACCATGCTCGACTAATTTTTGTAATTTTTTTTTTTTTTTTTTTTTTTGAGACGGAGTCTCGCTCTGCCGCCCAGGCTGGAGTGCAGTGGCCGGATCTCAGCTCACTGCAAGCTCCGCCTCCCGGGTTTAAGCCATTCTCCTGCCTCAGCCTCCCGAGTAGCTGGGGCTACAGGCGCCCGCCACCTCGCCCGGCTAGTTTTTTGTATTTTTTAGTAGAGACGGGGTTTCACCGTGTTAGCCAGGAGGGTCTCGATCTCCTGACCTCGTGATCCGCCCGTCTCGGCCTCCCAAAGTGCTGGGATTACAGGCTTGAGCCACCGCGCCCGGCCATATTTTTGTAATTTTTTGTAGAGATGGGGTTTCGCCATGTTGCCCAGGCTGGTCTGGAACTCCTGAGCTCCAGGGATCTGCCTGCCTCGGCCTCGCAAAGTGCGAAGATTTTAGGTGTGAGCCACCGCACCCGGCCAACACAAATGTTTTAAGCACACAGTCCTGGAGGTCAGAAATCCCAAGCCCAAAGTGCCAGCAGGGCTAGCTCCTTCTGGAGCCCCAAGAAGGAGTCCATTTCCTTGCCTTTCCCAGCTTCCAGCGACACCCTCCCTGGCTGGGTCCCTCCTCCCATCGCTCTGTCCTTGATTGCGCCGCTCATCTCCTTCTCCAGCGACTCAGCCTCTGCCTTCCTCCCCTAGGAATCTGTGATGATCTTGGCTCACCCAGATCATGCACGGTAATTACCCACCTTCAAGGCCCTCCACTTAATCACATCTGCTAATCCCCCTCGCCGCATGTGGTCCCCCTCACCGCACGTGGTAACATAGTCACGGGTTTCTGGGATCAGGACATGGACATCTTCAGGGGAGCATTATTTGGCCCACCACACATGGCAGGTCCACGGAACTCCATGGCTCCGCACCTGATGCTCTGAATGGGGAGTCAGGGAACGCCTCTCCTTGTCACCACTAGAGGTTGCAATTCAACATTGCTTTACTGTGAAAATCTGTCATTAAAGAGAAAGGATCGAGGGTGTTTCCAGCAGGAATTATATTTGGGGGTGCACAGCTCCCATGGATGAAGGGCCAGCACAGGGCAGAGGAGAATGTGGGTAATGCTGATGGAGGGAGGAAGAGAAAAAGGCGGCCAGTACCTCCCAGGCCCCAGCGGAAGGATGGACTTGGGCATGGGCCTTCAGAGGGGGCCAAGAGCCACAGAGGAGGCACTGGGTGCTCGCAAAGCCACAGGCCACCTTGAGGTGACCGGGGGAAGTTCCTGCCCAGTGGTGGGGTTGGGCTGGCCCCAGCAGGTCCAGTGGGCCATCTTTGACATGGGCAACCAGGACCCAAGGCCACATGCAGACACCAAGGGCACCTGCAGCATTTTCGTAGCCTCAATCAAGTAAGCTCTTCCAACAGGCCTGCAGACCCAACTTCCACTTGGCAAAAAATACTGGAGGCAGAAGAACAAGCTGAACCACCCACAGAGAGGCCACTGGACACGTGCAGATGGTGAAACCTTCTGCAGGACGAGAGGCCTGGTGTACGTGCTACCTCTGTTGCGTAACGAACCACCGCCAGCCTGGAAGCTTACAGCAGCACCCACTTACCACTTCTCAGTTCTGCAGGGTAGACGTCGGCGCACAGCTGAGCTTGGTTTTCTGCCGAGGGTCCCTTGAGGCTGAGATCCAGGCATCCGCAGGGCTGGGCCCGCATCTGGAGCTCAGCGGGAATCTGCCCCCAGGCTCATTCCTGCCATCTGCGGAATCCCCTCCAGCACTTGTGGGACAGAGGACCCCCTTTCTTGCTGGCTGCCAGCAGAAGGTTGTTCTCAGCTCCCGAGGGCCGCCTCCTTCCTTGACGTATGCCCTCATCTCTAAAGCAAGCACGGATGTGTTCAGTTCCCTGCTGCCTCCAGTCACTTCACCTCTTCCACTGCCAGCCAGAGGAAATGCTGCTTTCAGAGGGCACGTGTGAGTAGGCGCAGCCTACTCAGAAAATCTCCCTTTGATTAATTCAAATTCGACTGATCAGCAAACTTAATTATATCTCCTGTGTATACCTGTCTCCCCATTCCTCCTTTGTATAAGGAGGGGTCTTAGTCCTGTTGAATTAGGACCCGACCGAATGACCTCATTTCACCTTAATTGCTTCTAAAGAACCAGTTTCCAAATACAGTCATATTCTGAGGTACCATGGGTTGCGGCTTTGATATATAAATCTTGGGGGACACAATTCAATCCCGAACACCATGTCACGTGACAATCCTGGTGCGATGTCTGAGATTCACAATCCTGGGGGTAGGGTGGGAAATCCTGGGGGGCCCGCCTGGTGGGAGCTGCTCCAGATTAAAAAGGGGTTAATGAATCATCATAACCAGACCTGACACAACATTCCTGGATTGAACACACCAGCTGGTGAGGACATGCCAGGGCCACTGGGGAGATGTCTCTCCAAGATGGACTTGGACTGCCCCTCTCCCAGGACCCCTGCCCGGCCCTCTCCCCTTCCCAGCCCGTGGCTGCGGCCCTCACTCTCCGGCCCCCGGCACTCTGCCCCTCTGTGGGCGTGGTCTTGGCCTCCCTGAGTTGTGGGGAAGACGCCTCCCCCTTCCTTTTCCCCTGGCACAGGGTGTGAGTCTTGGGAGACCTAATTAGGGCCTTGTGAAATCTGGGCTTCCCAGGCAGGCCGTGGGTGGCTGCTACATCCTCAGTGAGGCTATGGGGGTCTTACTTCCCAAGGAGGGGCCTGGGGGTGGCTTGGCCGCTGGCTGTTTTCTGCCCCACATAGACACCAGGTGAGTCTGCCTTGATGTTCTCCCTCCAAACAACGATGTGATTTCCCGGTGTCAGAATGTCCTGGGGCTGCCATAACAAAGTACCACAGCGGGGGGCTTGAAGCAACAGTTCTGGAGGCCAGCGTTGGACATCAGTGTCCCTGGGCTGCAGTCCAGTGTCACAAGGCTGCGCTTCCTTGGGGAGGCCCTAGGGAAGGTCCTTTCTGCCTCCTCCTTCTCCAGGCACCCCTTGGCAGTGGCCGCATCACTCCGGTCTCTGCCCCCACCTTCCCACGGCCATCTCCTCCTGCCTGTGTTCATCTTTTTCTTTTCTGAGTTTTCTTAAGGCAAGCTTGTTTTTGTAGTAAACTATGCATAACACAAACATTACCATTTTAACCCTCTTTGCCGCCCTCCTTTAAGGACCTCGTGACTGCGTTTTGAGCCAGGATGGCCTCCCTACTGCAACATCTTTCCCTCACTGGCCTCTTTCGAGCCCGCACAGCAGGTCCCAAGCCCCCACAGCTGTGGCTCCTGGGTGGTGGTGGGGAGGCTGCTGCCCATCAACCCCTCTTCCTCCCCAGACCCCTATCATCCAGGCGGTTCCTCCTGCCAGACCCGGGCTCCCAGGGCGGGTGGGACAGGGCCTCTTTTCCGACATTTCTGCTTTCCAGCATATATTCCATCAACTTAGCACACGCCCAGGCAAACCACCCAGTAAAAGGACGGGGCTGTGTTGGAAACAGACTCTGTCCGCCTGGACCTGGCTGAGGGTCCCAAACCCAGCAAGGGCAGCCACAGCCCCACGTGGGAACCTCCTTAGTGGCCCCTGGGGCCCCCCGGCTTTGGTGCTGCCCTGGAGTGACCCCTGCACCCGGCGTCCGGGGCTCGATACCGTAAACTGAGTGCCCCAAACTACAGAGATCTCTTCTCTCCGTTCTGGAGACCAGAGTCCAAAATCCTGGTGCCGGCAGGTCCACCCTCCCCTGCAGGCGTAGGGGGTCCTCCGCCACCTCCAGCTCCTGGTGGTCCTGGGCTCGTGGCAGCGTCACTCTGACCTCTGCGTCTGTCCCTGCGTGGCTTCTCTGTGTCTCTAGATTTGTTCCTTCTCTCCGTATAAGGGCACCAGTCAATGGATCTGGACCCACCCTCAGTCCCAAAGGGCCTCACCTTGAGATCCTCAACTAATCACATCTACAAAGATGCTGTTTCTACATAAGCCACATTCTGGGGTTCTGGGAGGACAGAAATCTTTCGGAGGCCCTGTTCAAACACTACAGGGGGCCTGGAGTACTCTCCACAGACCCTCCTCCTGAGGAGCCCCCAGGCAGCTGTGTGGCCCTCGACAGGCCCCGCTCTTCTTAGGACTCCGTTTTCCTGTCTGCAGGGAGAGGGTTGGGCCATTGAGCCACCAGGGGATCCTGGGCTGGGTTTGTCATGTGTCCACCACATGACCCCCACGCAGCTGCCTCGTGGGAGGGGCAGGGACAGTCCCCCCAATCCTGATTACCCTCAGGATCACATGTGGGAGCCCAGGGGGGACCCCTCTCATGGGGGGATGGCCCTGTCAGATCTGTTGTCTGTTGGAGGAAAGGTTCAGGGTCATCCTTGAAGCCAGGGGTGGGGGTCCCATCGGTGCCTGCAGGACCCCAGGCTCTGGCTGGGCAGAGGAAGCTCCAATCCAGATGAGTGGCTGGGACCTGCAGGTCGGGCCTCTCAGGGCAGCCCAGCCTGGTGCAGGGAGCGTCATACTCATCTCAGCCCAGCCGACCTGGCAGGAGCTAGGGATCCCGATGAAATACACAACACACCTGGTGAGGTTTCAATGTCAGATGAAAAATAATCGTCTTCAGTGTAAGCACGTCCCTGATATTGGATGGGATACACTTCCACTGGGAAATGATTTACTGTTTATCTGACAGTCATATTTAACCCGGCATCCTGTGTTTGTATTTGCTGAATCTGGTGCCTACAGCAGACACTCAACTCGACCTCTGTTGCATGACTGAATGATGACTGCATACGTGGAGGAAGGAACAGCCAGACCGGCCACGCCCCTTGCCAAGCACCGGCCTGCCTGGATCCTGCAGGCAAGGATCTGGTTCTCCCGCCCCCACAAGGCTGTGCCTGCCCCCGTTGGCCTGTGCTTCCCTGGGCGCTGCCTTCACTCTTGTTTGAGGATCGGGGGCTCAGGATGGGAGTGCATGCGGGGCCTGCTGTCTCTACCGGCCCACGGCTGCCCCCACCTGTGCAGATGGCACCCCCTGAGCCACCCCCAGCCTGGCCTCCAGGGATGAAGAGCACCCCTCCCATAGGGAGGACATGAAGTTGAGGCCCCTGGAGGCCTGGCCCCGAGGCTGGCCTGGATTTCGAGGCCCTTGGTGCCCTCCCCCTGTGCCTCTTGAGCCTCTGAGCCTGGATCCCACAGTCAGCTCTTATTCAGGGGCCCACGATGGACAAAAACTCAGAGGGGAAAGCAGGAGCGCTGGGAGGAGGGCTTGGAGCTTCCCAGGGCCCCTTAGGAAAACCTGCAGAGAAAGAGACAGGCTCAGCGCGAAGGTGGCAGGGATACCTGGGCCTCCCCAGACCACAGCACCCTCAGGAGAGCGGACGCTGGTCTGGGACAGGGCTGCCCTGAGCCATGGCTCTCAGACTGGATGGAGGAGGGGTGTCTAAGGACATGAGGCACCTGTGCTGGGCCAGGGACAGCTGGACGCCAGGCCTGTAAGCCCTGAGGGGTGGCCCAGCACTGAAGGCGGTAATGTCTCTGATGGACTTGCCGGACTGGCAGAATCATCAGTAACAAGGTCCCTGGGACAGGGCACTTCCTGGGACAGCCCTAGATGCTCCAGACGCCCACCAGGAGAGCCAGGGACTCTTCCTACTGACAGGGCTCTGAGGCCCCCCGAGTCCCGGGTCCTTCTAGAGGCAGCAGGCCCTGTGTAGACATAGCCATGCAGCAGACCTGTGGGCACGGCTGTCGGTCACACAGGCACAAAATGCCCCTTCGGGAGCCGCACGCTCATGTGGTGCACAAGAACATCCCGCCAGGGAGCAGCAGCCTCTCCTCCCCGCCTGCCACCCTGCGGAGCCCAGCCTCGGGCAATGGCAGTGGATGCCGGCGCCGGCCCTGTTCATGCCGGCGGCACTCCGTGCTGACCCCAAGATGGACGATACCTCCTGAAACAGGATGCAGGACAATTTCTAGGTACAGCTGGAACTCCTGACACCCCACCAACGCTTTTGCTTTTCAGACCTGGTGGAGGGGTGACAGGTCACGGGACAGCTCACCCACCCTGCCAGGCCTCTGCGGTGCTGCCCTGCAGGTGAGCTCTGCAGCTCCCAGCTTCCTGCGCTCTGCAAGTGCACCGCCTTGGAGAGCCACGCCTGTCACTGAGTGCTGGGGAGGCACAGGCAGCGTGGCCTCGGCCTTCACTCACACAGTGGCCCGAGGCTAGCGGGGGACAGCAGGGAAGGACCTGACGAGCGCTGAGGAGGAGAGGGAAGCTGCACGCAGGAGGCTCTCTCCAGGGACCTGGCAGATGCCCTTGAAGTTTAAGCAATTTGAAATGAAAGTGCAACTTAACACCCCGGAGGGTTTCCCACAGTCTTTTGCAGCGTCCCCTTCTTTCCCTCCAAGCCTGCTCCAGACTGAATTGCGCCCCCTCAGATCCCCTTGTTGAAGCCCCCAACCCTGAGGGGACGGTATTTAGAGAGAGGTCCTTCGGGAGGCGATTCGGCTTAGACGAGGTCATGAGAGTGGGGCCTCGGGATGGGATCAGTGCCCCACAAGGGGAGAGCAGAGAGCCTGCGTTCTCTGCCCCAAGGGTGCAGCGAGAAGATGTTATATGCAAGCCTGGGACCTGCTCTCACCGGGAGCCCGGTCTGCCGGCCGGCACCTTGATCCTGGGCTTCCAGCCTCCAGAACTGAGAAATAAATCTCTGTTGCTGAGGCTGCCGGGTCTCTGGTGCTTTTCCATAGCAGCTGGGAAGACTGAGACGAGGTGTAAACACACTTACACCCATTCCCTTTCAGCTGGATGCGCCGGATGATGGAAATGGAACATTGGAGGGAGCGCACTGGGAATTACAACCTGAAGCCCAAACGGATGGTGGCTTCCTGACGCGGAGGATGCCAGCCCCCTCCCACTGGGCATCTGTGTTCTGTTTTACACCAATTCGGGAGGAATTTCATTTTGTGTCACGCACATGAGTCCCTGGGACATGGGCTTGGTGACGAAGCCGTGTGCCCCGTTGTGCCAGCCCCAGGGGTGGGATGGGGGATGCAGCCCCCGGGGACGTGGGATTTGCCCTCTCAAGGGTCTCCCTGGATATCCCTGGGCTGTGGTTGGGGGAGCCAGAGCCCTCGCTCTTAAGTCATAAAGATGCAAAGGCACTGTCTGACTTGCCACCTCGTTCCCGAGGACTGAGCCAGCCCTGGGCCCAGGGGTATCACAGACCCTCCTCCATGCCTCCGCAGGCAGGTGATGCCCCACAAGACACCGCTCACATGTGTCGGCCCTGGTCACCGACAGCCTCTGTGGGCCTCTGGCCCTTCTCTTGATCCTGCCCACTCCTTGGCCATCCAGTGCTGGAGGCGACCCAAGCCCCTGGAACCCACGGTCGGAGGGAGGGACAGGGCTAGGAAGAAGGTGCAGCCCACCCCAGGAGCCACAGTCTTCACAGCAGAGGGGTCACCTTCCCCCACCCTGACTCGGGCCCACCTTCCAGGACCCTGCTTCCTGGTAGGGAGCCCAGGGGACAAGGGTCAGCAGGCCTGTCCTCCAGCCCTGTCCACAGTCGAGTAGGGGGACACAGGCAAACCCTGAGCTGGAAAGGGACTGGAAAAATCATGACAGGCATTTCACTCACTCAGGACACCGTAAAGCACGTGGAACCTGCCAGAACTTTCGGAAACCATCCCCGGCCTTTCCTGCTCCAATAAACCAGACCTTGACTCAATCATGCAGGCGGCAGACCAACGGGGTCCAGGAAAGACAGACGGGCGGCCCTCTGGCTCTGGGAATGGCTCCTGGTATGCGCATGGCCGGCACCCTCCCCTGGCCAGGGCCCCACCGGCCTGGCCAAGGCTGTTTCTCAGGCCGGCCCGTGTCCTCCCAAGCCTGTGGGTGTTTACTCTGGAAAGGGCCCCAGGACGAAAAGGGCCAGGGGCAGGACTGGGATCCCACCGGGCCCTTCCCTGCCCTATGAGTACGCCTGCACACAGCCGGATGGCCCTGGACAGAATGTTAAATATAACCTCCTCCACTCCGCCACCCCGAGGGCTGAGCAGCCTGGTGTTTCCCTGAGCTCAGCAGCTCTGGGCAGGAGGCACGCCAGGGGGCTGGTGCTGGAGCGGAGTGGCTTTGAGGCTGGGGCTGGTGCTGGAGCGGAGTGGCTTTGAGGCTGGGGCCGGCCCAGCAGCTCAGTCCGAGAGTGTTTTGGGCCACTTTAGCTCCTTCTGGGGGTCCCCCAGTCCAGGGGTCACGCTTCCCAAACCCAGCTCCAGGCCTCTCCCACCGCAGCCCTCACCCTGCATGGCTCCCTGACTCCTCCTCGAACCTTCACTGCCCCTAAACTACCACTGCCCCCTGGGCTCAGCCTTGTGTCCCCCATGCCCCACCCTCCCCTTTGGATCAGGCCTGGCCACACCCTTCCTCCTGACTGTCCTCCTCTGTTTCAAAGCTCCAGCTACACCTGAGTCTGTCACATGGGGACCTGGGGCCCTAAGGCAGGCTCAGCCCAGCCCCAGCTTCCCCAGAGCACCCCCGAAGGAGAGCTGACCTGTGCCCCAGGTCCTGCCCAGGCCACTCACACCTTCACGCAGAACCTTTGGGCTCAGTGCCCTTCAGGGAGCTGGGTCTGGCTCCGGGGCCCAGACATGCCTTCTCAGCTTTGGGTCTCAGAGTGGCCTTCAGAGAGCAGGTGGGGGTGGGGGTGCAGGCAGGACCCCCACCCCGGCCCCCAGAGAAGCAGAGCAAAGCTCCCTCCGGAGAAAGGCTGCCAGGGCCCCCTACTTCTTCAGCAGGGGCTGGGCTGGTGGGTGAGGGCAGGATGATAGGGGTGGGGAGGGGACAGAAAGAGATGATGGAGCCGCGAGGGCTGGGCAGCAGGAGGGCACTTACGCAATCCCAGGTTCTTTGCAGGAGGAATGATTCTAGGAGGCCCTCAGCACACCCAGTCACCCGGGGCTCAGGCACTTCCCCGACCAGCTGGGAAATTGTTCAGTTATTAAGGATGACAGATGAGTGCTGGGGGGGGCGGGGCTGTTCCTAGAGATATCCTCACCTCAACTGCTTCTGCTTGGAGGCCTGGTGGGGCCTTCACCCTGTGAGAGGAGCCTCTCTGTCTCCAGCCACCCTGTCCCTGTGGAGCAGCCGGATTCACTGTGGGGTAGGGTCGGGTGAATAGAAGGGGTGCATCCAGCAGGGCCAGGGCTGCCCCCTCCTTCTGCACCCATCCCTGCTCCTGTGAGGCCACCGCTGGGTCCCTGCTGGACCTGCCTGGCTCGTCCACAGTTGCTGCCTGTGGGGCCGGCAGGGGTCCATCCTCCACGCAGGCCTGCTGCCCCGTGTTCCCAGCAATACCGGGCCCTGTTTGTGGTCCACTTCTCAGCTTGTTGTGTGAAAAAATATTTGGTGTTGCTCAACTCCAGAGAACCAAGTCAAGTTCTGTTCTCTGTTGTCCGAGGAGCTAAGGAAACAGCCTGGTCAGGTCCCTCTGGGGCAGTGTTCTGACCCCGGGAGGCCTGCACTCAGGCTGGCCTTTCTGCGGCAAGGGGGTCGCTCCCTTCCCAGGTGACCCTGGTGCCTGGGCCCCACGGTGAGGGGTGCTGGGCTCAGCCTGGGGTGGCCCAGGGAACCAAGGCAGTGGCCCTGGCCATGCTCAGGGACGAAGCTTCCTCTTGCCTGCCGAGAGCCTCAGCCAGTGGGCAGGGCCTTCCTGGCACCTCTCATGTCCTGCCTGGCCTCTGCTTAGTGCCTGGGAGTGTCGGCGACCCCGATGTCGCCTCCAGTGGTGGCTTCAGTGGCCCCGGTGGGCTGGGTCCTGGTGCAGCATGCCAGGGGGGCAGCGTCTGTCCCACCCCTCCCCACTAGGACTCCTTGTCTGGAATCTGCCCCTTTGGAGATGGGCCTGTGGTGTGATGGCTCCAAGTGTCCCCAAAGCATGCGTCCCCTGACATACACAGCATCTTCCCGAGCCTCAGTGCAGGGCAGGTGGAAGCTGTACCTCCACCGCCACAGACCGGGGTCTGCACAAGATGCCCGGGGCCCAGCTCGGGGGCACCGCCAGGATCCAAGCCCTCAGGCAGCCCCTGTCCCTCTGGCTCCTCGAGCTGCCCTTTGGGGGCTGTTAACCCCTCTGCAGAAGAAGAGCCCAAGTCCGTGTCCTCCAAGGGCCATGACGCTCACTTAGGCTTCTGGGATACTCTCAAGAGCTGGCTCTGGCTGGGAGGGCCAGGGCCTCCATTAGCTGCCCCCAGGCTCCCAGACAGAGGGGCAGTGAGACTCTCAGCATGGCTCAAGGGGCTCCAGAGCCCGGGACCAGGTGGACTGTGGCTGAATGCTGCTCCCCGGGAGCACCCAAGATACCATCTGATAGGCCGTGGTGAGGGTCTACCCAGGACCTCATCAGTGAGCTCCCAACTCTGCCCACTTCCCCCACTGGGCGGTACCAACAGACTGGGTCATCCCCCCTGGGAGCGGCCTGCCCAGCAGTACAGCCTCCTCTACCCACGTGGCCAGCCAGGCTCTTCCCTGCCCAAGGCCACAGGCAATGGAGGCTGTGGTGACTCACTGCCAGAGGCTCTATTCCCCAGGCGAACAGGAAGCCCGAGTCCTGCCCGCCCACCTGCTCACTCACAGCCTGCCAGGGGTTGGCAGCAGCACCCGCTCCCCTCACAGAGCCTGCCCCGGGGTGGAAACAGGGAGGGCGTGAGGGGTGCCGGTCTGTGCTGAGCCCCCACATTGCACCTGCCCTGTGCTGGTGGTTGAGTCTCCCTGCCCCCCAGCCTCTTCCTCGGTGCAGAGAGAGGTCAAGCAGCACTTCCACCTTACCCAGACCTGAGACACCCCCATGGCAAAGGCCACACCACGCTGGTTCCTCAGGGGCCTGGGCGGAATCTCTGCTGCCATGTCCGGGCATACCAGCCCTTCCATCTGCAGCCCAGGACCCCATCCCAGCATCCCCTCCCCTCCACCTAAGGGCTCTCTTGCCCAGAGCTGGCAGGCAGGTCTTGCTGGACTCAGCCCTCTCAGACCTGGGCCCCCATGGCCTCCAGACCCCCGCCTGCGCTCCGTCCCGCATTCAGATAAGCACGTCCTCCCACCTCACACAGCCCTGTGAGTCACTGTGGTATACATGAAGGGGGTCCCACCAGGCCAGGCAGACGGCCCCCCGTCTCCACTCCAGGAGGGGGAAGGCACAGGCACTGGGGATGCGGAGAAAGATGATGCGAGATGGGGTGGGTTCTAATGGCAGGCAGAGCCATCAGATCCCACCCGAAGCACCCGGAAGGGTCCTCCAAGCGGCCGATCCCCTCCTCCCGGTCAGCTTGGGTTTTCCACAGAGCCAGGGGCCGGGGTCCCCACGTGTGTGTCCTTATGGATAGGGGAGGGCTTGGGTGACCTCAGGACCCCTGACAGCATCCTGATTTCCCTCATTGCTGCCCACCCATTCCAGCATCGGGGGTCATGAGAGAGGCCAGGCCAGACTCACCCAACCCTGCCATGGAGGCCGAAGCAGGCACCTTTGAGCAAAGAAGGTCTGAGAGAAGAAAAACCCTTCAGGCCGGGCTCCCTGAGCTGCCTTCGAGAGGAGAGGCCCCCAGGCTGCTGTTGAGACCAAGGAGCTACCATTCCTGGGTGGGGGAAGTGGGGGTTCCCCAGGCTCCCAGGCCTCTAGGGCACCCTCTCCTACATCCAGTCAAGGCAATTTCTCAGGAAGGCCTGAGTCCATGTGAGGAATGAGTTCAGCTGTGCAGGGGGCAGCTGGCGAGTTGGCAGGTGACTCAGGCAGGAGCCCCCCAACTCACTTGCCCCCGCGTCCCCAGAAGGCTGCCCACTCCTGTACTGTGCCCAGTCAGCCTCACCAGCCCCCGCAGCCTCCATGGGGAGCCGGACAGAGCTGCTGGGAACTGGGCTGGAGACCAGCCAACCAGCAGACCCCCACCTTCCGGATCTCGTGCTGCCCAAGGCCACCATCTCTACCAGGCCCAGGTTTCCTCTCAGGGATGAGAAGTGGGAAACCACTCTAAGAAGGAAGCTGGCCGGGCGCGGTGGCTCAAGCCTGTAATCCCAGCACTTTGGGAGGCCGAGACGGGCAGATCACGAGGTCAGGAGATCGAGACCATCCTGGCTAACACAGTGAAACCCCGTCTCTACTAAAAATACAAAAAAACTAGCCGGGTGAGGTGGCGGGCACCTGTAGTCCCAGCTACTCCGGAGGCTGAGGCAGGAGAATGGCGTAAATCCGGGAGGCGGAGCTTGCAGTGAGCTGAGATCCGGCCACTGCACTCCAGCCTGGGCGACAGAGCAAGACTCCGTCTCAAAAAGAAAAAAAAAAAAAAAAAAAAAAAAGAAGGAAGCTAAGTCCCCTCCTTGTCCCGTGCTATAGACACCAACACCACAGGGCCAGGTCCCCTCCCCTCCCATCCTATAGACCGAACACCACAGGGCCAGGTCCCCTCCCGTCCTTCACACACGAGGAAAGGGATGCGGCACAGCATCTCCGAGGCCATCTTGAGGGACAGCGCCACAGGACAGGTATGGTGACCACAGAGCCCTGATGCTCTACACCCCTGGCCACTCTCCCTCCAATAGGACCTCACTGTATACTTCATTTCCAACCAGAGAGAGCAGGGCACTTGTGGGGTGGCACAGATGCCCTGTACCCCATGGGCCTTTCCTGGAGAGGACCCACAGCAAAGCACCAGCTAGCACACACACAGCCACACACATCCGGCGGTCCACCCCCAACACCATTGGCACACAACTCATGCGGCCGCTGGGCACAGCACACCAAGGCCACTGGAATGCAAATCGGTGGCTGCCAGGGGCTGGGGGATAAGGGAGCATTTGGGGAGTGAGTCCCAGAGGTAAGGAGCTTCCTTCTAGGCTATACAAATGTTCCTGAATTACAGTGGTGAGAGTGGCACAATGTGTACTAAATGTCAGTAATGGTAAATTCTGTTTAATGTACTTTACCATGATTTAAATAAACCACACCCAGGATCAGGGACTCATTGTGATATCCAATGCCAGCTTCTCTTCTCCCAGGAATGGGGATGGTTCTCTCTAGGCAGATAGCAAAAACCTCTCCTGTCCACTTCTGAACACTCAGGAATACAGCATTACAATTAGATCAACCACAGCCACAGGCGTTATTGAGTCATCTGGGAGCCCCAGGCACCATTAGGGGGATGCACACCACTTCCTGCCCAGTATCGGAAGGATCTTCCAGGGCTGCTGTTTTCAACAATTAGCCAAGTCCCAGCTGAGCAGGCACCTGAGGGGCTGGTGCTGGCTTAGAAAAATGTTGAGTCCACGAATTCGGCCTAGGGAAGCTTTGTGTGGCTCCTAGGGGGCAGGACAGCCTTCTAGCCACTCATGCCACCCTGGGACCAGCCTGGCTGGTGGGTGCTAACCTGAATAACTGTTGTTGGAAGACACTGTGGATTTGCTAGCTAAGCCCAGGGCTGGGCGGTGACGGGGCCCTGGAAACAGTGACAGCGCCAACCCTGCCATACCCGCTGGAAGGGGAGCGGTTCCTGACCTGAAGCCCCTGCGGGCTCCAGCCCCACGTGCGTCCTCAGAGCACTCGCCTTTGCTTGCAGGCAAAAAAAGCGCCTCCCCAGAGCCTGGCAGAACTAAAGTGCTGGGTGTTTACCCAAGACAGCTATTTGGGGAAAAGGAGGAGAGAAAAGCAACATTTCTTCCAGCTTCCTGCCAGCCCCCTCGGCGGATGAATTATTCCCATGGGCTCATCCTGTTGGTCCCTAACTGAAAGACACAATCCATTTTGCCTTTTTAGCCCAGGAGATGTTGAGGGGACGGGGACACTGTGACTCGGAATAAGTGACCAGGTCATGAACCTGAAGGACACGCTCCCTCATTGAATAATTAATCAAGGACCCATGCCTGAGCCTGGAGGACGCCAGCCCTCAGCCAGGCTGCAGGCTCCGCCACCGGGGCGCTTCCGGCCCTGGCTTGCCCCCAAAACAGCAAAACTGGGGTGCTGGGGGCTGGGAGCAGACACTGGAAGGCCAGGCCGCCCTCCGCCTCCGCGCCCCAAGTCGGGCTCTGGAAGTCTCCGCAGCTCCGAGCATCCCGCGCCCTCCTCCAGACCCCCTCCCGAGAAGATGCTCCCCCCTGCCCCCACCCCCTCCGAAACTTCTGTGTCCCCAGAAGCCGAAAAAAGTTGAAGGGCGCCGGGGGCTGCGGGGGCGCGCGGGACCGGCCTTCAGCACCGCGGACAGCTCCGGGCGTGCGGCGGCCCCGGGACTGCGACCCCCGACCCCCGCCCTGCCCCTACCTGTCGTCGTTCTGGAAAGACGGGTCGCCCAGCAGCAGGTCCCGGAAGCGGTAGCGCGGCGGCAAGGGCAGCACCTCCGAGTCCAGGTCGCTCATCTTGAAGCCGGCGGTGTCCAGGAGCGCGCCGTCCCCCGCGCAGGGCCGCCTGTGGGCACACGCCAGCACCCCTCAGCCCGTACCGGGCACCCTCGCGGACGCACGCAGCCCCCGGCCCGCCAGGCCCGGCCCGCGCAGCGCAGCCCGCGGCCACCGCGACCCACCGGGCGGGCGGCCGGGTGGGGGCGGGCCTGGCGGCACCTGCGGGCGGGGGCGCGCGGGACCGGCTGCGCCGGGCTGGGGCTAGGGCGGGGGCTGCGCAGGGGCAGGGGGCGGGGCTCCCTCCAAAGCGGCCCTGGGGCCTGGCAGGAGGTAAGGGGGACGGGAGCTGTCATGGCCAGCTCAGGGACAGGCGCGCAGCACTCCTCCCTGATTCCCCAGAAGCCCGCATGGAGGCCCTCCCCCAGCTCTGAAGCCCCGCCAGACTCCTGCAAACCCTCCCAACTCGCCAGCTCCTCTCCCTGTCCCCAGGGACTTTGCCAAGGCCTGCTGCTCAACCTTCCTTCAGGGTCCAGAACACCCATCCCAGCCCCCGAGACCACCGTTTATGACCCTCAGGCTGTTGAGGGGTGAGGGTGGAGGGACCAGGAGGCCTAAGAAGACACCCTTGTTTGCAGCCTCCCCAGGCGGAGCAGCTCAGCTCAGGTCAGAACCCTGAGGGGGCTGCCAGGCCCTCTGGGCCCTAAGCTGCACTGCCACTGTCAGCAGGTGAGGGATCAAAGGGACACAGAGAGCTGGCAGTGCAGGGTAGGGGCATTGTGGCACACTGGGTATAGTGGGAGGATCTCTGGTGGTCTGCAGTTCTCAAAGGCCCAAGCAGGTGTCTTCCAGGGGTCTTGCACCTTTCCTGTCCCCATGTCCCCCACTGAAGTGAGTTTTGGCTGCTCCAGGAGAAGCAGGAACTGAGGGGCAGGGAGCTCCTTACCTGGCCCAGGCCCACCCTTGTTCAAGGCTTTGAGGCCAGCAGGAGAGCAGAGGGGGATGGAGGGGACTGGCTCCCCCACAGGCAGGGGCAGGAGGCTCTGATCACACACAGCTCCCTGTGCTGTGCCCATAGGCCCCGCACAGAGGCCACTCACCTGGAACACCAGGTCCAGGGACGCTACAAAATTCTCTTCTCTCTCCTCAAGTCGGGACGGGCGGGCACATTCCTTGAGCCCCCACCAAGTGCCTCTCCTGGGCCCCCTAACCCTTAGACGAGCAGCAGGCAAGGAGCTATGGGCACCCCAGGCCGAAGCTGCAGGCAGCAGATGCGTACCCCAAACCCTGCTCCTTGTTCTGAGGTCACAGGTTCAATCCCCAGGATCTGGCAGCGTTTGAAAAATAACATTTTCCTAATTGCATCAGCGTAGCTGCATGTTTTTCCTTAGTCACAAGCTGGCTGGGCCATGGGGAGGTGCAAGCAGGCAGGGGAACCACGTGGCCAGGGGTCGGGGCTATATTTTCTTGGTTTTGTGCCTTCCTTACTGAAAGCCCCTTTCAATGGTAAAACCCCAAGAGACTGCCGGCACCTCAGGCGTGGCTGCCTCCTCCTGCCCCGCCCCGTCTGTCTTTTGAGCGGCTCTGGTTCCTCCTCCTGGCCTCAAGACCCAGTCTCAGCAGGGCCCATGGACAAGCTCAGGGGGTGGAACCTTGGCTTGCTTCAGGGGTCACCGGGGGAAGGAAGTGCACCAGGAGTCCAGAGACCTGCCCCACCCTTGCTTCCCAGATGTGGCCTGGGGAGGGTGACAAGGACAAGCTGCCCTTCCTCCCTCGGGGAGCTGCTTTGACACTTGAGTGAGCACACGGCCATGAGCAGGTGTCCCGCAGGCCTCCTGGCATCCTGCCTTGTTCCCCCCATAGAGCCAGAAACCTTGAAAATACTTGGCTGTTGTGTTGGCTGAGGGCCGGGGCTACAGGGTCTCTGGGAAAGGTGCCCATCGCAGGCAGACCGCGGCAGAGCAGCTGCTCCCCATGTCCTTGGGGTCTGGTTGAGACTTTTCCCAAGCAAGAAGGCCTACATCGGCCAGCTTTTTTTGGGCACCGGGGGATAGGGGAGTGTTGGGGGGTCCAGTCCCTGCCGAAGCTGGTTCAGGTGGAACTGGAACACAACCCTGGCATAGCCAGACACGGGGACCCCAGGGCCCACCTCGAGATTCTGCATCCCCTCTTCTCTTGCGCTCTTCTCCCTGTGTGACCCAAGGGCCCTGGAGGAAATCTAGGACCCCCAAGACCACATCCATTATCTTTTATTTTGAGTGACGGCTGTGCCAAATAATTGCCAATTTCCGTAAGAATTCTGTGCTTTGGTGGCTTAAGGAAGGTGTCCCTCTCCTCAGCCCTTACACCACTCTCTGGACAAGGTGTGGAGCTCAACCTGTGGGACTCACACCCCTTGGAACCAGGGCTGAGGTGACAGGACAGAGCACACCCCCTAGGCAAGGCCGGGGCAGCCCAGGGGCTCAGAGCACCCCTTATTCCTCTTGGGGACTCTCTGGGCTGTCAGTACACACCCTGCAGGCCCAGGGAGTGGCGGGAGTCCTGCTGGCATGAGCACGACTCAGTCCTGGCCCATCAGTCCTGGCTAGGCAGCTCCCGGCTGGGCACTTCACCTCCCTGAGCCTGTTTGCTCATGTGTGAAGGGAGATACTGATGCCCGTTCCCTTATAGGACGACTACGAAGATGTAACCAGACAGCACGCCTGAGGCACTCGGAACAGGGCCTGCACGTGAGTGCTTCAGCTACAGCAGGTGTACCGTGGCCAGCAGTTTGGCTGAGCTCTCATGGACAAAGGCTATGACCCAGGATGGCCAGTGCCCAGTGTGCCCCCTCCGCTCAGCCGAGGCCCATCAGGGAGCTCAGGCTTGGGACGCTGACTTTTGGAATCCATCTGGAGAGGCCAAGAATGAGCAAAGCAGTCCACACCCGGGCACGGCAACAGGAAGTCCCCGCCAGCTGTTTGGTGCGTAGTCACGTGCACTGACCCTGACGACCCCGCCAGAGGGGAGCCCAGCAGCTGCGCTCAGTGCCAGCTGCCATGGACTGAGAGCCAGCTGCACGCCAGGCACCCTGGCAAGCCAGGTGGTGGCATGGAATCCTGAGAACAGTTCTCAGAAGCCAGGACAGTCTCTATGCCTAGTGCCTGGCAAGAACAAGTGGCTCCCAGAGCTCAAGGAGCATCACTGAGGCCCGGCAGAGACGCTGGGGTGGGGGCCAGGTCCAGGTTCACCTTGGGCTGTGCTACCTTTGGGCAGCTGGGGGCTCTTCTGATAGCCGGGAGTGCCTGCTTCTCACTCCCCCTGCATCTGTCCCCAGTGGCCATGGAGCCAGGGCTGTCTGACAAACTGCTTAAAAACAAGCTTCTCCTGCCAAAGGCCCTGGGCATTCCTGTTCCAGGTGGGAATGCAAGGCTGCCCGTGCCACCATAAGGAAGGCCTTATCTGTGCACTGCTGCGAGAAAAAGGATAAAAGGAGGGAGTCATGAAGGGGGCTTGTTTGGAGCTGGCATGATTATTTACTGGAAAACCCAAGAGGAATCAGCTGAAAACCTACTATAGCAAATACAGAACCCAGTACGGCAACCAACCCAGTAGCCCCATGGACAGCAAGAGCAGAGAGCCACCAGGAGAAAGCCCTGCTCACAGCAGGTGCAGGAGCTCTGAACCCGGGCTCCACCCTGCCCCAAACCCACAGGGGCACACGGCGTTCCCGAGAGATGGACTGGAAGCTGTCACTGGCGGGAGACGGAGGTCTTCCTCCCAACGGTCCAACAGTCCCTTCTCCAAACACACCGGCAAAGGGAATCGCCGCCAATCAAGAGCGCATCACTATTTTCTCAGAATTTGATGAATTGTTTCAAAAATTAATCCTGAAGAACAGACATGCAAGAACAGGCACAGCGGTTGTGAGGAGGAACAGAGAGGGCCCCCGTCTTCTGCTGCCAGCACCAATGTCCAGCCACAGCAGCTGACACTCTGCAGTCTGGCTCAAGAAAAGACAGAGCGGTGAGACATAGCAGAATACCTTGACCAGCTGAAGCCCACGTTGGAATCCAGGCTTGAGAAAGGAGGCAGGGGCACTCGTTGGTCCTATGGTATTGGGATAAGTGCAGCTCCAACTGTCCTGACTCAAGTTACGGCTGCAAATATCCTCCCCATTGTGTTGATGGAGAAATGGAGGCTGAAGAACTTCAGAAACACACTTGACCTTGTTCCTTATTTATCCTTGTTTATCACTTGTCCCCTTGCCTCAGGAGGGCCAGTGCTTGAACCCAATACCTGGCTCCAGCCTACGCTATCCAACGTGCCTTCTGTTGGATAAAATAAGATTAGACCCCACGCTGTAGCCCCAAACCAAGGACAAGATGGAAAGAAAATACAGGGAAAAGTGTTTAGAGCTGAGAAGACCTTTTATTTAATATCCAAAACCCATAAAACATCTATTGCAAGATGAATAGATTTATAAATGCTTCTACATCTGAACAGAAACAGTGCTGTTTAACAAAAGACATCACTGGCAAAAGGAAAGAACAAGCTACCAACAGGAAGAACATATTCGCAACAGCATAATCATCAGAACACAGCCCTGTGCCTACAGGATCCGTGGAAAGGAAAACAATCTAGCAGAAAACATGGCCGGGTGCGGCGGCTCAAGTCTGTCATCCCAGCACTTTGGGAAGCCAAGGTGGGTGGATCAGCTGAGGTCAGCTGTTCCAACTTGGAACCTCTACCTGGGGACATCCTTGATCTGTGTCCAAGGAGGCCCAGGCATGGATTTTCATCACGGTCTCATGTATGAAGGTGAACATGGCAAACAGCCCGCACGTCCATGAATTCAGGAGCGGCTGACAGCTACAGCCAACACTGCTCTGTGAAGGCACAGGTCTCTGTGAGCCCATGTAAGCCCGTGTGGATGCAACACTACACACACAGAATGACATTTAACGAACCCCATTTAAAAACTAAACACGACCTCTTTCCACAGAACCCTAAAGAGGAGGTGGGTTTCTCTGGGCACCCAGCTTGTAGGTGATCTAGAGACTGTCCCCACACACTGGCAGCCACAGTGCTGGGGGAAGGGTGGGGTTCTAGGGCAGTGTCTCACCCATTGTACCTTGCAAAGTGAATATATCATGCACGACGTGTGTTATGGCAAACGGAACAGCTAAGGGCTAAAGACGTCCTCCCCCAAAGTCCAGCATCACCAAGCCCTTATTTCTGCCCTGGCTGGGGCTCAGCAAGAAGCAAGGAGCCTGCCTCTCAGGATTAGCGTAGGACGTCCTGGATAAAATATCCTTCCCTGCAAATACTTCTTTTAACATTGCTTGTGGCCCAGCATTGTGCCTCACCCCTATAATTCCAGCACGAGGTGGGCAGATCACTTGAGCCCAGGAGTTCATGACCAGCCTGGGCAACATGGCAAAAATCTGCCCTACAGAAAAGTTATCTGGGCATGGTGCCTGTAGTCCCGGCTACTCAGGAGGCTGAAGTGGGAGGATCACTTGAGCCCATGAGGTTGAGGCTGCAGTGAGCCATGACTGTGCCACTGCACTCCAGCCTGGGTGACAAAGCTAGACTGTGTCTCCAAAAACAAACAAAAAAAAGATTGTGACTGTCTTTGGCTAAGGGAACGAGGTTTCTCTCCTAAAATACATTCTTGTTCACACTCAGTTCAAAATTTCCAGGAGCTGGGCGAGCCATGTTTGACAGAGACGTCAGGGAGGAGGGAGATGAGCACATGTAAGCATGTAAATAGGCACACGCATGCTGATGTGTGAATGAGCATGTACGTGCATGCAGAGGTATGTGCGTGAATATGTGCATGCATGTGTGGATGGGTTTGCATGCATGCATGTACAATGTGCATGTATGCATACATGTACATGAGCATGTATATGCATGTGCACATATGGACATATGTGTGCATGCGCATGGATCTGTGTGCATGTGCCTGCATGTGCGTGGGCATCCCTACCCAGCATTCAGGAGAGTCCCCCAGAGGCATAGCATCACCGTGGTGGGGGCGTTTGAGTGCTGGGCTTAGTGCCCAGCAAGTGCAAAGCTGCAGAACCTCTGCTGACCATGGCAGAAATACTCAATGCTTCCTTTGCACAATGATTAAAAAGTCAGAGCTGCTCAAGATGCCCAGGCAGCTGGGCAGGCAAGTGTCCTGGGTGACATCTCTCTTTAGGGGAGGGGCTTCTTGCCCATGTGAGGGTGGCTGCTCAGCACCATCTCCTGAGATGCTTTAAGATCCAAAGTGAAAGCTCAGAACACGTGGATGAGCCGAAATCAAGCTGTAGATTTATCCAGACAGACTTTAGAGCAGCTTTCTCCCAGCCCAGAGGGAAGACAGGAAGGCCAGCAGCACAGTGGACACAGGGGCCCCCGGCGAGGCTGTGGGGGCCATCACGCCTGGACCCGTGCCCGAGGTTGTCGGGGGAAGCAGAAGCCTGGGCTTGGGCCAGACGCCAGGCGAGCTCTTCTGCTGTCCCCACCCCCTGCAGCAGGCAGCAGTGTGCTGGTCACTCAGCGGCAGATGGCAAGTCCATCTCAGGGTCCTGGGTGCCTGGGACCCTTGGCTGGTCCTTCCCACAGGCCACACCCTGTTCTCCAGCTGTATCAGCCCACAGCCCCTTCTCCCTGGCCACGCTGCGGCTGCTGGGAGGTGCTTGGTGACTGCACACGTCAGCTGTCAGTACCCTCGAGCTGGGCTGGCTGCTGGGGGCAATGGTCATCCTAGCAAGGAGCACAGCCTGGAGCTGGCAGGGGACCCTTGGGGACAGCCCTGCTGGGATAGACAGCCTGAGGGTGGGGAGGCCATGGTGGGGGCTGCACCTGGAGGAGAAACCGCCCCTCTCCCACAGCTGTGGGAGGCACCACCGTGCCCCTGCTCATTCCCCCAGAGAACTGTGCCAGGTCCCTGTGCCGGCCACGCTGAGCACCTGAAGGCTGGCATGGCCTGCAGGAGTGCACTGGGCCTTATCTAGTCTTAATTTTGTTTTTATTTTTTAAAATTTTTATTTATTTATTTATTTTGTAGAGACAAAGGTCTTGCTATGTAGCCTAGGTTGGTCTCGAACTCCTGGCCTCAAATGATCCTCCCGCCTTAGCCTCCAAAAGCACTGAGATTGCAGGCATGACCCACCATGCCTGGCCTTGGGCCTCTCGGGAAACTGAGGCAGAAGTGGGGCTTCCATTTCCTCAGCACCAATGAACTCTGGGAGAGCTGGGCCACTTTAGGGAGGCCGAGGCACAGGGCCCCTGCTCCATCTAGGGTCCCATACCCTGAGCTGGCATCATGCTCAGAAAATGACCAACTCACTGGCACTCCCAATACCTGCCCCAGCCCCAGCCCTCTCCCTCAATGTGGCTGGAGTCAGGGAAATCCACTGGAAAGCCACTGTGTGTGGTGGTCTGAGCCCTGGCTGTCTGTCACAGCTTGGGTCTGCCCTAGGCAAAAGCACTATTGGTACCTGTGAAGCACAAGGACCTACTTCCGGCCCCAGGAGGGGGTCACAGGCAAATGGAAGCCCCCTTTGCCCCTCTGGTGGAGTGCCCCAGAGTGGCTACAAAGGAGAGGCCTGTGTGCTTTTCCTGGGCACTAAGGGGCCAGCTGTGTCTCAGCCTCTGAGGCCTGAGCGGTGCCTGGCAGGACACAGACAGGTGCCCCAGGGGGACGGTGCCAAGCAGGAGACAGTGGCAGCTGGCATACGCCGCACCCCGGCACTGTTGCGAGCGGGAGCCAGTCCCACCCCTGGGGGCCATGGGCCATGTGGCAAACATTAACACCATGGGACTCTTTCGACCGGGCAATTCCACTTTTAAGACTCCATCTCAGGGAAGTAACTGGGCAAAAGCTTAGCTCTGATGCGTCAACACATGCTGATGCGTGACAAGGAAAAGATGAACTGGCCGGTGTGCAAGCTCCCGACGCCAGCACAGCTTTGTAACACAGCTCAACGCAACCTCGTAAGGTCCATGCTAGCTCAACAGCATGCCAACACAGCTTTGGGTCCGTGCTGTCGACACGGGCTCAACACACCCTGGTAAGGTCCATGCTAGCACTCCCATTCTACAGATGAGGAAACTGAGGCCCAGAGAGGTGAAGTGACTAGCCAGAGCTGACACAGCTACTGCACTCGGTGCTGGGATGGACCAACCTCACAGACACAGTTCCCAGAGGCTCCTCCAGGCCCTCTGCTCCTCCCAGGGCGCCCGCCCTGTGCCAGTCCAGACCCTGGTCCTGCAATGCCCTCCATCTCCTGATGCCCCCACCCCTGCTCCAGTGAGGCTACCGTCCTCTCCCACCTCCTCACCTTCTGCTCCGATCTAGGGAGCAGCTGGAGGCCCCCTCTCGAGGAGGGTCTTCCAGGGACCTACCCCAGGAAGCTCGCGGCCTCTGCCCTGCCACTGTCCCCTGCAAACCTTTTACACTTGCCAGTTACTAATACTGGTCTCACCTCCCTGGGCCAATCGCAGCCTGGCCTCAGTTCCAGCCCCGCTGGCTCACTTCCAAGTTCCACAGATGGAAGCAGGTCTGGGTGAACATGGGTGGCCTTACCCACACACACAGCTGGGAGAGATCCCAAGACACGAAAGATGCCCATTTAACCGGGTCTTGGCACCCAGCCACCTGGCATGGGCATGCCAAGTCCAGCCTGCCTTTCCCTAGACTCATGACTGGTGACTTCCAGGTCACACAAGCGGGCTGACAGGCCCCACACATCCTCCTCCAGCTCTCACACACGTGCCCAGGGTGTGCGTGCCTGGCTCACGGCGCGCCCAGGTTCACAGGCACACACAGCAATTGTGTTTGGGTACATGATACCCGTTCAGTACCCTTCACCCATGCACAGCTGGGACACACTTGGATAAACTTTCCTGTTGCAGAGAAACCTGGGATTGTTTGTGGGAGACACAGAAGTGCCACCCCTCCCAGGACTGGTGGCACTGGGGGCAAAGCCTGCAAGCTGGCATCCCTGGGAAGCAGGACACAAAGCGTCAGGGGAGAGCCCGAGACGCCCCCCAACACCCTCCGAGGGCATGAAACGGCCCCACAGCAAGGTCCCGCTGCTGCCACGCCCGGCTCGTCCCAAGTAATTTTTTGTATTAATCTAGAGCTCCCCGTGCGGTGAGTGAACCAGACCAGCACACTTGGAGGCTGCCGGGTGCAAGGACACAGGCCACACACAGGCCAGCCACAGGAACAGAAGCAGAGGCCCTTGTGGGGACCCTGCCGTTCCCTTCTTACTCACCTCTGTAGCCTCCTGAGCTGCTACTGTGGCCACTCCAGGGCCACAGTAGACCCCTGAGTTCCCCGTGGCCCCAGCCGTCCCTCCTGCCGGCCAGTGCTGGGCGGTACCTTGGGCCTTCAAACCTTTCCCATGGGCCCTGAGCTACTTCCTGCTGCTGAAGGCACTGCTCCCTAATATGGGCCTCGAAGGCCGGCCACGACCTTGGGCCAGGCACTTACCCTGGCAGGATGCCAGGACCCGATCCCCTCAGGGCCTAGAGGGTCCCAGGCCCACCCTGGAGCAGGGCTGCTGGGAACTGGTATTTCCAGCAAAGGCCTGGCCGGGGCTCTGATGCAAAGTGTGCTGGGCAGGGGGTGGGCACTTGCCAGCTCTGGGGCCACCAGGGCTACTGGCCCCACCCTCTCCTATAACAGCTGTCATCCCAGGGCCTGTGGGGAGACAGCTGAGGGCCTGGGACTCCATGGTATGGGGGTGGGAGCAGGGCGCCTGGAGGCCAGAAAGGGGGCCGGAGAAGATCCCTGCCACCTGGAGGGCCAGGAGCTCCTCTCTGGAGCCCCACTTTCTGGCCTGGTGGCCTCGGGGCTGACTCTGGGACGCCACTAGCATGGAGCTGGGGGTTTGAGCTGGGGCACTGGTGTGGGGTGGGGTGTCCCAGCACCTCCTGCCCTCTCTGAACCACAGCACCAAGGCTGGCATCCTCCAGCAGCCAGGAAAGACAGAGGCCTGCTCAAGGCCTGGCACCAAGGCCAATGGACTTCAGGGCCCAGGTTCTGACCACGCTGCTGCCTGGCGCCCTCCTCCCCGCGTGAGAGCTGGTGTGGAAACCTGCCCCGTCGAGCTCCCCCACCACCAGGCAGCACGAAGGTTCTTTTCTCTGCAGCTGAAGCCACCTGCCTGGGCCGCAAGCCTTGGCCTCACCTGGAGCTTAGCTCCCCTCCGAGCCCAGCCAAGCCCAGGTCCTGCTCCCTCCCCAAGCCTGACTCTCCCTGGAAGGCTCTCACCTGGCCCACCTGACATCCCCCCAGTGCTGGCAGCTGCTCCGCCTGCAGTGTGATAGGGAATCTCTGTTGCCACGGAGGTCAGCTCAGTCCAGCGGGGAGGAGGAGCTGTCTCGGGCGGGTGGGCAGGGCCAGTTGGGAGACACAGGTGTCTGGAAGGACCCAGCAGATGAGGCCTGGAGCTAAAGGCCAGACCCTGAGGACACAGTCCTGCTGTGTCTTCTAGAGAAAGTCAGGCCCAGCAGGGCAGGTAATGATGGCCAGAGAGGGCAACACTAGGCCGGGGCGGGAGATGGTAGGGGCCGGCCAGCCTACAAAGACGAGGACTATCCAGGACCCCCTCGGAGTCCTTTCCTCTGTGCCTGACAGGCATCCCCCGGATGGCCCCTCAGAGCACATCCAGGCTGTGCCCACTTCCCAAGGACATCGTCAAGTCACTGTCCACCCTCAGAGCACCTGCTCCTCACCCACGCTGTATCCCAGATTCCCCCGGGTGCCAGGCGGGTGCTGTGCCTGCCTCTTGATGCTGGGAACCTCCTCTCCAGCCTGGTCCCTCACCAGAGGCAGCCCTTAAAGACTATCCGCCCCACCCCCTCATTTTACACATGGGGAAACTGAGTCCCACAGCACAAACGGGCAGCAGCACCAGGCCTCCCACTCTCAGGTATATGCTCTTCCGCCCCCTTCTCTGGCCTCAGGACAGCCTAAGACTAGGCAGAATCTAGAAGAAAGGGCTCTGTTCTGCCGGGGAGGGGCTCTCCCAACACAGTGACCGGCTCTGCACAGGGTCCCCTGGAGTCTGGCTCTGGGGACAGGGGGAGGGGCAGACCTGCCTGTTTTTAAGAGCTGAGGGAGGCGGGAGAGGACGGGGAACCAGGACCTTGGGGCAACCTCCACTCAGGACTGTCCCACTTGGCTGCTGGTCCGTGCCTCTGCACTGGTCACTAGGTGGGCGGGAGCCATGTGGCATCCCAGGACACTGCACAGGGACCAGCTGGCTCCAGGTCACCTGAATGCCCTTTTCAACTGACCCTCTCCTCCCAGGGACGGGCCAGCAGGGAGAGAGGAGTGACTAGAACACAGGACCCTGCCCTCACCTGACAGCCACTTAACCCACTTCCCACTGGGGGCTGTTCTTCGGAAGGTTGCCCTGGACACCCCCTACTGTGTGGGGTAACCTCGTCGGGCACCCCACCCTGACCAAGCACTGCCACGCCACACAAAAGGGATGGAACCTTCCTCCCCACGCTGGGGTAGGGGAGGGGGCTGGGGGGGGTGGAAGGCCCTGCACCGCCCCCAACCTCCCTGCCACTTTCCCCACCTGGGAGATGCTCAGGACCCCCATCTAGCCATGGCCGCTCCCCCCAGCTTCTTACCAGGTCGAGGACAGATGGGGACGGACGCTGCTGCCTGGGCACCTACTATTTGTTAGAGAAAGCGAGGCCCACCCTGAGGGGCGCCCCTGTTCCCCAAGGTGGTTGGGAGGGCACTCCCGGGTCCTGGGGAAGTTGGATGGCCTTGGGAATGGCGGGTCCTGCAGGGTGCGGGAGCCTGAGGGGGAACTTGGGGGTCTTAGGTTAGACCGGGGTCTCCCCGCGTGGGGAGGGCGCAGCAGACCGTACCTGGTGGCGCATCGGCCGTCGTCGAACTCGAAGGTCCGGTTGGTGTAGCCCCCGCCGCGCGCCTCCCGGTAGACGCCCCCTGGGCTACGCGCCCCGTCGGGGAACGGCATGCGGCCGGGCAGCTCGGACCCGACCCGAGGGAGAACCGAGTAGGAGCCTCCACCTTCTTCCCTCGCTTTGCCCTGAAAAACATTTTTTTTTTCCTCGCAGATTAGCAAGGAAAAAACGCCAGTTCCAGGGTCGGGTGCGGGCGTCTGTCCGCGCGCGCCCCCTGCCGGCCGCGCCGGGACCCGCGGCGGCTCTGGCCCAGGCTGGGACGGGGGTTAGGGGTAGGCGGGGGTAGGAAGGGGGAGGGTCCAGGGACCCGTCCCCACTGCGGCCCTCTGAGCCCTCAAAACCCCGAAAAACAGAACGGGGTTCGTTAATGGCTAGAAAAGCCCAAGCGCGCGGCCACCCGGCCCTACATCCCTGGGAGGGCTCCGTGGTGGGCGGCGGCTTGGGGGGCTCTGGATCCTTTGCAGGCAGCAGGGCACATGCGCTGCTCTGGCCGCCAGCTTCCGGCCGCCAAGCCCAGGCACCGTAACCACCTCCCTGCTGTGCTGCTCTGCCCTGGTCAACACTGGTCACTCAAGACAAGCCAGATTCAAGATGACTCTCCTCCACCCCCCACGCCCCCCTGCAGGCTGCGGCATCTGTCCGTGGGCACCACAACCTGGGCTGGGGGAGAGGGATGAGGGCATCCCGCCCTGTGCTCTCACCCGCGCGGCACGCACAGCACCTTTAGACGGGTGAGGAGGGGTCCCAACTTAAGATGCTGCAGCCCAACGACTGGGAAGCAGAGGGTCCCCCTGCAGGCCCCCTCTCCCGTGCACGTGCTCACACTGTTGCACATGCGTCACTCTGGCTCAGATGGCCTCACACAGAGCTCTGGAGAACTGCGATTTCTGTCCCCAGACCTTTGTTGGTTTGCAGTGCGGACCAGGCCCCTCACTAAGCCAGGACTGTGCCCACGAGGGGCAGGGGGAGGGCCAGGTCCATTGGGAAGGTGCATGGCATGTACTTCCTGGACCCTGGCCTCCCCAGTGTCTCTCCGGAGTGTCCTTCCCTGTTTCTCTAGGAGGCAGCCAGCTGAACACGGATGCTTTTGGGGTGGGGGTGGGGAACACTCAGGGACGTCTGGGATGCTCCTAAGCCCCCAGCAGAGGTTCAGCCTGTGCCCCTGCCACACAGCTCGTGGGCATCTTGACGGTTTTTCTTCAGGTCCCTAGAGAGGCTGGTGCTGCTGCTGAGGGCCCACCACCCCGGGGCAGGTGCAGCCAGGGCAAGATGGTGGCCTTTCTGCTAACACCCTCCTGCCTGGGGAACTCAGAAAAATCGCCACTGAGAGTCCACACCGTGTGCATCTGTGATTAATTAGCAGTAATTACACGTGTTGTCAGCGGCAGGAGACTCGCAGGTTTAATGACATTCCGAGGGCTTTAGGGAAACAAAAACTTGGCCCCCTCTGCCACTGAGGAGCCCCAGATCGCCAGCCCGTCCAGCCCTCCCTGGCCAGGGGCAGGGCTGGGAGAGGGCCCAAGTCCCCGAGAGCTTTTGCCTTCCTCTCCAACCCGGTCCTCCATGTCTGACCTGCGGCGGTGGCTGGGCCGAGCAGGGATGGAGAGACCACCTTATATTACATAACCTCCCTCTGCTCCAAACACTCTTTGCCCATCTTTGGTCCAAAGTTCAGGATGTCAGCCTGAGGCCCAGAGCCACGCCTTCTCCACAGGAGCTTGGGGCACCCGGGGCAGACGCCCCCTATGTGGTGGCACCTGCCCGGGCTCCTTCTTGCCGCCCCTCTCAGGAAAAGAGCCCTTGCCACCCACCCTATCTCCTCTAGCTACGGACCTCAGCATGAGCCCAGCCATCCACTCCACCTCCTCTAGCTATGGACCTCAGCACCAGCCCAGCCAGGGATGTCCTCCCGACAGTCCAGCCTCACCCCCCACCCTTGTCCCTTCTGCTTCCCTGAGGGCCACCCCCACCTCCGTGAAAGAGTCTCCACCTCCCCCTTCCCTCTGTCATCCCCCCAAAAGTATTTACTGGAGGACTCAAGCCCAGCACAGGGCGGCTCCTTGAATTCAGCCAGGAGGTGAAAAGAGACCTGGCGCCAAAGCTTTCTGGGTTTGGATGGGGAGGACCCCCACGACCCCGCAGAAACCTGCTGATAGTATGAGGGGTCGAGCTGGGGCCCCAGGGCACGAAGTGGGGGCGGTGCCTGGACAGGGCCAGGGGAAGGGACAGACGGCTCTGAGGGTGCCCGGCAGAGCTGAGCGGGAGGAAGAGCGCGGACGATGGTGGCCGGGGGGTGGGGACAAGATGCCCCTGGCTCTGGGCGACCCAGCAGGGTGGATGGTGACCCTATCCTGAGGAGCAGTACCCGCAAGGGCACTAGATTTGCGGGAAAAGGCAGGCGTGGGCGACTGGGGGGCAGGCGGGTACCCTTCCCTGTCCCTGTGTCCCCCAGGCCTGGGCTAAACGGCTCAGCCCAGCCCGCCCACTCCCACCATGGGCTGGGCTCCTAAGGGCGGGGCCAGCCTCTCCAAAGTGCCTGGGGCGACGAGACCCTCGCATAAGTAGGAACCAAGGCGACCCCCGGGAAGGTAAGGGCGGAGGCAGGGCCACCTGGGCTGGGGCCCTTTCCCTGGCGTACCGAGGGAGCATGGAGTGGGTGGATCCTCCGAGTCCTTTCCAGCACCTTTGCAGGAACGCGGGTCACATGGGCCCCGGGCTGGATGCGTGGGGAGGGCCAGAGCGCATGCGCTGTGGGGGCGGACTGCGAGTGGGGGTGGAGGCGGGCTGGGTGGAAAGCACGTGGCAGGTGGGCAGAGCACACGTGAGGGGGCGGGGCTGCCTGCGGAAGGGGCCGTGCGCGTGGGGTCGCTCCGCAGCTGCGAGTTCATGGCGTCCCGGTGCTCCGAGCCCGACCCGGAGGTCTCCGGAGTCCCCACCGTCAGGGGATGCAAGTGAGGAATTGGGCTGGGGGCCAAGGGTGTGGGGGCCCAAGCCCTGTACCCAGGGGTGCTTCCGCAAGTCGCCGGGCTCCACTCCTCTTGGCCTTCCTGGGGCAGAGCCCTGGACCCTGGGGGAGGGGAAGGGGTGCAGAGAGGGCCGGGTCGTGTCCCTACGTGACCCAGGTCTTGGCCTCCACCCGCATCCCAAAGACCCCCATTCTGGCATCTGGGACTCCCGGTGGCCTTTTCTGGGGTTCTGAGGACCTGGTGTTCTTGGCTCTCTCGACAGCGGCTCCTCCCTGTCTGGTGCCCTCTCCTGCTGCGAGGGCTCGGCCCAGGGCTCGGGCCAGCCCAAGGCCCCTACGGTGGCCGAGGGTCCCAGCTCCTGCCTTCGGCGGAACGTGATCAGCGAGAGGGAGCGCAGGTGAGTGGCCGTGCCTCCCAGAAGTCGGGGCGCTGTAAAGGGGTGGAGCGGGTGAGATTAGATTTGTGGCTGCCACCAGGTGTCAGGCAGCCAGGAGGGGCTCGTGGCCTGTGCCCAGTGGAAGGACAGACTGCACATCTCCAAGTAAACCAGAAAAGCCACGTTGGGGGACATCCTGCAGCCCTTCTTTGCCCTGAAGCCTTGGGCTGGTGAGGCTGTGCACCTGTGACCCTCTGCACTTCTGACTGCCTCTGATCATCCCTGTTCTCTCCACACCACAAAGCAGCCATGGTTTGGGCCTGGGCTGGACAGCCTGTCACCGGGGCCCAGGGGTCAGGCCCAGGCTGTGCTCTGATGTGGATCTCGGGGCTTTCAGACCATGGGGACAGCTCACAGTCATCTCGTAGCTCACTCTACCCCGGGGCAGCTCTCAGTTGTCTTGTAACCCCGTCTGCCTGGCAAGCCCCCAGGGTCTCTCTGGTAGGTTCTAGCGGTTGCTGTCCCTTCTGGGGGAGGCCGGGAGGACCCAGAGATGCTTCCAGACATGTTTGTTTCTTGACCGGAACCAGGAAGCGGATCTCGTTGAGCTGTGAGCGTCTGCGGGCCCTGCTGCCCCAGTTTGATGGCCGGCGAGAGGACATGGCCTCAGTCCTGGAGATGTCTGTGCAGTTTCTGCGGCTTGTCAGCGCCCTGGGGTCCAGCCAGGAGCAGCATGCTGTGAGTTGTAAGGGTAGTCGCCGTCAGTCCTCTGGCATCACGGTGATGGGACATCTCACCACCTTGCAGGCAGCGCGTCACCTGTCATGCGCGTCTCCCTCAGCCCCCTCAGCCTCCATGACTAGAGCAGGCCACGTTTTCAGCAGGGCCCTTCCTGATTCATTCAAGTCCTGCCTGTTGTTATTCCCTCTCTGGAAAGGAGCAAGTTTTCCCTTCCAGTCCTCATGTGCCACTGAGTCCTGTTCATTGATGGATTACCCAGATGCTCTGTGCCAATTTGGGGGAGAGTTGGGGTCCCCGATCCTCCCTGGCTGAGCACCCCCTAGATCATTTCTCTGCATGTCCCCAAGAGAGGCTCCTGTCCCCTCTCCAAGGCCCTGGGGGCTCTGGCTGACCCCGTGAGTGCTGGGGTTGAGGACCTGCTTGGGGAGTGAAACTGTGTTGTCATCTGTGAGGTCAGGGGTCCCAGCATTTGCAGTGAGGCCCTAGGTATGCACAGCCTGATTCAGGAATGGTGGGGTCTTTCTGGGGTGGAACCTCAGTCTCGTTGTCAGCCTGTACCCTCGCCCCCAAGTCGTAAGCAGGGACCGAGCTCATAGTGATCCTCCAGGCCCCAGGGTAGCAGTCTAGCCACAGTTTCTTGGGTTTCCCAGTTGATTCCCTGTCTTTGTTTTACTTGTTTATTTGAATTTCAGATTCTTGCTTCCTCCAAGGAGATGTGGCACTCGTTGCAGGAGGACGTCTTACAGTTGACGCTGTCGAGTCAGGTTCCAGCAGGCGTGCCAGACTCTGGGACGGGAGCATCTGGCGGGACTCGGTTAGTGTCTCCTGGGGCTGCTCTGCAGGGCCAGGTGACCCTGGGAGCAGCAGACCCAAAGCCCCTGGCATGTCCTTGGGAGGGTGTGGCCTGGAGGCCCGCTTGGGCCTCCGCAGGTGGTGACCTGCCCAGGGCCCTGCCGACTCAGGTGGCCAGGCGTGAGGTGACCAACACAGGCGAGCTCCAGGAAGGGGACCGCGGTCGGCAGAATCGAGGGCCTGGACTGGCATGGAGGTGGGAGGTGGCCGGGAGGAGTCTCTTTTGCTCCTGTGTGTGGGGGATTTGCAGGTGGTCAGTGAGGTGTCACAATCCACCCTATGGGCAGCTTCAGGAATGGAGTTTTCTGAAGTCAAGATAATTTGGTTCTTTTCAGAATGGCAGCTCCCCAGGTTAAAGGACTATCTGCATATTTTGTTTAAATGTACCCATTTTACCCCACAGTGGGCTGGGGCATGGGGCTGGTGGCTAATTGGCTGTGGAAGAATCTAGAACCAGGGGAGTTGGGCAGAGGGAAATTGGGCAGGCAGCTGTGGAGTGCAGAGGCTGGCTTGGTGGTAGGTGGTGCCTGGGGTGTTCTGGGGACGGGTCCAGCCCTCTGCTCCTGAGGTGGGTAGGTGGGTCAGCTTTCCAGGGGGCCGGGGGTAGACCCAGGATCTTCGTCACATTGCTCCTTTTAGAACTCCAGATGTGAAGGCGTTTCTGGAACGTCCTTGGTCCCGGGATCCGGCATCGGCTGGCGCAGAGCCCCTGCCCCACGTCCTTGCGTCCTCCAGGCATTGGGACCCTCCGAGCTGCACGTCCCTGGGCACAGACAAGTGTGAGGTGCTGTCGGGGCTGTGCCAGGTGCGGGGTGGGCCGCCCCCTTTCTCAGGTGAGTCCTGGGTGTTTGTGTGGGGGGTGCCCTTGTCCTGGGGAGCCCGGACAGGCTGTGGTTTACTCCTAAGAACAGCGGGGGCTGTTTGCAAACAGGAATTCGAAGTTTTCCCAGGCTCTTGTGTTGGTGAGAAACCCAGGTGTTGAGGGCTGAGCTCGATTCAAGGCCCCCGGGCTGTGCCTTCTTTTTGTGCGAAGAAGGATGTGTGCTCTTGGGAGGGAGTAAATGTGGCTAAGGAAGGGAGAGTCCCGGCCAGAGGCCACCCTGGGGCTGTTCCCTCTGTCCTGTCTCCTCCTGGGATCTCCCTGTGCTCCAGGGAAGGGAGGGCCTGACCTCCTCCTCCCTGGGTCCCTGGGTTTGTTGGGAAGCATGGGGATGAAGAGGGACTTGGCCCCATCCTGATTACTCCCTGGGTACCTGGGTCTGCAGGAAGCTTCGGGACGTAGAGTGACTTGGCCCCATCCTGGTCACTTCTTGGGTATCTGGGTCTGCAGGAAGCATGGGGGATATAGAGGGACTTGGCCCCATCCTCGTCACTCCCTGGGTCCGTGGGCCTGCGGGAAGTGTGGGGACGTAGAGGGACTTGGTCCTGTCCTGGGTCTCTGGGTCTGTGGGAACTGTGGGGATGCAGAGTGATTCGGCCCCATCCTGGCTGCTCCATCCAGCTTTGCGGCTCTGCTTCCTCCACCCGCCTGTGGCTGTTATGTTTTGGATGTGGCCAGAGATCTGTTTTCCCCAGGGTACCCCATCTGCTCCTCCGCCTATGCTGCTTGCCCATGGCAGGAACTGTAATTGGGGTGAGCCAGGGGCCCGAGGCCTCCCAGCTATTCCCTCTGCCACCCGGGGCCTTTGTCCCTAATGCCACCCACAGCTGAGCTCTGGTCCCTCTGTGGGTGGCCCTGCAGGGCGTCTCTGATGACCGAGTTCCCCTTGGCCCCCATGGTGCCAGTGTCTGGAAGTCGCCAGGTGCCATGAGAGGCAGGGCTGTGCCTTTTGGCTCCCCGTGAGTGAGGCTGTGGCCGGGAACAGTCTTGCGGTTGGCAGGGCTGGTGGCAGAGCTGGGGTCATCAGGGCATTCCAGAAACCCATCAGCCAGGCATGGGGAGGGAGCAGGTCTGAGGGTAGAGCTTGAGGTCTGGGAGGCAGCGCTAAGAGGGTCCCCAGATCCGAGCCCCTTGCAGCTGGCTAAGCCAGCACCCACTCTAGGAAGCCCTCGGCCCCCAGGTGTTGGGCACCCCACCTCTGGGTGTTCATCTTCTCCCCGTTTACCCTTCTGTCACCCGCTTCTGATCTCGTGTCTCCCTGCTGCAGGGTGCAGGCAGCAGGGCAGGTACTCCGTCAGCGTTAGTGGACTGAATCCTTGAGTTGCGAGGTTCTCGGGGGAAGCCTGTGCGGCCGGGCAGGGAAGGTTGACCCGCATCTGACTTTTCTCCCAGAACCTTCCAGCCTGGTGCCGTGGCCCCCAGGCCCGAGTCTTCCTAAGGCTGTGAGGCCACCCCTGTCCTGGCCTCCGTTCTCGCAGCAGCAGACCTTGCCTATGATGAGTGGGGAGGCCCCTGGCTGGCTGGGCCAGGCTGGGCCCCTGGCCATGGGGGCTGTACCTCTGGGGGAGCCAGCTGAGGCCCCCATGCCTGTGCAGGAGGCCAGGTGAGTGACCAGGCGGTGTGCATGCCTGTGTGTGCGTGAGCGAGCATGTGTGTGTGAGCCTGCCGCACCTTCCAGTCCTGCCTAGGCCCCCTTTATTGGCATCTGGAAGCTTCTGTCCCTGCTTCCTCTGTGCCTGTGGGAGGGAGGCCAAGGCCACAGCCCAGGACAGGACCAGCCAGCCTTGCAATGTGGCTTCTTTTTTTTTTTTTTTTTTTTTTTTTTTTTTTTGAGACGGAGTTTCGCTCTGTCACCCAGGCTGGAGTGCAGTGGCCGGATCTCAGCTCACTGCAAGCTCTGCCTCCCGGGTTTACGCCATTCTCCTGCCTCAGCCTCCCGAGTAGCTGGGACTACAGGGGCCCGTCACCTCGCCCGGCTAGTTTTCTGTATTTTTAAGTAGAGACGGGGTTTCACCGTGTTAGCCAGGATGGTCTCGATCTCCTGACCCCGTGATCCGCCCGTCTCGGCCTCCCAAAGTGCTGGGATTACAGGCTTGAGCCACCGCGCCCGGCCTGCCGTGTGGCTTTCTAATGTGTGTTTCTGGAAACACTTTTGTCTTCCTAATTGTCATTTGTTTTGGTTGATAGTAAAATGAGTTTGTGTTTCCTGAGCACATACCAGCTGGGGTGTGGGAGGGGGAGGGGAGGGGAGGGGGAGGGAGGGGACAAGAAGAGCGAGACTGCGGCTGGAGAGAAACCGGCAGAGATGCTCTGCAGGACGGATCGGGACCTGGGAGAGCCGCTGACCGGTGTCCTCAGCGGCGGTGGCTTCTGCACTTCTCCCCACTGGGCAGGGTGGAGCCCGTCAGGAGTGGCGTCTGGGTGTTTGCATTTCAAGCTGCCTTTGCAGGACTTGGGACCCAAATGTTTGCTTGAGCTTCAAGGCCTGGGTCCACTTGTGGCCACTAAGGAAGGGCTTCTTGCCCTTCCTCAGGTCTGTGTTGGGGTCTGATGTGGAGGATGGGACGTCCTTCCTGCTGACTGCCGGTCCCAGCTGGTGGCCAGGTGAGTGGGGCCCTGGGTCCTGGGTTGGTCCCCCTGCATCAGCACCTGACATGAGCTGGGGAATTGGGACTCAGGCCCAGCGTGTGTGACGCGGGGTCCCAGGGTCTGTGAGCCCCCGTTTTCTTCTCCGTTGGTCCTTAGCTATTGGGCAGTGTCTAGCATTGAGTGTCATAGGTAATATGTGAGAGAGTAAGTGAACGTGATGTGGACGACCGTGCGTGAGAGCTGGCGCTGTGTGGAGCCCTGTATTCTTCTCGACCACGTGTCTGTCGGTGAGGCCTCTGGTCTAGCCCGTGCTGGCCAGCAAAGGTGTATGGCCCTGTCATACGGCATGTGTCCATTCCATTTAGGATTTAGTGTTGGGGAGTTCCTTCCTGGTTCTGGTCCAACAGGTGTCCTGGGTCTGGGGCCGCCAGGTTTGAGCTCATCTACTTCATCACAGCCTCTGCGCAGCAGGGACAGGGCAGGGCAGATGGGCTGAGGTGGGAGCTCTGCTCCTCTGACCCCACCTGTCTGCCTCAGGCTCCCAGAGCACCTGCCTGCCCTGCTGACATGTCCTGTTTGCTTCCAGGGTCCCTGGAAGGCCGAGGAGGCAGTGGCCCTGCATGGGCTCCAGCTGAGAGCAGTCCACTGGATCAGGGAGAGCCAGGCTTCCTAGGGGACCCTGAGCCTGGCTCCCAGGAGCTCCAGGACAGCCCTCTGGAGCCGTGGAGCCTGGATGTGGACTGTGTAGGCCTGGCCCTGAAAGACGAGGTGGAAAGCATCTTTCCTGACTTCTTTGCCTGCTAGCAGCCGGGCTGTGGAGAGGAGGCAGGCGGGGCCGGTGGATCTGGAGCCGCGTGTGTCCCTGTCGCGTGCTTGGGCATTTTATTTTGGGTTTGGGTTGCAGCTGCACCCTAATTTGAGCGAGGCTTACAGGCTGTGACAAGAGGATACTGAATATTAAAGAGAGAAAGCAGTTTTCTGGAGGAAGCAAAACCTGTGTGGCTTCTGTGTAATTAGTCCGATTCATTGGGCAGATTGCGCCACCTCTGTTCAGCGTGCAGGCAGCTGCTGGGGATTTTGTTCTGCAAAGTTCGCAGCACTGCGAACTCCCGGAATAACCCAGTCCTGGTGGCCTGGGGTAGGGGCGCTCTGGGTCCTGCTCCCTGGAGGCGATGTGGCCTCACAATCTTGCTGCATAGCGGTTGCTGTGTGAGCTGCTTTTCCTGCTCAGTGCCACTCAGAGCTGCAGGGAGGGGAGTCCTTTCGGAAGAGCCTGCTGTCCTCTCCCGGCCCGGGGGGCTCCAAGGGAAGGGCTAGATTCCACCTCCACTGCTGGTCACCTCTCACTGTGCGTGGGGAATGGGGACCCTGGGCAGAGGTCACCTGGCCTCCGTGTCTGGTCCTGTTCCCAGCCCTACACCCTGAGATCTGGAGTGGGGCTGGGTTACTTCGGGGGTGGGGGCAGGTTACTTAGAGGAGGAGCCGAGCTCTTTGGATGATGCTTAGGTGCCCGCCTGTTTTTCAGCCACAGCACAGGTGGTGCTGGTCTCCGACCCCGGATGATCGAGCTCACCCTGCTATCCCCATCTGGAGACACTGGCTCCAGGTCCCATGTGACCCCCCGCTGGCCAGGGCAGTGTTCCAGGGGCCAGCGCAGTCTCTGTGCCCCAGGTAGAGGAAACAGGTTTGAGCGTGGGCTCAGAGCCCCACCAGGCTGCAGCCCTGTGCTTGCATGCAGCCGCCCCCGCAGCCAGCCAGAATGTTCCATTCATTCCTCTGAGTCATTCAGACAAAGGCTGAGGAGCGCCTGCCGTGGGCAGGAGGCTAGGAGGCTCCAGGGAGCAAGTGCCATGCAAACACCAGGCTGTGGGTGGCGGGCAGACCCCAGAGGAGAAGGGGGTAGGGGGCTTTGGTGAGGGGCCCAAGGCCATCAGGACCAGCTCTGAGCACCTACCGTGGTCCCTTGGAAGGAGGTCCAGGTCCAGCTGGATGCCTGAGACGTGGCTGTCAGCTGCGGAGCAGCATCCTTGGGACGCTGTGGCACCGGGCACTGATAGCACATGTTGCTGAGACCCCGGGGCAGAGGCGGAGGAGTCTTCAGACATCTGGTGGACAGAGTGGTGGTCGGGGCCCAGCCGGGAGCATGAGGCTGCTCTTCCGTGTCCTGCTCATTAGGGTTCGACTCAGGCTGCCAGATTTCAAGAGTGTCTCCTAGAAGACCGTTGTGTTCACTATTGGACTACTGTAAAGCAGTAGCTGAGACTGGGTGGTTGAGGAAGAAAAGAGATTTAGTTGGCTCACGGTTCTGCAGGCTGTACGGGAAGCGTAGTGCCTTCTGCTCCTGCAGAGGCCTCAGGAAACTTCCAATCATGGCAGAAGGCAAAGTGGGAGCAAGCACATCACATAGAAAGAGTGGAAGCAGCCAGGCGCGGTGGCTCACGCCTGTAATCCCAGCACTTTGGGAGGCCGAGGTGGGCGGATCACGAGGTCAGGAGATCGAGACCATCCTGGCTAACACGGTGAAACCCCGTCTCTACTAAAACTACAAAAAAAAAAAAAATTAGCTGGGCGTGGTGGTGGGCACCTGTAGTTCCGGCTACATGGGAGGCTGAGGCAGAAGAATGGCGTGAACCCTGGGGGCGGAGCTTGCAGTGAGCCGAGATCACGCTACTGCACTCTAGCCTGGGCGACAGAGCAAGACTCCGTCTCAAAAAAAAAAAAAAAAAAAGAGAAAGTGGAAGCAAGAGAGAGGAGGGGAGGGAGGTCCCAAACTCTTCAACAACCAGATCTCACATGAACTGACTGAGGACTCACTCATCACCAAGGGGCTGGGACTAAGCTATTCGTGAGGGACCTGCCGCCATGATCCAGTCATCTCGCACCAGGCCCCACCTCCAACACTGGGAATCACATTTTGACATGAGACTTGGAGGAGACATCCAGACTATATTACTGTGTGTGCATGTGTGTGCACACGTGTGTCCGTGGGTATGCACAGCTTCATGCTGGTACTCGGGTGTGTGTGTGCCCATGTGTTGCTGTGCATCTGTGTGTGTCCTGTGTTGATGTGTGTCCATGTTTGCACTGTTGCCATGCGTGCACGTTTGTGTGCTGTGTTGCTGTGTGTTTCTGTTCCCATGTGTTGGTATGCATGTGTTTGCACTGTGCAAACTGCATTGGTGTGTGTGCACGGGTGCTTGTGCTAGGTGTTGGTGTGTGCATGTTTGTGTGTAGTGTGCACTTAGTGTGCATGTATGTGTACAGTGTTGGTGTCTGCATATGTGTGTACTGTGGTGTGCATGTATGTTATGTCTGCACTGTGGTGTGCATGCATGTTTGTGCACTGTTGGTCTGTGTGCATTGTGTGTGTGCTGTGTTGGTGTGTTTGCATGTATTTGTGCTCTCGTGTGAATGTATGTGTGCACTGGTGTGTGCATGTGTGCACTGTTGGCAGTATGCGTGTGTGCACTGTACTGGTGCATGTGCATGTATGTGCACTGTGTTGGTGTGTATGCATGCGTTTGTGCTCCCATGTGTGTGGGCATGCGTGCATGCTTGTGACTGCTGGTGTGCATGCCTGTGTTTGCACTGTGTGCATGTATCTGCTGTGTTTGGTATGTGCACATATGCATGTGTTTCTACACCCACATGTGTTGGCATACATGCCTGTGTATGCACTTTGTTGGTGTGTGTGCATGTGTGAATTGTGTGTGGGTGTGCATGTGTGTGTATACCCATGTGTGCTGGTGTGCGTGTGCATCTCAAGTACAGGCTGGTGCCCTCTCAGGAGGGTGGGATGTTGCTGGCCTCCGAGGTCCTGCTCCGCAGCCCCGTGTGTGCTCCCGTCCACCCCATGCCCATTGCCTCTAGGAGTTGGGGGTGGAGACAGTGAGCTTGTGCTCTGATTCCGCCCTGAGCCTAGCAGGGAGGTGACTGAGCATGAGCTGCCCTGGTGCTGAGGCTAGCACCCGGCTCTGCTGCTGTGAGTTTCTGGTCTACGAGGCAGGAGGGGCCTCAGGGCAGAATCAGCACTGGCTTCTTGGAGCAGATGGACAGGCCTTGCCTTGCCAGCTCTGCCAGGCTCCCCTCCACAACTGGGCTTCAAAGTCAGTGGCCTCACTGTAGACAGGTGCTGGCAGGCGAGGAACAGGGCCCCATCTCAGGGCAGACAAGCGTCACCCATGTTCAGAATGACCCTGAGGCCCAGCCTGGCTTGTGAGGTGAGAACAGCGATTGATTAGCAATGCCTGTCCCAGGAGTGGGAGAAGGAGCTTGGAGCTGCAGGGGTCCATCCTGCCCCAGCTTCTGCTGTCCTGTGGTCTCTCCCTCATGTCATGGGACTGTGGACAGTCCGTTTCTTTTGGTCTTTTTGTTGCATCCTGGGAGGGTTGGAGGCTTCCAGCACTCCCCTAGGCTGGCTGTGCCAGGGTCTGGCCTCTTTCCTTTGGGCTGGGATGGTGGCAGCCCAGGGGACCTGGAGGGGGTTGTCTGGGATGTCACTGGAAGCTGTCTCCTTTCCCCAGCTGTGCACCGGACATGGCCTGCCAGGGCCTGGTAGGAGCCTGGCCGTGGTTGCTCCTGGGGTAAAAGGAGCAGGTGGGAGTTGGGGGTAGCCATTCCTTGAGCAGGTCTCTCTCCCCGACCGGCACGAGGCCCTCGCTCCCCTTTCTTTCCAGAAACTCCAGAATCTTCCTGACTTCTGAATTTCTCTGGCCTTTTCTTTCGACCCTCATCAGCTGTCCTTACAGTGGTCCCCGGCACCCAGGTCATGGCTTGTGTGTGTCTCTCCTTGGCCCACAGTGGGTGAGCAGCCTCAGTGCTCCTTAATGCCCAGGGGCTCCTTGAAAGAGGAGGCCAGAGGAGAGGATGGCACACCTTGGACCATTGAGGCGGTTTGGGGGAGGTGCTGGGTCACATGAGGGTGGGGTAAGAGGTGGGGTCCAGGGAGGCTCCAGAAGTGAACTCTGATGCCTATCTGAAGGGTCTCCACTGACAGGTTTTGGGGCTGGCAGTGGGAACCAGTGTGCAGACAGGAGTGGGGTGCCCTCCCCCTGCCTGCCCTCAGCTGTCTCGGAATCTCTTCACCCAGGAGGTGCAGGAGGCCCCCAGCTCTGAGACGCCCGTGCTCACCTGCTCTCCTGGGAGCCACATCCTTTCCAGGCGTCCACGCCGGGTTCGTGCCTGGTTCCCTGAGGTGAGGGGTAAGGTGGGCAGGTGTATCAGTCCCTGCTCACGCTGCTATAAAGAACTGCCCAGGACTCGGTAATTTATTAAGGAAAGAGGCTTAATTGACTCACAGTTCAGCATTGGCTGGAGAGGCCTCAGGAAACTGACAAATCATGGTGGAAGAGGAAGGAAACCCATCCTTCTTCACATGGTGGCAGCAGTAAGGAAAAAGGCAGAGCAAAGTGGGAGAGAACCTCTTAAAAAACCATCAGATCTCATGAGAACTCACTATCACGAGAATAGCGTGAGGGTCCCCGCCCCCTGATTCCATTACCTCCCACCGGGTCCCTCCCACAACTCGGGGGGATTATGGGGACTGCAATTCAAGATTTGGGTGGGGACACAGACCACGTCAGTCGGGTCCAGGTTCATCTCCGTGCGCAGCCTGAGTAGGAGTGGGCAGGTGGGCTGCCTGGAGGACCCCCCAGGGCTGTGGGCTGGATGCCCATCTGCCTGAGGGTGGCCAGTGTGCTCCTCCCGTGGGCCTTAGGAATGGACATCTGAGTCTGGGAGGTGCAGGATTCTGTCCTTTCCTGAGGGTGAGGGAGGTGAGAGAGGGAGGCCGGCGGTGGGTGTGTGTCAGGCTCGGGCTGTGGCAGAGTCCCCATTCATACCTGGGCCCTTGGACGCCTCAAACATAGGAGGGGAACATTCGGGCCTGGCCCTTGGCCCTCACTGTCCCTTCCCTGCTCCCCTGTTACCTCTGCCATCCCCAAAGTTCAGGCCTCCGTCGGTGGCACCCTTGAGTGCCCCTTGCCCGAGGCCCTGCCTGGCCTGTGAGTTGTTCCTTTGGCTCTGCCTTCCGGGTTCACCCACAACCCTGGCCCAGCTGGCAGCTGGGCCAGGCTTAGTTCTGCCCTGTCCCGGAGGCTGCCTGCGACGCAGCCTCGCCAATCCCATCTCTCTTCTGTCAAATGGGCTTGGTAGACGGGAGGAGCGAGAGAGTGGATAGAGGTAAATCACTCAGAGTAGTGTCTGACGCTAGGTAGGCACCTCATAGGGTTTCAGACTCACCTCTGGGAGGATTTATTGAACTGATGAATGTGCAGCCCCGGATGCAGGCAGAGGGCTCTGTTCCCCCCGGAGCTTTTGTTGTCGCAGCTGCATTGAGATGGAATTCACATCTTATACGATGCGGGCGGTGTCTGGAGGCACCATCCAGGGCCGTCAACATACTGCACACATCGCCTGCTTCTCCATACCCCTCACCACCTCCACGGCCCTTGCCACCTCCATGCCCCATCCCTCACCTGCGTGGAGGTGGCAGCTGCCTGCCTGGTCTCCCTGCGCTATCCTGGGTCTACAGGATGCTCTCCTCACGGTGTCCAGCATGAGCCCGACATCACGCACATGACAGTGTCATCTGCTTTTACAAGTATGTCCAGGCTCCACCCATCTCCTTGGCTTGTGCATTCTGCAGGGTCCTGGGCGGCCACAGAGGGGACTGATCAAGAAGGTGGCCTGTGATTGACACATGATCGTGTCACAGTGATTGACAATAAGATTGTGCTTGACCTGGGAGTGGCTTCTGGCTGGAGGGATTGTGACCCTGCAGGACGGGGGTCCAGCCTTGCTGACATCGAGCAGTGGCTTCCAGGGGATGCCTTGGCCCCCCAGGGCAGCTCCGGAGGGCTGACAGCTGTACCCACCCTCAGCGCTATGGGATTTCCTGGCCCCTTGGTCCCCAGAAGCGTGGTTACCGTACCATTGAGGCTCTCTTGGCTCCAGGAAGCGACGTGGTCACCTCCACTCTGTTCAAGCCAGTCCTGGCCTCCCTGGATACCACTGCTGGCTCCTCCCTGGAACCAGAGAGGCCCTGACACCCAGCCCTTGACCCAGGGGCAGCCCTGTCCTGCTGTCTGTGGGCTCTTAGAATGCTGAAGCCCCAGGAAGCTGCAGAAACTTCTGGTCTGCATTGGGACCGCCTTCCTGAAGTGTGACCCACGGACCCCTTTCTGAGAGAAGACACTGGGGGAGTGGGGGCATAGGGAGGGTCTGGGCTGGTCCTTCCCTGGGAGGCCGCCAGCTGTTTCCCAGCCTCTGGCCAGGAGCGGCGGGAAGGCAGGAGTGTGGCCGGTCGGACATCACCACCCTGGTCAGCCTGGGAGGTGGGCACTGCTGTGTCCCCGGGTTACATGAAGAAGAAACAGAAGTGGGGCTCCCTGGGGTACATTTTGGGAAACAGAGCTTGGAGGGATCAGCCAGACCCCAGGTGAACCCACCAGCCTGTGGGGCCCAGGCCTCCCTGGAACCTGGGGTGTCAGCCTCTGCTGTTCTGTTCTTAAGCACAGCCTGGCCCATGCACAAATCCCTCAGCCCTTTTCTGCCCAGTGGCGTTTTCCCGACAGCCCTGACAGCCAGAAATCTCGGTGCTCCTCCCTGCCTCCCTTTGCCGTCCCGCCCGGGCCTCACCTGCCCACCTTGCCCCCACAATGGTTAGGATGGACATGCCCACTTTTCCATGCTGCACGGCTGGTGGGCCCAACCCGAGAGGCACAGTCCACTTGCGGTCAGCAGGCTGTGGCCCTCCACATGCTGGTCACGGCGCTGGCCGGGGGCATCTTCCACTGGGAGGGGTGAGGGTGTGGGCAGTGCCAGTGGTGAGGCGGTGGGGAGGGTGCTCCACTCACCGTGGAAACTCCCCCGGCTGTCAAAGGGGCCTGGGCGCCAAGGGAGGGGGCGTGTCCACAAGGACTGAGGTGGTCGCCTGGTTTTTATCCAGGGCCAGGACCCTCCCCCTGCCCCCAGGGGGTGTACTCAATGGTGCCAGCTCTAAGGAAGGGGGGTTCTGGGTCCTCCCTGAACCTCGTGGAGTATCGGGGTCTTGGCCTCTTGGGGTGATGGGAGAGATGTTTCTGGATCAATGTGAGTTTCCTCATTTCTCTGCTAACTTAAGGGAGATTCCAGGTTGGACCAGAAGGGTTAGCAGGATGGACAGATGCTCTGTGTCATCTGCAAGGGGGATGGCAGCTGAAGCCACAAGGGATCACTCCTTGGAGAGGTGGGCTTTCCTCCTCAGTGAGCGTGACGGTCAGTTATATCTCCCTTTCTTGCCTGTAGCCCTCCAGCCTGAGAGGCAGAGATGTCGGCCAAGGCAGGCCACGTGCGGGCGGAGTTGGGTTTGTGCCAGAGCTGGCTCCTGCCCACCTGGCCACCCCCTGGGGAAGATGGGGACAGACATGGGCCAGCCAGGGGCAGCCTTTATCTGCGGCCTGCCTCTGCCCGGGGACAGGCCATGGGGTCTGCGCTTTCCTTTGCTGGATTTTCTGAGTGATTTGTTGCTGCCCAGCCTCCCCTCGGCTGTTCTGATCACTGCTCCTAAAGTGTCCTGTGTCTGTGTTTGGGATGGATCTCAAGGCCCCAATGACAGCACAGTGGCCACCAAGATGCAGATGCCTTTTGGCAAAGACAGTGAACTTTGGACCATGAGGTCTGCCCTGGTCAGGCCCCCAGGTGCCTTTCTGAGGAACAGGAGCTGGGCTGAGGGCCTGGGGCTTCCACCAGGTCAGACACAGCCAGGCCAGGCTCCTCTGTGCAGGCAAGACCTTTCCCAGCCACCACAGTTCCAGGGCCACCCTCCCTGTGTTCCCATGGATGCACATCTTGCGGCTGCTGCCCCCAAAGACACAAGCCCTGAGCTTCACTGAGACATGAACGGGGCCTGTGCTTGTGTGCACTGTGGGCCTGGCTGGGTGTGAGGCCGGGGAGGGGCTCTTCAAAAGGATCATGAGCGGCACAGCACACACTAAGGAAGAGACCTCGGCTCCTGGAGCCTTGGCACCGCTGCAGGGGTCTGGGAGAGGCCCATCCACCAAGGGTCCTCTGTCCCTACTCCTCCTAGAGCACAGCTGTGCAGGGCTGTCTGCAGCCCAGGGCCCAGGCACTCCCCCTGCAGTGACCAGGAGCCCCAGGGCTGCCCTTTTCAGTTCCGGGGAGCCAGCCAAGGAGCGCCAAGGCCACCCGGGAGCAGAGCTGCCCACCACAGGTAGAGGCAATCTGGTTTCCCATGCACAAATCCCTCGGGGACCCTCCAGGGCTCCTGGTAACGAGATCCACTGAGCAGCTCCGACTCACACCCCTTCACCACCCTGCTAACCTTCTTCCCCAAAAGTCCCCTCATGCTGGCCCACCCTGGGTCACCCCACCCCCAGCTCACCCTACACCGGGTCACCACAGCCCCCGGCTCACCCCACCCGTGGTCACCGCAGCCCCAGGTCACCCCATTCTGCACTTGGTGTTACCTCAGCCCAGAGGCTTTCTGGGGGACGTGTCCCCAGCACCACAGGCTGGAGTCTGACCCTCCAGGAGCGTTTTTGAGGAAGATGGGGGTTCAGGTGGGAGTTGGCGGGGGAGGGTCTCCCTCCTGTGAACCACTGGCCACTTTACTGGCTTTTGCCTTATAAATGGGGTGGGGTTGTCAGGGGTAAAACCCCCCATCACATCTTTGGTGCAGTTCTGGGGTCCCGAGTGAGAGGAGTGGGAGCTGTGACCTTGGGGGGAGTGGTTAAAGAACAGCCCTGAGGGTCTTCCCAGAAGGGGGTGATTCCTCTCCGTGGTGTCAGGGCCCAGCACTCACCAAAGGGCCATCCCCATCGCCCCCCTGTCCTTTTATGGGAGGGTCTGATGCCCAAAATAGGGCCATGATCCCCGCTGCAGACACCTGTGGGCCCAAGCGGGAAACGCCCAAGGCGTGCATGCAGTGTTGGGGTCTCATAAATGCCCTTCCCAACAACACCTGCCTCGCCCCGACCTGGTTGGGTTTAGCTGGTGGGGGCACGCTGCCCGGCCCCCCATGCCTGTGACACGTGGCCATAAACATGGGTGAACCAAGGTAGGAGCGAGTGGGGGGATGCAGAGGCCCCAGTCGGCTGCCTCTTGTAAAGTGGGGACCCGTCGTGCCCTCCAGGTGGGGGGCTCTGTGATCGATTTCCTCCTCAGAGGGGACCCAGCTCCCCGAGGTGCACCCGGGTGTCCTCCTCACCAGGTGCTACTGTCTCTGGAATCAGGATTTCTGAAACCACCTTCAGCAGGGCCATGGAGCGGCCCCTAGCTCTCTGATGGTGAGATGGGGTCTAATTCTCCTCATTCTTCTGCCCCCTTCCCGGGAGAGTGTTGGGGTGGAATTGGGGTGGAATGGAGCCGTGGGTGGTCTGGCTGCTGAGGCTGTGTTGTGCCTGGGCACTGCCCACCATGGCCCTTCCCTACCAGGATGGGACAAGCAGCCATGTCCTCAGGTGGCTGGGAGCAGCCCTGGGCTTCTCTGTGTTGCATTCATGGCCCAGCCCTGGGGTTTCCTGGGGGCTCCAGGGTCCTGGGCACAGCATGTTCTCAGAGAACGCGCTGCGGGACCTGGAATGGGCCGTGCAGTCTGGAAGCTGATTCAGCCCAGGAACTGGGCTCAGAGGGCACTTTGGTGCCAGGGCGGGGGAGGGGACTCGTTTTTCCTGGGGTGAACTGCCAAGTTCATAAGCTGGGCTGTCCCTTCCCTTCTCCTCCAAGGGCCCGTCCCCCAGCAGGGCCAGACCCCAACCACATAAGAGCCCTGGGCAGGGGAGTGGGTCTGAAGGAAGGGAGCTAGTAGGGGAGCCCCTTCAAGGGGCTTGCAGGGTTACTCGAAGGGTGCACAGGTCTGTGTGGTGGGGCAGGAGGCTGATGCCAAGGAGGACCCATCAGGCACAGGGACCAAGAGCTGTCATTGGAGAGGAGGGGAGGGGGAGGCACCCCCGGTTGTGTGTTCTCTCCCCAAGAAGACTATGCTGGGGCTAATGACTCACTCATGCTCCTGGCCTCCCCACATGAGCCCTCCTGGGCACCCCCCAACCCCATGCTGTGCTCACCTTGGCCTTGGAAGTGGATGACAGGGTGACAGCTGCTCCCTGTCAGGGCTGGCCTGGGGTAGGAGGGGGCACAGTGCAGGTGTGGAGCTGTGGCTTTCTTAAATCACAAGCATAGGCCCCGTCCCCACCAGATTCCTGGCAGAAGAGGAGAGAGGCAGGCGGGAAGGGAGGGAGGAAGACCCCAGGCAGTGGTCTGGTGGATGCCTGGCGGGGGTCCTGCTCACAGAGAGCCCAGCCTCAGCCCTTGCTCAGCTCCCCTGCAGTGGCCACCGGGGAGATGTGAGGGGCACCCTCTAGACCCCCCACATTTTGGAGTTGCTCTTTCCCCTGTTGGGGGGCCGCTGTCCAGGCCAGGGTCAGGCTGGCAGGGACTCCAGCAAGCATCTGGTCCTACGGGGGCAGAAACTGAGCCACAGAATGGGCAGGGACTGGCTGCACCCCGGACTCCCAGCTCCTGGCTGGCCCTGCCCGGAATTGTGTCATCTTCTTGGGTCAGATTCAAGGGTGGCCCCCACTCAGGGCTCACTGTGAGGCTGGGGAGATGGGGGTCACCTGGCCTCTTTCTAGATTGGCTGCTTCTCCAGCATCATCTTCCTCGCAGAAAGCCTGGGCTCGGAGGTGTGTTTGCTCTCCTCGTCATTCTTCTCCACCTCACTTTTCTGGGTCAGGCGTCCCCAGGTGTGGGCTGGCCGGTGGGGACAGGTGCAGAGGATGCAGCAGTTGGAGTTTGCCCAGGCCTCCCCGTTTCCTGCCCCTGCCTCAGGCTTCACAAACAGGGAAGGTGTTCATTCACTCATTCTTCATTCATTCATTTGCTTGGGGCTGCAGCCTCCCAGAAATGCACAGAGAGGGGTTCAGGGCTGGGCCAGTCATGAACACAACACTGGGGGCTGTGGACGCCTGGGCGGGGGCTCCTCATGAGACTTGGGGCTCAGGAAAGGCTACCTGGAAGGGGAGGTGTGGCTGAGGCTAAGAGTCACCCACAGAGGACAGAGGATGGGACGTGGTGGCTGAGCACGTGTAGAGGCCTGGGGTTGAGGACAAACTCTGCCCCTCAGGGGACTGGGGGCTGCACACAGGGACAGCCAGGCTGGGCTGCAGGAGAGGCAGGGCCTCGGACACCAGCACATGTTCAGAGTGCATCCTGGAGGGCAAGGTGTGCCCCTGGAGGGTGTTACGTGGATGAGGAGGCTTCCCCAGCAGCAGTGGGGGGCTGGGCTGAGGCTCCCTGAGACGTGCTATCCACTAAGCACTGGAAAAACAAGCAATCAGATTACGAATAAACATAATAAATATCCAAAAAAATACAACCCGCTGGGGCTGGCCTCAGGTTGGAGGCAGGGTGGCAGCTGCTGAGGGAGATGGGCCTGAGAAGAGGGGCTGTAAGGCCAGTCGGGGCTGGAGGGAGGGTCCTGAGACGTGACTGCCCGCTCTGACGTCCGTCCTAGTCGGGGCTGGAGGGAGGGGTCTGGGGACGTGACTGCCTGCTCTGACATTCTCTTTGGAGTCCTGTCATGGAGTCCCACTGGCCTCCACAAGGAGGACATTGAGATGGGGGTGGTTTTCTGGGGTCCCCCAATGCAGGCTGCAGCAGAGATGGGGTGGCGTCCTGGGGTCCTGGTTCTAGTCTGTAGAGCTGGGGGCCTGGGTGGAGAGAGGAAAGTGCTGGAGGCCAGGGAGGATGTGTGGGGATGGGTGTGCCTCTGGCGCGGGTTCCCAAGCGTACCCTCTCTTCCCTGGCAGCCTCTGAGGGCAGATGCTGGCTTGGGGTCCCTGCCTCCCCTGGAGGGTCACACTCCCCAGCGCAGCCCAGCACTGTATCAGTTTTCCTTTAGGTCCCAGGTCACTGCTGGACCCTGGGTCTAACCCTTGGCTGTGACCCCCACACTCCAGTCCCCAGCAGCAGGGGCTCCCCGGACTGAACCACTGATGCCCGGCTCAGGGACTGGAGAAGGCTCGACGGGTCTCTGCTGAGTCAAATCCAACTTAGAAAGGTGACTAAATTTTTTTTTCATTTTAAAAATGTGCCACTTTTCCCAAGCCCTTGGGATACAGTGACAACCTCTTCAGTGCCCTCACTGCCCTGTGTCTGTGCTCACCTGTGGGGTCAGGGGAGGGGGAGGGGAGGGGATGGTGCTCACCTGTGGGGAGGGGTGGGGAGGGGCTAGTGCTCACCTGTGGGGAGGGGAGGGGTTAGTGCTCACCTGTGGGGAGGGGAGGGGCTAGTGCTCACCTGTGGGGAGGGGAGGGGCTAGTGCTCACCTGTGGGGAGGGGAGGGGCTGGTGCTCACCTGTGGGGAGGGGAGGGGCTGGTGCTCACCTATGGGGAAGGGAGGGGCTAGTGCTCACCTGTGGGGAAGGGAGGGGCTAGTGCTCACCTGTGGGGAGGGGAGGGGACTTCGACATGGGAAGTCCCACAGGGAAGGCCCAGTGTGAGCCGTGAGGAGCCACCCCACAGTCCCAGAACCGCAGGTGTGCAGAAACCTGCACAGGTGGGGAGAGTGATAAAGAGGGAGCTGCACCCTTACCCCTGCCACAGCCCGGGAGACCCTGAGCCCCCACCACTAAGGGGAGGGGGAGTCGGGGCCCTGGGAGTGAGGAGACCTGAAGACACCAGCCTGCAATCTTACCAGCAGTAGGCCCCTAAAATACTCTTGAAATGGAAACAGAGTCCAGGACCCCAGCCTCTGTGGTCATTCAGTTGGAAACTAGGAAAAAGAAACAACTGATTTTTTTTTTAAAGTGTTGATATTATAGCCTCAACTTTTCTGACTTTGTTTGTTCTAATAGTTTTTGTTTTCATCTTTAAAACAAAATATTTTTATATTTGTATTTTTAGAAGCAGGGTCTGGCTGTGTCGCCAGGCTGGGGTGCAGAGGTGCGATCTCGGCTTATGCAGCCTCTGCCTCCTGGGCTCAAGAGATCCTGTCACCTCAGCCTCCTGAGTAGCTGGGACTACAGGCTTGTGCCACCATGCCTGGCTTACTTTTGTATTTTTGTATATTTTTTATGGAGACGAGGTCTTGCCGTGTTGCCCCGACTGGTCTTGGACTCCTGAGCTCAAGCTATCTGCCTGCCGTGGCTTCTCAAAGTGCTGGGATGGCAGTCATGAGCCACCGCGCCCGGCTCTTGAGGGTTTTCTATGTGTAAGATCATGTCAGGACTGGGCGAGGTGGCTCACGCCTGTAATCCCAGCACTTTGGGAGGCCGAGGTGGGCGGATCACGAGGTCAGGAGATCGAGACCATCCTGGCTAACACGGTGAAACCCCGTCTCTACTAAAAATACAAAAAATTAGCCAGGCGTGGCAGCGGGCGCCTGTGGTCCCAGCTACTCGGGAGGCTGAGGCAGGAGAATGGCGTGAACCCGGGAGGCGGAACTTGCAGTGAGCCGAGATCGCACCATGGTACTCCAGCCTGGGGGACAGAGCAAGACTCCATCTCAAAAAAAAAAAAAAAAAAAAAGATCGTGTCATCTGCAAAGAACGATGACTTTTTACTTCTTCCTTTCCCCATTGGATGCCCTTTATTACGTCCGTTCCGTGTCGTTGCCGTTGGTTCATTTCCATTGCTGCGGAGTCTTCCCTTATACGTGACCATCCTACAATTGATTCATCCATTCTGCTGTTCGTGGACATTCGGGTTCCATCTGGTTCAGGGCTGTTGACTATCCAAGTCCTTCCGTGACTTATAATTCCATTTTTAAGTTAAATTTTTAGGAGTGGAATTCTGGGTCATAAGTAGATATGCTTTTATTTTTTCCCACCGCAGGTGTATCACTTTGCATTCCTACCGGCAGCCCACATCCTTGCCAGCACCGGCAGGGTGGGTGTGGATCGGCTTGGCCCCAAGGCTTGGATTCCTGGTGAGCACCTTTCCTGTGCCTGCGGGTCGCTCGCGTGTCCTCTTTTGTGAAGTGTCTGTTCCTGTGTGTTTCCATTTTTAAATTGGGATTTTTTTTTTTTTTTTTTTTTTTTTTTGTAGGTATTCTTCCACTATTCTGCAAGGAGCTCTTTGTCAGATGTATGTAATTTGAATATTTATTCTTTGGGGGATATTCGGGGGGAAAAGTTAGTGATGAAGAAGTAAACGAATTGGCCGGGCGCAGTGGCTCAAGCCTGTAATCCCAGCACTTTGGGAGGCCGAGACGGGCGGATCACGAGGTCAGGAGATCAAGACCATCCTGGCTAACCCGGTGAAACCCCGTCTCTACTAAAAAAAAAAATACAAAAAACTAGCTGGGCGAGGTGGCGGGCGCCTGTAGTCCCAGCTACTCGGGAGGCTGAGGCAGGAGAATGGCGTGAACCCAGGAGGCAGAGCTTGCAGTGAGCTGAGATCCGGCCACTGCACTCCAGCCTGGGCGACAGAGTGAGACTCTGTCTCAGAAAAAAAAAAAAAAAAAAAGAAGTAAACGAATTCCCTTTATATTATTTAAATCGTTTGAATTTTTTTTTTTTTTTTGAGACGGAGTCTCGCTCTGTTGCCCAGGCTGGAGTGCAGTGGCGCAATCTCGGCTCACTGCAAGCTCCATCTCCCGGGTTCCCGCCATTCTCCTGCCTCAGCCTCCCGAGTAGCTGGGACTACAGGCGCCCGCCACCACGCCCTGGCTAGTTTTTTGTATTTTTAGTAGAGACGGGGTTTCACCGTGTTAGCCAGGATGGTCTCGATCTCCTGACCTCGTGATCCGCCCGTCTCGGCCTCCCAAAGTGCTGGGATTACAGGCTTGAGCCACCGCGCCCGGCCTAAATCGTTTGAATTATATTGAGGCTTACTCTACGGCCCATGATTAGGAATATCTTTTCTTTTTTTTTTTTTTGAGACAGAGTCTCACTCTGTTACCCAGGCTGGAGTGCAGTGGTGTGATCTCGGCTCACTGCAGCCTCCGCCTCATGGGCTCAATTGATCCTCCCACCTCAGCCTCCTGAGTCGCTGGGACTACAGATGCATGCCACCACACCCGGCTAATTTTTTTGTATATTTTATAGAGATGAGGTTTCACCATGTTGCCCAGGCTGGTCTTGAACACCTGGGCTCAACTGATCTGCCTGCCTCAGCCTCCCACCGTGCTGGGATTGCAGGCGTGAGCCCCTGAGCCTGGCCGGAATGTCCTGATGGGCTCCCCTCCCAGCTGGAATGTCCCGATGGGCTCCCCTCCCAACTGGAATGTCCTGAGGCATGTTGCATTTTCTCCCTAAAGGGGTCCCTGGTGTTCTCTGAGTCACCATTAGTTCCAGTTAGTTGACCTTTTTGTTCACATCTTCTACATTCTTACTGATTTTTTTTGTTTTTTTTTTGTTTGTTTTGTTTTTTATTTTTGTTTTTATTTTTGTTTTTTTTTTGTTTTTTTTTTTTGAGACAGAGTCTTCTCTGTTGCCCAGGCTGGCATGCAGTGGTGCGATCTCAACTCACTACAGGCTTGACCTCCTGGGCTCAGGTGATCCTCCCACCTCAGCCTCCGTAGTAGCTGGAACTACAAGTGTGCGCCACCACACCCTGCTATTTTTTAAATTTTTGTAGAGGCACGGTCTTGCTGTGTTGCCCACGCAGCTCTCAAACTCCTGGGCTCAAGCAGTCTGCCCACCTCAACCTCCAACAGTGTTGGGATTCCAGGCGTGAGCCCCATGCCTGGCCTTTTACTGATTTTTTAAAAACAATTAGTAGACTGAATAATGGCCCCCAAAGACATCAAGTCCTAATCCGTGGAACCTGTGAATGTGACCTTACATGAAGAAAGTAACCTAGCAGGTGTGATTAAAGTAGGGCCTTGAGATGATCCTGGGTTACCTGCCATCCTAAATGCAACCACAGGTGTCCTTATGAAAAAGAGGCAGAGGAGATATCATAAATAGATATGTGTATATCCTATTTTTCAGAGCAGTTTTAGATTCACAGCAAAACTGAGTGGAAGGTACAGAGTTTCCATACCCCCTGGTCCCCAGCCTATGCATTGTCAGCCACCCCCGCAGGGTGCACTGGTTTGAATTGATGAGCCCACATCAACACGTCATTATCCCCTGGAGTCTATCGTCTTCCTTAGAGTTCACTGTTCGTGTTGTGCATTCTGTAGGTTTTGACACACGTCTCCGGCATTGTAGTCCCATTCAGCAGCGGTCTCCAGCCTTTTCGTCACCAAGGACCCGTTTCATCAAAGACCATTTTTCCATGGAGCAGGGGAGGGGGGTGGTTTCAGGACGATTCACCTGCCTTATTGTGCACTTTATTTCTACTACGATTCCATGGTCATATATTATGAAAGAATCCTACAACTCCCCATCCTGGAGAATCAGTGGGAGCCCTGAGCTTGTTTTCCTGCAACTAGACAGTCCCATCTGGGGGTGATGGGAGATGGCGACAGATCATCAGGCATTAGATTCTCATCAGGAGCGTGCAACCCAGATCCCTGGCAGGCACAGTTCACAGTAGGGTTCCCGCTCCTGGGCCACTGATCTGACGGGAGGTGGAGCTCAGGCAGTGATTCGAGCAGTGGCTATAAACTCACCTCCTGCTTTGTGGCCAGGCTCCTAACCTACTGGGGACCCCGTCATAGAGGAGAGCTTCACTGCCCACAAAAACCCCTGTGCTCCACCTCTTCGTCCCTCCCTCTCCCTAATTCCTGGTCATCCCCTGACATTCTTACTGCCTCTGTAGTGGGGGGCAGGGAGAGATTTGACACAGGGGACCAGGGGATGTGGAGATGGAGCAGAGAGAGATTTGAGATGCTAGCATGGAAGATCCGAGGGATGCGACCACAAGCGAGGGAAGCCTGGAGCTACCAGAAGCTGGGGAGGCAGGAAGGATCCTCCCTTCCCACCTCAGAGGAAGCACAGCCCTGCCGACACCCGGATTTCAGCCTGGTGACACTGATCCTGGACTGCTGGCTTCCAGGACTGTGCAAGGATACATTTCTGTCGTTTTGAGCCGCCCACTTTGGGGTCCTTGGTTATAGAAGCTCCAAGAACTAATAGAGTTATTGGAAGAGAAGAGTTAAACATCCCTAACTCATTCATCTGTCTTGCCCTCGCTTGTGATCTTTAGCTGTTTGCTCCTGTATTTGACTCGCATTTATTGAGTGCACACACATCTGCAATTGTTCTGTCTTCCTCATGAGTTTACCTTTTTATGGTTATGAAATATATATTTTTTTCTTTTTGAGACGGAGTCTCACTCTGTTGCCCAGGCTGGAGTGCAGTGGTGCAATCTCGGCTCACTGCAATATGTATTTTTTCTTTTGCTTTTTATTTATTTATTTGTTTTTGAGACAGGGTCTTGTTCTGTTGCCCAGTTTGGTGTGCAGTGGCAAAATCTTGGCTCACTGCAACCTCCACCTCCTGGGCTCAAGCAATCCTCCTGCCTCAGCCTCCCAAGTAGCTAGGATCATAGATGCAGGCTACCATGCCCGGCTAATTACTTTTTAGTTTTTAATTTTATGTATTTATTTGTTTATGTATTGAGACAGAGTCTCACTCTGTTGCCCAAGCTGGAGTGCAGTGGCATGATCTCAGCTCACTGCAACCTCCACCTCCTGGGTTCAAGCGATTCTTGTGCCTCAGCCTCCCGAGTAGCTGGGATTACAGGCATGTACCACCACGCCCAGCTGATTTTTTGTATTTTTAGTAGAGACGGGGTTTCACCATGTTGCCCAGGCTGGTCTTGAACTCCTGAGCTCTGGCAATCCGCCCTCCTCAGCTTTCCAAAGTGCTAGGATTACAGGTGTGAGCCACCACGCCCGGCCTGATTTTTATTTCTGTAGAGGTGTTGTCTTGCTATGTTACCCAGGCTGGTCTTGAACTTCTAGGCTCAAGTGATCCTCCTGCCTTGGCCTCCCAAACTGCTGAGGTCCCAGCCAAAATGTCTGTCTGAATCCCTGGGAATGGTCCCTTTCCTCATGTAAGTGTAGCCACTCCAGCTTGCTTATTCTTTGTGTTTTTGAGATATGTATTGTGGTCAGCTGAATAGTGACATCCACATCCTAAACCCTGGAGCCTGTGAATGTCAGCTTATACGGCAAAGGAGGCTACGCAGATGTGACGAAGTTCATGATCCTGGATTGCCTGGTGAGCTCTGAATGCGGCCACAAGCGTCCTCCTAAGAGAGAGGCAAGAAGAGGGAAGACGCAGAGGGAGAGGTGAAACTGCTACTTCACGCTGCTGGCTCTGAAGGGGGAAGGGGCCAGGATGCAGGAAGCGGTGCTGGAGCTGGGAAAGGGAAGGAAGCAGTGTCTCCCCGAGAGCCTCCAGAAGGCACGGCCCTGCCAACAGCTCCATTTCAGCCCAGCCAGACTGATCTCAGATGGTGACACCAGAGCTGTGAGGGACCCATTTGTGCTGGGCAGAGCCACTCCTCGTCAGAGAGGCCAGGGGTTGCCAGCCTCCTTCAGACTCCCATGAAGGCTCGGATGGCCTCCCCTCCCAGAGTCCTCCGGCTGGGGTGGGAACATCTGCTCAGCTACCCCATGCTCGCCGCCGCCCCTGTGAAGCACTTGGTCTCCACCTGCACCTCTCCTTATGGTCCTTTCCCACCCAAAACCCCCAGCTTGCCTGGGCCTGGTCCAGTCACTGGCTGTCTGCAGCCGGCGCTCAGCAGCACATGCCCCGTTTCCGGGAGAAATCTCTCTCTCCTGGGTCACGGAGCCCTAGAGCATACGGAGAAATCAAATGGCTTTCTCACCTGAAAAGCACTCGCTGGGAAGTTGCCGCCCTTGCTGAGTGAGTGGTTCCTGGCCCTGGCACTGCACTGTGGGTGCCCCATGCCAAGAGGCCCCAGGCTAGGAAGCCCTGTCCAGAGGGTGCTCCTGTGCCTGGAATTTAACCAGCAGTGCCTGTCATCCCCAAAGTGGGATCTGCATCCGCCATCTGCTCTGCAGCGCCAGTGGGAAGAGGCTTCCACATGGTCGTGTCCGCTGGGCAGGGCTCTGTCGGAGGTGCGGGAGCCAGGTGCCTTGTTCTGCTCCAGGCTGAGTATGTCGTGTTTCTTGTTCTGGAATCCCACAGTGACTCCGGCAGCCGGGCAGGACGTGCAGGCTGGCAGCCATCGGGTGTGTGCCCAGATACACACCAGTCATTTGCGGAAACAGAGGCGGGGGCTCACCCCACACCTGGCTGGTCACTTTCTGCCGGGCGGGCAGCCTGTCCTTCTACAGCTTCCAGAAATACCATGAGGTTTGTGTTGGTTCTGCCCCCACGAGGAGGGGGCTGTGCGGCGGTGGCCGTCTGGTTCTCGTGTCTCCGCGGGGTCCTGGGTGCCCTGGGGCAAATGCTGTGACCTGGCTCCAGAGTCCTCCACAAGGGGCTTTGTTCAGCCCGATGGAGAGAAATCGGGCCTCTGGTATGGGAGGGGCTGTAGGGAGTGAACAGGTACTCAGGCCACTGCAGGAGTGGGTAGTGGGAGGGGAAAGGCCCCAGGACCCTACGGAGTGGGTGGGCAGGTATACGTGGAGGGAGACGCCCTTTTCATCTTGGAGGGGGTTTCGGGGGGGTGGGCTAGGTATTGGTCCCATCCTAGACCCTGGATCAACTGTCTCTTCTCCTGCCGCTGCCCCCTCCAGTTAACTCTCTTTTTTTTTTTTTTTTTGAGACGGAGTCTCGCTCTGTCGCCCAGGCTGGAGTGCAGTGGCCAGATCTCAGCTCACTGCAAGCTCCGCCTCCCGGGTTCACGCCATTCTCCTGCCTCAGCCTCCCGAGTAGCTGGGACTACAGGCGCCAGCCACCTCGCCCGGCTAGTTTTTTTTGTATTTTTTAGTAGAGACGGGGTTTCACCGTGTTAGCCAGGATGGTCTCGATCTCCTGACCTTGTGATCCGCCCATCTCGGTCTCCCAAAGTGCTGGGATTACAGGCTTGAGCCACCGCGCCCGGCCCAGTTAACTCTTTCCAGCTCTCAAGGGGCCCATGGGAGGCCCCCCAGCCCCCTTCCCCCATCCAGTCGATTCTAAGTTCCATGGGGGCCGGGCCACTTTGCTGCCCTTTCACCCATAACTGGCCTCTCTGACCACCCACGGTGGGGCAGGGGAGTGTTTGTTCAGTGAGCAACATCCTGTACCCTGGAAGGCTGGCTGTGGTGTGGGGATGTGGGCACAACCCTGCTTCTCTTCCCACTTGGTTACAGCTGCAGTAGTCGATGAGGGCAGCTCTCCTTCTAGTGAGTGGTGCAGGTTGTCCTGGCTTTCAGAGAGGCAGATTTTCCTTTTATCTTTTTTTGAGTCATGCTCGGTCCCCCAGGCTGGAGTGCAGTGGCGCCATCTTGGCTTACTGCAACCTCCACGTCCTGGGTTCAAGTGATTCTCCTGCCTCAGCCTCTTGAGTAGGTGGGATAACAGGTGCCACCACGCCTGGCTAATTTTTGTATTCTTAGTAGAGACGGGGTTTCACTATGTTGGCCAGGCTGACCTCAAGTGATTCGCCCACCTCAGCCTCCCAAAGTGCTGGGATGACAGGTGTGAGCTGGCACGCCAGCCTCCTTCTTTATTTTTGGTTTTGTTTTTTGTGCCTTTCAGGGAAGACACCTACACAAAGACACTCTCACCGGCATCTGTCCTTGTATCCTGGGTGCTTTTATGGTGACATTCCTGGAGCTCGGGATGCAAGTCCACTTACCTGCGGTTTGCAGACTTCCTCCCGCCTTGGCCTGTGCCTGTTGATGGGCTATAGACAAAGAGAAGGGCCTAGAACCCACAGCCCCCGTTGGCATACCCTGAGCCTCCCGGTTCTCATGGCACATGTTGGATGCTGTCATTAGGCGCATCTAAGCTTCAGAGTCACAGTGAGTGAAGAAATGATGACCAGCGTGGAGGGACCATCTCTACCTCATCCCAGCTCGGTTTCAGGGTTGTCCCGTCATCACCAACATTGACACTCTTTTCTTTATCCTGCCTGGCCTCATTCTCTTCTCCCCGCCCCCTCATTATTTTTTATTGTGGTAAAATACGCTTTACATAAAATTGACCGTCTTGGCCATTTCTTTTCTCTCTCTCTCTCTCTTCTCTCTCTCTCTATCTCTCTCTTTCTCTCTCTCTTTGCAGTCTCGCTTCTTCGCCCAGGCTGGAGTGCAATGGCGTGATCTCGGCTCACTGCAACCTCCGCCTCCTGGGTTCAAGTGATTCTTCTGCTTCAGCCTCCAGAGTAGCTGGGACTATAGGCGCACGCCACCACGCCTGGCTAATTTTTGTGTGTGTGTATTTTTAGTAGGGATGGGGTTTCACTGTGTTAGCCAGGATGGTCTTCATCTTCTGACCTCGTGATCCGCCTGCCTCGGCCTCCCAAAGTGCTGGGATTATAGGCGTGAGCCACCGCGCCCAGCCCTTCTTGGCTATTTCTAAGTGGACAGCTCAGTGACACCAAGCGCATTCCCAGTGCCTGTGCAGCTGCCGCCTCCCTCCATTACCCAAACTTCTTCATCTTCCCAAACTGGAACCCTGTCCCCACAAAACATGCACCCCCGCACCCCTACACCTCCCTCCCCTTTCATCTTGGCCATTTTTCCCTTCTCTTTTCTCTTGGGGTCTCCCTTGCAAACCTCATAGTATTACATTTTAGTCTGGGCCCGTTTTAGAGCTTTGCCCCTGCTAAAGGCAGGATTGCTGTAGTCTATGACCGCAATGATGAGATAGAAGGCTGGGCACAGCGGCTTAGGTCTATCATCCCAGTGCTTTGGGAGGCCGAGGTGGGTGGATCTCTTGAGCCCAGGAGTTCAAGACCAGCTTGGGCAACATAGTTAGATCCTGTCTCCACAACAAATCAAAAATACTAGCTGGGCATGGTGGGACGCGCCTGTGGTCCCAACTACTCTGGAGGCTGAGGAGGGAGGATCGCTTGAGCCTGGGAGGTGGAGTTTGCAGCGAGCTGGGATCGCACCGCCGCACTGCAGCCTGGGAGACAGAGCGAGACCCTGTCTCAAAAGAACAAAAAAGAAAAGAAAATATCTAAGGAAACACGCTTAGCCACATGGTGACACGGGGCCTTTGTGTGCTCTGCCTCCAGGATCTGAGGTTGACTTTCTTTCTGTCTTTCTCTTTGGCGTTTTATTGACTTTTATCTTCTCTGGTGTTAGGGAAGGTATTTCTGTCATTCCGGCTTCTACAGATGGAGATAATTCTATCAAATCCTTTCCCGAAGTGAGGTTTGTAGCTCAGAGAAGTTGTATCTGTAAAACTGTAGTGGTGATGATCACATTGTCACTGATTCTGTCGTAAGATTGGTGTTGTGTTTCCCTTAATTTTTGCCAATCTAATGGTTGGAAAATGGCCTGTTGTGATTGCTCTAATTAGCTGCTCTGGGCTGGTGAGTGTGAACAGATTTGCATATTTTTATTGGCTGTGGAATGTTTTCTTTGGTGAATTGCTTATCTGTAACCTTTGCTGGGTGCTGGCTTTGTGGGGGGTCTCATGACCCCAAAGCCAAGTTCTGAGAGGAAGAATGTGTCTTGCCAGTGAAACCCACGTCAGGCAGGGGTGTGGCCATGTCAGGTGGGGGTGGGGCCCACGTCAGGCAGGGGTGAGGGGGGCAGGGTGGGGAAGGGAAGGGCGGGATTGCTCAGGGTATGTCCAGGCTCCAAATCGCCCCTGCAAGAAGGGATGACTGAGACACCCTTGGCCACACCCTCTGAGGTGGCTGAGAGGACAGTGGGTGTGGGGAACCCTCCCAGAGGCTGGTAAAGCCCTCGCTTTCTGCTGGGCGGGCAGCCTGTCCTTGTACAGCTTCCAGAAATACCATGAGGTTTGTGTTGGTTCTGCCCCCACGAGGAGGGGGCTGGGTGGCAGCGGCCGTCTGGCTCTCACGCCTTAGCGGGGTCCTGGGCGCCTCGGGGCTAATGCTGTGACCTGGCTCCAGAGTCTTCCATAAGGGGCTTCGTTCAGCCCGATGGAGAGAAATTCCCACTGCGACCCCCTGGGCCTGGAGTAGGCGCCCGTGACGGGGCTCAGCCCTGGACAGCGAGGGCGCTTCAGGAGAGGGGGGTGCCGTTCATCACCAGGGAGGAGGCAGCGGTGGAGGGGGAGGGCTGGAGGAGAAAGGGGCCCACTGCCGGGTGTGGCCCAAGTGGAACTGCCCCTCCTGTCTGTTCACTGTTACCCTTGTGTCACCCATTCCCTCCAGAGCCACCGTCTCTCCCTTGTAAGTTCTGGGCTTAGATGGAGCTTCCCCCACCCCTGGCTAGAGGAAGGACTCACAGACCTGGCCACTGAACGACAGTGTCACCTCCCCAGGCTTGGAGATGGTGCAGGGAGGGCTGACCCGGGCCAGCTCGTGGGCTGTGGGGAGGGACTCTGGAGGGGCAGGGGCAGGAGCTGGTTTTGCTGCCCCCCGTATGGGAGGAGGTGGGTTGGTGGTGCTGCAGCCACATGTGGAGCCCGAGAATGGAGCCAGCCCAGGAGAGAGAAGAGACGACAGAGATGGGGAGACAGCGTTCCCACAACACTGGTCACTTGTGCCCCTGGACACAGCTGTGCCTGTCTAGCGCCGCCTCCGCACCTTTCAGATGTGGGAGCCGACACGGTCCGTGTGTGTGTACAGTCCATGTGTGTGTGCGTGTGTGTGTGAATACAAGATTTTCTGTCAAGTCACAGTCCTACCTGATAGCAGTTTGCGTATTTGAAAAGGTGAAAAGCTAACAGGTGTGCTTTTATCACCGGGCTGAAGTTCCTGACTGTGAGTGTTGTGAATGCACAGCTTTGAGGGAGGGGCCCGGCTGCTCCTGGTCAAGGGCTCTGATTGGGGAAGATATTTTCATCTTTCTCTCTGCTTGTTTCTGCAGCCCCGAAAGAAATGACTTCCTCTATAATCGGACAGGCCCTGGGGACATCGTTTCCTGGAAAATCCTTTACTGAGCCAGGAAGGGGCACAGCTGAGATGAGCAAGGAGGGGCACAGCCCTGCACGTGGTCGCACAGTGTGTATGAGTGCCTGCATGTGAGCGTGTGCACGAGGGTGCATGCATGTGTGTGAGAGTGCCTGCATGTGAGCGTGTGCATGAGAGAGTGTGCATGTATGTGTGTGTGGGAGTGCATGTGTGTGTGCATGAGTGTGTGCGTGTGTGCATGTGTTTGTGAGTGTGTGCATTCTGTGTTTGTGTGTGTGTGGTGGGGCCCTGGCCCTTTCCGGTGGGGTGGCGGAGCCTGTCCAGGAAGGTGTGGGGAGTGGGGTCTGCACATCAGGGGAGGCACAGGCGGGCGTTCTTTATGGAATCATTGGAGGAGTTGGAGAGGTGAGAGGTGGGGCTGAGCCAAGGGCTTCAGTGAGTCCAGACCTCCAACTCCCATCCAACCCAGACCTTGCTTCTGGGCCTGAGGAAGGGACAGCAGGGGGTGGGGGCAGGAGGGCACAGAGGACCCCTTCCCCCAAAGAGAGGTATGAACTCTGCAGAGTGGCTTGTAGGGACAGGGAGGACGTACCTGAAACCCCCAAGAGTCCCCCTTTGGGAAGCCTGCCTGCAGCTCCAGGGAGAGGGGCCGCCCACCTATTGCTGGGGCCGACACCCCTAGTTCTTGAACCTCTGGCAGTGATCTGGGGGAGTGGAATGGCCTGGGTTAGCCTCAGGCCTGGCCCTGCCCTGGCTGCCCCTGACCACCAGATGGCCACATGGGCCAAGGGAAACAGAGGGAGGATGGGAGGGCAGGGGCCTCACCTGCCTGGTCCAGCAGCGTGATCTGCCCCCTGGGGAGGCCGAGCTCTTCGCAAATGTCCTCAGACACTTCCAGGAACGTTTTCTCTGTGCTGGGTTTCTGGACTGTGTGCAGAACACAAGGGGCTGTGGGGGTCTTTGGGGTCTCCCTCCTGGCCACAGAGATGGCTGTGGCAGGGCAGGGGGCTGTGGGTACTGGGGCGCTGGGGGCCAGAGAAACAGTTCTCTTCCCGAGACCAGCACCTCAGGGAGGACCCTCAGGCAGGGACCCGAGGGGTCAGGATGCCGTGGGGGGATCGGAGCTCTGTGCTGTCCGGAACCAAGAGGGAGCTGTGTGTCTTGGTGAGAGATTTCCCTCTGGTACTGGGGAGAAGAGAGCAGCTTATCCTTTCTCTGTAGTGAGGGAGGAGGGAGGTATATTCTATGGACTGTGTGGGCCACAGACCCAGTGAAATATTTACTCCTGGATCCGTAGAGGAAGTTTGCCGCCCAAGTTGAGAAAAAAGGAACCTGCTTTGATGCGGCCTCTAGAAGCAGACATTGGCACCTCATGGGATGAGCTTAGCCTCAGGTGAGCTGGAGAGCAGGGGCTGAGGCATGCGGCAAGAGGGAGCAGCATGCGTGGGACAGTGTGTGCGTGAGAGTGCATGAAAGTGTGTGTGTGCGTGTGTGTGTGCATGAGAATGCATGTGTGTGCATGAGTGCATGAGTGTGCATGTGTGTGAGTGCATGCATATGTGTGTGTACATGAGAGTGCATGTGGTATGCATGTGCATGTACATGAGTGTACATGCGAGTATGCATGTGTGTGCATGTGAGAGCATGTGTGCACGTGTGTGCATGCATGTGAGTGCATGAGTGTGCATGTGTGTGTGAGTACATATGGTGTGCGTGTGTGTACATGAGTGTGCATGCGAGTGTACAGAGTACATTGCATGTGTGCTTGAGAGTGCATGTGCATGAGTGTGTGCATGTGAGCAGTGTGACTATATGAACGTGTGAATGTGCATGTCAGTGTGAATGAGATAGCGTGTGTATATGACTGCATGTGTGAGAACTAGAGTGATGTGTATGCCTGAGTGTGAATGAGTGAGTGTATGTGTGTGAATGAGGGTGGGTGGCCCCGGGGGCTGCAGTGGGTGTGGATGGGTATGCGTGTGCGTGGGTGTGGCCTGGAGCTGCCCACACCAGGCTCCATTTCTCCCCCTCTGCTCAGGCTCCTGCTAGCCCCTGTGGTGGGTAAACAGAGGCAGAGCCTGACTCCGGGGCAGGGTCCCACAGGGCCAGGACAGTGCTGCCACCTCCTCCCTCTGAGGCTTCTTTCCTGGACGAGTGGTGGCATGGGGTGAGGTCCTGCCTACCCATCCGACAGGCCAGCAGGCTGGTCACACCCTTGTAATTCATTGACCAGATGATAACCAGGAAGTCATCAGGCACCACCTCCTCCAGGTAGACCATGTTGTGTCCGCAAACTGTGGAGAACCTTGGGGCTGACCCAGGGCTTGGGGTCCCACAGGCCTGTCTGCTGCAGCCCGGCTGTGTGTGGATTGCACAGGACACAGTGCCTGCCCAGTGCAGACCCTGAGGCAGGAGGCACACAGCCGGGACACAGAGGCTTCTCCTGGGGCAGGGGTGAGTGGCTTCTGTGCCCTGAGAGTGGTTGGCAGTGCCCAGGGGTCCTGGGGAGCCCTCAGGGAAGGGCCTGCACTCCTGCCACCTGTCAGGATTCCCAGCCACATGGCTCTAAACCAAAGACCATGTCTGGGAATGGGGCTGTGCCCCCCGTGGGGCTGCACAGGGGACAGTAGGACCCACGTGCACCAGCACTCACACTCCAGGGTGAATTGGCCGTTGTCGGTCTCGAAGGCTGAGGGATTGTGTCTCACACCAGCCCTGTTCCCTGCGGACAGAGGCAGTGGGGAAACATCCAGTCATCTACCTCAGTTCCCTGCACACCTGGGCCATGCCTACCTCCCCTCTCAGCTCCGACTGCCTCCCCTCCTGGGGCTTTGCCTGCCTCTGCTCCTGGCTCTGGCTCCCCTGGTAACTGCAGATTGCTGCGCTGCTGACAACTAAGAGAACACTGCGAAGGGAAGTGACATTGACAGTCCCTCTCCCCAATGCACGTGTGCACACAGCCGTCTTGTACATGCGGTGCATATGCACAGCCCTTAAGCTTGTCCTTTTGATGCCCGAGAGACCGTGGGCGGGCTATGACGAGAGGCCACACGGGCTGGGCATGGGCTGGTGGAGGCAAGTGGGTGGCCAAGGCCACACTGCAGGCGAGAGGGCTGGAGGTGGGAGTCAGACCAGCCGGTGGTCAAGCAGCATCCCCCCACCAAGGGCTGACCAAGCCCACCCAGCACCCCACCCATCCTGAGCCCGCCTTGCACCCTGGACTCATGGCAGGAGGATTTCCCCATGCAGGTTCCTGTCCTTTGGGTCCAAGGTGTTGATAAAGAACCTGAGGCACGACCAGGCTTGATCAGGGCAGAGTTGTTGGAGGCCAAGGCTGAGTTGTGCCAGCTCCCGGAGAGCTGTGGGCACGAGAGAGGCCGATGGGGGGCCAGAACCCCCTCCTCCCCCAGAGAGCTGCAGGCAAGAGAGAGGCTGATGGGGGGGAGGGCCAGAACTCTCTTCTCCCCCGTCCAGCTCCGTCCATACCAGTAGTTGGTGCCTAGTGTCCTGCTCAGATCGTGCCCAGGAATGCTTTGAAGTGCTGGCCGAGCTGGTGGACTCCAGGCCTTTAGGCTGACCCTATGCCCTGGCCAAGGGATCGCTGGCCACCATCCTGTGGATGGTGGCTCATGGGCAGCAAGCGGGGAGGATGGCCGGCCTTGTTGATCTCCATGTTGCCCCACCGCTAGGGTCCCTGGGACCCCACTGGACTGAGCTCAGGGCTTCTTCCAGGACCACAGCAGAGGCTCCAATCCCAAAGTTACCCTCAGAATCCCCCTCGGCCATTTACAAGCTGTGCAAAGGGTGACCTTGGAATTGAGCCCCACATCCTGGTCTGGGGGTGCCCACGGTGTGTCCATGCTCTGCTGTGGGCAGCGGTGCCTGTGGGCATCTGGCTGCGCTGACCAGGGAGTGTGGTACTAGGGGGCCTCTCAGGCCTGCTTCCTGGGTGCCGACTCAGATGGAGTGGCATGGCTGCCTGAGGCAGGGACTGTCAGAGTCATGCTCTCCGGAAGGATCTCCAGGCAGGTGTGGGGGATAGGGGACACTTCTACTCTAGCCAGGAGTCAGCTCGGCCCACTGTCCAGGATGCTCACTTGGGGTTTGACTACCATGATGCTGACTGGGTGTCAGGACTGTCCTCCCAGCCCGGTCCCTGGCCCTTCGTCCTGGGAGCCCCCAGGAGCCCCTCAGGAGGTACTGTGTCACCTGTGACAAGTTGGACGCCTGCTCTTGGGAGAGCACTCCATGGGCTCGGAGGCCACCAGCCAGTGCCAGGCCCACAATCAGCTGCATCCCCAGGCATGGGCAGTTGGGGCAGAGGGACAACTGGGGACTCACTGGCTGCAGGGATGCTGGGCCCTGGCTTGTCTATATAGTTGTGTGGTCAGGGTGCCTGGTGAGGTGTCCCTGGGTATCCCCGACTCAGGGAAGGGGTTTCATCCTGGGAAATGTGAGCCAGTCTGTTCTTTCTCTGTGGCTTTGGACACCAAAATGTTATACTCCCACAAAGCCGGTTTCCAAAATCAACAGCCGATCTTGGGCTAGACCAACTTCCTGGGCCTGCATGTTGGTTACTGTATTCATCCATTTTCGTGCTGCTGATAAAGACATACCCGAGGCCGGGTGCGGTGGCTGAAGCCTGTAATCCCAGCACTTTGGGAGGCCCAGACGGGTGGATCACGAGGTCAGGAGATCGAGACCATCCTGGCTAACATGGTGAAACCCCGTCTCTACTAAAAAATACAAAAAACTAGCCAGACGAGGTGGCGGGCGCCTGTAGTCCCAGCTACTCGGGAGGCTGAGGCAGGAGAATGGCGTAAACCTGGGAGGCGGAGCTTGCAGTGAGCTGAGATCCGGCCACTGCACTCCAGCCTGGGCGACAGAGCAAGACTCTGTCTCAAAAAAAAAAAAAAAAAAAAAAAAAAAAAAAAAAAAAAAAGACATACCTGAGACTGAGTAATTTACAAAACAAAGAGGTTTAATTGGACTTACAGTTCCATGTGACTGGGGAAGCCTCACAATCATGGCAGGAAGCAAGGAGGAGCAAGTCAGGTCTTACAGGGATGGCAGCAGGCAAAGAGAGTGAGAGCCTGTGCAGGGAAACTCCTCTTAAAACCACCAGATCTCGTGAGACTCATTCACTATCACAAGAGCAGCACGGGACAGACCTGCCACCATGATTCAGTTACCTCCCACCAGGTCCCTCCCACAATACGTGGGAGTTCAAGATGAGATTTGAGTGGAGACACAGTCAAACCATATCAGTCACCTTGGGGAACCCTCCTGGAACACAGCTAGGGGGACACAGGCCCTGAACAGAGAGAGCCTGGGACGGAGCACTGGGGTTGGGGGGTGGAGGGTAGGGGATTCTGGGCTCCAGATGATGAGGCCAAATTGTGCCACAGGTGTCCCCACCCATGAGATGAGCCCCAGGGGTTGTCAGAGCAGGGATGGTGATTGGAGGGTGTTGTGACTGAGGGGTACTCCCCAAGCACCCAAAATGCATGTTGATGTCCTAACCCCCAGCACCTCAGAATGGGGCCATCTTTGAAAGCAGGTTCACTGTAGATGTCATGAGAGTCAACCTTCCTCCACACTCGAGTACCTTTAGAAAGTTTTTTTTTTTTTTTTCTTTGAGACAGAGTCTCCTGCTGTCGCCCAGGCTGGAGTGCAGTGGTGTGATCTCAGCTCACTGCAGACTCTGCCTCCCGGGTTCACACCTCAACCTCCCGAGTAGCTGGGACTATAGGCGCCCGCCACCATGCCCGGCTAACTTTTTTGTATTTTTAATAGAGACAGGGTTTCACCATGTTAGCCAGGATGGTCTCGATCTCCTGACCTGTGATCAGCCTGTCTCGGCCTCCCAAAGTGCTGGGATTACAGGCGTGAGCCACCGTGCCCAGCCCGAAAGTTGTTTATATTTGATTCAAACTTCCTAGCTATTATCTGTGTGTATAGCGGGAGGGGTCTGCTCGGAGCTTCTCTGTATCACAGGAAGCAGAACATTGACTTCTGTTTCAACAGGGACAGTTTGGCTGATGGGGGAGAATAGCCTGGGATGCAGCATGGAAGTGCAAGACCAGCTTGAGGGGTGCTCCTCCTTCTTCTGGGAAAGAAGGGTGCGCTTGGACCAGGAGGGAGCAGTGGAGGGTGAGGAGGAGTCAGGGTCTGAATACATTAAATTAAATTAATTAATTCATTCATTTATTTGAGATGGAGTTTCACTCTTGTTGCCCAGGCTGGAGTGTGATGGCATGATTTTGGCTCACTGCAACTTCTGTCTCCCAGGTTCAAGCAATTCTCCTGCCTCAGCCCCCCAAGTAGCTGGGATTACAGGTGCCTGCCAGCACACCCGGCTAATTTTTGTGTTGTTTGTAGAGATGGGGTTTCACCATGTTGGCCAGACTGGTCTCCAACTCCTGAGCTCAGGTGATCCACCCGCCTCGGCATCCCAAATTGCTGGGATTACAGGCATGAGCCACTGCACCCGGCCTCACTAGACTTTTGTTTGACTGAGTGCCGCCCCAAATGCCAACAATGAGGGTGGTTTCTTTGTGGTTCTTTCATGCCCTGCCCACCATCCTGTTCCTTTGTCCACCTGAGGCCGCTGGGGTTGGGACTGCAGGAGTCTGAGGCCAGGGCCAGCCTGAGCAGCTGATGGTGGGGTGGGTGCTGGGGACGCTCAGCTCTGGCTCGGCTCCCCTTTGTGCCGCCTTCCAGGGTGGGGCTAAAGGCTTCTGCCTATGTCCACATCCACCCCCATGCCCAGGCCTCCTCTGGGGCCCAGAGGCTCCTCCTGCACCAATGGGCAGTGGCCTCCCAGCACCCCTTTCTGGCAGCCTTGGCTCTGCGCTTCCAAGGCCAGCTTTCTGCACCAACAGGCCCCGCCGAGTGGGCAGCTTCTCGCGTGTTCCCGCTGCGGCTCAGCAGGCTGGGCCCAGATCCAAACAGGGGGCTGGAAGCTGGGCAGCTGTGGGAATGCCAGGTGCCTCCCACTCCCTCCCATCCCAATGGAGCTGCTCCTTCCCCAGGCCTGGCACCCATACAGTGGGCACTAAAGCTCAACCCAGCCTCACCTTACAGCCTGGAGTTCCCAATGGAGGTGGAGTGGGGGTGGCATCAGGACCCTCATCCTAAGACAGCTCCACTTAGCTCCTTTACAAGCAGGCACTGGCTCTGGGGACAGGTTCTTCCTGAGCACCTGGGACTGTGACCCGCAGGATGACCCTCTTGCAGAGTTCACACAGACGCCAGAGTTGGGGCCGCCCAGCGCACGCCCCCAGCACAGATGCTTCTGGGTCTCGGGCTGCAAAATGTTCTCCCCTGGGCGGGGGGCAGGGCCAGCGGCTCCTCAGACAGAGCCGCATTTCTGCTGCACACACAGCGTCGTGTGTCCACCGCCAGGGTCACAGTCCAGAATGGTCCATCGTCACCAGGGCCCCTCTTGGTGCCCCCTTCTGGCTGAATTCCTACTTCCCATTTGTAACCTCCGGAAATCACCGACGTGTGTGTCCCTCTGCCGTTTTGTGATTCTGAGAGCATCATACATATGCAGTCGTTTTCACATCTCTCTGACAGATGCCCAACCAACAATCACTTTTAACCCACAAAATCACCGCAGATTGGCTGGTACCTCCCTTTTATTCACCAAAACATGGAGTGGGGCGCAGGCACCTGCCTCCGCTGTGACATTGTTCATCATCTTCCCCCAGAGGCAGTGGCTGAGCCCAGGGAGGGGAGGGGCAGAGAGGAGAGGGACAAGGAGGGGAAGGGCGGAGAGGGGAGGGGTAGGGCCTTGGTTGCCAGTTGCTGTCTCACCCGCATCTTGTGGCCACCACGCATCACAGGTACATCCGCTACTTTACCCTCAGGGACCCTCATGCAGAAATGCAGAGGTGCCTTTAGAGGCATGTCTCCGGGAGGCTCAGGCTCTGGGAAGGGAAGGGGGCCCTGGAGATTTTTACTGGGCCGGGACCATTTCTGAGAAGGGAGGGGCAGCTCGGAGAAGGAGCCTGTGGTGGCCTGAGTGGTGACCCTCAAAGGACATGCTCCTATCCTAGTTCCTGGAGCCTGTGAAGGGCATCTGATGGGAAAGGGTCTTTGCAGATGTGAAGTTAAGTATCTTGACAGGAGGAGATCATTCTGGATGAAGATGGGCCCTAAATCCAATGACATGTATCCTTAGAAGAGACAAAAGAGGAGACACAGACAGAGGCAGAGGCTGGAACGACACAGCCACAAGCCAGGGATGCCTGGAGCCCCCAGCAATCAGAAGAGGCAGGAAGGACCCTCCCCAGGAGCCTGCGGAGGGAGCACAGCCTGCGGACCTCCGGTTACAGATCTCGGGCTCCAGGCTGTGAGAAAGTAAATCCTGATTGTCATGGTCACCCACGTGTGGTGACAGCAGCCCCTGGAGACTCTCACAGGGCCCTATCTCACTTCTTGCTCAGACCCTACCACCCTGGAAGGCCCCATCACTGCCCTGACTCCAGGATGCTTTTCACAGCATCTTTCACCAAGCACCTTGTGTTCGGTTCCCAGACTGGGGGGAGGGGTGGGCACCTCCTGGGCTGGGACCCCCAGTCTCTGATGTTGACCCCAGGCTCTCCCCATCCAGCCCCCTGCCCCTCCCGAGTTGCAGCTCACGCAGGGGAGGCCTGGACGGGCTCCTCTAACGCTTGGAGTAGCAGTGATCTGGAAGGACAGAGGGGGCTCTCAGTGCAGGGACAGGGACCCTGCAGGAACACCTCCCATCCCCACCCTGTCCCAGCTCCTGCTCGGTCTGGGAGCAGCGGGGCCGACCTTCATTGGTCAAGTCGACGATGTTTTGTGGGCCAAGTCCATACTTTTTGCAGGTTTCTTCAAATCTGCTCAGGAAGGAGGGTTCCAGCTGCGGGACCCGTGCTGGGAACAGAGTTGGTTCTGTGTGAAGGTGGGCCTTGCTGGGGGTGCTCAGGCGGTGCTGAGGCTGGGCAAGGGTCACGCCCTGACCAGAGAGGGGGCTTTGTGCCAAGTGAGGTGGGAGGTGACAGACGGAAGCACCCAGCACCCTAACGGTGTGTCTGTGGAAAGGAATGGCCAGTGGGAACCACCTCTTCAAAGCCCAGGGCCACGGCGAGACCCTCCGCCCAGGGTTGGGCCAGATTTCAGAGGCGGTGGGGTCCCTGAGGGAGTCAGAGGGGGACAGCAGAGGTACCGTAGAGTGCCAGCGCATGGGTCTTGGTCCCATTCCTGAAGTTCTGGAGGTGGAAGGTGATGAACAGCCTGTAGTCAGTCTCCGAGACGGCCACTGTGTTCTCGCCCTCATCTGCGTGGAGACATGGCTCAGCGTGGCCTGGCCCCGCCACCCTCGGGATCCTGTGGCAGGTGTGCTGTGTGGCCACAAGCGAAGATGCCAGGTCACGTGGCCTTTGAAGGGGGAAGGGAGGCGCCCAGAGTGCTTGCCCAGCGGAGACCCCTGCACAGGGCGTGGGCGGCAGTGGCACAGCCCCCTCCCTCCTTGTCATCGGGTTGCAGACCCTGGTGGTCCCTCAGTGGGCACGTCCCCCAGAGCCCAGCAAGGCACGCCTCCCTCCCTGCTTCCCCTGGGCCACGAGCCCCCCTGGAGTTGGTGCCAGGATGGGTTCCCCCAGTTCAGGCTCAAGCTGTCGAAGGCTTAACTAAAATGCTCACCAGAGTCAGTGCTCACCAGAATATGGCCCAGGCCCTGGAGAAAGGGGACCCCCAGCTGTCAGGCCAGGAGGAGCCTGGCTTCCACTTACAGTTGATGAAGTATTCTCCATTCTTCTCTGTCTTCTCGCAGACCACGACCACGGCCACACACTCCCCCTGCACCCTGGAAGCCAGCCAGGAAGATGCTGGGAGTGGAGCTCCAGCCCCCTAGACGTGTGATGGCAGAGTGCACCCCTCCTCCAGGACACAGGCTCCCCCTCCCAGTGCCCGGGCCTCATTCCACAGCCCTGAGTTCTCGGGCTGGGCCCTGCTGCAGCCCACCCAACACCCTCATCTCCTCGAGCCTCACCCCAGCCTCAGAAGGGGGGCGATTTCATCTCCATGTTTGGGGAGAGCACGGCGCCAGGTCGATCAAGTCCCTGCTCCCACCTCACCCCGCCCCCAGGGGTCACACGCACAGGCTCAGTCTCTCGCCAGTGTGAGTCAGTGAGTGTGCGAGCCTGTGTGTGCAAGAGTGAGAGTATGCGTTGGGGTGGCAGGGGCATGGGGCTTCCTGATGCCAGCTGAGACGGGTAACACGCACATGAATTCGAAATCAAATTTTAGGCTGCCGTTCTTCAAATGTTCTATATTCCGGACGAAGACCCTCAAGTCCCCGTTTTCTTTAATCCGATTCAGGTCATCTGAGGCCATGAAAATAGAATACCAGACCCCCGAAACCTGAAGACAAAGAGTTCCAGTGGGTGGGGGCCACGGGACAGCCCTGGGGATGCTTAGCGACCACAGTCTTCCCTCCCAGGGCTCCCAGCCAGATCCCCTCTGCCCTTCCAGGGCCCTCTCTGCCCCCCAGGTCTCCCGTCTGTCCCCATATCCCCCCTTTACCCCCAAGGTACCCCCTCTGCTCACAGAATGCCCTCTGCCCTTCCAGGGCCCCCTCTGCCCAGCCCCAGGTCACTCCTCTGCCCCCCGAGGTTCCCCTCTGTCCTCTCAAGGCCCTCCTCTCCACCCTCTCCCACCAAGTCCCCCTCTTTTCCCAAGGTCTCCCTTCTACTTCTAGGAACCCCTCTGTCCTCTTAGGGCCCCCATCTCCCTGCTGGCCGCCATTCCACTCTCCAAGTTTCCCCTCTGCCCTCCCAGGGCCCCTTCTAACCTTTCAGGACCCCAGTCACCCTCCGAGGCCTTCCCTGCCTGACCCTCCCGGAGTAACCCCTGCCCTCCCAGGCCTCCCCAGCCTGACCCTCCCGGAGTAACCCCTGCCCTCCCAGGCTGCTGTCACAGCCTGGGGAGGAGAGGTGGGCTCCCCTTGGGCCCGCCGCCGTGGTCACATGTCAGAGACCCCAGGCTGGGGGAGGGCCATTGCCTTGAAGCCTGGCCCCTTCCCCACAGACCCCAACGCAGACGCACCCTGGCCATGTTGTAGTTCCTCTGCACAACGATGCGGGGATTGAACTCCTGGGCCGTGATGACACTCAGTCCCAGGCTCAGCAGAAGCAAAGCCATCCTTGCCGTGGATGCCTCGGCCCTTGGCCCACCCCCTTTATACCCTGCTGCCCTGCGGCTTCCAGCTCCACGGCGCGGCCCACTCCCTGGCCCGTCCACACACATCCTGTGCCCACTGGGCATGCAGCCAAAGGCCCTGAGGCTAGTGCCCTGTCCACTGTGGGAAGATCACCCACTCCCTTGTGGGAGCTTCCTGGATCTGTGGACAAAGGGACCTGCTGTCTCCTCACTGGAGGCAGGCACCCTGTCCCAAAGGCAGGGGACAGCCTCTCTCTCAGCCTGCAAGAGGACCCATGGTGGCTGTGTCCGCAGAGTACAGGGTGTCCCTGTTCCCCTCCCACCCCCTCCCACTCCTTCCCCAGCACAGCATCTGGGGCCAGAGCCTATCGTGAGTCACCGTGTCCCCGGACTCAACTGAGGGCCGTGTGCTTATTCTCTCAGTCCAGTAATGAGATGCAGACGAGCTGGGAAAGTAGAGAGTTTGCTTCTGTCACTGGGTACAGGGAGAATGCCGGGAAAATAGCACCAGACCAACTCAAAATTGCAGTTTTTCAGAGCTTATATACCTTAGAAGCTCTATGTCTACGTGGACGTGTGCATTCATCTAAAGACAGAAGTGATGAACTTCTGCTAATCTATAATGAAGGCCTGAGTCCTGAAGACCTTCCTCTGGAGCCTCAGTACATTTACTTAATTTAGAGGGGTCCACGTGCTGGGGTGATTACCCTTATCTCATCTCCTGCTGAATCATGGAAGTTTGGGGAGTTCCTTTAGACCCCAATAAAACTTGTTTAATCCTAAACGGGTCCCGTTAAGAATTCCTTCATTATCTTGTCATGCTTCAAGGCCCAGGAAGGGCCTGGGCAAAACTCTTGGTGGGCTTTTGTTACATTCCAGCCTTTGTTGAAGGGCGCTGGCTCTCTGAGCTCTTAATCTTTAACTTCACCACTCAGTCAGTGCTGAGACGGTTGTCATGGAGGCCGGCCTATTCAGCCGTTAGTGAGACCTGGCCTGCCGCAGTCCCCACTGTCGAATTATGCATGATTGCTATCAGGCTTGTATATTTATTTATTATGAGAATCATGGGGGGATGGGGCATTATAGTCTTTCTGGCTATTTCCTGCTGATAGGAGGTCGTTGTTACGGGGCACCAAATGCAGTGTTGGAGTGAAGGAGGTTGATTTGTTCCCAGTAGTACTCTCTGTTTTGGGGGCCTAGAGGCAGCACCTGCTGAAATAGTATGAGCTGGAGGGATGTTTTGGAACAATATGCAACAGCAATTCATTCCGCAACGTAAATGATGCCGGTGCCTGCAAGGATGGCCTGGTCTGCAAAGGATGTTCAGCCCCTAGGGAGGCCCTCCGCTAAGCCACGATGCGATCTGGCCATTAACTGATAGCCTAGGGCAGGGGATGACCTGCATCTGTGGATGCATAGCCTTTAATGCTGGAGAAATATTCCCGGGATTGTCACTTTAATGCCAGAGAAATATTTCTGGAATTGTCAGGTACATACATGCAACATTCGGTTCTGATGAGAGCACAGGTCCCCCCGGCCGCTGTTAGAATGTCTAGGGCCATTTGATTTTGCAAGATAGCTTTCCACCTAGGGTGCATTTCAGCATTCTCACGGGAAACACTTTGGAGACTGTCATTTAAGGCTCGCTGCGGAAAATTAGCCTCTGGGTGCCGTATGACCATTTCTTTTTTTTTTTTTTTTTTTTTTTTTTTTTTTTTTGAGAAGGAGTCTCGCTCTGTCACCCAGGCTGGAGTGCAGTGGCCGGATCTCAGCTCACTGCAAGCTCCGCCTCCCGGGTTCACGCCATTCTCCTGCCTCAGCCTCCCGAGTAGCTGGGACTACAGGCGCCCGCCACCTCGCCCGGCTAGTTTTTTGTATTTTTTAAGTAGAGATGGGGTTTCACCGTGTTAGCCAGGATGGTCTCGATCTCCTGACCTCGTGATCCGCCCGTCTCAGCCTCCCAAAGTGCTGGGATTACAGGCTTGAGCCACCGCGCCCGGCCCGTATGATCATTTCTAAGCCTATTGAGGGCGTAAAGATTGCGGCCAGATGACCGTCCCTGTGAGAGACTGACCTGGTTCATCTGTTAAGCATAGGTGGGGGATTGGCTGGATTTTGGATGGTTTTTACCAGGGTCCCTGTGCCCATAGGAGGCCTAGAGTGCAGCGTCTCACCGTGCCCGAGGGCAGCCATGGCCATAAACTGGTGCCACAAAGCCACTGGGTTCCTTCAGGGGCATACCAGTGTAGGCCAGGTCATTGGGACCAGTCAGTGGCAAACAAATCTCTTTGTTGTTGGCCAGGTGCAGTGGCTCACGTGTGTAATCCCAGCACTTTGGGAGGCTGAGGCAGGCAGATCACTTGAGGCCAGGAGTTCAAGACCAGCCTGGCCAACATGGTGAAACCCCGTCTCTATTAAAACAATATAAAAATTATCCGGGTGTGGTGGCAGGCACCGGTAATTTCAGCTACTCAGGAGGCTGAGGCAGGAGAAGCGCTTGAACCTGGGAGGCAGAGGTTGCAGTGAGCCGAGATCGCATCACTGCACTCCAACCTGGGCAACAGAAACTCCGTCTCAAAAAATACCAAAAAACAAAACACAAACAAAAACTCAGATCTCTTTGTTGGAGCGCTCTAATACGTGCAGCGGAATCCATGCCACGATCTGAGTTACGTTAGGCCGGTGGTCAATGTGTGGCGGAATCCATCACAGGATTCAAGTTACTTTAAAGCCAGTGGTCAAGGGAGGGGTTCTGGTGTTTGCAGCATAAGGGGGCTACTTGGTTTCAATGTCCAGTGGAGGCAGTTAGTCAAATAAATCCATTCCAAATTCGAAGCAAGCCATCTTTATACCGGACATTTTGTGGTATAATAGCCTGGACATCCACCTTCAGACTCGGCAAGGACATAGTGAAAGCCGTTGCATCATCCCTTATTTTGTTTACTGAGAATGGCCTTGTGCGTCCTGGGCCTTCTAAAGTTTTGTTTATGGGCCACTCTGAGACATTTGCCCTGGTTACTCCTGTCATTTGTGACCCAGTCCAAGATTTTAGATTTCCCAGAAAGGTTGGCCGGTAAATCCAGTCCTTCCCCTGGATGGGCGACCCCCGCCAAGGCAGCCCTGAGGTGCTGGAAAGGGGTGAGAGGCCACAGACCCTGCAGGAGGCTGGCTGCAGGTTATGTGCATAGTCCTGTGCCCAGTATAAGGGAAGATGAGAGGTAAGAGCAAGAATGATGAGAGGCATTGCAAGACAGAGCGCTAGAAGAGAAAGTCCTGGTGTTTTCTGAATGGAAACGTCAGGCCTTTTAGGGGTTCTGCTTCCCAGCCATGGCGGGAGACTCCTCTGCTGCAGGGCTCTCAGCCGGCAGGGGTCTTTGCGCTCGCGTGTCATGGACCCAAGGATTGATGCCTGCCAGCTTCAGTGCTGCGCCCACGGTCAGGAGCACGTGGTAGGGCCCTTCCATTTCTCCGTCGCAGCTTCCTTCCATTCCCTCAGCAGTACTTGATTGCCAGGTAGGAGTGGGTGGCAGGTGTCTGTGGAATTCACTGCATCCCTGTTGGAAGCAAACTTATGCAAAACGTTAAGAGTTTGTCCTGGCCGGGAATGGTGGCTCACGCCTGTAATCCCAGCACTTTGGGAGGCCAAGACGGGCAGATCACGAGGTCAGGAGATCGAGACCATCCTGGCTAACACGATGAAACCCCATCTCTACTAAAAAATACAAAAAACTAGCCGGGCGAGGTGGTGGACGCCTGTAGTCCCAGCTACTCGGGAGGCTGAGGCAGGAGAATGGTGTAAACCCGGGAGGCGGAGCTTGCAGTGAGCTGAGATCCAGCCACTGCACTCCAGTCTGGGCGACAGAGCGAGACTCCGTCTCAAAAAAAAAAAAAAAAAAAAAAAAAGAGTTTGTTCTAAGTCAGCAACATGATTCTTAATAGCCAACTCCCTATCTAGGGACACTTTGGTGGCCTGAGACAGATTAGCTGCAAAGGGTCTCCCAGAGACAGTTTCACAGGGACTTATTTTAATCCCACTTACAGGGAGCAGTGCTATGCTAAGTACCTGAGTCCTTTTCAATGGAGCCTCTTGACACACTTGGCAATGAATGTTTTTAGGCTGTGGCTTATTCTCTTAGTTTGTCCGGAAGATTGAGGTCTCCGTGCTGAGTGCAGCGTCCGCTTCATTTCCAATGCTTTGTTCATTTGTTGAGTTATCTCAGAGGTGAATGAAGGCCCATTATCATGTTGGATTACATCAGGGAGCCCGTATGCTTTCCTTCAGCAAAACTTTACTTCGGTTGCTTGTTCAGAGCGACATGGGCACGCTTCCTCCCAGCCAGAGAAAGTCCCCACTAGAACTAGGAGGTATTTGCATCCCCAGGGGCTGGTGGCATCTGTGTAAAGTCTATTTGCTGGTTTTCTAGTGAGTACCTTCCTCTTTCTTGTTGCCCAGGCTGCCCTTGGCTATGATTATTAGGCTCATTCTGGGCGCACAGATGACAGTGTTAAATGATACCCTCTAAGTGGGTCTTTAGTCCTTTCCCTTTCAAATAATTTTGTACAAAGGCCAGCGAAGCGCCTCTCTCAAAGTGCGGGCTGTCGTGAATGTACTTTAACGGCGGGCAGATGAGACGCACTGCTGCCCAGACTATGCCTGTGCTGTTTCCTCTCTATACCTCCACCCCTCCTCATTTACTTTGAATCCCTCATCTTCTGCAGCCTTTTCATCTTCAGAAGCATACCAGGGCTCGAGGGCCATGAAGTCTATTTGGGGAATTAAGGGCGCCTGGATTTCGATGCTATCACTGGCGGAATGCCTGGTGGTGCGGTCTGCGAAAGCATTGCCCCTTGCCACTTTGGAATTACTGCGTTGATGGCCAGGGCAATGCATTACGGCTATTTCCTGTGGGGCCTTTATCGCTTCTAACTTTTTTTTTTTTTTCTTTTTTGAGACGGAGTCTCCCTCTGCTGCCCAGGCTGGAGTGCGGTGGCACGATTTTGGCTCACTGCAACCTCTGCTTCCTCAGTTGAAGAGATTCTTTTGCCTCAGCCTCCCACCTAGCTGGGATTACAGGCACGCACCACCTCGCCCAGCTAATTTTTGTATTTTTAGTAGAGACGGGGTTTCACCACGTTGGTCAGGCTGGTCTCGAACTCCTGACCTCAAGTGATCCACCTGCCTCGGCCTCCCAAAGTGCTGGGATTACAGGCGTGAGCCACCGCTCCCGGCTCACCTCTAACAATGCTAACACTTGCTGAGCATTTTTAACTTTGGTGTTATCTGCCCTTAGCCACGCTCCTTCCCTCCAGATAACTCTGTGTGCGTGAGCTATCATGAATGTGTACTTGGACTCAACACATTCAACTCAGAATGTGTTGGCGTTCTTAACTTGGGACAGTTGTACGGGCAATTGACTCCGCCTTCTGCATCAAGGTTCCTGCCGACGAAGTTCTTGCCTCTGTTACCTCTGAGGAGGTCACCACAGCATACGTGGTGTTTCTCTTCCCATCGGTGACCAATCTACTCCCGTCTGCAAACAAGGTCCAGTCTGTGCGTGGGAGGGCTACAGCCTTTAGGCCCGGGTGGCCGGAGATCACTTGGTCTACGACCGCTAGACAGTTATGTAGGGTTTCTCAGGCTCCTTGGTGGGAGAGAATAGTGGAACAGGGTTTAGAGTTCCGGTGGTTTGCAGCTTTACTTTGGGGTCGTCTAAAAGTGTGGCTTGATAGCTTTACCCAGTTGGCCTGCTGTCAGCCAACAACCTCCTTTTTGCTCCAGTAACACTAACATGTGGTGGGGACGCATGTATTGTGACAGGCCGCCCCACAGTCAGCTTCTCAGCTCCCTTGAGTAGCAGGCAAGCAGCAACAACTGCTCGAAGGCGGGGCGTCCAGCCAGCCCTTGGCTACTGCGGCAAGCTCCTTTGAAACGTATGCTCTGGGTGGTAACACTTCGCTTCACCTTTGAGGTGAGACTCTAAGTGCCAAACCCAGTCTCTCGTGCACATCCAGTTGGAAGGGCTGAGGAGGATTTGGAATCCCTAAGGTGGGGGTGGAGATTCACTCACACTTTGGTTGTTGATCAAATGTTGGTGCCTTTCTTCCCATTCGAAAGGATCGTGGTCGGCCCCTTTCCACAGCTCATAAGGGCTTTCCCATTAATCCATAGTTAGGAATCCAAATCCGACAAAATCCGGCCATACCTACGAAGCCGCTTAGCCGCTTTCTCCCGGCTGGCTCGCCAAATTGTACCCAGGCTGAACTGAGGTTGGGCAGCTAATTCTCACGGCTTGATAATGAGATGCAGACCAACTGGGAAAGAAGGGAGTTTGCTTCTGTAAATGGGAACAGGGAGCAGGCTGGGAAAATAGGACCAGATCAACTCAAAATTACTAAGTTTTCCAGAGCTTATATACCTTTGAAGCTGTGTCTATGTGTACGTGTGCATTCCCCTAAAACATACATGATGAATTCCTTCTAATCCATAACTAAAGCCTGAGTCCTAAAGACCTTCCTCTGGAGCCTCAGTAAATGTACCTAATTTAGGGGGGTCCAGGTGCAGGGGTGATTACCCTTATCTCGTCTCCTGCTAAATCATGGAGGTTGGGGAGTTCCTTTAGACCCTAATAAAACTTGTTAAATCCTAAGTGGGTCCCGTTAAGAATTCCTTCATTGGCCGGGCGCGGTGGCTCAAGCCTGTAATCCCAGCACTTTGGGAGGCCGAGACGGGCGGATCACAAGGTCAGGAGATCGAGACCATCCTGGCTAATACAGTGAAACCCCGTCTCTACTAAAGAATACAAAAAACTAGCCAGGCGACGAGGCGGGTGCCTGTAGTCCCAGCTACTTGGGAGGCGGAGGCAGGAGAATGGCGTAAACCTGGGAGGCGGAGCTTGCAGTGAGCTGAGATCCGGCCACTGCACTCCAGCCTGGGCAACAGAGCCAGACTCCGTCTCAAAAAAAAAAAAAAAAAAGAATTCCTTCATTATCTTGTCATGCTTCAAGGTGCAGGAAAGGCCTGGGCAAAACTCTTGGTGGGCTTTTGTTACATTCTAACCTTTGTAGAAGGGTGCTGGCTCTCTCACCTCTTAATTTAATTTAATTTAATTTTGAGACGGAGTCTCATTCTGTCGCCCAGGCTGGAGTGCAGTGGCCAGATCTCAGCTCACTGCAAGCTCCGCCTCCCAGGTTTATGCCATTCTCCTGCCTCAGCCTCCTGAGTAGCTGGGACTACAGGTGCCTGCCACCTCGCCCGGCTAGTTTTTTGTATTTTTTAGTAGAGACGGGGTTTCATCATGTTAGCCAGGATGGTCTCTATCTCCCGACCTCGTGATCTGCCCATCTCAGCCTCCCCAGGTGCTGAGATTACAGGCTTGAGCCACCGCGCCCGGCTAATTTTAATTTTTTTTTTTTTTTTTTTGAGACAGAGTCTTGCTCTGTCAACCAGGCTGGAGTGCAGTGGCGTGATGTTGGCTCAGTGCAATCTCTGCCTCCCTGCCTCCCAGGTTCAAGTGATTCTCCTGCCTCAGCCTCCCAAGTAGCTGGGATTACAGGCACGTGCCACCACGCCCGGCTAATTTTTGTATTTTTAGTAGAGACGGGGGTTTCATCATGTTGGGCAGGCTGGTCTTGAACTCCTGACCTCAGGCGATCCACCTGCTTCAGCCTTCCAAAGTGCTGGGATCACAGGTGCGAGCCACCGTGCCTGGCCAGCTTATAATATTTAACGTAATCACTCAGTCAGTGCTGAAAGTTGTTAAAGGGGCCTGCCTGCTCGGCTGTTAGTGAAACCTGGCCTGCCACGACAGCGTGGAGCCACACCTGCCCTAACTCCATCTCCTCTTTCATCGGCCAGGAAAACGATGCTGCCCACAGGTGCACACCTGCAGAGGCCGTGCCCTGGACGGGACCCTCCAAGTGTCCCAGGAGGGAGGCTGAAGCCTAGTTCCAGGAGGGGCCCAGAGGATGGACATTCATGGCCCTGGACACAGGGTGTGCTCAGTGGTCGGCCTGGCTGGGGGATCCAGCCTGGGGCCGCTCTGCACGCAGCACCCTGGGGCCCTCCCATCTGGGATCCACTTGCTTGAGCCCTCGAGCTTAGAGAGGGGCACCCACCCCCACCAAGCCCTCTTTTGTCAAGTTCCCTAGGGAAACCTGATGGGCCCCCTCTGACCAGCCCCCACCCTGCTCTGCTTTCTGAGACTGAGGACAGAGGAGGGAGGTGAAAGCATTGAGGGCTCCAGGCAGAGGGTCTGGGTGAGGGCGAGAGATTCTCAGGAACTCGGGGGGCAGCAGAGTCTCCTCCCGAGACGTCAGAGGGGAGGATGCTTCTCGTGCTGTGGCCTCTGTGTGAAGGAGCCTCAGCAAGACCCGGGGAAGGGTGACCAGGCAGAGGGACGGAAGGTGCAGTGCTGCAGAGGCAGCAATGAGGAGGTGCATGGCCAGGCACAGAGAGGAGGCAGAAGACAGTGAGCCGGGGCGGCGTCAGCACTAAGCTTGGAGAGGTGGAGGGCAGAGAGCCAGGGCAGGGGCTTCCTCTCGTTCCCTGTGTGGTGAGAGGCCTGCGGAGAAGTGGAATCTGCCCTGAGCTTTGCCCGTGGCTGCTGAGAACCAGTCCTGACCGAGTCACTCCTCCCCAGGACAGGACATTTGGGAGGTGGGGCTGGATCCAGCCTGCCTGGCTGGATCACTGGGGGCTCACGTGGGCATGTCCTTAACCTTGGCAAAAGAAACTTCTAAATTCATTGGGACCTGTCTCAGATATATTTTGGTTTACAGTCATCATTTAAAGTTATTTCCCTGTTGACCATTTTTACAGCCAGTGAATTTCAGGTGTTTACCTAAGTAAGAATCTTAAGGTTAAATAAATGACTGTTTTTGGCCAATAACTCAGGATTTACTGTTTTTATTAAACCAACAATATTGGACCAATAAATCTAAATAATAACGTATATTGACAAATCTGAAGACATTTCTAATTTTATTTTACCAATGATTTTAAAGCTAGTTTATTGAAGATTTACTGAAGTCATATGAACTTGAAAGTATTTGCACTTATTTACTTAAATTATTAGCACTGTTATTTTTAAGCCAATTTGGTACCTTGTGGTCACAACAAAACACATGCATGCATACATAAACACACCTAAGCGCACATGTGCACACTCACACACACATGCACACACAAGCACACATGCACACACCACCCACTCACATGCACACACTGACACACACGCACACATTTGCACACACTCACGCACACATGCACACACACACGCACACACATTCACACACTCACACGTGCACACTCACATGGACACACACTTGCACACACCACACACTCGCACACTCACATGCACACGTTTGCACAGACCACACACACACCACACACTTGAACACGCACATGCACACACACACCACACACACATGCACACACACACTCGCACACACACACAAATAAAGATCCATCGCTTTTGCCTTGGAATTCCAACCAGGAGGTACCAATGCAAACTCACCAGTTTATGAAAGAATGGTTGGATGGGAATAGTGTTTTTTATCTCAACACCAGCAGAAAGGTCCTCTAAACTAGAAAGAAAAATATGTTTCATTAAGCAAAAACCACATCCTCATGTTTTTTTATAGCTACATCCTCATGTTTTCTTATAGCTACATCCTCATGTTTTCTTATAAACTTCACCAAAAACGCATCTTACCTTCCTACTATTCTCTTAGAAACCCTCATTTCCAGTGAAAAACCTAGGATGACTTAATTTAAAAAAACATGACTTTAAGATTTTCAATTACTGGAGAGAATTGTGAGAGCAAATTTACCAAATTAATCTTACCAAAGATTACTAAAGTCATGTGAGCTGAAAGGCCACTGGGCTAGCTTCTATTAGTCTGACAAACACTTTTCTTTAAGTCAACTAATTAGAGCTCTTTCATATGATTGGTAGTGAAATATTATTTCCATGTGACATATGAACACACAGACCCAGACAGAGGCAAATCTTAGAGATTTAAAATGTTTCACTTGCCTTTTTTCAAAATTTTTTTCTTCCCTACTTTAGACCACTAATTTCTTGATTATCTATTCCATGTCTAAAAAAAAAAGGTTAAGCAACTCTAAATTTGCATCTCCAAATACATGACTTAGATGAAGCCAGGCAAAAAAATGTACATCTCAAAGGCACAGACTTGGATCTAAAAAAGGCAAAGTCTGTCATGTAAATGAAGCCATTGTCTCCCCTTTAGTTAAAGTTCCTAGTGGTTTAGATGCAGAGACAGAGATGTCCTTACAAAATGGAAATTTCCTTTAAAGACGTAAATTTCCTTTACACAGAATTTTACTGAAGTGACCTAGTTTGATAGGCAGTATTTTCAGCTGAGCTTGATTAGATCATTGGCTTTAGGGTGGAGCCCTCTAAGGAACAGAGCCAAGAAAGCACGCACAATGTTCTGATCTAAATGTGCAATGAGTGGCCCCCGTAGTAATGACCAATTTCTGTAAACTGTCCTCAGTCTTCCCTAACGTTTTAGCTCTCATCTGCCATTACACACGTCAAGGTCAAATCCTCTCACAGTACAGAGTAATCTCTGATATCTCTAAAAGCTGAAGAACTCAGGTAATGCAATACAGGAAAGCAGAACTTTAGACCTAAGAAGAATTTGCCATGACTCTGAAAACTCCACAAAGAAAGCACAACACCCCCGCACAGGGTGAGTGGTGTCTTTATTCTGAGTTATTTAAGGATCCCAGTCATTATGATACAGGAGCTAGAAAGAAATTTAGGCAGATAAGGAGGGTAAGAGAGTCCTCAGCAAAGTTTCCTTTTAATAAAAAGCAGTCCCCAAATTATTTCTTTCCTAACAAAAAGCAGCCTGAAAAATCAAACTGCATATATAGATAAGCAAGCTAAAAGTTTACATAAGCAAATGCTGGCAGCTGTGGTGATCGAAGAGGGATCCTTGGAGGCCAAGTCTGTTCAACATGGAGGTTCCCCCTTCCCTTTTCTTGGTCGCCACCTGTGCAGTAAAAAGCAGGCAGTATGACACCAGCCAGGTAGAGACCCCATCTGGATACTAAAAGATTAGGGTGGGTTGGCCAGCTTCTTCATGCACTATGCAGATGGCACGCCTAGACTGACCAGCCTCTCATGTCCTATGTAAATCAGATACCACCTCCTCAAGCTCATCTATAAAACCCCATGCATTTCACCAAGGACCTGGAAGACCCCCTTGGGTGCCCCTCTCTCTCTGCAGGTGAGAGAGCTATCCTCTTTTCTCTTTCCTTTGTCTATTAAGCCTCTGCTCTTAAACTCACTTCTTGTGTGTCTACATCCTCGATTTCCCCGGTATGAGATGATGAACCTCAGGTATTTGCCTCAGACAATGACGCTGCTTCAATTAGAAACCTTCTCTAGACATTCTTTTTCACTTGGTACCAAAGATGGCAAAAGGGCTTCCCCTTTTGGGGAGAAATAGGGTGGAAGAAAAATAAACAAAAGAATAATTTTTAAGAAAGGAGGCACACAGAGAAATCAAGTGCATGTTCTTTTCTCTTCTCTTCTCTTCTTTTTTTTCTTTCCTTTTCTTTTCTTTTCTTTTCTTTTCTTTTCTTTTCTTTCTTTTCTTTTCTTTTCTTTTCTGCAGCTTCAAGGAATTTTAGCCAATCCAGAGGCCTTGTTACCCACACTGTGGAATTCTCATTTGGATTTGACCAAGTCAGGTAGAGATGGTCAAATCCAATGGGAGAAAGACCAAAACAACAATGAAACCAAACTATATTGTTAGAAACAAATGCTTGGTGCTGCAAAGAAAACCAGCACTTAGGCAGAAAATTTCTCAGCAAGGCACATTTACTTCTGCAGAAGGGTGCTGCCTGCGTCAGTCATGATTGCAAGAGCACACCGAGCGGAGTAGGGCAGGGGTTTTTATCCCTAATGCAGTTCTTGTTTCTGTGTCCTTTCCCCATTGGTTGGAGTTGGCCTGCACAGTCTAAGCTGACCTGATTGGCTAGTGTTTGAAATCGAATAAGGCCAATTATGTGGGAAGGGAGAGGCTGTTCCTTACCAACTAGGTGGGAAGGGTAGTTTACAGAGTAAGAGGTTTGCTGGTTACAGATTAAGCAGATAAACAAGTGCTCGCTCCAGATTAAGCAGGAAGGGCTGTGTACAGAGCAAGAAAGACCAAGGAAGCTTTGAAGAGTAACTTACAATTTCTAACAGTATGATTACTGAGCTGTAATGGAAGCAGAAATGAAGACCAGCTGGTGGTCAATCTTAACTTTTAGTCATGAGGGAGAATTTTCAAGATGAAACTCCAATTCAGCTACTTACCTAGAAATGGGGCCCAGGCTGAAGACTGCTCTCTACCATCTCAGAAGCAGGAAAAGTCCCAAACTCGTCCTTCCCTGTTGGAAGTGAGCTGAAACTCAGAAAAGGAGTTTCTCAGCAAAAGAAACCTTAGATCCCAATCGAATGTTGGGAGATCAGGGATTCTCTGAGGGAGAAGGAGATACTCCTGGACTTCAGCAAATTGGACTTCAGCAAATCATCCTATTCACTTGAGCAATAAAGATAGCCCAAGCTGATATCAAGCATGGATAGGAGTGTCTACAAAAAGAGTCAAACTTGGTAAAATATTTGAAGGGATTTATTCTGAGCCAAACATGAGTGACGATGGCCCATGACACAGCCCTCAGGAGGACCTGAGAACATGTGCCCAAGGCAGTTGGTTCTATACATTTTATATAAACTTGGTTTTATGCATTTTAAGGAGGCATGAGACATCAGTCAAATACATTTAAGAAATATATTGTTTTGGTCCAGAAAGGTGGGACAAAGTGGGGCTTTCAGGTTGTAGGTAAAGTTAAACATCTTCTGGTTGACAATTGGTTGAGTCTGTCTAAAGACCTGGGATTATAGAAAGGAAATATTCAGGTTAAGATAAAAGATTGTGCAGACCAAGGTTCTTTTGGAGTCTTATAGTGGCTGCCCTTAGAGACAACAGATGACAAATGTTTCCTACTCAGATCTTTAAAAGGTTCTAGACTTTTAGTTAATCGCTTTAGGATTGGGAGGGCCTGGAAGAAAGAGATCTAGCTATGTTAATTCAGATTATTTAGAAATGCAGATTTTCCCCCACAAAAGACAACTTTACAGGGCCATTTCAAGATATGGCAAAGAAACATGTTTTGTGGTCAAACATTTTGATTTTCTTCCTTGTCTCATAATGTTATGCCACAGTCAGGTTGGAAAGTAAGTCACAATATGTGGGTTAAATAAAACCCAGCTAATGATAATTTATGATTTGTGTGGCATGACTTACCCAGGCCCCTTAGATAGGAATTTGGGCATGATAAAAATAAGTTTAAGGAGAATCACTTGAACCTGGAAGGCAGAAGTTGCAGTGAGCCAAGATCATGCCACTGCACTCCAGCCTGTGTGACAGAACGAGACTCGGTCTCAAAAAAAAAAAAAAAAATCAGAGTTTGGTCCTTAGGAAATTTGTACAAGGACCACCTCCACTCATAGTTCCTTCAGTTGGTCACAATTTGTAAGCCAAAAAGTATCTGAGACAGGTCTTAATCAATTCAGGAGTTTATCTTGCCAATGTTAAGGAAAAGAAAACCAGAATCACAGAAACAGTCTGCGGTCTGTGCCTTTCTCCAAAGATGACTTTGAGGGCCTCAATATTTAAAGGGGAGAAGTGGGCTGGGGGGAAAGAGGGTGTGGTCATCCACAGGTTGCAAGAGAAAAGGAACGTGTAGGAGAACAGTCAATCATGTATTTGTCTCATGCTCAGTAAATCTACACTTTTCATAAGGTCAGGTGAACATGGAGCAGCTACCTGTGAAGATACTTAACCTTTTATCTGTAGCTTTCTACTTACAAACAAAAGGAGAGGCAGCTTCTTATGTGACTCAGCTTCCAGCTTAATTTTTTTTCTTTGGGGTGAGTGAATTGAGGTCCCAAGTTTTTTATTTTCCATTCACAAATCAATTTTTTTTAAAAAGAAAGTACCATTTAAAATAGCAACAAAAATGAAATACTAGACATACATTTTTACTGAAACATGTTCAGAATTTGCATGCTGAAAACTACAAAACAAGCAAACAACTCTTGACATTCTTTAGGTTCTTGTTTGATAGAAAAGTGTTCTCCATTTTTACTTCCAATGTCCCATTTTTTTGGTATCTCTTATAAACAATATATTATTGACTTTTTGAAATGTTGTCTAAGGGTCATTTTCTTTAAACTAGAGAGAATTAACCAAATTACATTTGCTGTAATTGCTGTTGTAGAAAACTTATTTCTGTCCATTTGCTTTATATTTCCATTTGCTATACAATCAGTTATGCTATAATGTGACATACATGTTCCTGAAATTCACCATACTCTGCAAAATAGTGCCAAAAATATCACGACTGGTGGGAAAAAATAGGGGTTAGGATCACAATGTTCAAAAATTTCATCATTAACGCACAAAAAGGAGGAACCTAATGAAAATGGTAAGGAATATGTAAATACTACAATCAATATGGTATTTGACCTTGGAAAGGACTGAAAGTTGCCTGGGATAAGGGTAGGGTCTGCAGCCTGTGAGTTAGTGTCAAGTGCTGGAGGTAAGGGCCCCTGATTGGATGGGTCTGGACAGGTGTGGCTCAGCCGACCCAGGATGAACCAAGCTTTTAAAATGTAAAAAGACAAAGAATCCAACAGAAAGTGAAAAAAAGCTACAGACAGTTTACAGACAAGCAATGCAATGACTCTCAGACAGGTGAAAAGATGCTTAACATCAGCCATAGTAAAATAAATGCAAACTAAAACTACAGCAAAAGAACATTTTGTATGTTAGAAATAAGAGCTCAGAGTTGCAAGGAAAATGAGCACTCAAACAAAGGATTTCTCAGCAAGGCAAATTTACTTCTGCGGAAGGGTACTGCCTGCACTTCTGGCCACTGCGAGAGCACACGAACAAAGGACGGAAGGATTTTTTATCCCTAACGCAGTTAGTCTCTGCTTCTGTGTCCTGTCTCCATTGGCTGGAGTCAGACTGCACAATCTAAACTGACCTGATTGGCTACTGTGTGTTTGGACGAACGGAGGCAAGATGGCGCAGTTCCGGGTTCTTCACCGTCAACTTTCCCGCACCGGGAAAGACAGGGGTCGACTGCGCAGGCGCAACCCGACCTCCGACGGAGAAAAACCGGAACCCGCCTAGCCACGCCTACCGACCCGCCCCCGACCCGCCTATGTCCCGCCCACTGCCCTCCCACTCCCGGGCCCAGGACATAAAAGCCGCTCCTGGCGAGCACGCGGTGTGAACTTCCTTGGCCCTCCTGGTCCGCGGGACCCCGGAACCTCGTCCGAGAAGGCCGGTGCGAACTTCCTTGGCCCCTGCTCCTGTGCGGACCTAGGAACCTCGCCCGAGAACGCCGGAGTGACTTCGTCGGCCTCCACCGCCGGAGACCGGTGAACCTCGCTCCCTCCTTCACATTGGCTTGTAAATAAAGTTTTTTGCCTTGCCTACTTGCCTTTTCTCTGGCATTTGCTCTGGGGGTCGCATTAAAGCAAATCACTGTCTAAAACTGAATATAGCTAATTAGGTGGGAAGGGAGAGGCTGTCTGTTATGGTACAAGGCATGTTTGGGCATGTCAGAGTGCGGCAAAGGCCGGCAGGGTAGTTTCCGCGGGAAGAGCTGTTTCAGCGGAAGGGGCAGTTTACAGAATGGGTAGCCAGGAGTAAAAGAGGACTCTTTCCAAATAAGGAAGAAATGTGAGTTACAGATTGGGACTGGTGGGAGAAGTTGTGTTTACAGAGCAGGTAGCTTAGGCTAAGGGACAAGGAAGTTGATCTCGAGAGCAAAGAACAAGGAAGTCAGAAATTAAACCTTTGAAGAGGAACTTACTGTATCTGACACATACCAGCAGATTGCCAAGTGCTCACCGTGTTCAGAGCACCTGTGTCTCTGGGGATGTAGGGGAGTGTGTTTTCATCCATTGACGGTGCAGTGGAACCAGTCCCACCTCTGTGGAAAGCACCTTGACAATAGCTGCTTACATTCTAAATGGGCAGAACCTTCAACCTAGTGAGAACTAACCTCTGCATTTTTATCTTGCCCAAATTCCTACCTAAGGGGTCTGGGGAGTCATGCTGTACAGATCATGGATTCTCATCAGATGGGTTTTATTTGACCCTGTGTATTGTGACTTGCTTTTCAGTCTGACTGTGGCATAATATTATGAGCCAAGGAAAACAAAATATTTAACCCCAAAATATATTTCCTTGTCATGCCTTGAAATTGCCCTGCAAAATCTCTTGTGGGAAAAAAATCTACATCCTATAGAGAATCCCCTTCCCCTTTGTTTTCCTTCCTTCCTTTCCAGATCCAGGAGATAATCAACTAAGAGCCAGGCTCCCTTTTAGGTCCCATAAGAAACATTTTACAACAGGCTCGCTCTCTCTGAAGGCTGCTATCTGAGAGATTCCTCTGCACAATAAAACTTGGTCCCCACAATCCTTTGTCTTGACCTGAACATCCTTTCCATTAATCCCAGGTCTTCAGATAACCTCAACCAATTGTCAACCAGAAAATGTTTAAATTTACCAATAGCCTGGAAGTCTCTGCTTTGAGTTGTCCCATCTTTCTGAACCAAACGAATGTATTTCTTAAATGTATTTGATTGACGTCTCATGCCTTCCTAAAATATGTAAAACCAAGCTCTACCCTGACCACCTTGGGCACATGTTCTCAGGATCTCCTGAGGGCTGTGTCATAGGCCATAGTCACTCATATTTGGCTCAGAATAAATCTCTTCAAATATTTTACAGAATTTGACTCTTTTCATCCACACCAGCAATTACATTTCTGGGGATCAAGTCAGTGTCGGCCAACACGTGGTCTCAGAGCATGTCCCAGGATTGTCATGGTGGCATTATCACGAATGTCTGGCAATAGGAGACTGGTTACATAAATTACAGTACACTCATATAATGGGATACAGTGTGGCTGTAAATAACAAGTTGAATTTGAATGAGATGTAATGGAATGATCTTCAAAATATACTGAGAGAGAAACTCAGGGTGCTGAAGAGTGTAGCACATCACCACTTGTACCCAAAAGGAAACTACAGACCAAACTCTGTATGTCTCTGTATGCATAGAAGGGTTATGGGATAAAACCCAAGGGCCATTACAGTGTGTGCTCCTGGGGTGGAGGAGGAGGAGAGCCAGAGCCAGCAAAGAAGTAGACTTGGTGCGCATTGCAGAACCCTTTGCACTGTTCAGTGTTTTGTTTTTATTTTTGAGACAGGGTCTTGCTGGGTCACCCAGGCTGCAGTGCAGTGGTTTGATCATGGCTCACTGCAACCTCCATCTCCTGGCCTCAAGAGATCCTCCCACCTCAGCTTCCTGAGTAGCTGGGACTACAGGTGTGTGCTACCACACCCAGCTATTTTTTTTTATTTTAGTAGAGATAGGGTTTCTCCATGTTGCCTAGTCTCGAACTCCTGAGCTCAAACAATCCACCCACCTTTGCCTCTCAAAGTGCTGGGATTACAGGCTAGAGCCATCATACCTGGCAGATGCGTTATTTTGATTTTTTTTTTTTTTTACCAAGTTTGCTGGGTCGAATGGTATTCCTTAAAAACATATGCCCAAGTCCTAACCCCTGGTATCTGTGAATGTGATCTTATTTGGAAATCGGGTCTTTGAGGATTATCGTTAAGGTGTAAATTAAGATGAGGTCACACTGCAGTAGGGTGGCCCTTAACGCAACATGACGATGTCCTAAGGAGAGGAGGAAAGACACACACACACATACACACACACACACACACACACAGAGAGAGAGAGAGAGAGAGAGAGAGAGAGAGAGAGAGCACTGTGTGATGACAGAGGCTGAGAAGAGGGATGCGTACTCAAGCCAAGGGAGCCAAGGGCGGCTGCAGCATCAGATACTGGAGACACCTCCATCTGGGGCTCCTAGCTTCCAGAATTGTCAGAGAATAAATTTGTGTTGTTTTAAGCTGCTCAGTTTAATTCGTTATGGCAGCTATGTGAAACTAACATGTACATATGCTAGTTTTTCTTTCTTTCTTTTTTTTTTTTTTTGAGACAGGGTCTTGCTCTGTTGCCAGGCTGGAGTGCAGTGGCTTGATCTCAGCTCTACAACCTTCACCTCTTGGGTTCAAGCAATTCTCCTGCCTCAGCCTCCCGAGTAGCTGGGACTACAGGCATGCGCCTGGCTAATTTTTGTATTTTTAGTAGAGATGGGGTTTCACCATGTTGGCCAGGATGGTCTTGATCTCTTGACCTTGTGATCTGCCCACCTTGGCCTCCCAAAGTGCTGGGATTACAGGCATGAGCCACTGCACCCAGCCTACTTTTTCAATAAGAAAAACTATTTTATTTTCAAATGAGAGGGGTGAAATAAATAAAGGTTCCTATTATGACCACGAATGAAGGTGGCTGTCTGAAGATGGTGGAATTATGTACAATTGTCATTTCCTTTGTGCAGTGAGGCATCTGACTCATAACACAAAAACATGCTGTTTCTGTAATCAGAAAAATAAGTACTTAAATGACATCCTCAGACAGCATAAGAAGGGTTTTACTGTCTTGGGGTGATCAGACAGAACCTCAAAGAGGATGAAGGAGGAGAAGGATGCTGCATTTTTCCTCTGTTGTATGAATATAAACATAGGTCATTCAGAATATCTCTCCATAAGTAAGAATCAGTGATTAGGAAGTAAGGAGACACAACAAAGGAAATGAAAAGCAAAAGGATATTTACAAATTTCCTTCCTTCCTTCCTTCCTTCCTTCCTTCCTTCCTTCCTTCCTTCCTTCCTTCCTTCCCCTTCCTTCCTTCCTTCCTTCCTTCCTTCCTTCCTTCCTTCCTTCCTTCCTTCCTTCCCTCCCTCCCTCCCTCCTTCCTTCCTTCCTTCTTTCTGTTCTGTTCTTTTTTTTTTTTTGAGATGGAGTCTTGCTCTGTTGCCCAGGCTGGAGTGCAATGGCATGATCTGGGCTCACTGCAACCTCTGCCTCATGAGCTTAAGCAATTCTTCTGTTCTCAGCCTCCCAAGTAGCTGGGATTACAGGCGTCCACCACCACGCCTGGCTAATTTTTTTGTATTTTTAGTAGAGATGAGGTTTCACCATGTTGGCCAGGCTGGTTTTGAACTCCTGACCTCAGATGATCTACCCACCTTGGCCTCCCAAAGTGCTGGGATTACAGGCATGAGCCACCGCACCCAGCCTATCCTTTAATTTTTCAAATGGGACAAAGTCTTGTCCTCATAACCATGGGAAGAACCTGTGGGCAGAGGTGTCACTGTGACACTTGCATCATCAAAGGAGCCCAGTGATGTCAGCACCAACAGAAGACTCCAGCGCCAGGAGAGCAGTAGACGGCAGCTGGTTTGTGACGCAACACACAGACCAAAAGATATGATGCTTGGAAGATACCTCTCCTCGTGGGATGGCTTTGGCTACCTCTTTACATCACTCTAACCCAGGGTAAAGGACTTTTAAAGAGGGATCTAGGAGAGTTTGGATGATTGTGGTAAAATCAGGGTTAGGGTCATCCCCTAACCTTGACATCGGAAAGATATTGACAGACAGGCAGCTCATCAACACAGCTAGAAGGGTGCCTAGGGATGATGTTATGGAGGAGGGAATGCTGCTGCAGAGAATCTGGCTAGATGGGCCTGTCTTACCCCATCCACATGGCATTTCTAGTGATCTTGAATTTAAAAGGTGGTCAGTTTCAAATTGCAGAGGCACAAGAACTGGGCCCAACTGAAGTCTGCCGAGGATGGGATTATATGAAGAACTGCCCCCATAGAAATACAATGTGAGCCTCATTTTCTTTCTTTCTTTTTCTGTCTTTTTCTTTTTCTTTTTCTCTCTTTTTTTTTTTTTTTTTTGAGACAGAGTCTCGCTCTGTCACCTAGGTTGGAGTGCAGTGGCACAATCTCAGCCTACTGCAACCTCCGCCTCCTGGGTTCAAGCGATTCTGCTGCCTCAGCCTCCTGAGTATCTGGGATTACAGGTATGCACCACCACACCCAGCTAATTTTTGTATTTTTAGTAGAGACAGGGTCTCACCATGTTGGTCCAGCTGGTCTTAAACTCCTGAACTCATGATCCACCCGCCTCAGCCTCCCACAGTGCTGGGATTAGAGGTGTGAGCCCCCGCGCCTGGCTGGTGAGCCACATTTTCAATGTCCAGTTTCCTAGTAGCCACATTACAAACAGTAAGAAGAAACAAGTGAATTAATTTTCATAATTTATTTTTCATTTAACTCACTCTTTCCAGACTACAACACCCAGACTGTTACCATTTCAGTGTGGAATCGATATGAAGTTATGAGTGAGATGGTAAATTCTTTTCTTTCCCACTGTGTTTGACTTTGAGACCCCATGTGTTTTGTACACTTGCAGCTTACCTCATTTCATAGCAGCTGCATTTCACACACTCAGGGACTACACATGGCAAGTGGCTACTTTATGGCTATCAGTGCAGAACTAAAGCATCATGTTTGTTAAATGAGTGTTCAAAAATGAAAATAACTGGGAGGCTGTGGGTGGATCACCTGAGGTCAGCAGTTCAAGACCAGCCTGACCAACATGGTGAAATCCTGTCTTCACTAAAAATACAAACATTAGCTGGGTGTGGTGGCTGAGGCAGGAGAGTTGCTTGAACCCAGGAGGCAGAGGTTGCAGTGAGCCAAGATCCTGCCACTGCATTCCAATCTGGGAGACGGAGTGAGACTCCATCTCAAAAAAAAAAAAAAAAAAAAAAAAAGGAAAATCAGAGAATCAGAGACCTGCATTTTGTGTGGACACACAGCCCAGTGGCGTGCTCCCAATGGGCTTGTAAACCAAATCCCACGTGAAGCCTCCATCACAAACTCAGGCACTGGTGAGAGTCCAGATTTCCATCTTAAAGTCTAATGCTTTTAACTTAGACTTCATTCCCTGTTTACAAGATCTACCTTTGAGAGCACTTGTAAATTTTTCGACCGGCATAGTCTGGGAACAGGTTACTCATCTTATGATCTCAGCGAGGAAGAAAGAATAAAAAGTTGACTTTGGGGACAGAATACATTATCCTAGGTCAAGATGACTTCCTCATCAAGACCTCATTCTGTTTTCACAGACCTGCAGTGGAGAGATTTATTGAGTTTCTTTTATGCAATCAAGGCAGACTTTGATACGAAAAGTCAGAGTGCACGTGAAGCTGGCCCACAAGGAACAGTCAGCCCCAGGCACTTGAAGGAGAAGAGAGGCTTCCCTACTCAAGTCGCTGTCTCCTGACAGCTGAATATTCTAGAAGCAATCTCTAAGGTTGGTGTCCAAGGCCCATACATTAACTCATTGTTAGAAGATGACAAATACGTCATTTTTTATTGATTAAAATCTAATTTTTTTCTCCCTTTTTCCCTAGGAGAGAATGAATTCCAAAAGAATGCTGTTATTGGTTTTATTTGCTTTTTCACTGATGTTGGTTGCGCGTTATTTCAGGTAAATATAAAATATTGATGAATCATGATCTTTAGTGATTGGCAGAGGTGGTTTTAATTTAATTTAGTTTAATTTAATTTAATCTAATTTGATTTAATTTGATTTAATTTTTGAGACAGGGGCTTACTCTGTTGCCTAGGCTGGAGTGCAGTGGTGCCATATTAGCTCACTGCAGTCTTGACCTCCCAGGCTCAAGCGATCCTCCCGCCTCAGCCTCCTGAGTAGGTGGGACTACAGGCACATGTCACCACACACAACTAATTTTTGAAATTTTTTTGTAGAGACCTATGTTGCCCAGGCTGGCAGAGATAATCTAAACTGCTGAGTTTTGTCCAAAGATATCAATACTACTCTCTAAGTAAATCAGAAGTTACTTTGTCTTTGTGGGACAAAGGAAAATATACATATTTTAATTATTTCATTGTTAAACATTCAACAATTATTCACTCAATAGAGTGCCTTCTAGGTGCCAGGCTCTATTCTAGGTGCTGGGGATGCAGTGATAACTAAAGTGCCTGTCCTCAGGGAGCTTCCATTCTATTTAGAGAAGGTAGACAGTAAACATACATGAAAGACAATGCCAGGGATATAATATTTTATAAAACAAGCATAATAAAAAATAAAGGTGAGCATGCCATTTTAGAGGAATTATAAACTGTCTCAAGTTTCCATCTTTGTGTTTAATGTAAAAAAGACTAAAGTCAACCTGTGTCTATGCATATAGAAACGTGTACTAGAGGACACATCTGTAAACCTGCTGATATGGTTTAGCTGTTTTCCCCACCCAAATCTCAACTTGAATTGTGTCTCTCAGAATTCCCACATGTTGTGGGAGGGACCCAGGGGAGGTAATGAATCATGGGGGCCGTCTTTCCTGTGCTAGTCTCGTAATAATGAATAAGTCTCATGAGATCTGATGCGTTTATCAGTGGTTTCTGCTTTTGCTTCTTTCTCATTTTCTCTTGCCTGCCGCCATGGAAGATGTACCTTTTGCCTCCCGCTATGATTCTGGGCCTCCCCAGCCATGTGGAACTGTAAGTCCAATTAAAGCTCTTTTTCTTCCCAGTCTTGGGTATGTCTTTATCAGCAGCATGAAAACAGACTCATACATCTGCTAATATTCTCTCATCCAGAAAAACTCAAATTCTTGCTTTCTCTGTACCACTCCTCATGGTCTTCCTCATAAGCAATGCAGTGTTTCCAGAGGCTATTTGAACAGCAGTAGTATCATGAGAGATAATGGTTTTTGAAAATGAAGGCTTTGCACAATACGTAACTGGTAAGGGACTTGTATCCAAAATATGCAAAGAGCTCTTAAAATTCGACACTAAGGAAACAAACACCTGAATTTAAAAATTAAATATTGGCTTTTAAAACATTTAAAAATGAGCGAAGGAGCTGAATAGAATCTCACAAGAGAAGATATACCGATGGGAAATAAGCAAACGCCAAGATTCTCAGTCTCATTTGTCATCAGGGAACGGCAATGAAGACAGGAGATACCACTACACACCCATTAGAACAGCTAACACCCAAAAATCTAAAATCTGAAAACCAGCTTCTGGTGAGGAAGTAGAGCGACAGGAACACTCATTCATTGCTGGTGGGAATGCAAAATGGTACTGTGGAAGACAGCGTGGCAGTTTCTTAGAAAGCTAGACAGAGCTTTACCACGCCATGGAGCAGCTGTGCTCCTAGGCATTTAGCCAACTGATTAAAAAACTTACGTCCACACAAAACCCTACACAAGATGTTTTTTTTTTTTAATTTTTTAATTTTTTTGAGATGGAGTCTGGCTCTGTCGCCCAGGCTGGAGTGCAGCGGCCGGATCTCAGCTCACTGCAAGCTCTGCCTTCTGGGTTTATGCCATTCTCCTGCCTCAGCCTCCCGAGTAGCTGGGACTACAGGCGCCCGCCACCTCGCCTGGCTAGTTTTTTGTATTTTTTAGTAGAGACGGGGTTTCACCATGTTAGCCAGGATGGTCTCGATCTCCTGACCTCGTGATCCGTCCGTCTCGGCCTCCCAAAGTGCTGGGATTACAGGCGTGAGCCACCGCACCCGGCCCACAAGATGTTTATAGAAACTCTATTCATAAATGCCTCAAACCACGAACAAACTAGATGCCCTTCAGCAGGTGAATGATAAACAAGCTGTAGTTCATGAAGTGCTCCAAACCAGAAACCAACAGACAACAGGAGAAGGATAAACGTGCTGTGGAATATCACCCAACAGTAAAAAGAAATGAGCTGGCCTGGTGTGGTGGCTCATGCCTGTAATCCCAGCACTTTGGGAAGCCGAGGCAGGTGGATCACCTGAGGTCAGGAGTTTGAGACCAGCCTGACCAGCATGGAGAAACTCCATCTCTACTATCAATACAAAATTAGCCAGGCTATGGTGGTGCAAGCCTATAATCCCAGCTACCCAGGAGGCTGAGGCAGGAGAATCACTTGAACCCGGGAGGTGGAGGTTGCGGTGAGCTGAGATCATGCCACTGCACTCCAGCCTGGGCAACAAGAGTGAAACTCCATCTCAAAAAAAAAAAAAAAAAAAAAAAAGAAATGAGCTATCAAAACTGTTAAAAGGCATGAAGGGCCGGGCGTGGTGGCTCAAGCCTGTAATCCCAGCACTTTGGGAGGCCGAGATGGGCGGATCACAAGGTCAGGAGATCGAGACCACCCTGGCTAATACGGTGAAACCCCGTCTCTACTAAAGAATACAAAAAACTAGCCGGGCGAGGTGGCGGGCGCCTGTAGTCCCAGCTACTCGGAGGCTGAGGCAGGAGAATGGCATAAACCTGGGAGGCGGAGCTTGCAGTGAGCTGAGATCCGGCCACCGAACTCCAGCCTGGGCGACAGAGCCAGACTCCGTCTAAAAAAAAAAAAAAAAAAAAAAAAAGGCATGAAGGAACCCTAAATGCATATTGCTAAGTGCAAAAAGCCCATCCGAAAAGGCTGCATGTGGGCCGGGTGCGGTGGCTCAAGCCTCTAATCCCAGCACTTTGGGAGGCCGAGACAGGCGGATCACGAGGTCAGGAGATCGAGACCATCCTGGCCAACATGGTGAAACCCCATCTCTACTAAAAAACACAAAAAACCAGCCAGGCGAGGTGGCGGGCACCTGTAATCCCAGCTACTTGGGAGGCTGAGGCAGGAGAATGGCGTAAACCCGGGAGGCAGAGCTTGCAGTGAGCTGAGATCCGGCCACTGCACTCCAGCCTGGGCGACAGAGCGAGACTCCGTCTCAAAAAAAAAAAAAAAAAGAAAAGAAAAGGCTGCATGCTGTATAATTCTCATGTGACATTCTGGAAAAGGCAAAACTATATTGGCAAGAAAAAGATCAGTGGTTGCCATGGGGTGGAGATGAGGGAGGGGATGAATAGGTGAAGCACAAAGGAATTTTGGGGGGCAGTGAAACTGTTCTGTATGACAGTGTCACCAGGGACACATGTAACTTTGCATTTAAAAGAAAACCCACAGGATGTTACAGCACGAAGAGTGAAATTAACATATGTAAATTTAAAAAATTAGGAAGTTCGAGGTATCCTAGGAAGCAATGCAGACTGTGAGAACATAATCTGTATCCCACATGTACAGAACAAGCCCACTGGAAGGGGTGAGAGAAAAAGCTGCTGACCTAAAATAACTTGGGAATGAGTGGAGTTTGTTTTGTTTTGTTTTGAGACAGAGTCTCTGTCACCCAGGCTGGAGTGCAGTGGCATGATCTCGACTCACCACAACCTCTGCCTCCTGGGTTCAAGCGATTCTCCTGCCTCAGCCTCCCGAGTAGCTGGGATTACAGCCACGTGGCACCACGCCTGGCTAGTTTTTTATTTTTAGTAGAGACAGGGTTTCACCATGTTGGCCAGGCTGGTCTCGAACTCCTGACCTCAGGTGATCTGCCTGCCTCAGCCTCCCAAAATGCTGGGATTACAGGTGTGAGCCACAATGCCCAGCTGGGAATGAGTGGAGTTTAAAAGTAAAAGCAATAGAAACTGCACGTGAGCACTGTGTTTGGGCCGATAAAGGTTTTTTCCCACAGGAGAATGAGTTAACAGTTCTGCTGCTGCTATACATGTATGTTTGAATCAGTTAAATAAATGAATGGGGCATGGGGGAGCAGGTTTCTTGCTGTTGGAGGGGACTTCATAGATAAGCAGGAGAGGGGCTGCAATGATCCGAGTGGGAATGGATTGAAGCTGGAGACCTCAGCATGAACTCACGTTTACCTTACTATGAACAGAGATGTTTACATGTCAAGATGTTCGAAGATACGTGGATATACACACAGGTTAGTGTCTATTTCCTTGCTGTATTAGCTGAGAGGGCCTAGGAGGAAGGATACCCCGGTAGCAATGAGCACACCTGATGCCCAGATCTTGGTGTCTAGCACCATTCTCCAGGAAAGCAACCAAGGCTTCTTGGAGAAGTGGGTGGTTCTAGATTCAGGCAGGAGATTTATAAGATGAGCCCAGAACATCTCATAGTGCCAGGAAGGATGGAAGGGATTTTTTACAAATTCTATATTTAAGGGAGTAAGCCACTTAAAAGGGACATGGGAGCTAACTGGGAGAGCTCCCAATGGCCAGAGTTGGAGCCACTTGAGCGAGAAAAGAAAGTAACATTGAATTATAACCCAGAGTATGAAACGAATTTCCACAAGTTCATACTGATGTAAATGAATGATTGGAGGAAAAACAAGACGGAAGAAAGGAAGGAAGACAGGTTGGCTGGATGTTAGAAGGATAGAAGGAAGGAAGAAGGGAGAAGAGACAAATCTCCCGTATGCAGAAGAATTCCAAATCATGTCTGTAGATTCTCCACCGCCAAGGACACAGAACCTGATGCCCCAGTCCTGAAATGTGAGTTGCGCGCAGTGCTTCCTTATAAAGAAAGCGGGGAGAAAGAGCAGTCTTTGTGTGGAGAGACCTGAAAACACAACCCTAGCCAGGCGGACAAGGTGAGCATCAGCAGGAAGTCATGATGGGGTCTGAGAGGCGGTTGCAGTCAAGAGGAAACTGTGCAGGCAGGAGGCTGAGTGGAGTGTGGCGTCCTGGGTGGGATCCAGACAGGAGGCTGAGTGAAGTGTGGCGTCCTGGGTGGGATCCAGACAGGAGGCTGAGTGGAGTGTGGTGTGCTGGGTGGGACCCTGAAAAAGAGAAGGAACATTAGGGGAAAACAAGAAAATCCAACCAAAATATGGACTCCCATTAATAATAGAGCATCAGTGTTGCTTCATGAATTGGAACAAAATTACCCTACTAAAGCTAGATGTTAATAATAGGGGAAACTGGGTGAGTGCAGGGGATTCCACATACTAGCTTTAGAATGTTTTTGTAAGGCTGAATCTGCTCTAAAAATAAAGTTGATTGAAATGAAAATGGGGAAATAAAGTAAAAGTAAATCATGCACAAAAAAAAAAAAAAAAAAAAGGGAAAAAAAAAACAAGGCCAGGTGCGGTGGCTCACGCCTGTAATTCCAGCACTTTGGGAGGCAGAGGCGGGTGGATCACTTGAGGTCAGGAGTTTGAGACCATCTGGCTGACATGGCAAAACCCTGTCTCTACTAAAAATACAAAAATTAGCAGGGCGTGGTGGTGGGTGCCTGTAATCCCAGCTACTGGGAAGGCTGAGGCAGGAGAATAGCTTGAATCTGGGAGGCGGAAGTTGCAGTGAGCTGAAATCACAACGCTGCACTCTAGCCTGGGAGACAGAGTGAGACTCTGTCTCAAGAAACAAAACAAAATGACCACCCCCACTGCTTTGGTGCCATGTATTTTGGTGCCATTCGTTTGTCCTCTGGAGGGTTGTACCTTAATGAAAAGGATGCATGGCCAGTTATAAAGGGTTTCAGATGATCTGTTTGAGGATAATGATGGGGTAATCTTCAGCAGAAAGGGGACAGGGACCCACACGTTAATCCACGGCACAGATTCTGCCATCTACCCCAGAACCATAGTCGGGGGCCTGGCATGTAGGAGGTGCTCACTCATTATTTGGTAAGAAATGAATAAATAAATGGATCTTGATTCTGGATATTTTGTTATTGAAATTGCAATGGATCTTTGTTCAAATTTAAAACTTAAATGATTTTTTTTCATTTATCTAAAGAATGAGAAGTTATTCACTGGTTGGGTTGATCCATTTAGGAAATAAACATACAGGATGCTCAGTTACATTTGAATTTCAGATAAACAGTGAGTCATTTTTAACAGAAGTATGTCCCATGCAATAGTTACACTAAAAAATTATTCATTGCTTATTGTAAACTGAATGGACATCCTGTGTTTTGCCTGGCAAACCTCTCTGTAGAAAAGGAATCTCAGGCCAGGTGTGGTGGCTTATGCCTGTAGTCCCAGCACTTTGATAGGCCGAGGTGGGCAGACCACCTGGAGTCAGGAGTTCCAGACCAGCCTGTCCCCATCTCTACTAAAATACAATAACAACAACAACAAAATTAGCTGGGCGTGGCAGCGGGCACCTGTAATCTGAGCTACGCAGGAGGGTGAGGCAGGAGAAACTGGGAGGCGGAGGTTGCAGTGAGCTGAGATCGTGCCATTGCACTCCAGCCTGGGAGACAGAGCAAGATAAAATAAAATAAAAATATTTTATTTTTTTCTCAAAAATAAAAATAAAAATAGAAAAGGCATCTCAGCTGGTGAGAATATTTGTTGTTTAAATATTCCACAAACTGCAAAGCAAGGCTGGAGGGGGTCAACTGGGTCCTCATGGCGAGAGAGGCAAGGGAAACAGAAAACCAAAGACAGCTCTAGTTCCTAAAGACACCACTGTCTGTGTTATGTGTAGGCTGGTGTGTATGTAATGCACGTGTGTGTGTGTGTGTGTGTGTGTACGTGTGTGTGGTGAGCTTGAGGATTTGGGGGTTGGTTACAGAAAGGACAGGACAGGATGGGTGTTGTGGCTCACACCTGTCATCCCAGCACTTTGGGAGACTGAGGCAGGTGGATCATTTGAGGTCAGGAGTTCGAGACTATCCTGGCCAACATGGTGAAACCCCATCTCTACTAAAAACACAAAAATTAGCTGGGTGTGGTGGCGCGTGCCTGTAATCCCAGCTACTGGGGGGGCTGAGGCAGGAGAATCACTTGAACCCAAGAGGTGGAGGTTGCAGTGAGCTGAGATTGCCCCACTGTACCCCACCCTGGGCGACAGAGCAAGACTCTGTCCTGGGACAAAAAAAAAAAGAAAAAAAAAATCTCCGTCGAAAGTGATTTTTTTCTTTAGGTTACAATAACCTTTCTCAACCAGGATGTTCTCTGCTCTGGTCATTCTGCAGGGTCCCAGAAATTAAGACCAGCATGGTGAAAGAATGAGGACTTTTAATTAAGTTCCCCCTTTGTCGCTTCATGTTTTTGATGAAGTCTGGTGTGGACAATTTGGATTTTGATGTGTCTTGCCCTGTGTAATCCAATCATGGAATGTCTGTGGCTAAGGACACTCATGAGAATGCCATAAAAGGAGACAGTCTTGAAGTCATTTATTTTACTTAAAAATATCCCAGGGTTACTATCCTAGGCAATGCAGGGAGACCCTGTCTCTACAGATAATTTAAAAATTAGCCAGGCATGGTGGCACACCCCTGTGGTCTGAGCTACCTGGGAGGCTGAGGTGGGAGGATCGCTTGAGCCCAGGAGGTTGAGGCTGCAATGAACTGTGATGGTGCCACTGCACTCCAGCCTGGGTGACAGAGTGAAAGCCTGTCTCAAAAAAAAAAAAAAAAAAAAAAAATACTCCTAGGGTTATGAAACAGAGGTTGCCTAATAAGCTTGCTAATAGCTTAAAAGCACAATTACACTCTAGTTGAATGCAGTGTTGAAATGCAAAGGGAGGTAGCTTGTGCCTGTGGTCCCATATACCTTGGAGGCTGAGGTGGGAGGATGGCTTGAGCTCAGAGGTTTGAGGCTGCAGTGAGCTGTGATCATGCAAGTGAGAACGCATCTCTTAAAATAAATAACCAAATAAATGCAAACAGAATCAAAGACGAACTTCTGGATGCCTCCTCCCCACCTCTTTACAACATGTAGCAAAGACACTTATGTTTGGTAAATAAATTAATTAAATCCATGTTTTTGTCTGAATATACATTCTCTTACCTGATCTGTTCATTTCCTTTTTTAATTTTTTAATTTTTTATTTTAATTTATTTTTGAGACGGAGTCTTGCTCTGTTGTCCGGGCTGGAGTGCGGTGGTGTGATCTCGGCTCACTGCAAGCTCCACCTCCCGGGTTCACGCCATTCTCCTGCCTCAGCCTCCCGAGTAGCTGGGACTACAGGCGCCCACCACCATGCCCAGCTAATTTTTTTTTGTATTTTTAGTAGAGACAGGGTTTCACTGTGTTGGCCAGGATGGTCTCGATCTCCTGACCTCGTGATCTGCCCACCTCCCAAAGTGCTGGGACCACAGGCGTGAGCCACCGCGCCCGGCCATTTTCTTTTTTTAAAAAAAATCTTCCTCCCAACACCCATACTCTTTCCTGACATTCTGCCTGTGGCCATGACCTCCTTTCCCTACATCTCTTTCCTAGACCAGCTCATACCCTTCCCCACCCAGCTGAGATATCTCCTCTCCAGGAGGCTTCCCCGACTCTGATTTGGGTTGACGCATGTTGACAAAATGCCAAACAGGGCCTGCCCATTGCAGGCTCAATGAACATTGAACAGGCTCCCTGTAATCACTCGGTTTTCTCTTTGTACCCAGGAATCACCAAGTAGAAGAACTTCGGCTCTCAGACTGGTTTCATCCTGGGTAAGAACAAAAATGCCTGTTTGCATACACACACAAATGATATACCTCAACTTGACGTGATAGGTTTTTCTTCCCCAGTCACCAAATTCAGCTCTCCTGGGAGGTTTCCAGAATTGGAGTTTTATTTTCGAGGCTCTTATAAACAAACCAGGGTCCGTTGATCATGAACCAGGCGATGATGGTGGTCATGAAGAAGCAGACTCACTCTACCTGGCTTAGCTTTCCTGGTTTATGCAGTGCGAGAAAGTCTGTTCGGAAATAGCTTGAAAATGCTACTGATAACGCTGCTTGACTTTGGTGGCAGCACTCAGGGGCGGCCTCATGCTTTGTAAAGTGTGTGTAGTGTTCAACTTTGTGTTGTGTTCCTGTGTAGGTTTGGGGTTATTTACAGTTTGGGGGCTATTGTAGGCAAAGTTCTGGTGACTAAATGTAGCCCTTTTTTGTTTTTCTTTTACACAGATGTGTGACTTCCTATGTGAGATCCATTTCTAAAATGAAGTTATTAGGCCAAAGAATGCAGACATTTAAAATTTTTGATGTAAATTTAAAATTGCTAAATTTACTTTTAGTAATGGTACCATTTTATCTTCTTGTATACGGTGCATAAAGTATTACCAGCTTTTTTATGTTTGGTAAAGCTGCTAGTTAAGACATCTCAATTCAGTTTGCATTTCTGTAATTGTATTGTTTGAGTTTTTTTTTTTTTTTTTTTTTTTCAGAGACAGAGTTTTGCTCTTGTTGCCCAGGCTGGAGTGCAATGGCGTGATCTTGGTTCACTGCAACCTCTGCCTCCAGGGTTCAAGTGATTCTCCTGCCTCAGCCTCCTGAGTAGCTGGGATTACAGGTACCTGCCACCACACCTGGCTAATTTTTGTATTTTTAGTAGAGACAGGGTTTCACCATATTGGCCAGGCTGGTCTTGAACTCCTGACCACAGGTGATCTACCTGCCTCAGCCTCCTGAGTATCTTTTTATATGTTTACCATTCATTCACATTTCATCTTTTGTGTAGTTTTTTTTTTGTTTGTTGTTTTGTTTTTGTTTTTGTTTTTCTTTTTTTTTTTTTTTTTTTGAGATGGAGGGAGTCTAGCTCTGTCGCCCAGGCTGGAGTGCAGTGGCACGATTTTAGTTCACTGCAAGCTCTGCCTCCCAGGTTCACACCATTCTCCTGCCTCAGCCTCCCAAGTAGCTGGGACTACAGGTGCCTGCCACCATGCCCAGCTAATTTTTTTGTATTTTCAGTAGAGACAGGGTTTCACCGTGTTACCTAGGATGGTCTTGATCTCCTGACTTAGTGATCTGCCCGCCTCTGCCTCCCAAAGTGTTGGGATTACAGGTGTGAGCCACCGCGCCCAGTCAAAATTACATGACATATAGAAAATAAAATGTCAAGTCTTATTACATTTTGTAAATGGGTAAAACACTAATTTTAAAAGGCAGAGATTGTTAGAATGTATAAAAATGTATTTATATGCCATCTACAAGAGACATTTTTTATTCAAAGACACAAATTGGTTTAACTAAAAGAATTGAAAAGTGTATACCATACAAACAGTAACCAAAAGAGAGCCAAAGCGGCTCTGTATGAATATCAGACAAAATAGACAAAGACGAAACTTACTGCTAGAGAAAAAAAAAATGGGGCATTTTCTAATGACAAAAGGATCAATCCATCAGTAAGATACAACAAATACATAAACATTTGCATCTAATAACAGTTCTAAAACACATGAAGCAAAAACTGACAGAACTGAAGGGAGAAACTGACAATTCAACAAGAATAGCCAGAGACTTCAGTACTTCACTTTCTTTTTTTTTTTTTTTTTGAGACGGAGTCTCGCTCTGTCGCCCAGGCTGGAGTGCAGTGGCCAGATCTCAGCTCACTGCAAGCTCCGCCTCCCGGGTTCACGCCATTCTCCTGCCTCAGCCTCCCGAGTAGCTGGGACTACAGGCGCTGCCACCTCGCCCGGCTAGTTTTTTGTATTTTTAGTAGAGACGGGGTTTCACCATGTTCGCCAGGATGGTCTCGATCTCCTGACCTCGTGATCCACCCGTCACGGCCTCCCAAAGTGCTGGGATTACAGGCTTGAGCCACCGCACCCGGCCTGTACTTCACTTTCAATAAAAGACAGAACAACTAATCAACAAGGAAATAGAAGGCTTAAAAATACTACAAACTAGGCCTCACAAACATCTATAGAATCACCCAATAAGAGAAGAATATATATTCTCAAGTGCACATGAGACATTTTCCAGGATAGGCCATTATGTTGCACAATAAAATCTCAATAAATTCAAATGATTGAAATCATACAAAGTATGTTCTTTCTTTTTTGAGACAGAGTCTTGCTCTGTCGCCCAGGCTGGAGTGCAGTGGCATAATCTCGGCTCACTGCAAGCTCCATCTCCTGAGTTCACGCCATTCTCCTGCCTCAGCCTCCCAAGTAGCTGGGACTACAGGCGCCCACCACCATGCCTGGCTAATTTTTTATATATGTAGTGGAGACGGGGTTTCACGGTGTTGGCCAGGATGGTCTTGATCTCCCGATCTCATGATCTGCCTGCCTCGGCCTCCTGAAGTGCTGGGATGACAGGCGTGAGCCACCGCGCCCAGCCCAAAGTATGTTCTTTGATCATTTTTTCTAAATTCTAAAATTAGAAATCAATAACAGAAAGTAATTTGGGTAATTTACAGATGTGTGGACATTTAACAATTCACTCCTAAATAATCAAAAAGGAATCACAAGAGAAATTAAAAAATATTTCAATGTGATTGAAAATAAAAACACTACATGCCAAACTTACGGAATGCAGCAAAAGCAGTGCTTACTGAGAAATTTATAGCTATAAATGCCTACATTAAAATGAAAGATCCCAAGTCAATAACCTGCTAATTTTTAAATTCTTTTGTAGAGATGAGGTCTTGCCATTTTGACCAGGCTGGTCTTAGGCTTTATACGTTAAGGAAAATGTATACATTAAGAAAATCAGAAAAGAAGAACCAAATAAAACTAAAGCAAGCACAGGGAAAAAAAAAGAGGAGCAAATCAATTAAATAGAAAATAGAAGAATAATAGAGAAAGTTAACAAAACCAAAATTGGTTTTTTGAAAAGATAAACAAATTTGCCAAAAGTGTAACTTGATTGACCTAGATAAAAAGGGAGAACTGAAATTACTAGAATCAGGAGTGAAAGAGAGGACATGACCACCGACCTCCAGAAATAATAAGGATTATGAGGGAATACTGTGATTAATTGTATGCCAACAAATTAAATAACCTATGTGAAATGAAGAAATTCCTAGAAAGACTAAAGAAAAAAGGGAAAATTTGAATGAGCTATAATAAGTAAATACATTGAATTAGTAATAAAAATCTTTCTACAAAGAAAAGCCCAGAAATACAAAATGTCATTGGTAAACTATGTCAAATGCTAAAGAAGAATTAATACCAATCTTCCACAAGCTCTTCAAAATATTAAAAGAGAAAGGAGTATTTTTTAACTCATTCTAGACCAGTATTACCCTGATATCAAAACAAAAGTATCACAAGAAAACTACAGACGAATATCTCATATGAATATAAATGCGAAACTTTTCAGCAAAATACTATTATAGAAAACTGAATTCAGCAACATGTAAAAAAGGATTATACACCATAAACTACATAGTGGGATTTATTCCAGGAATTCAAGGTTGGTTCAATATATGAAAATCAATTAATGTAATACACTGTATTAACAGAATACAGAATATAAAACCCACAGGATCATCTCAATAGATGCAGAAAAAGCATTTGACAAAATTCAACACTTAAAATAATAAGCACCCAACAAACTAGAAATGGAAGGGAACTTCCTCAACCTGATAAATCAAAAGTACAACAACAATAAAAGATAGGTAAAGTGGACTTCATCAAAACTAAAACTTTCATGAATCAAAGGACATTATCAAGAAAATGAAAAGACAACCCACAGAATGGGAAAAACATTTGCAATTCATATCTGATAAGGGCCTAATATCCAGAATATATAAATAACTCTTATAATTAAACAACAAAATGACAAATAGTGATTTAAAATGGGCAAAGGATCTGAATAGCCATTTCTCCAAAGAAGATATACTAATGGCCAATAAGCACAGGAAAAGATGCTCAACATTATTAGTCATGAGGGAAATGCAAATTAAGGTCACAATGAGATAGCACTTCACACTCTATGATGTATAAAGATGTGTAAAGTAGGATGGCTGGAATAAAAAAGATAACAAAAAGTGTTGGTGAGGATGTGGAGAAATTTGAAATTTCATCTACTTTTGGTAGGAATGTAAAATGGTGCAGCCTTTATGGAAGACAGTTTGTCAGTTCCTCAAAAAGTTAACCATAGAATTATCATATGACCCAGCAGTTCTGCCTCTAGATATATACCCAAGAGAATTAAAAGCATATCTTCACACAAAAACTCATGTATGAATTTTAATAGCAGTATTATTCATAATAGCCAAAAGTATTAATAACTCAAATGTTCAACTAATGAACGAATAAACAAAATGTGGTCTAGCCATCCAATGGAATATTATTCAGCCATATTTCCAGAACAGGCAAATCTACAGAGACGGAAAGTAGGTGAGTTGTTGCAGGGATTGTAGGGAGAAGCCAATGGGGAGTGACTCCTTTTCAGTAGTGATATATTAAAGTATTCCATTTTCTTTGGAGAAACTGTAAATAGCATTGTGTTTTAAATATTACTTTCTGCATGTTCATTGTTCATAGTAAGGAGATTACTTTTTCAATGTGCTGACCTTGTATCCTGAAGCTTTGCTGAGTTCACTTGTTAGTTCTAGGAGATTTTGGTTGTTTTTAGATTCCTTAGGATTTTCGATGTAGACAATTATGTAATCTGCAAATAGGGACAGTGTTATTTCTTTCCTTTCCAATCTGATGGCTTTTATTTCATTTTCTTGCCTTATTGCAGTGGCTAGAACTGTCATCACTATGTTGGAACTGCCACATTCCTCATTGTAGGGAGAAAGCATTCAGTCTTTCACTATGAGGTGTGTGAGCTAGAGGATATTTGTAGATGTTCTTTATCAAGTTGAGGGCATTCCCCTCTATTACATTTTTTCTGGGCGCTTTTATCATGAATTGACATTGAACTTTGTAGGGTGTTCTTTCCAAGTTGAGCATGTGATTGATCTTCTCTACCTTTCAATATGGTGGTTTACATTCATTGATGTTCAGATGTTTAATAGCCTGTCTTAAATCCTGCTGTGGTCTTGTTGTATTGAAGGCAAATCAGATGGCTCTCTCCCTTTTTGGACTCACTTCTCCTTTCTGCTGCATTGCACTGATGGGCCTAACGCATGAGGGAGAAGCTGAAAAAAAAAGGGCATCCCCAGAAACTTGTAGGAAAAGGGGAGAGAGAAAAAGAAAGCAGAGAAGGAGGGAAAAATAAAGGCATTGCCTAAGGGAGGTGATCTCCTGCCTCCCATCTTGGCTTCAGTGAATGATCGGAGAGTGTTCTGACTCTGGGCTGCCTAATTTTGAGCTGCAGTCAGAGTTCGGAAAAGGCAGCTCCTGGGCTCAAAGGCAGGTGGTTGGGGGAGGAATGCACAAACCCAGGAGCCAGGTGGGCTAGATGTGGCATCCCAACCCCCACGTGTTAACTGTGCAGTGTCGGGCAACTTACTCAATCGTGTGTGCCTCTGGTTCCCCATGTGGAGATCAGGGGTGGTGGCACTCACTGCATAGGGCATTACAAAGATGAATCCAGTGGGATAATGCACTCAAACACAGAGCCGGGCGTGCAGTTGGTGCTTTCTAAGCATTAGTCATTACTGCTTGGCACCTGCTGCCACGCCTCAGTAAAGCAAGCCCTGTTTTAATTTGGTTCTTGTTCCACAGAAAACGCCCTGATGTTATAACGAAAACAGACTGGCTTGCTCCCATCGTATGGGAAGGGACTTTCGACAGACAGGTCCTGGAAAAACATTACAGAAGGCGGAATATCACCGTAGGCCTGGCTGTCTTTGCTACTGGCAGGTAGGTGCCACTCACCTTTGCCCTTTTATATTTTGGGAAAATGTGGATCAGCATTCACAGGTCTTTGACCTCCAAAGAACCAACCATAATTAAGCATAATTAACGATAACAATAGCCACGATTTCTGTGAGAAACGAACTCACCTTTCCAAAACCAAAGAATGGACTCAGAGACCTGGAGAACAGTGAAAGTGAGACTTTTAATGACAGTCTTGCAAGATCGGGTGTCTGATGGGCAGGCACACCCAGCACAGCTTCAACGAACCATTTATCCCCTAAGTGCACAGGCCCCTCCCCCGGTTGCTCATAGGCTGAGTACTGTGGGAGGGGGTGGGGTCACAATCTTCCCAGACGTCACCTATTGGTTGTTGGGCAGGTGCTTTAGGTGTTTTCTTTAGGGTGATCTTGCTGCATTTTGTTGCAGCCCACAATGCATTGCAATCATGGTCAGCTCAGGGGCTCTTCAAGTATCTGACTTATGACCTAAGTAGCTGAGCAGGCTGATAAGAACAGGCAAAGCAAGCTATTTTGCAGACTAGTAAAGTGTTATCTTTTTAAACTTTTTTGACTAAAGTTTTTTGGTTTGGGTGAGGGCAACTAAGGTGGGAGGCCAACAAGCAGGCATTGGCTATATAAGCAGGGGCCTAGTATATCCTGTTTCTTTTGTAGTTTGCTGACCTAAGCCAATTTAAGGCCCTTTGTCTTGGAAATGGACTACTGTAGATATGATTTCCTTCCATTTCTGGCTGGCCTGTACAAAAGGTGTGCTGGGTTTCTCTGTCGATGGCCGAGTCCTTAACACCAGTGGGAACTTTTTGACTCATATCCATTTAGCTCCTGCTCCCTTTCTTCACAACAGCCATTCCAAAACATGGTGGCTTTTCTCAGGCCCTCCGAGTCAGGACATTCCTTCCCACTCACCGACTCAGCTGAAGCTGTGCGCCCGACTCTTCCACGCTTATACATCCCGAGTTCCTTAGCATCAGAGGACACCCATGTTAGCGCATTCAGCTGCCTCTTCTCCTGATCATGTTTAGAAAAGTAAGTGTTGGCTGGGCATGGTGGCTCATGCCTGTAATCCCAGCACTTTGGGAGACTGAGGCGGGTGGATTACCTGAGGTCAGGAATTTGAGACCAGCCTGGCCAACATGGTGAAACCCCATCTCTACTAAAACCACACACACACACAAAATTAGCCGGGCATGGTGGCGGGTGCCTGTAATCCCAGCTACTTGGGAGGCTGAGGCAGGAGAATTGCTTGAACCTGGGAGGCAGAGGTTGCAGTGAGTCGAGATCACACCACTGCACTCCAGCCTGGGTATCAGAGCAAGACTGCATCTCAAAAAAAAAAAAAGAAAAGTAAGTCTCTTCTCCGGTGTGTGTTACCTAGGTTTGCAGAGGAGTACCTGAGGCTGTTCCTACACTCCGCGAATAAGCACTTCATGACAGGCTACCGAGTGATCTTCTACATTATGGTGGACACCTTCCTCCAGCTGCCTGACATAGAGCCCAGTCCTCTTCGAACGTTCAAAGCATTTGAAGTGGACGCCGAGAGGTGGTGGCTCGATGGCTCCCTGGTGCATATGAAGAGTCTGGGTGAACATATCACCAGTCACATCCAGGATGAGGTGGACTTTCTCTTCAGCATGGCGGTCAACCAGGTCTTCCAGAATGAGTTCGGGGTGGAGACACTGGGCCCGTTGGTGGCCCAGCTCCATGCGTGGTGGTATTTCAGAAACACCAAGAACTTCCCTTATGAGAGGAGGCCGACCTCAGCAGCTTGCATCCCATTTGGACAGGGGAATTTCTATTATGGCAGCTTGATGGTTGGTGGCACGCCTCATAATATTTTAGACTTCATCGAAGAATATCTGAACGGAGTTATTCATGACATCAAAAATGGACTCAATAGCACCTATGAAAAGCACCTGAACAAGTATTTTTACCTCAATAAACCCACCAAGCTGTTATCACCAGAATACAGCTGGGATCTTACATTTTCTCCTCCTCCGCAGATCCAGTACGTCAAGGTTGCACATGATTCCCAGAGGAAATTATGAATTACGCCATTAGGTTTATGTCGAATAAATGAATCACGGCAATTTCTTATAAATGAGGGAAGTCTTAAAACCCTCCATTTTTTAGAGACATACAAATTTACATCCTTCCCAAATAAATGTTTCTTCTTGCCATTTTGAGCCATCTTATTTGGCTAATATAGGATAAAGAATAAAAGGATAATTACTTAGCATGAATACACAGTAATGTTATTATCTATGTATTGTAGATAATGTGAAAATGCATTTGACATAGAATGAATTTTTTTTAATGGAGAAAGACTCTAGTTGAGAAAAGACATTCATAAAATGGAAAAGTAGCTCATGCAAAGTAAAAAATAAATGCCAGGCCACTCATTAAGTCTTCACTGTGTTTTTCGACTGCTGGGATACGTGTGGCTTGTGGTCAACCTCGCGTATTGTCTCAGTCTGTCCACTGTGTGATTTGACACAGGTGAGCTAGAGGAATCCAGTCAAAGCCACGTCTTACTATTATGGTTTCAAAGTGAGATATTCAGTTCCTTTTGTTAAAAAGCTGTAGGGTATTGGCCGGTTGCGGTAGCTCATGCCTGTAATCCCAGCACTTTGGGAGGCCAAGGCAGGTGGACCACTTGAGGTCAGGAGTTTGAGACCAGCCAGCCTGGCTAACATGGTGAAACCCCATTTCTACTAAAAATACAGAAAATTAGCTGGGTGTGGTGGCATGTGCCTGTAATCCCAGCTACTCAGGAGGCTGAGACAGGAGAATTGCTTGAACCTGGGAGGTGGAGGTGAGATTGCACCATTGCACTCCAGCCTGGGCGGCAAGGGTGAAACTCCGTCTCAAAAAAAAAAAAAACAAACAAACAAACAAAAAAAAAAACACCAAAATCTGTAGGTATTTTATTTTTTTAAAAAAGATATTTACTGAGCTCAGTGGTAAAGGTGCTCTGCCAGATGCAGACAGGAATAGAAGACGGTTTGGAACCCCTGTGTCCCTGGCAGCCCACAGTCTGGCAGGGGTTGCGGCTGTGTGCTAAGAGTACATGTTCAGAGTGCTAAAAGTGACAAGGAAGTTGGTCACCTGAGCTCTGTGGTGGTCAGGGAGCCAACACCTCCATGAGATGCTTTGTGTGTCACAGAGGGAGAGTGTTCCTAAGTCCGTGGGCAGTGGCAACTATGAACAGGCTTTAGTAAGTGTCATGGCTCACCCCATTACTATGCTGAAGTCCTAACTCCTTACCTCAGAATGTGACTGTGTCTGCTGGAGATAGGGCCGTTAAAGAGGTCATTAAGGTAAAATGAGGTCACTGAGGTGGGCCCTAATCCCACAGGTCCTTATTAAGAGATTAGGACACAGACACATAGAGGGATGACCGTGAGGACACATGGGAGTGTTGGGAGCAAGCCCCCCAAAATCTGGCCATAAACTGGCCCCAAAACTGGCCATAAAATCTCTGCAGCACTGTGACATATTCATAATGGCCCTAATGCCCAAGCTGGAAGGTTGTGGGTTTACAGGAATTGAGGGCAAGGAACACCTGGTCCACCCAGGGCAGAAAACCGCTTAAAGGCATTCTTAAGCCACAAACAATAGCATGAGTGATCTGTGTTTTAAGAGTGTGTTCCTGCTGCAGTTAACTAGCCCAACCTATTCATTTAATTCGGCCCATCCCTTCGTTTCCCATAAGGGATACTTTTAGTTAATTTAATATCTATAGAAACAATGCTGACGACTGGTTTGCTGTTAATAAATATGTGGGTAAGTCTCTTCTTGGGGTTCTCAGCTCCGAAAGCTGTGAGACCCCTGATTTCCCACTTCACACCTCTATATTTCTGTGTGTGTGTCTTTAATTCCTCTAGTGCCACTGGGTTAGGGTCTCCCCAGCTGAGCTGGTCTCGGCAAGTGGCGTCCATCGTGGGGGCTGGAATCCAGGTCGAAGGGTCAGCAGAGCGACAGTTGGAATGGAAAACTAGCTGGAGGATACCTGAGTACTCTTAAAGCAGTCCCCGTGGTGAGTAAGAAGGGGAGCTTGGAAGCGTCAGGGTAACAATGGGACAGATATGGGGTCTGGTTCTTTTCACCTTGGAACTTTTTCACACTGATAATGAGGAGGAACAAGAGTATAGTGAAGTAACAGAAGAGGTTACAGAGCATGTTTATTTGCCAGCTGAAGCTAAAGTGGCAAAGGAAGGAGAGGTTCATCCCTACCCGTCTGCACCCCCTCATTCTTATTTTGAAGAAAATCGCCCCCCAGATCTTTCTTTTCCGGAGGACACTGGGCAAAAAGTAGTTGCCCCAGTGACTTGGAGCAGCGCCTCGAGTGACGGCTCTTAGTTCTATTCAGGCAGGAATTCAGCAAGCTAGACGATAGGGTGATTTAGAGGCTTGGCAGTTCCCTGTTAGAATACACCCGCCAGATCAACAGGGAAATATTACAGCTACATTTGAGCCTTTTCCTTTTAAATTACTCAAAGAATTGAAAGAAGCAATAAATGAGTATGGACCAGGTTCTCCTTTTGTAATGGGACTGTTAAAGAATGTTACTGTTTCCATTCGGATGATTCCTGCTGACTGGGACACTCTTACTCGAGCTTGTCTAACTCCTGCTCAGTTCTTACAATTTGAAACTTGGTGGGCAGATGAAGCTTCCATTCAGGCTGCTCACAATGCCCAGGCCCAACCTCAAATTAATATAACTGCAGACCAACTTTTGGGGGTTGGCGGCTGGGCTGGTTTAGATGCACAAGTCGTCATGCAGGATGAGGCCATAGAACAGCTTAGAGGAGTGTGCATTAGAGCTTGGGAAAAAATCACTTCAGGTGGAGAACAATACCCTTCCTTTAGTGCTATAAAACAGGGACCAAGGGAACCATATGTGGATTTTATAGCTCCGTTACAGGAGTCTCTTAAAAAGATGATTGCAGATTCGGCTGCTCAGGATATAGTGTTGCAGTTATTAGCTTTCGACAATGCTAATCCCGATTGCCAGGCTGCTCTGTGACCTATCAGAGGGAAAGCACATTTGGTTGATTATATCAAGGCCTGTGATGGTATCGGAGGTAATCTGCATAAAGCTACTTTGTTGGCACAGGCAATGGCAGGACTGAGAGTGGATAAAGGAAATACTCTGTTTCCTGGAGCTTGTTTTAACTGTGGGAAGCATGGCCACACTAAAAAAGAATGTAGAAAAATTCAGCGAGCCTGAAATATGTCCAAAATGTAAAAAAGGAAAACACTGGGCCTGAAATATGTCCAAAATGTAAAAAAGGAAAACACTGGGCTGGTCAGTGTCACTCTAAGTTTGATAGAGAAGGGAACCCGATTTCGGGAAACGCCATGAGGGGCCCATCCCAGGCCCTGTTCTAAACCGGGGCATTTCCAGCTCAGGCCACTCCCTCACCCATGTACAATGTCTGTCTCCTGCCACAGCCGGTAGTGCCACAGTAGATTTATGCTGCACAAAAGCTGTGAGCCTTCTGCCTGGGGAACCCCCACGAAAGGTCCCAACAGGAGTCTGTGGACCTTTGCCAGCAAGGACAATAGGATTACTTTTAGGAAGGCCTCGTTTAAGTTTAAAAGGCGTACAAATACATACAGGAGTCATTGAGTCAGATTACAATGGGGAAATTCAAGTTGTTGTATCTACTTCTGTTCCCTGGAAAGCGGAGCCAGGAGAGCGCATCGCACAGCTCCTGATTGTGCCATATGTGGGAATGGGAAAAAGTGAAATTAAACAAACAGGAGGATTTGAAAGCACAAATAAATAAGGCGAAGGAGCTTATTGGGTAAGTCAAATTACTGATAAACATCCTACCTGTAAAATAACTATACAAGGAAAGAAATTTAAAGATTTTGTAGATACAGGAGCGGACATTTCAATCACTTCTCTACAGCACTGGCTGTCCACGTAGCCAATTCAACCTGCTCAATTTAACACAGTTGGAGTTGGTAAAGCCCCTGAAGTATATCAAAGTAGTTATATTTTGCATTGTGAGGGGCCCGACGGACAACCTGGGACTATTCAACCAATTATAACTTCTGTACCTACAAATTTATGGGGAAGAGATTAATTACAACAGTGGGGAGCATAAATTCTAATTCCAGAACAATCATATAGCCCTCAAAGTCAACATACAATGCATGAAATGGGGTATGTCCCTGGTATGGGACTAGAAAAAAATTTGCAAATTGAAAAAACCGCTTCAAGTGGAAAAAGTTCCCGCCAAAGATTAGGGTATCATTTTTGATAGTGGCCATTGTTAAGCCTCCAGAACCTATACCTTTAAAATGGTTAACAGATAAGCCGATTTGGATACAGCAATGGCCGCTAAGTAAAGAAAAACTGGAGGCTTTAGAGAAATTAGTTGCTGAACAATTAGAAAATGGGCACATAGCTCCAACATTTTCTCCTTGGAATTCTCCAGTTTTCACAATTAAGAAAAAATCAGGTAAATGGAGAATGTTAACTGACTTAAGAGCCATCAATTCAGTTATACAACCTATGGGAACATAACAGCCAGGATTGTCTTCTCCTGCTATAATTCCAAAAAATTGACTTTTAAAATAGTCATAGATTTAAAAAACTGTCTCTTTTTTTTTTTTTTTTTTTTTTTTTGAGACAGAGTCTCACTCTGTCACCCAGGCTGGAGTGCAGTGGCTGGATCTCAGCTCACTGCAAGCTCCGCCTCCCGGGTTCACGCCATTCTCCTGCCTCAGCCTCCCGAATAGCTGGGACTACAGGCGCCCGCCACCTCCCCCGGCTAGTTTTTTGTGGTTTTTAGTAGAGACGGGGTTTCACCGTGTTAGCCAGGATGGTCTCGATCTCCTGACCTCGTGATCCGCCCGTCTCGGCCTCCCAAAGTGCTGGGATGACAGGCTTGAGCCACCGCGCCCGGCCAAAAGACTGTTTCTTTACTATCCCTTTAGCTGAGCAAGACTGTGAACGGTTTGCATTTACAATTCCTGCAGTGAACAACCTGCAGCCCGTTAAGCATTGTCACTGGAAAGTGTTGCCACAGGGCATGTCAAACAGCTCAACAATTTGCCAGATGTATGTGAGGCAAGCAATTACATTATTCACTATATGGATGATATACTTTGTGCTGTCCCCCACTTGAGAACTATTAGCCAATGTTGTGATCACTCGCAAAATTCAATTTCTCGTGCTGGTTTAATTATAGCTCCTGACAAAATTCAGATTACTACTCCTTACTCCTACTGGGGGACCTTAGTAAAGGGCACTACCATTGTACCACAGAAAGTAACCATACATAAGGATAAATTAAAAACGGTAAATGATATCAATTGGATACGACCTGCTCTAGGCATTCCTACCTATGCCATGAGTAATCTGTTTTCTATCCTTAGAGGAAATCCTAGTCTCACTAGCCCTCGGCAATTAACAGAGGAGGCTGAGGTCGAGTTACAACTGATTGAGAAGCAAGTCCATAAAGCTCAGATAAATAGAATAGATCCAGAGAAGATTCTAGATTTGCTAATTTTTTCAACTCAGCATTCACCGACTGGTGTTACTGTCCAAGAACAGGACTTAGGAGAGTGGCTTTTTCTTCCACATACTAATTCACAGACTCTAACTCCTTGTTTGGATCAAATCGCTGCCATGATAGGAAATGGGAGAACTCGGATTGTTACATTACGTGGATATGATCCTGGAAAAATTATTGTCCCTCTCACGAAGGCACAAATGCAGCAAGCTTCTATAAATAGTCTACTTGGCAAACTCATTTAGCTGACTTTGTGGGTATTCTCGATAATCATTTTCCTAAAACAAAACTGTTTCCGTTTTTGAAATTAACGAATTGGTATCCCTAAAATAACTAAATTTAAACCAATTGAAGGTGCTGAGAATGTTTTCACAGATGGGTCTAGTAATGGTAAAGCTTCTTATTCCAGCCCAAAAGGTAAAGTTTTTCAGACGTCCTGTACTTCAGCTCAAAAAGCAGAACTTGTAGCTGTAACTGAGACATTGACTGCTTTGGATATGCCTATTAATGTGATTTCTGATTCTTCATACGTGGTTCACTCCACCCAGTTAATTGAAAATCCCCAGTTATGATTTCATACAAATGAACAACTGTTGAGTTTATCTACCCAATTGCAAACAGCAGTTAGGAGTAGAATGCATTTTTACATCACTCACATTAGAGCTCATACACCTCTTCCAGGACCTTTGACTGAAGGGAATCAAATGGCTGATCGCCTAGATGCTACTGCAATATCTAATGCTCGACACTTTCACAATTTGACCCATGTGAATGCCTCTGGTCTCAAACGCAGATACAGCATTACCTGGAAAGAAGCTAAAGGTATTATCCAGCGATGCCCAACTTGCCAAATGGTGCATTCCTCATCTTTTACAGGAGGAGTGAATCCTCGAGGACTGGAACCCAATTATCTTTGGCAAATGGATGTCACACATGTTCCCTTGTTTGGGAGACTAGCTTATGTACATGTATGTGTGGACACTAACTTAGTGGCCTGAGCAAACTAATCCAGTAGGTGTCCCAAAAATAATGGCAGTTCAAACACCGGATTGCAAGGAGTGCTGACCACCAGTTTCCTGGGATGGAAGATGGAGGCTAAGGAAAGCCTCCCTGGGTTCAGAATTAGACCTGGGGCTACCACCTCAGGGTCCCCTTGGTTATGTCATCCGGCCTCCCCGTCATGCCCTGTTCATGACAGGGACCGTCTTAAAGAACCTATCTGTCAAGGCTTAGCTCACCCTCCCTCTTTTTTGCTGCTGTCTCCTTTGACTAAAAGAAGGTGATCTTTTTGGTGACTCATTCTTGCATCTCACACAGTAGCTCTCATATTAAAAAAAAAAAAATCTATGAAAGTTTCAATAGGGTGAAAATAGATATTACATTAGCCACAAACCCTATATATACAGTTTTAGTAATTACTTGGGCCGGATCTGGAAAGGGTGGGGTGTACTGAACTAAACAAAACTTCTTTTTTTCCTGCCAATTTATGGATAAGGCTAGAAGACTTACTGAGAAGGCTTCTGAAGATTTATTTTTAAAAATTATGGAATCAGTATTAAAGCATTGTAAATTTCTTGATTTGCATGGCAGAACAACAGGTAAGCTTGCCAATGTTTAGAATTTCCAGGTGCCAGGGCAAGCCTGCTTAGGAGGCTTAGAAACCCGGTCACTCAGAAAAGCCAACGTCTGTCCCCACCAGCCAGCGTGTGCCTCCCTCACAGTGGGTGCTAAATTGATTTCTAGAAGTAGTTTAATTTTGCCAATTTGATGAGCAATAATAAATGGCCTCTCTTTTTTATTTGATTGCTTATGAAGTCAAACCTTTTTTTTTTTTTTTTTTTTTTTTTGAGACGGAGTCTCGCTCTATCACCCAGACTGGAGTCCAGACTTGGCTCACTGCAAGCTCCACCTCCCAGGTTTACACCATTCTCCTGCCTCAGCCTCCCGAGTAGCTGGGACTACAGGTGCCCGCCACCACATCTGGCTAATTTTTTGTATTTTTAGTAGAGACGGGGTTTCACCGTGTTAACCAGGATGGTCTCGATCTCCTGACCTCATGATCTGCCCGCCTCAGCCTCCCAAAGTGCTGAGATTATAGGCATGAGCCACTGCACTGGGCTGAAGTCAAACCTTTTAATCAGCCTTTTGATCTATGCAAATAGCCTTTTCTATCTTTTGCTCAGTGCTTTTTCTTTTTTTTTTTCTTTCAGAGACAGGATCTCACTCTGTTGCCCAAGCTGGAGTGTAGTGGTGTGATATCATGGCTTACTGCAGCCTCAAACTCCTGAGCTCGAGGGATCTGCCAGCCTTAGCCTCCCAAGTAGCTGCAACTATAGACACATATCACAATGCACAGCTATTTTTTTTTCTTTTTCTTTTTTTTATTTGGGACTGCTTTTTTTAAAAGTTTTTTTTTTTTTGAGACAGGGTCTTGTTATGTTGCCCAGGCTGGTCTCAAACTCCTGAGCTCAAGCTATCGTTTGGCCCCCAGCCTTCCACAGTGATGGGATTACAGGCATGAGCCACCACGCCCGGCCCTTTAAGGAGTTCTGATTTACATATGTATTTACATATGTGATATGAACCCTTCGTCACTTTTGCTGCAAATGTTAATTTCAGATTGTTCTTTCCATTTTGATAGTGTTGAAGATGGCTTTGATGTGCCGAGTTTAAAGCGCTCAACCTTTCCCCTGGTATTGATACTGTCTGTGTAGGCACCCCATCCGCAAGTTATAGAAAGTATAGAATTTTCAAGGTTTCCTTCCTTTTATTCAGAATTGATCAGGAACGAATTTTAAGATAATGTGCAGGTGAGAGAGCCAATCTTATTTCCCCCGATCTGTCTTGCCCATTTCCCTCGACACTATTTATTGAATAAATAACGCTTTTTTAGGACAGGCCATTTGTACCATCTCTGAAGGTATTGTATACATTCAGGTTCATTCCTTGACTTGATACCCAGTTTCTTGCTGTTCTTTTGCCCTGAGCTAATGTCTCACACTTCTCATCACTGCTGTTGGATATTAGGATAGAATGGTAGAGCCATCTGCATGATGCTTCTTTTAAAAATGTTTCCAAACTTTTATTCCTTCATGTCAATTTTAGATACAGATCTGCAGTTTGGGGAAAAATCCCACTGGAAGAGTAATGGAATTGCTGAAGTGTATGGGTGAACCTGAGGTTATCAACTCAACGGTGCTGAGAGAAACGCAGCACTCTCGCGTCGCTCTTTATCCCGGTCATTTTAGGGCCCCAGAAAAAGCTATTTTTTATGATCTTACAAATTCCGTAAACCTCTTGTTACACGTGTGCTTTGTGAGTCGTTTTTCCTTGTGTTTTTCCAGCCGGACTCGTTGATTTTCAGGAGAACCGTGGGGCTTCATCATCAGCTTCACCACCAGCTCTGGGGGTTTCATTCTGTTGTGTTTATCCCACGTGGGGGAGAAGTGGGAGAAGTGGGAGAAGGGGGAGAAAGGGGAGAAGGGGGAGAAGGGGGAGAAGGGGGAGAAGGCCTCACTGGAGGCGTTTTCAGGGCAGCCTCTGGCCATACCTGTCTCGGGAGTTCCAGACGACAAGTATCAAGTCCTTGACCCAGTTTCCTCAGAGCCTGCCCTGCCAATGGGCGGCCCTGGCTCGCCGGGAGCAGAAGCGGGTACTGCTCTTCAGAATCCTGGGCTCGGAGGAGTGGGCGTTGGCCGGTCTCACCTGCCATACAGGTACAGCCGTCCTTGTTTACCTGGCGGCCCAGAGCAGGGTCTGGAGCTGGGCTCACTCAGGGTTCTCAGACCTTGGTAGGGACATATGTGTTTGCTCACGGAGCGTGGAGGCCGCCTCTCTAGAGGGTCCCCAGCAGACCCAGGTGAGGCGGGTCACAGTGGAGAGGAGCTGGAGTCTAAGAACAGCCTCTGTGGGGTCAAGTTCCTGAAGGACACTTGGGGGCCACCCCAGCAGCTCTCGGGGGGCGCATCGGAGGCGCCTGGGGCTACAGTGTTCCACTCATTGTATATGTTTTGGAGGCATCTGGTGCTGTGGGCAGGAGCTCAGGGGGCCATGTGCCCCGTCCTCACCACCCTGGGTGTGCGCCAAGCCCACAGACCAGGCTGGGGCATGCTGTTGGCCCTTGGCTGTTGGTTGGCAGGTGGTTGGTAGGACCTTCCCAGCAGGGGAGGGGACCAGGAGACAGGCAGGGTTGGGCCCCAGGCTGGGGAGCTTCCTTGGGGCCCTGAGATGCAAAAGAGCTTCCAGCGGGGATCCGGGGCAGTCTAGGTCACAAACCAAGGTGAAGGGGGTGGAAGAGGGGCTGAGGGCAACAGAGGGGTAAGGGACCCAAGCAGGAAGACTCCGGAGCCGCCGGACCTAGGATCGGGGTGGGGGACAAGGGCCTGTGGAGCAGAAAAGAAAAAGCTGGTGATTCTGAGGACTTCACTTATTCATTTTGAAATCAATCAATCAATCAATCAATCAATCAATCACATAGCACAAAACAGCCGTCCCTCAGTGGCATCACCTGGCCTTCTGCCTCCCCATGTTGGCTGTGTCCTGCCAGGGCCCTGTGCTCTGTGGAAACCCAGTTCCCTTGGGGGCCCACAAGGCTCCACCACTGCCCCACTCAGCCTTGGAGCTCATCCCTGCCCTCCTCTGCTCGACTCCTGTTCCATCTGCACGACCCCTCTTCCAGGGAGCCTTCCTCACCTCATCCCATCTCAGGGCTACCCACTCTGGCTGCCTGTATTCACACAGCATGGTCAGGCTCCCCAAACCCTGCTCTAGCCGGGACTCCCACCCCTGTAGCCCTTGCCTCTAATAAATCAGGTAATTACAATGCTTGCTACAATGTAACCTGCACTAGGGCTGGATGATGCGTCTGTCTTGTTCTTGTTTTTTTTTTTTTTTTTTTTTTGAGGCGGAGTCTCGCTCTGTCGCCCGGACTGGAGTGCAGTGGCCGGATCTCAGCTCACTGCAAGCTCCGCCTCTCGGGTTTACGCCATTCTCCTGCCTCAGCCTCCCAAGTAGCTGGGACTACAGGAGCCCGCCACCTCGCCCGGCTAGTTTTTTTTGTATTTTTAGTAGAGACGGGGTTTCACTGTGTTAGCCAGGATGGTCTCGATCTCCTGACCTTGTGATCCGCCCGTCTCGGCCTCCCAAAGTGCTGGGATTACAGGCTTGAGCCACCGCGCCCGGCCGCGTCTGTCTTGTTCTAAGTGAAGCCCAAACTCCCAGAACAGGCCTGGCCCGTGTGTTTGTTGATTGACTGAATGATGTGTTGGGAGGCAGCAGAGGGGAGAGGCTGGCTGGGCACTTGGCTCAGGAGGCAGGAGATCTGGATCCCTTCCAGCTCCTCCTCCTGGCTGTGCAACTTGGGCTTGTTACTGAACATCTCTGAGCCACATCTGTAGAGTGGAGACGGCATCAGGCCCGTATCACTGTGTCACGCGGGGCTGGTGAGATCCGGCAGCCGCTGAAGCAGCCCACACAGGCCTGGCCGTAAGGGGAGTGGGGATGGGCTACACCCTCTGTGGTGCTGGCTGGGAAGACCAGGGCCCCGACCCTTGGGTCTTCCTCCCGTCCAGCTCCGGGACGTGGCTGGGGGCCAGTGCTCACCATCTATGTTGAAGACCGCGGCTTTCTGTAGGTGGAATTTCTCCACGTACTCCAGGTATCTTCCCACCCATTTGGGGTCCTCCTGCATTCTTCTGGCTGGAATCAGAGGAGCTGACAGTGAGGGACTGAGGCCTGGAGCCTCTGTCTTTTCTGCCCTCCTCCTCTGCGGAGAACAATGGGGAGGCAGAGGCCCTGGGGATCTGCCAGCCCACCACTAAGTTGCCATGGGCTGGGGGCTCATCGGACCACGGCAGTACCCCCTCTGCGACCTCCCGGGCCCGGCCAGCTCTGATTGCAGTGGCCCCAACCCTGTCTCCTCTAAACACAGGTCTGTTCTGAGCACGGCAGGTAAAGTGCCCCTGGAAGGAGGGAGTCAGGCCTGGCCCGTCTCAGTGGAGATCCCCAGAGGGGTCCCGAGTTCCGGCCTGGCGCCACCCTTCCCACCCCCTCGACCTTCTCAGCCCTGGGGCCTCTCGACTGCTGCTGTACCACTCCCCCACCCCATCCTGGGCTCGGGCTCCGGCTGATCCTCCGCCCTGAAATGCCCCCAGGCCCATCTATCTCCACCTCATCTTCAGGGCACTGCAGCCCCTCGATGCCCCCGACTCTGTCCCCTGTGCCCTTCGAGCCCTTCTCCCATGGTGCTTTTACTTTCAGACCCACAGGACCCCGAGACATTGCTTGATAAGGAGGAAGACAAGGAAGGCATTTTTTCAGTTCCATCCACAGATAATTCAAGCTCCCAGTGCAGTGCCCAGAGCTGGGCCCACCTCGTAGCCGACCCGCAGTGCATGTCCTGCGTGGGGACACCCTCCCTGAGGGTGCGCTCAGCTGCAGCTCAGCCCGAGGCTGCCTGCGCCTTCAGAACACCCTGCACAGAAGGCCCCCTCCCAGACAGGACGGCAAGTCTCCGCACAGACCCAGGAGTGTCCGGCAGCTCCTCCCTCCTGTCTGGGGACCGGGGCACTGCACCGGCCAGTGCTGGGGAGAGCTGGCCACTTACCCAGCAGCACCCACAGGCTGGTGATCTCGTCATCCTCAAAGCGCACGTAAAGAATGAGGTTGCTGTAGTCGGTGCTGACGAAGCGTACGTGCATGCTGCCGCCCTCAACTGCGGGAGACCCTGGGGCCGGGTGATACACGATGCCTCACTCCTCTGTCCCCCAGGCCCTGGACCCCCCCATGGCCTGTGGACAGTGCAGTGCTACCAAGAGGATGCATGGCCTCCTTCCAGCACCTGGTCTTCTCCCAAAGCTGACAGCCCCTCCTGAGTGTTGCGGCCAGGACTGGGTGTCTGAGCGTCCCTTGCTCGCCCCTCCCTACTCAGAGCCCAGCCTGGATCCCGGACAGGGGCACTCACAGGAGCCTTGGTACTGGCCTTGCAACTGGGTTGGATGGACAGTGATGTTTGCTTCTTTACACACCCCTTCTCCCCTGGGAAAGGAGAAGGGAACCAGGGCCTGGTCAGCCTCCAACTCTGTCCTGTTGTCTTGCCCCAGGATATGGTGGCCCTCTCAGGGCTCTCTACCACGGGACACTGGGGCTGCCACCAGCTGAGACCCCTCCTGTCTTCCCCGGGGGGGTCAGCTCCCCAGGCTCAAGGTCAGCCTTGTCCTGGCACAGGCACCAGGGTCATGCAGCCAGGAGGAGGCGATGCCTGGGGGTGCTGGGGATGGGGTCGGAGTGAGGAAGTGGGGTCATCATTTCTGGGATGACACCAAACCTCCTGGAGTGGGTTGGTCCCAGTCTGGCCTTGGCTCTGAACTCCAGGTCTTGGGGGCTGGGACCCTGACTGTCCTGCCTGTCCCCACTTGCTCTGGCTCTGTGCATAGAAAGAGGCCCCTCACCCCCATGCTCCTGCCTCTGTGCACAGACAGAGCCCCCCTCACTCCCATAGTCCTGCCTCTGTCCACAGACAGAGTCCCCCTCACTCCCATGCCCTTTGCTCTGGGGTCTTCAGTTTCTCATCTGGGGTGGGTACCCGCCAACCCCTGGGACTCTGCAGGCCTCCTCACGGCATGTCTATGACCAAGTGGCTACTAGGATGTGGGTCTCACTGCCTTCAGAGCTGTGGGTGCAGGTGGAATAATGTAAGCTTGTTGATGGTGTCATTGGGCTCAGCGCAGCTTGTCCCCAGGGCCGATTTTCTTTTGCTGACAGCGCGGCTGTCCTTGGGATTCCCTGACTTACGTCGGGGCCGAAAGGGGCGTGGACCCAGGTGGCTGTGGTCCTTGGGAGAGGGTTGTTGGGAATTAGGCAACTTTCAAACACTGGATATCGCACATTTAAAACGCCAGACCCCGGCTTCCTTCACAGCTGGAACACAGGCCCGTGGCCCAGTGGGCATGTCTGCTGGGACTGGACGTGGCCTCCGGGGCTGGGCTGGTGTTTCCTGCCTGCCTGCTTCTGGCAGCTTCCAAGCTTATCCCTCTTGGAGCGGGGTCTTGGGCCTCAGCTTGGTGTGATGTTACCCTGCCTTGGAACACTGTCACTGTCCCTTGGGGATCCCTGGGTCTGAGAAGGAGCGCCTGAGAGGGGTGGCAGGAGCCATGCTTACTTCCAGAACAGCACGAAGTCCACGTCCCCACCGTCCCTGGTCTGGATGGAGTGGAGGGCAAGCCTCAGAGGGTCGGCCGGAGAGACCAGGTTTGCGTGGCTGGCTGCCAGCTGCAGGGTGAGCCAGCGCCCCTCCACCTGCAGGGGTACGGGCCGGGGCAGGAGAGGCCGGCTAGTGCCCGGCCATGTGGCACCCCCTCCACCTGCAGGGGTGCGGGCTGGGATGGGAGAGGCCGGCTAGTGCCTGGCTGTGGGCACCAGTAGGCCACCCTCTGAGCTCTCAGGCCCCAGCTTTGGCACTGAGCATGGTCAGCAGGTGGTCGTGCGCCTCCCAGGGGGCTGTATTGGCAAACGTTCCCTCTTCCTGGTCTATATTGGCAAATGCCCATCTGTGGATCCAGGTGGAGGATAAGCCATGCTTCCTTTTTGGGAAGAGTCACCTCCCATCCTCTTCTCTCAGATCTCTGTCCAATCCCTTTCCATACTTGCTACCCTCACCCTCGCTTCCCTCAGCCCCGCACCCCTGCCCCTGCCTGATCCAAGCTCTGTTCCCCTGGCCAGGGAGGGTAGAGGGGAGGGTCTGGCTCTGTGCTGGGCGTCCCTCCATCCCCGCACTCCCACCAGCAGCACCAGGACCCCAGGGGCCACACAGGGAGGAGGAACTGGTACCCTCCCTGCACCCGGGGCTGGCCTCTTCGTGTCACCCAGGGTGAACCCCTCCCCTGCTCCCTGCCTGGGCCCAGCGTCTGGGTGCACTGCTTCACTGGACGCCGCCCTGCAGCCTTCTCCTGAGACTGCTGTTGTGCCGCGGCTTCCACAGCCAGGAGAGAGGGAAGGGCCCCGAGGTTAATCAGTGGCCGCTGGTTCCGGCTGTGCAGGAGGACAGAGCCCGTTCCTGCCTGGGTTGGACCCAGGCCCAGGTGCAGCTCACCCTCCAGAGCTGCTGCAGGGTCAGGCAGGGCCCAAACCCCAGCCCCCGCCCACCTGCCCCCACCCCCTGCACCTCCTCAATGTGACACTCGTGTCATCCCCAGCCGGTGTTCCAAGCCTGAGTCTGGGGACTGGACCCACGACACTTACCTTCTGCGCGTCAAAGTCCGGCTGTACCGGCACTTCTTCCAGAGCCTTCTGGGCACCCGCCAGGCCCAGGCCGAGGGCCAGCAGCAGGAGAGGGCCTTTCTCCAGGGCCATGACTCCGGGGAAGGGAGAGTGCCCCCAACCAGCTCCCTCCTCTGTGCTGCCCAGACCCACCCCACCTTCCCACCCGCCACCTAAAAGTTCCAAGTTCCGCAACCCTACCCCAGGAATGACGCCGCCTCCCCGGCACCGCCCGGTGTCTAAAGTGATGGGAAGCTGTTGTGTGGACTGGGTGTGGAGTGGCTGTCGGGGCAGTTTAACTGCATTGCACATCTGTCCTGGATTCTGGGATGAGGCCTGTGGCCTGAGGGGGGCTGGGAAGAGGGCAGAGGAGGATGTGGGCTCATTCAGGCCTGCAGCCCCTCCTCCCCAGGCCCCCTGGTCCCCAGTGTGTTTGTCCACCGGCTGCTGGAGCCACGAATGCCAGGATCACTCTGACATCCCTGTTCACCTCCTGCTCACGGTGAGCCTGCCTGGGTGTGGGGAGGGTGGAGGGGGTGGGGCCTGCCTGGGTGTGGGGAGGGTGGAGGGGGTGGGGCCTGCCTGGGTGTGGGGAGGGTGGAGGGGGTGACGCAGACCAGCCCTGGGATGGCACTCGGCACGCGCTGGGCACTGAGCCCTCACGGGGCATCTGCCCCTTGTTCCTGCTTACTGCAAACGTCTCCCACCAGCCCTCTCTCTCCAACCCTGGAGCCACTCCCAGCCCAGGCCATGAGCCTCTCTCTTGCCCTATCCTCCTGCCCTCATGTGTCCAGAGGCCAGTGTGGGGTCAGGTCAGGTGCTCCCTGCTCACCCGCCTTGGGTCCTCCTTTGCCATCTGGATTAAGTGCGAATCTCCAGGCCACAAAGCCCCTGTGGTCTGCCCCTTCCCCACTCCCTCCTTCCCTGCTGCAGCTGCAGAGATGCCTGCCAGCCCTTGAATGTGGCACCTGCCTCTGTACCCCACGCCCACCCTCCTTCCTCCTGCCTGGGGCTGCAGGGGGCTGAGGAGAGGCTGCCCGGCCCCCATAGGTTCCAGCTTCCAGGGAGTCTGGGGTCTGGTTTGATGAGTACCGCTGGCCTCAGGATGACCACTGACTTGGCCCCAGCATTCTTAGATAGACACTAGGGGGCTACTCTGGGCTGGTGCTGCAGGGTTAACTCTAGGAGTGACGAACCCCGCCCCCCACCATGGGATGTGGGCAGTCCCAAGTTCAACCCACTGAGCTTGTTTTCTCTCCAAAGATGGAGAGGGGGCAGGGATGACACGGTCTGTGCAGGGTGCTCTGAGGACAGAGTCAGGTAATCAAGAAAAGAGCTTAGTTGAGTGCCTGCCCCTCACAAGCTCACTGTGAAGTCAGCTCCCGGCCAAAGGTCCTGCCAAGTGTCGGGTTAGGTTTGCATGAAATGCCCCCAGCCCATCGGGGAGTCTCCAAAGCCCAGGCTGGGGAGGGCCTGGCCTGATTTGCAGGGTCTTTCTGGAGGCTTCCATCAGCAGGCCAGGGTGAGGCAGCTCTCTGAGGTCAGACTTGGGAACGGCCAGGCTAGAAGACGAAGTTTCATTCCTTACCCCTGGCCACAGACACAGGGACTCAGGTGGCCTGAGGAGACCTCGGGCCCGTCCTCTATGTCGTGGAAGACAAAGCAGCTGCCACCCATGGCTGACTCAGTCTGGGCTCCCACACACCCTCCAATGCTGAGCTGGCCGTTCCTGAGTCAAGGGGCCAGAGACCAATACAGCATCTCACACCCCACCCACAGCCCCTGCGCCCTGGGAAGGCTCCACCCTGCACCCGCATGCAGGTTCCAGAAAGGGCCAGGGCCGGGCGGGGCTCAGTGCAGGGTGGCAGCGTCTGGCCTCTATCCCTCTTCCTCCTTCTGGGTGCAGGATGTCACTCAACAGCAGCCACGCTCAACCTCAAGTTTGCCTGTTTGGTTGGGCCTTAGGGGGTCTTAGCGCTCCCTGTGGACATTCCAGGGCCCAGCTGCTGCCCTGGGTCTATGATTTCTGCCTCTGGGCACCTTCCTCTACTTCCCAACCTCCCTGGTGGCCAGGTGCTGGCCTGAGATCTGCGTGCAGGGATGAGTGTGCAAGTGTATGTGCATGCAGGGGTGTGTGAGTGCAGGGGTGTGTATGTGCAGGTGTGCATGAGTGCAGGGGTGTGTGTATCCAGGTGTGTGAGTGGAGGGGTGTGAGTATGCAGGTGTGTATGAGTGGAGGGGTGTGCATGTGCAGGTGTGTGCGTATGCAGGTGTGTATGAGTGGAGGGGTGTGCGTGTGCAGGTATGCGTGAGTGGAGGGGTGTGCATGTGCAGGTGTGTGTGAGTGCAGGGGTGTGTGTGTGCAGGTGTGCATGAGTGCAGGGGTGTGTGTATCCAGGTGTGTGCGTGGAGGGGTGTGAGTATGCAGGTGTGTGTGAGTGGAGGGGTGTGAGTATGCAGGTGTGTGTGAGTGGAGGGGTGTGAGTATGCAGGTGTGTGTGAGTGGAGGGGTGTGTGTGTGCAGGTGTGTGTGAGTGCAGGGGTGTGTGTGTGCAGGTGTGTGTGAGTGCAGGGGTGTGTATGTGCAGGTGTGCATGAGTGCAGGGGTGTGTGTATCCAGGTGTGTGAGTGGATGGGTGTGAGTATGGAGGTGTGTGTGAGTGGAGGGGTGTGAGTATGCAGGTGTGTGTGAGTGGAGGGGTGTGCATGTGCAGGTATGTGTGAGTGGAGGGGTGTGAGTATGCAGGTGTGTGTGAGTGGAGGGGTGTGCGTGTGCAGGTGTGTGTGAGTGGAGGGGTGTGCGTGTGCAGGTGTGTGTGAGTGCAGGGGTGTGTGTATCCAGGTGTGTGAGTGGAGAGGTGTGAGTATGCAGGTGTGTGTGAATGGAGGGGTGTGTGTATGCAGGTGTGTGTGAGTGCAGTGGTGTACATGTGTAAGTGTGTTTGTGTGCACGTGTGTGTGTTCAGATGTATGTGCAAGTGCGAGGTCAGGAGTGTGAGTGCATGGGTGTGAATTCAGGACGTATGCAAGTGTGTGAGTGCTGGTGTGTGTGTATATGTGTGTGCAGGTGTGAGTGCAGATGTATCTGTGCAAGTGTGAAGTCAGGAGTGTGAGTGCAGGGGTGTGTATGCAGGTGTGTGTGAGTGGAGCGGGGTGAGTGCAGGGGTGTGCATGTGTAAGTGTGTGAGTGTACACATGTGTGTGTGCAGGTGTGTGTGCAAGTGTGAGGTCAGGAGTGTGAATGCAGATGTGTGAGTACAGGATGTGTGCAAGTGTGTGTGCAGGTGTGAGTGCAGATGTGTGTGTACAAGTGTGAGGTCAGGGGTGTGTGTGCAGGGGTGTGTGAGTGCACAAGTGTATATGTGTGCAGGGCTGTGTGTGCAGCGGGCAGACAGAAGGGGTGACTGGAGACAAGGAACGGGGCACCAAGACTGGGTGCCAGTTTCATGCTATCTGGAGTGGGAGGAGGCTGTGGCTCTTCCTGTGACCTCAGTGGGAGCTTCTGGGAGGGTCCCCACCTGCCCTGTGAGCCCTGCACACCTGGGTAGAGAGAGACCTCAGTGGGTGTCTCTGGAGGGTCCTCACCTGCCCGGTGAGCCCTGCACACCTGGGTAGAGAGAGTAGGGTCTTCCTTGGTCTGCAGTAGGGTCTTCCCACCTGGATGTTCTGACCGAGGCCAGGCCCTGGACCAGCCATCTTTAACCAGCACTGCCTAGCAGCCTCTGGCCCAGTGGACTGGGGACTGCACTGGGAGGGCCGTCCTTGGAGCAAGACCCCATCCCCTCTGGTGGAAAAGGCCGCTGGCCCAGAGTAGCAGGTGTGGACAGGAGCAGGGGTCCATTCACCCACAGCTGGAGTTTGTGCACCTTGCTGTGGATTAAAGCAGAAAGCAGAAGTCACTGCAGGAGCTCAGTGACCTGATCCCCCAGCCCTGCCCACAGCAGCAGCAGCCCAGCCCCAGACTCTGCAGAGCCCTGGACCAGCCAAACCCACTCCAGATGGCCCCTGGTCTCCTGGCTGCCTCTTGGCCCACATGTTCTCAGGGTGAATTTCCTACTGGGAAGTGTGGTCGTCCCACAGCCTGCTCCAGTTCAGGTCCCAGCAAGAACCGAGGCTACACAAGCGGCCCCCGATGCTGTCCCTTCCTGACGCCCTCTGTAGGTGTGCGGGTCTCCTATACCTGCTGCCCACGCTCACCCACGCAGCCATTCCTGCGGCCACCAGGGCTGCACCAGGTGGTGCATGGGGTTGTGGGGGTGGATACCAGGGAGGTCACAGATGACCAGCACCACCTGTGATGAGGATGGCAGGTGAAGAGGGTACCCTGGCATTTCCATGGAGGGAGACCAGCCCATGGGATGGGGCCCCAGCCCCTGATCCTCACAGCCCAACCCCCGGAGTCTGTTCCTTTTCTCTTTCCACTGTCCTGGTATGGGTGCTCCTGTCCAGGGTTTGAGCAGCACTTGCCTCGGGCCTCTGCCACAGGGAGGCTGCCTGCCTTGTGATTTTTCCATGTCAGTCACGATAAGGAAAGAGACCACTACTCCTCCTGCTGCATTTTTTGGTTCCCTGACAAAGTCAGAGCCATGAGAGTGAGATTGTCTTTGCTCTTCTCTGTGACAGAAAATGGAACAGCTCACATATGTGGGGATCCACCGGCCGCCTCCCACTCCAGTGTGCCCTGCCCCTCCCAGCTGGCTCAGCTCCGACCCCATCTCCCTCACAGATCAGTCCTCGATGGGCACCTGCAGCCCAAGATCCAACCACGGACGCAGACCCAGACCACTGATATCTTGTGTCTCTGTCTCTCTGCCTGTCTCTCTCTGTCTCTCCATCTCTGTCTCTCTGTCTGCCTCTGTCTCTCCATCTCTGTTTCTGTCTCTGTCTCTCTGTCTGTCTCTCTGTCTCTCCATCTCTGTCTCTGTCTCTGTCTGTCTCTCTCTGTCTCTCCATCTTCTGTCTTTCTGCCTGTCTCTCTCTGTCTCTCCATCTCTGCTTCTCTCTCTGCCTCTTCATCTCTGTCTGTCTGCCTCTGTCTCTCTATCTCTGTCTCTCTGTCTGTCTCTCTCTGTCTCTCCATCTCTGTCTCTCTCTGTCTCTCTGTCTCTTTCTCTCTGCCTGTCTCTCTCTGTCTCTCCATCTCTGTCTGTCTGCCTCTGTCTCTCTATCTCTCTCTGTCTGTCTCTCTGTCTCTCCATCTCTGTCTCTCTCTGTCTCTCCATCTCTGTTTCTGTCTCTCTGTCTGTCTCTCTCTGTCTCTCCTTCTCTGTGTCTCTCTAGGTCAGAAGGATGGCAGGCCAGACACACGGAGGAGGGGGCAGAAGGACCTTCCTAACTCTAGCAAATCCCTCCTTCGCTGCCTCTGTGCCTCAGGCTCACCCAGCCCAGGCCCTGGCTTAACAGGACACCCCTCCATGGAGCACCCAGGAGCGTGAAGCTCACCTCCCTCTTCCTCAAACTTCCAACTGTGACTTTTATTCCCAAAGGGAAATCTGTGCACCCCAGACCCTGGTCTGCCCCTCCCCGCAGCAGCCTCCCTGCCACCACCCCGCCTGTCTCGGACTTTGAGCTGGTGGGGAGGGGACCTGCTCCAGTGTGAGAGGACCCTGGGAATATGAGAAGCACAGTTGGGGAGCCACTGCTTGGGGTTTTTGAATTTCTGTGGTGTCGTCTCCCCATTCCTGCCCCACCTCGCCTCACTGCCCCTTCCGGAACCTTCCCACCAAGTCACATTTCCATCAACAACTAGCTCACGCCAACCCCATCTGAGCCACCTGGGAGCCGTGGTCACTTCTACTCAAGAAAACCCTGGGGTATAGAATTCTCTCACGCGCTTTCTGGTTTTTCTAAACAGAAGCAGCCCTCCTGGTGAGATGTGCTGCTAGAGCTGGCGCTGTCAGGGTCACCCGGGGTGTGAATAGGTCGCCGGCCTTGGGTTCGCCCAGGAGGAGCCGAGGGCTGCCACCGCACCTTCCAGGGGAGCAGCTCAGACGGGCGGCCCTGAGCCCTGTTACCAAGGCCCTCCTGGGGGGCTCAGGGCTGGGTAGGAGCCATAAGCGGTGGGGAAGCCCAGGGGAAAGGGGGTGGGTGTGGGGATTCAGCCCTGGGCTCTCCGAGGGGAGGAGGGGGTGCGGAGGTGGAGACCTGGGGGCAGGGTGGGCGGCCACCAGAGCCCTTGTCCCATGCAGGAGTAGGAGGCCTTCGAGCTGCCGTTTTCCGGGAGTTTGATGTCTGACATGAAACACAGACACGGGGGTGCCTCTGCCCTCAGTCATGGTCCTTGGTGACACTGAGCTTCATGGAGTTTCATGGCCCCTCCACCTGGAGGCAGCAGGGCCCAGTGTCCAGCCTGTGGCAGCCCTGCCGAGCCCCTCCTCCCCAGGTCCTGGGCTGCAGCAGCGATGGGGGCCGGTCATGCACAGGGCAGGTGTGCACTTTCTCTCACGTCGTATTCTGGGCCAGGGTCTTGGGGGCCGCTGACTCCAAACCCCCTCCCCAGCTGGGCTGGCCAGCTTGGTGTGGCCCCATGGCCACGGGTGATGCTGACGAGGTGGTGGGGGCTCCCTGCATCTTCTCCTACCTGGGGCCATTGGGTCTGTGGCTGTGGGGAACACGGTAGGCAGGCCTGGCTGAGGGCCCCAGGTTCTGAGCCCTGCTTGGTCCCTGGCCAGCCGGTGGGGAGGTCTCAGCTGGCCCCCACCCCAAGGGGATCCCAGAGGAGGGAGGGGCAGTGTCCCACGGCTCCTGCCCTCTCCAAGGGTATCATTCTGCAGATCCCCTTTGTGAGCACATTCAGAGCCCTGTGGGTTCTCAGTGCAGTGCCCACAACAGGCCTGACTCAGCTGCCCCCTCACTGCCGCCTCCCTGTGTAGCAGGAGGCCAGTGCCTCAGCATCTCCGCCTGCAGAGTGCTGTGGGGTGCACAGGGTACTGTGGGGTGGCAGGGGTCCAGGACGGGCCTCAGGGGCCATTGGCTGCCCCCCTGCACCCTCCCCCTAGAACCTCCGGGGCACCTCCTGCTCAGGATGGAAGTCCGACTGCCAGGGCCCCGGCTGTCATACAGCAGGGCTCAGGCCAGACCCAGCCGCACGCTGAGGAGATGCAGCCTCATCGTCCCTGATCATGGCCATTTGGGGACGTAGGGCTGCGGGGCTGTGGGGACATGGGGCTGCAGGGTGGATAAATGGCTTTGCCCGGGGGGCTTCTATGCACTGCCTCAGAGGCAGGGTGGCCCAAAGAGAACAGGCCCAGACTCCTCACCCACCAGCTCCCTCCCCTCCTTGCACCACCCGCCAGAATCAAAACATGTGGCAAGCCAGGGCCTCCTAGACACAGAGCCAGGGCCTCCTAGACGCAGAGCCAGGGCCTCCTAGACACAGAGCCAGGGCCTCCTAGACGCAGAGCCAGGGCCTCCTAGACACAGAGCCAGGGCCTCCTAGACGCAGAGCCAGGGCCTCCTAGACACTGCCAGCCTTGGGTGACATCAGCTTCTGCTGATAAGGTCAGGTGGGTTCTTGGGGCTGGGCTGCCCTCATGGGACTGGGATGGGCCTGGGAGAGATCTAGACCAGGGCACACCTGAGGGCCCTGAAATCTCAGACCCACTACATGTTGCTTGATGGGGGTTCTGCCTGTTTCTCTGGGAAAAGGCCACGACTTTCCCTAAACTCCCAGGGAGCCCGTGGTCACCATGAACTTCAGAACCGTTGGAGATGAGGCCGTACCTTTGCCCCTGAGGCCTTGGACCCTGTCTCCCAGCCTCCACCCACAAGCGGCTTCCAGTTGCTTTGGGGACATAGAATGGATATCACTGCCTGGGTGAGCTGGGTCTCTGGGCCATGACAGCCAGACAGGTGGGGCAGTGGCCGTCAGGGGAGCTGAGCAGAGACCCCGCTGTGCCCCCGCAATGGCTGCCTGGGGGGCTCTGGCAGCACGCCTGCTACTCTGACCTGTGTGCACACATGTGCGCGTGTGAGCATGCGTGCCTGAGCCTGTGTGTGTGCATGACTGGGTAAGCACACACGTGTGATGCATGTCCACATTTCTGTTTGTGTGACCGTGAGCATGTGTTTGCTTCTGTGCACAAGAGGAAACTCGAGATTCTCTGGATGTTGTGGGAATGTTCAAAATCTCTTTGGGAAGCCACACGCTTGTTCCCAGAAGCGACCTTGGTAACGGTCAGCAAAGTGCGCAGGAGCCTGGCCGAGAGGTGAGGGTGGGGCTGGGCCGACAGAACCAGGCCTTGGACGGTCTGTGGCACCACAGAGGACTGAGTGTGAAATCAGACTTTACCCATCAGATCCCAGACACTGAAGCAAGGTGGCTTTCAGAGTAGAGAAAAAGCAGGAAGGAGGAGAGCGACTGTGTTCATCTGAAGGATAAATGGGAGGAACGGCCCAGAAACCCAGTAATGCAGGCGGACGGCAGAGTGGCAGATGGCAGCTCTGTAGACATCAGCTCACCTGGCACACACCGCGTGCACCTCCAGGGTGTGCTGGCTACTGTGCTGGGCATGGGGAGAGATGGCCACCCGCGCGGTCCACAGAGGCTTCTGGAACTTACAGAGGGGCCAGGGCCCCACACAGAGCTACACAGGTGGGGGTAGGGCTGTGACGGGCTCCCGCCTTTCCAAGTGAGTGGGGGGAGGTGACGGGAGTAGTCAGAAACGGTGTTCAGAGGTGGGAACAGCATGTGTGAGGGGCCCAGTGGAGCCAGCGACAGCCCAGCCCCCGCCTGGAGCAAGCCCCGCCAGGGTGGGTCCCCGAGGCGCAGGGCTGTGGGGGCTCAGTGAAGGTGGGTGGTGCTCCATGAAGTCACCAAGGTGGCCAGGCCAGGCCCCGTGAGCTCCTGGCCCTGGGCAGAAGGCAGCTTCACCTGCGTGGTGGAAGCAGTTGGTGGATACAGCTGGGTTTGCGTTTTACAGGCCCCTGTCGGTGTGGTGAGGGGCCTTCTGCAGGCCAGGGTCCTGGTGGAGGAGGAGAAAACCCAGGTGTGTCCTCTAGGACCTGTGCCTGCCTGTGGGGTGGGGGCCGCAGCCAGTCCCTGAAGCCCCACTGCTCTGCTGTGGCCCATCCCACCCCATCTGCACACCTTCCCGGCCAGCTGGGAGCCGTTCCACGGGGACCCTGTGAGGCTGCCACCTCCAGCGTCAGAACGGTGACTCCTTTGTGGCCTGGAGAGAACACATGTTCACTAAAAACAACTAGCAGTCCAGGCATGGTGGCTCACACCTGTAATCCCAGCACTTCGGGAGTCTGAGGCAGGCGGATCACTTGAGGTCAGGAGTTCAAGACCAGCCTGGCCCACATGGTGAAACCCCATCTCTACTAAAAATACAAAAATTAGCCAGGTGTGGTGATGTGTGCCTGTAATCCCAGCTACACCTGTAATCCCAGCTACTCAGGAGGCTGAAGCAGGAGAATCGCTTGAACCTGGGAGGCAGAAGCTGCAGTGAGCTGAGATCGTGCCACTGCACTCCAGCCTGGGTGACAGTGTGAGATTCCATCTCCCCAGAAAAAAAAAAAAAAAAAAAAAAGCAGTGGTGTCAGATTCTGTCTTTTAAAAATTTTTACATAGCGATGGGGTCTCCCTATTTTGCCCAGGCTGGTCTTTGACCCCTCAGCTCAAGCAATCCTCCTGCTTCAGCTTCCCAAATAGCCAGGATGTCAGGTGTCAGCTCCCGTGCCCAGCCTATGCCATCAGGTCCTGCCTCTTCCACCCAGGGAATCCTACAGGGACAGCGGGAGGGCAGAGGGGAAACAGGCTCTGAGCAGAGGGACCCGGGTCCACTCATCAAGGAGCAACAGACCCAACAGTTCCCGATCACCTTCCCCTGCCACACCAATGTCCCCAGCTGACACTGCCACCAGCGACCCTGCTTGAGACACAAGAGCTGATCAGGAGCCATGGTGGGCCACTGGCCCGCCTCCCAGGTGTGAAGGGTAGGAGCCAGCATGGCCCAGGCAGTGTTGGAGACACCCATGGCCCCCTGGGGACCCCACTCTCACTCACCAGAGCCAGGCTGGTGGGGCAGAGATGGAGGTCACCTGGGAGACAGTCAGGGCCCAAGCCTGGCCACACCGGCGGAGGGCCCGAGAAGCATCCGGTGTCAGGTGCCCCCAGATTCTGCAGATTCTCCCTCTGGGCGTTTCCACCCAAATGTGCCGCGTGGAAACTGCCTCCATCCAGGCAACAGGCCTTGGCGGTGCTCCAGGAGCCTGCTCTTCCATAGCAAACAGGCCTGGAACCCCGGGCCGGAACTCCTTTCTGAAAACAAGTGGGAAAAAATACACAAACTGAAAAGAATTCTGCCGAGACAGCAAGCACAGCACTGGGATGCACCAGCCACCCCCGAAAGGCACGGGAAGGGAGCCGGGACCCCAGTGTGCAGGTCACCCCTGGAAGGAACCAGAAGGGAGGCGGGACCTGGGGCCGACAGCATTCTCCTTCAACACCTCCTGCCTTGCCGGCGCGCTGGGCAGTTCTCTCCCTCCCCTCTCCCTCCCCCCCTCCTCCCTGCTTCCCTCCTTCCTCATCAGCAAGTCAGCAACACTCTGGAGGCTGAGACCCACCTGGCCGCTGTGTGCTCTGGGCCTGTGGGGGGCTGAGCCTGAGGTACCCTTCTATGTCCACCATCCCTCTTGTCCCGAACGCCCCCTCGGCTTGCTGGTTGTCATGGTCATGATACCCACCTTTGTCCGAGGGTGAAGCTGCCTTTCTTCAATGCACCATCACGGACATGGGGAGGCCAGTGCCGTGGCAGCATTTCCAAATTAGCTTGACCCACAGGGCACCCCCAAGAACCCCTACCAAACACCCCCATCTCATGAGGAGAGTGTCCCCCACACATGGCCAAGGGTATGCTTTGGGATCTCAGAGGTATCCCCACGGAGGCACCCCAGGCCCTTGCAGAGTCTGAGCATGCTGCAGTGGACAGTCACAGTGGGCGGGAGTCAGCCATGTGAGTCTCAGCTTCTCGGCCTCTGAGCCGGGCTCCCGGTGCACAGCTTACATGGTGATGGTCACCGTGCCTTGGTGGGCAGCTCGGTGGACCCAGTGAACATCCGTCTCACGGTGACAGCAAAGCCTACCTTGGAAGAATCCGGTTTAGTTAACTGCGACTCAGGCTGCAGAGCGAGGGATGGGTGGCCTAGGCATGGCAGGTGTCTCAGAACGAGGGTTAGGGCCACTGAAAGACTCCTGGTAAAAGCCCACGTGGTCCACTTGGTGGGGCTTCCGAGTCTTGCCCGACAGTTGCTGTCCCCCAGGTTGTCACACACGCAGATGAAAGCAGGATGGGCTGAATTTCTTGGGTCACATTTTCCACCAGTATCTCTGTAAAATTTGGCCCGATTTTTCCCAGGGCCCTTCCACATAATCAGAGGACTGAGGCTCCACCCAGTGGCCGTCATGGGGATGTCAGCGGCCGGGGCCGCGCATCCTCCGGTGAGGCGAATTTTGTCTGAGTTAAATCCTGCCAGATTCAAGGTGACAAACTCCTCAGGGGCTGCCTGTGGGCTCGGCATCCTTTCTGTCCACACTCCAGCCCCGGGAGCTCCAGCTGCCTGCAATGTTGGACTTGCTTCTAATTCGTCACTGCGTTCCCCACTCTTCTGTAGGGATCAGTGCCAGAGTTAGAACACCCATGAAGGATGAGGCAGGAGGATCACCCGAGGTCAGGAGTTCGAGACCAGCCTGACCAACATGGTGAAAACCCGTCTCTACTAAAAATATGAAAACTAGCTGGGCGTGGTGGCACACACCTGTAGTCCCAACTACTCGGGAGGCTGAGACAGGAGAGTTGCTCGAACCTGGGAGGCAGAGGTTGCACTGAACCGAGATCCTGCCACTGCACTCCAGCCGGGGTGACGAGAGTGAAACTCGGTCTCAAAAAAAAAAAAAAAAAAAAAAAAGAAAGAAAGAAAGGAAAGAACGAACGAACCTCCCTGGACTTGTGCAGCAGAATTAAGTTGTGGAAACCCTGGAGGCAGGTCCGCCATCTGTGGAGGGGGTAGCTCTGAACCCATCAGCTGGGTGTGGTCTGGCCTGTGTGAGATTTGGAGTCCATGCGGCCCCCAAGCCTGGGAAAGAAGCAGCTGCAGGGGGAGGGGGTCCAGAGGCTGCGGAATCTATGGCTCATCATCTATGTGGTTGTTTAGGGATGGGGGTCCACGGGGAAAAAAATCATGCTGAAGTCTAGTGGAGCCGGGGCCACGTCAGGCTGGAGTGGGGCGGCTGTCCCAGGTCACGGGGGTCCCCGGGGACGGGGAGCACAGTGTTTACAGGAGCAGCTGCGACAGTTACATGAGATGCGACAATCAGCATTTCCAGGGTGCTGTGGCGGCTGCCAGAGCAGGGCTGGGGGATGATTTGGGGGAACAAGGCTCTTCCCTTATGAGGGACCCATGGAGTCAGCATCAGGGTGGGTGGGGACACTGTTGGGAGCCGCCGTGTCCACTGCTGTCCTGAACACATCCTGACAGACCAGCGCGACCTGGGGAAGGTACCCACGCCTGCTGCCCACGCTGCCCCTCGAGGGTAATGACACAACACAGGACTCAAAGGCCACGCCATAGATTACAAAGCAGCATCCTTCGTGTTCGCCCTCTGGTGGGCGGGTGTTGCATTGCAGCTTTAATTTACGTTTATCCAGATGAATAACCATGTGAAACATTTATATATATATATATGGTTTTTTTTTTTTTTTTTTTTTTTAAGACAGAGTCTCGCTCTTGTCACCCAGGCTGGGGTGCAATGGCACGATCTCAGCTCACTGCAACCTCCACCTCCTGAGTTCAAGCTATTCTCCTGCCTTAGCCTACTGAGTAGCTGGAATTACAGGTGCCCGCCACCACACCCAGCTATTTTTCTTTTTTTTTTTTTAGTAGAGACAGGTTTCACCATGTTGGCCACACTGGTCTCGAACTTCTGAGCTCAGCTGATACACTTACCTCGGCCTCCCAAAGTGTTGGGATTACAGGCGTGAGCCACAACGCTGGGCCAGCATTTTAATATTCTTTTGTGTGCGTATGTGTGTGTAGGGATGGGGTCTTGCTATGATGCCCAGGCTGGTCTCAAATTCCTGGACTCAAGCAATCCTCCAGCTTCGGCCTCCCAAAGCACTGGGATTACAAGCATGAGCCATCTGCCCAGCCCATTTTTTCTTTTTGCCATTCGGGTGAAGCTTCTGTTTGAGGGGCTTGTCAGTTCTCAGTGGGGTTGCCTTTCCTTTCCGTTCTGAATGGAAATCCTCCCTGTGACAAATCCTCTTAGTGAACAACCGCTGTGTGGGTTGCCTTTTTGCCCTCCTAATTGGGTCTTAATTGCCGCATAATCCAATTTACCTAACTTTTTCTTTCATGGTGGGTTCTTTTGGAGCCCTATTTAAGAAATCTTTGCAGACTCCCAGGCCATAAAGATGTTCTGTGTTTTCCTCTGAAGCCTTATTGGCCTGGTGCCTCTGGAATTGATTTTTGCATATGGTGTGAAGGGGGGTTCAAAACACATCTTCCAAGGCTCGACACGGTGGCTGACGCCTGTAATCCCAGCACTCTGGGAGGCCGAGGCGGGTGGATCGTTTGAGGTCAGGAGTTCGAGACCAGCCTGGTCAACATGGTGAAACCCTGTCTCCACTAAAAATACAAAAAAAATTAGCTGGGTGTGGTGGCACACACCTGTAATCCAAGCTAGTCAGGAGGCTGAGGCAGGAGAATTACTTGAACCCAGGAGATGGAGGTTGCAGTGAGCCGAGACTATACCAGTGCACACTCCAGTCTAGGCAACAGAATGTGACTCTGTCTCAAAAAAACAAAAACTACAAAAAACCACATCTTCCTCAATGCTTCCCCAAGTGATGCCACACCATTAACAGAGACGATCTTAGCCCCCACTGCCCCCCGCCCAGCTCTGCCTTCGTCATTGATCTGGGGCTGTGTGGAGACTGTCTCTGAGCCTCTTTTCTGTTCCGTTGATCAAGTTGCCAATCCTTGTGTGATGTCACACTGTCTGCATTACTGTAGCTTTATAATATGCCTTCATATTTATTTATTTATTTATTTTATTTTATTTTCAGAGGCAGTCTTGCTCTGTCACCCAGACTGGAGTGCAGTGGTACGATCTCGGCTCACTGCAGCCTCCACCTCCAGGGTTCAAGCAATTCTCCTGCCTCAGCCTCCCAAGTAGCTGGGGCTACAGGTGTGTGCCACCATGCCCAGCTAATTTTTGTATTTTTAGTGGAGACGGGGTTTCACCATGTTGGCCAGGCTGGTTTCAAACTCCTGACCTCAGGTGATCTGCCTGCCTCAGCCCCACAAAGTGCTGAGATTATAGATGTGAGCCACTGCGCCTGGCCCATTTTTATTTCTTTTGAATGTTGTTCTTATTATTCTTGCTCCTTTGCAATTACAAATGAATTTTTTAAATGAGTTTGTCAGTTTCTACACACCAAAAACCCATTGTGTTCGATGCAGTCAGGATTTCATTGAGTTTACAGATTAATTTGGAGAGAATTGATGTCTTGGCAACATTGAGTCTTCCAATCCATGGATATGGTATATTTCTCTGTTTAGATCTTCTTTAATTTCTCCTAATAATGTTGCTTATTTTTGCAGTTTAGAAGTCTTGCATCTCTTTCTTTGCCCTTTAAAAAGTCAGATTTAGTGAGGATGCTAGTAAAAGTCTCCCTTTTTTTTATTTTTTTTATTTTTTATTTTTTTGAGACGGAGTCTTGCTCTGTGGCCGGGGCTGCAGTGCAGTGGCCGGATCTCAGCTCACTGCAATCTCCGCCTCCCGGGTTCCCGCCATTCTCCTGCCTCAGCCTCCTGAGTAGCTGGCGCTACAGGCGCCCGCTGCCTCGCCAGGCTAGTTTTTTTGTATTTTTAGTAGAGACGGGGTTTCACCGTGTTAGCCAGGATGGTCTTGATCTCCTGACCTCATGATCCGCCCATCTCGGCCTCCCAAAGTGCTGGGATTACAGGCTTGAGCCACCGCGCCCGGCCTAAAGTCTCCCTTTTCAGTGTACAGTTCCACGAGTTTTGACAAACGGACACCTAGTCATGGAACCACACTACAATCATGATACAGAACAGCTCTATCCTCTGCCAAATTTCTCTCGTGCCCCTTTGCAGTCAACCCCGCTAAACCACCCCCTGAACAGCACTGAAATGACCTTTTTTTGTATGAATTTCATTCACTCTGCATAATGCTTTTGAGAATATCCTTGCTGGTGCCTGTAGCTGCAGTTTTTTCCTGGTGACTCGTTATCCATTCCCTAGTTCATGGACATTTGGGTTATTTCCAGTTGGGGGCAATTATCAATTAAGCTGCCTGCTGTAAGAGTTCATGTACAAGTATTTGAGTGAACATAGATCTTCATTTGATTTGGCAAAATGCTTTTTTGTATTTTGCGGGGCTGCTGAGTAGGGTGGCAAGTATGTGAATTGGAAATGAAAAAAAACTGCTGACCTATTTCCAAAGCAGTAGTATGATGTAGTTTAGATGTTTGTCCTCTCCAAACCCCATGCTGACGTGCAGTCCCCAAGTATTGGAAGTGAGGCCCGGTAGGAGGTGTTTGGGTCATGACTTGGTGCCCTCCTCATAGTAATGAGTGAATTCTCACTCTGAGCTCACGTGAGATGAGATGTTTTCTCTCAGTCTGAAGCTTATCTTTTCATTCTGTTAACAGAGTGGTTTGCAGAGCAAAACTTTTCGATTTTGATGAAGACTAATATATCAATTTTTAATTTTATGGGTCATGCTCACGGTGTCAAGTAAGAACTCTGCCAAGCCCTAGATTATGAAGATTTTTTTCCTTTTTTTTTTTTAAAGTTTTAGAGTTTCATGTTTTATATTTTAGTCTGAGATCTATATTTTGCACTAATATTTTTATAAGGTGTGAGACTTAGATTGAAGTTCTTTTTCTTTATTCGTTCTTTCTTCCTTATGAACTTCCTTTCCCTTACTCTTCCTTTCCTTTTCTTTTTTGCTTAAGGATGTATGATGGCACGATTTGTCCCTTAATTGTACTGCTTTTTTACCTTTGTCAAAAATTGGCTGGGCATATTTGTGTCAGTCTATTTCTGGGTTACCTACTCTGTTCCTTTGACCTATGTGTCTTGTGCCTCTACTGTGATGTCTATTTGCAGATGACATGGCTGTTCACATAGAAAATCTCAAGGAATCTACAGAAAACCAACAAGCAACACAATCTCCTAAAACAAATAAATGAGTTCACCAAGGTGGCAGGATACAAGATAAAGTCACAAAAATCAATTGCCTTTTTCTACAAAGTAGCAATGCACAGATAGACGCTGCTAATACCATACAGTCTTGTAACTACATAATAATATTTGAAATAACATTCGATAGGCTGATTACTTCCATTTTATTCTTCCTTTACGAAAATATTTTAGCTATTCTAGTTCCTTCGCTTTTTCCCCATACGTCTTAGAATAATCTTACCTGTGTCTACCAAAAGGATTGCTGGAATTTCGATGACAATTGCATTAAGCTTGTTTATCAATTTGGGGAGAATTTACATCTTTGCTATGTTAAGTCTTCTAGTCCATTAACAAAATAAGTCTCTCGGTTTATTTAGAGTTTTCTTGATTTCTTTCATCAACATTATTTTCAGCATATAAATCGTGTACATTTCATACAGTTTATACCTAAGCATTCCACCTTTTTTCTGAGTGATTGTAACTGGCATTGTATTTTACATTTCATTGTCGATCTGTGCATTGCTAGTATGTAGAAAAAGGCAACAGATTTTTGTGTCTTTATCTTGTGTCCTGCCACCTTGGTAAACTCATTTATTTTAGGACTTTGTTTATTTGTCTGTTTTTTGTAGATTCCTTGAGATTTTTCTATGTGAACAGCCATGCCACATGCAAATAGACATCATTCTATTTTATCCTTTCAACTCTGTAGGCTATTAGAAACTATCTCAGGTCCTCTCATGTGAGCATTAGGGGTGGTAAGACGTAGGAGGTACAGACACAAATAAATGGAGAAACAGACAAAAATCAGTTGACTGAGAATAATTTTTATTTTTCAAAAACAGGATGCAAAAAGGAAAAACCCTAAAAGCTTTTTCTTTTTTTTTTCAGACGGAGTCTGACTCTGTCACTAGGCTGGAGTGCAGAGGCACGATCTCGGCTCACTGCAATCTCTGCCTCCTGGGTTCAAGCAATTCCCCTGACTCAGCCTCTTGAGCAGCTGGGACTACAGGTGTGCACCACCACTCCCAACTAATTTTTTGTATTTTAGTAGATATGGGGTTTCACCATGTTGGCCAGGATGGTCTCGATCTCCTGACCTTGTGATCTGCCCACCTTGGCCTCCCAAAGTGCTGGGATTACAAGCATGAGCCAACGCACCCGGCCAGCATAAAGACTTTTTAAAAAATATAATTATAGCTTGCAATCAGCTTTTAATGAATCTGACTTCTAACCTTGGAATTCTTTAAAAGAAAAAAAAATCCATTCAAATATCTTATTAACAGATTTTAGCCAGGACCAACAGCTTATATTTCTGGCTTTTGAACTTCTTTACCAAAGGTAACTTTCCAAGTGAAACCAACAAGCCTTAACCAAGGTTATGACTTAACCAAGGATACATGAAACATCTCGAAACAGGGGCAAGGCAGTCGCCACAAGATCCAGAATCACCCAAATGACAGCTTGTATTAGTCTGTTTTCATGCTGCTAATAAAGACACACCTGAGACTGGGTAATTTACAAAAGACAGAGGCTTAATTGGACTCACAGTTCCATGTGGCTGGGGAGGTCTCACAATCATGGTGGAAGGCAAGGAGGAGCAAGTCACATCTTACGCGAATGGCAGCAGGCAAAGAGAGAAGCCTGTGTGGAGAAACTCCCGTATTTAAAATCATCAGATCTTGTGAGGCCTATTCACTATCATGAGAACAGCAAGGGAAAGACCCGCCCCCATGATTCAGTCGTTTCCCACCAGGTCCCTCCCACAACACGTGGGAATTATGGGATCTACAAGATGAGCTTTGGGTGGGGACACAGCCAAACCATATCACAGCTCCAAGAAAGGCAAGTTTCACTCGCCATAAGTGGGGCACAACCCACATTTCTATCTGGCTATATTTACTAGGGTCTTAGCTTCCCAGCTGATGGTCTACACACAAAGGCCCCAAATCCCTGTATGCCTGCACGAGCAGAAGACAAGAAATCAAAAGCTGTCAATGGAATGGAAAAGCATTAATAACTGGGAAAAGTCACACAAATATCAAACCAAAAGAGTTCCCTGACCAGGAATCAAACCCAAGCCATGGCAGTGAAATTGCAGAATTTTAACTATTAGACTGCAAAGAACGATGGCTTTTATTCCCTCAAGCCATCTGAAGTAAGGAGTTTGAGCCTCCAAGATTTTAGCTTTGTTTTAGGTCAGATTTTTCTCTTTCATTTATTCGAGAGAGTTTTTAAGGCTAGCCATGACACTATCATGTTTCCTTTTTAAAAAAGAAATCCAATCACCCCATCATTTTTAAACATGGAAGCCTCTGGGGTCTCTTATGGTGGCTAATCAGAGTCTGTTCTCTTAGAACTAAGGCTCTCTATGCTTTCCCCTTAGAACTAAGGTTCTTGCCTAGCACTCGGGTTCTCTGTAAAGACGCTCACCTTAGGAAGGGTCCGTTGGAGTGTTCTTAGCGTGAGAGTCCTCATAAAATCTTATGGACCAGCTGAGTCTGACTGGACTGGGAAGGTCCCCTCCTAAACCCGGGCCAACAAAGACATTCCCTCCAGAGTCTAGATGGAGGGAACCAGGGCAGGGACTGGGGAGGAAACAGGAAGACATAAAGGGAAGAGGTGGAGAGAAATAAAAGTCTCTGAAGTCTTCAATCTAAAAGCAGGAGATCTCAGATCCAGTGGACTTTACCTGGCTTCTTCCCTGTGTGGTCAGCTGGGGAGACAGCTGAGCCGAAGACCTTGGTGCATTGACTTCCAATCATGCTGGGAGAACCTGGGGCTCTCTGCAGATCCCATCCTCATCACCAATCATGTCAACTGAAGAATGATGAGGTTCATACATTTGGAAAGGAGAGTTTTACTTCTCATAAGGGGTTTCAGCCTGCAGCATGGCCATTCTGACAGACGGAGAAGTGTAGCCTTGGGCCAGAAGCCAGAAACAGAGATTTCCACAGAGAGGAAAAAGGAGCAAGAGTAGGAATTTATGCTCAGTAGAATGGCTGAATATGCATATTTAATAAGCTATAGGAAGAGTTATGAAAGGAGAAACATGCACATGGGCAATGGAGCTTCATGCTGTCACACATAGACCAGCTAGAACCACTCTGTGGTCAGTGGTCTCTTATCAGGAAGGAATGCTGGACAATTGTGTTGAAACCAAAAAAAGAGAGAAGTAGTGTCAGGTGCGTCATTGATATCAGCAGTGGAGTCTTTTGAAAGGACTGGTTTCTATTTAGCCCTTAGGGAAAAAAGTCTAATGGCAGTAAGTGTGTGTGCAGGGGGTGGGGGTAATAAGGAGGAGTGTGTGATCTCCCGCATCCTGTCATGGCTTAGAACTCAATTTTCAAGGTTACTTTGGGGTCTACTTGGCCAAGAGGGAGTTTGTTCAGCCAGTTGAGGAGCTTAGGGCTTCATTTTTATTTCCCAAATGCCATTATAAAAAGAAGAGAGATGAGACCTTTCTCTCTACCACGTGAGGATACAGCAAGAAGGTGGCCATCTGCAAACCAGGAAGAGAGCCCTCACCAGAGGTGAAATCTGCCAGCACTGTGCTCCTTTTCTTACCATTCCCAGAACTGTAAGAAATAAAGTGTTGTTTAAGCAACCCAGTGTGTCATATTTTGTTACGGCATCTGGAACTGACTAAGACAGAGGGAACACACTCAGTTGTTTACAGTTGAGTATAGTATTCATTGTAAGTTTTTTTATAGATGTTCATTGTCAAGTTAAGGAAGCTGCTCTCTATTCTTACTTTTCTGAGTTTTTGAAAAAACTTAAGAGCAGATATTGAATTTTGTGAAATGCGTTTTCTGTATTGATTGATATGATCATGTAGTTTTTCTTTGATAGCCTGACAATATGGTGGGTTACATGGATTAATTTTCAAATGTTGAACCAATTTCTCCTCCCTGGTGTAAACCCTTCTTATTCATGGTGTACAATTATTGTTAAATATTGCTGAAATCTATTTGCTAATATTTTGTTACGGATTGTCACATCTATAATCATGAGGAACACTAGGTGGTAGTCACCCTACCCCACCTTTTTATTTGTTTGTATGGTTTTGGTATCAGGGTAATAATAATAGCTTCATAAAATGAACTGGGAAGTGTTACTGCCCCTTCTATCTTATGCAACAGATTGTGTGGCATTAGTGCTAATTCTTTAAGCATTTGGTGTAAATACCCTGTGACACTAACTGGGCCCTGAGATACTTTTTATGGTAGTTTTTCAATTAAAAACTCAATTTCCTTAATAGTTGTAAGGGCTATTAAAATTATGTAGTTCACTGGGAGGCAGAGCTTGCCGTAAGCCAAGATCACACCACTGCACTCCAGCCTGGGCGACTGAGCAAGACTCTGTCTCAAAAAAAAAAAAGAAAAAAAAAATTATGTAGTTCATATTGAATGAATTGTGATAGGTTGTATTTTTCAAAGAATTGGTCCATTTCAAATAAATTGTAAAATCTATATGTGTAGAGTTGTTCATAGTATTCTCTCATTATCATTTTGATGTCTGTAGAGTCAGTAGTGATATCTCCTCATTCATTCCTGGTATTAGTGATTTGTGTCTTCTCTCTTTTTCTTTGTTATACTACATGTTTCCTTTCCAATGTTTATGCTTTTTGTTTCTTTTAATTGTCTTATCGCACTGGAGCTTTCAGTATGTGTTGAACAAGAGCAACGAGAAAGGATAACCTTGCCTTATTCTCAATCTTAGGGGGAAAGCACTCAGTCTAACTGAATGTTTACAAAAAGCACTAGTTGTAGTTTGGTGGTTTTTTTCTTTTTTTCTTTTTTTCTTTTTTTTTTTTAATCATCAGTTTAGGGACGTTCCCTTCTATTCTTTGGTAGGAAACCTAGGTAGGATTGAACTTTCAGCCCCCTTCTAGGGAGGTAATAGGTGTCCCTTTCAGGATAGGGCACTGAATGGACAGCTTGAAGCCCCCTGATGCCTATGTTTTCCCTCTGGCATGGTGGCCAGCAACACCATGGGTAGTGGCTATTTGATCACTTGGATTGTTGAGTGACCATGAGGAGTTGACTCTCCTGCTAAGCCACAAAGGAAATTTTGTATAAGTAAGAAAGAACTCTTTGGTGCTTTCAGTGATTGGTTCATTATTTCAGGGTTTCAGGGTTACTTATAAGCACAGCATATGCTATTTAATGTTGAATGACACTCTTGATGTGCAAGATCTCCTTCATGAATGGAATATTATATTTTTTGAAACCTTTTTAAAAATTAATTAAAGATTCGTATATGGCACTTCTCCCTTAGTCTTAAGTTAGTTAATTTTATTGATACATTTGAGATAGACTCTCATTCTGTCACCTAGGCTGGAGTGCAGTGACATGATCATGGATCACTGCAATGTCCACCTCCCGGGTTCAAGCGATTCCCCCGCCTCAGCTTCCCGAGTAGCTGGGATTACAGGTGCCTGCCACCATGCCCAGCTAATTTTTGTAATTTTAGTAGAGATGGGGTTTCACTGTGTTGGTCAGGCTGGTCGTGAACTCCTGCCCTCAGGCAATCTGCCTGTCTTGGCCTCCCAAAGTGCTGGGATTACAGGTGTGAGCCACCACACCCAGCTTTTATGGATACATTTTCTAATATTTAAACATCCTTTGCTTTTTGGGCTAAATCATGATGTATTAAATACATTTGTTAGATTCAATCTGCTAATAAGGTATTCAAATATTTGTGTCTTGATTCTGAAAGCTGACAGCTTTCCTTTTCCTGCATCTTCCTTATTCAGTTTTGTTATCAGGGCAGTAAGCAACTTTCCATCTTTTTCTATGCCGTGGAATGGATTGTATGAGCCAGGAACTATCACATAAAGGTTTTTTATTCTCATCCATAGACAGAAGATCTGGAAGTATTCTGGTTTTTTTCTACAATGATTGGTCTTTCTAAGTTTTCCTCTACTTTTTGAGCCAATATTGGTAATTGATGTTTTATCAGAAACATCTATATTTTGAAAATTTAAAGTTATGCATGTTATCATTGTTGGCAAATCTATTTCTGTTGTTGCATATTCTTCTTCCTTTTGTGATGTTCAAAATATTTTATAATGAAAAACAAGTTCCTCTCCCATGTCTCACCTCTTTTGTTCAGTTCCTCAGTCCAGGGTAAATCTCTTTATTTCACATTAGCCCAGAAAAGATCAATGGCGTTTATGAGCAGATGAAGGTTGATAGCAAAGCTCTTCCTGGTAGCAACTTCCCTTATGCTCCTGAGAGATGCCCTGGAGGTCATGCGGTTTGTGTTTTTTAAATAGTGCACAATTTGATTTGTAAATAACTCATTTAAGTTTTCATAGGAATATTTATTTGGTGAATGGGTCTGTGATTTTTCATATTTTGTCCTTTGTGTGACCTGGACCTCCAACATGAATGGCAAGCTCTGGCCATCTCAGCAGCACTCTTATCTAGTTCCTGAAAATTGTAAAGCCCCCTATAGTGTGTTGATCCCCAAATATGATGGGGCCTACAATACAGAAACCATGAACTCAGTTCCCTCAGTCCCCCAGCCCCCGAGTCCCCCAGCCTCCAAGTCCCCCAGCTCTGAGTCCCCCAGCCCCTGAGTCCCCCAGCCTCCAAGTCCCCCAGCCCCTGAGACCCCCAGCCTCTGAGTCTCCCAGCCCCCGAGTCCCCCAGTCCCTGAGTCCCCCAGCCTCCAAGTCCCCCAGCTCTGAGTCCCCCAGCCCCCAAGTCCCCCAGTCCCTGAGTCCCCCAGCCTCTGAGTCTGCCAGTCCCCAAGTCCCCCAGCCCCCCAACCTGCTCTCAGCTGCATCCCCACATGCCAGCCAGCACAGAGTCAGGGGATGAGGTTATTTATTGCTCAAAGAGGGACAACTTAGGACAGGAGACCCCAGGCTGAGGCCCAGGAGGTCCCAGGATCCCAGGAAATGTGCCTTGGTCATCAGCCTCCTCGTCCCTCCCAGGAAGGCGACATCGTCTCCATCCGCACAGGGGCCGAGGCTCCGGGACCTGACGTGCACAAAGGGGCTCCGCTGTGACTCTAGAACCCTGCAGGGCAGGGGGCATCCCCTCCCAGGCTAGGGGTGTAGGACCCCTGCTTGTGTGAGGGGAGCCCCACCTCACCCCCAGCCTCAGGCTGGATGGTCTTGTGATCCCAGGCCTGCCCTCCCCGAGCGCCCCCGCCACTCACCCCCACCCTGAAGGAGAGGGTCTCATCCTGTGCCCAGGACACAGGAAATGGCATCTGGAGTGGCCAACCCCAGAGACGCGGGCATGTGGCCAGCTGGGCTTTTCCAGAGGCCCCAGGACTCCAGCCCATCACTCAGGGTCAGCCCTGGGGAATGGACTCAGTGGGGTCTGTTCCAGGGACCCAGAGAGGCGACCTCAGGCTATGGGCGGGGCTGGTACATTACCCAGGAGGCAGGACCGAGCAGGAGCTTATCTAGATGCGGCACTGTTCTGTGGGAGGAGAGGGGGCAGTGGGGGCCTCAGTGGGAGGGGAGACTTAGCTGAGGACGCAGCAGCCCCAGGGCCAGAGGTTGGGGGATGACGGGAGGGAGACGGGACCCCACCTCAGGGTGCCTCTGCACCCCCGGGGAAGCCCTGGGGAGAACGTGGGAGGGGCCAGTGAGGAGTGACAGGTGCTGCCCTGAGTCCTACAGAGGTTGGGACAGTGGCGGCTTCTCCTCCAGCCAAGGCTGGGGCTGTCCTGGGGGCAGCTCACCTTCTGCCTGGGTCATGTCCAGGAAGATCTGCATGTGCACAGGCAGAGTCTTGAGAAAGTTGATGAATTCCGCCATGACCTTGTCGTCCGCCTCCAGGGTCCTGGCTGTGGGGGATGTTGGCTCAGTCCTGGGCCCTGGGAGCTCCAAGGGCCCTGCCTGGGGAGGGAGGGCAGGGAAGGAGGCCCTGGTGCTCTGAGGTTGGGCAGAGTTTGGTCTAGAGCAGGTTCTCAGACTGGTCTCCAGGGTTTGGCCACCAGGCCTGCAGGCTCCCTGTCCCCAAGCCCTGCTCCTTGGCTGGGCCTGCTCCTCATCTACCCTAGGCAGTGCTGGGGCCCGCAGAGCTCAGGATGGTGTCTATGGGGTCACGGGAGGAGAGCACAGTGTCCGCCTCCCCCTCCGTGTCGGTCTGCCCTCCCACAGCCCAGGACAGGTGATTTGTAGAGCAGGGGCGTCTCTACAGCCCAAAGCCAATGGTCCATTTAGTGGCCCTGGGAACTCCCAACAGCACTGCGGGTGTGACGTGGAAAATGTCACCTTATATTCATTTTCCAAACATGATTGTTTGAAAGACATTTTAGTATCTGGCTTCTTATTTGACAAAATAATTGAAAATCTCCATTCAGGAAGGCTGTTGGATTTATAGCCACCTGTCGACCACACAGAGATGGTCAAAGTCACCTGCCCTTGCAGCTGACCTGCAGGGACACCTCCTTCCCAGCGTCCACAGTGGCCTCTGCTGTCCTCGGGGTCTGTGTCTGTCCCTCAAGTCCCTGTGTGCAACACTTCCCTTGTTTCTGATGCAACACTAGGACCCCCCTCCCCCTCCTCCCTCTTCCATGGGGCTCCTGGGCTCCTTGGGAAGGCAGGCTGGGGGAGGGCTGAGCCAACGCCTCCCTCACGGGCCCGCCTTCCATTCACTCGAGGACCGATCTGAGCGTCTCATTCTGTGTCCTTTTCCCACGGGAACCCTGGGGGCCTAGGCGCGCACCCAGGTACTGGCAGACCAGGTTCTGCTTGGGGGTGTTCTCCAGGCAGAGGAACAAATATTTGCTGCTGTCGGTGTTGAACAGGTAGATCCTGTTCTCATCCAGATCTAGAAAGAGAACAAGAGAGGAGCGGAAATGAATTCTGGGCGCTTTGCTGCAGCGGGAAGGGGAGTGCTGGTCGGTCTCCTGTGGTCCAGCTGGACTTCCCGTGAGGGATGCGTCTACCCTGATGCCCAGCGTCTCCCTCCCATTTCTCTCCCACTACACTCCAGGCTGTGCAGAGCTACCCCACAGCGGGCCCCCCTTGGGAACTTCCTTTGGGGCCAGTGTCCCCCTGGACCCCAGCATGGTGTGACTTTCCCATCAGAGAGCTCCCAGCACAGCTCACAAGTAACACCAAGGGGCAAACGGGGCTGGGAGAGGCCTGGCTGTTAACTGTGACCCTCCACGGAGATGCACACCATCCCCTGGCTCGGGATTCCCTCCCTCATCATCACACCCAGATGACCACCTGGGCAAGCCACCGTCAACACTGTGGCCCAGTGAGGCTAAGAAACGGGGTCTCTACTCTGATGGGGGTGAGACCGACACCCAGCCGTGGCAGCAAAGGTGAGTCCTGAGAGTCACCACCACATGCCAGGGCGGCGGGGAAGCGGAGACCCTCGGATCGGGGCCCAGTGAGGTGGGCTCCACCGACTTCGTCCAGTGGCACCACCAGGGCAGAGCTGTGTCACCAGGGTGGCTTATATGGAAAATGCCAGCGTCTCGGCCCAGCTGCAAGCAGGGGATGCTGGAGACCCTGGGCGGGCGCCCTGGCCCAGGAGTCCTTTCAAGTGCCTCAGTGGTTGTGGTGTGCAGCTGTGGGGGAAGTCACATGGAGGGGAGAGTGGGGGTACCAGAAGGCAGTATGTGGCTCCCGGAGGACTCCCTGCACCAGGTTGGGGAGGGGAGGCCTGGTGAGAAAGAGCCCTCATGGCTCTCTGGCATCTCGAATTAGCGATGAACGAATACAGAACCAAGGAGACGCAGCCTCCAATCCGGTGGTCACAGGAGCCCTGACTCTCAGCAGACGGCTGGCCGAGTGCAGTTGGGAGCCATGCGGAGGGTCCAGGGAGAGTGGGGACAGGCTGCTGGCTAAGGGGGTCACCGCCGCTGCCTGAGCTGAGCCCAAGCGACCCAGTGTCACTGCAGGGAGTTAGACCAGCCCAGAGGGGACCCAGAGGCGGTACTGCTCCCTGCAGTTGCCGTCACCATGGTGACCTGCGCTTGCCTTAGCACAGCCAGGCCAGAGGCCAGGCTCCACTGTCCCACCCCTTGGGAACCTGGCCAGTGTCCCCAGAGCTGCCTGGGCTGTGGCCGGCACTTACAGTTGATCTTGAACTCGATGGGGTTCTCGGTTTTCTCTGCAACGATCTTCTCCTCAACACATTGGTTGCCGTCTCTGAAAGGGCTTCGTTTCTGTGACCTGTGTGCACAAACGCTATGGTGGCCAATCTGCAGCCCTGGAGAGGGGGGCAGGGGCCAGACTCCGAGGACTGAGGAGAGAGGGGCTTCCAGGCCACTAGTGCTGGTCACCAGGACAAACACTGCTCTCGGGCAACCCCTAACGTGTAGCCCGGGACCAGGCAGAAGAGGCCAGAGGGAGCCAGTGAGTGCCCTGGGCCCCCGAGGTCAGGGGCCATGACCGTGGGTAGCAGTGGTCCCAGGGTTCATGCAGCAATCATGGGGTTCAGGTCCTCCTCTCCCCCAGCCGTGACTCTGGGGGCAGGCAATCCTCACAGGAACCGCCTGGTCCCAGGAGACCACAGACCACAGCAGCCCAGCCTGGCCTCCACACCGGCCTTCTCCGCAGACTGACCCGGGCTGCGATGTGTGGTCAGTCGTTGGCCCAGAGTCCCCGGGCAGGGGCTCTGAAGGGACAGACAACCTCCTGAGCTTCATTCCCCACCCCACTTGGCACCGTGGAGGGTCCACAGTGAAGCCCCTGGACCATCAGAAAACGCCTGGGGCCCGCCCTGGCTCTACCCACCCCTCGCAGTCCTGGACCCCGGCTGTGGGAGAGTGAGCCCCGCCAGCCACAGCCCCAATGACGAGGAACCCACCATCTGCGCAGGGCAATCTCCAGGTTGCCCTCAGGGGTGGGCTGCAGCGAGCTGATGTAGATCCTCAGAGGGGCCTCCTTGGTCTCCAGGAGGGAGAAGTCACTGGCTGCCATGGCCATGGAGTGCCAAGTCCCTGCCAACTGAAGAGGCCTCGAGCTGCACGGGGGTCCCCAGGCCACCATGGCTCTCCTTGTGCCCCGTGCAGGTGAGGCTGAGTCCCACCTGTCCCCAGCTCCCTCAGGCCACTGCAGGAGTTGGATTGGACTCATCAGGTTGCTGTGTGGGACAGATACCAGAGGGGGCCTCGCACCGCCGTGGACCCAACTCTGCTGCCCCAGAAATGTTCCAGTTGAACTCATTTGAGCCCGAAAAAGCACCTGGCTGAGCCCATCTCCTTGAGTCAGGGGAATATTTGGATCCTGGGGAGCCATGTGGTTGGGGTTGGAGGGAGGTTGGGGGACAGAGAGGCCCTGCTAGGGGCTGAATTGTGCCCCCCAAGATTCATATATTGAAGTCCTGACTGCAGCACATCCAAATGTGAGCTAGAACAGTTTAGGAAGTGATGAAGTTAAACTGAGGCCATCAGGGTGGCCCTGACCCAGTCTGATAGGGGTCCTCAGAGGAGGAGATTAGGACAGGGACACCCAGAGGGACGGCCCTGTGAGGACACAGTGGGAAGACGGCGTCTACAAGGCAAGGAGAGGAGCCTGGAGGAGAGCCAGTCCTGCCGACATTTTGATCTCGAACTTCCAGCCTCTAGGACTGTGAGAATCAGCTCTGTTGTTTGGGCTGCAACCTGCGGGAGGCCAGCCCTGGGAAGCTCAAAGCGGCCCTAACATCACAGCCTCCTCTGTCGACCCTCCTCGGCCTTCTAGATCCTGGGCTTCCCGGCTTCCCACAGCCCCCACCTGCCCCAGACCTCCCACAGTAAAGCGCCCGCTCCCCCAGCCTCAAACCTTTGGGAGCTCCACGTCCTGCATGGCCTGGGGGCTGTCGATGGCCTGGACACCACAGATCAGGGCCACGCCCAGGGTGAGCAGGAGGCACTGCATGGCTGCGGCTGTGGTTGGCTCTGAGGTCTGGAGCGAGAGGGATGCTGAGGCAGTGTGGGCTCGGGGGGCCTTATGTAGGAGGAGGACAGACAAAAGCCCTGCCCACAGCCTCGCCATGCGATTCCTCGAACCCGTGACTCATCCTTGGCCTGTGGGCCGCTTCCTCCACTGGGACAATGGAAGGCTCTTCCCTATGTCCACCCGGGAACCTCCTCTGTGTCCGGGCCAGGCAGTTCCTGGCAGGGCCTCAGGTGGGAGGGGCCTGGGTCGGGTCCAGGCTGGCAGCCAGTGGCAGGAGCACCTCCTGGGTCGGGGTTCTTGGAAAATGGTGGATCAGAGGCCAGCACTGAGGACAGCTGTGCCTGGGGGCAGTGGTAGGGCCAGTGGGGCAGGCAGAGGGCCCGAGAGCCCCATGGCTGCCCCAGGATGCTATGGACATCCTGCTAGTGAACAGCCGTCTGCTCCACAAAGGGGCCACAAGTCTGCGCCCGTTCATACTCCCCAGTCGGGGCTCTTCCCACAGGTGCCCCCCAACGCCAGGTGCCGCCGGCCAGGCCCGGCTGGGCAAAGCCTCCTTGAAAGTCTTTGCTTTTTCCCAATCTCCCTTGTGTTTCTGTTTTCCTCTCCTGGCTCGGAGAGCAGCTCCTCCAGCATCCTTGGCATGGCCTTGTAGGGACGGCGTCTCCCTCCCCCTGCTCAGTGCCCTCCAGCTAGGACGGGCCCCGGGTGGAGTCAGGTTCAGGGGAAACACTGAGGACCCCGGTGTGCGGTGCTCTTGGCCTCAGGTCTTCGTTGTGAAGTACAAGCCAAGCAAAAACAGCAACGGTGACCACAGCAGTGGTGATGATCCAAACTAGGGTGCCCAATCGTCTGGCCTGTAGCTTCAGCCCTGGGGTAGGGAACATGGCAGGGGCCGTGTGCACAGCACACCCAAGTGCGCTCCACGTGGATGCGCGTGGTGGGTCATGTCTGCAGCATTGGAATTTCAAGTCTACCAATGTGCTTTTGTCCCACTCAATGGTGCAGTTGGGGCCATCAGCAACTCAGGAGTGCAGGCTGCCGGAGGATATGTCCCCATTAGGTTTGAGGGGCATGACGCAAGTTGCAGAATAACGTGTCTTTCAGGATTCCACGTGTGCAAACCAACACCCACAGGGGTGTGTGTGTGCACATGTGCCTGTGTGTGCACACACGTGTGTGTGTGCCCGTGTGCAGGTGTGTGTGTCTGTGTGCATGTGCCTGTGTGTATGCCCATGTGCAGGTGTGTTTGTGTGCAAGTGTGTGTATCTGTGTGCATATGCCTGTGTGTGCATGTGCCCTTGTGTTTGCCTGTGTGCATGTGCCCCTGTGTGTGTGTGTGCAGTTGTGTGTGCTTGTGTGCAGGTGTGTGTGCCCATGTGCAGGGGGTGTGTGTCTGTATGTAGGTGTGTGTGCCTGTGTGCAGGTGTGTGTGTCTGTTTGCAGGTGTGTGTGTCTGCAGGTGTGTGTCTGTGTGTATGTGCCTGTGTGTGTGCCCGTGTGCAGGTGTGTGTGTCCGTGTGCAAGTGTGTGTGTCTGTGTGCATGTGCCTGTGCGTGTGCATGTGCCCATGTGTGCCCATGTGCATGTGTGTACCTGTGTGTGTGCCTGTGTGCATGTGTGTATACCCATGTGCATGCCGATGTGCATGTGTGTGTACCTCTGTGTGTGCTCGTGTGCATGTGTGTACCTGTGTGTGCCCGTGTGTGTGTACCTGTGTGTGCCCATGTGTATGTGCCCGTGTGTGTGTACCTGTATGTGTGCCTGTGTACATGTGTACCTGCGTGTGTGTGCCCATGTGTGTACCTGTATGCCTGTGCCTGTGTACGTGTGTACCTGTGTGTGTGCCCATGTGTGTGTGTGCCCGTGTGTATGTGTACCTGTGTGCAGCGGACACAATGCCTGGAGCTTTCCATTCCAAACAATGGACTTATTCATCTCTGGGGAGGGCTGAGATCGGGGTGGGGTTGGAAACAAGGACAGGGCAGGCAGCCACCTCCCATGTGTCCTATGAGGGAAGCAACCTCCTCTCCAGTAGTGGGGAGACCTGGAGGATCTGCCCTGTCCCCCTCCCAGGGTCGTATGGTCTTTCCAGGTGGCCTGCAACCTGCGCTTGGGGCCTTGCCTATCTGTGTGCCATTTTCAGCATCTGGGATCGAGGTGAGGGGGTCTCCTAGATGGGCTTTTGCTTGCCGGCTATCCTCCGGTTTATTTCCAAAGGACCCCATTTATTATCACTCTGCAGGACAGCCTACAGGTCCAAGGCTGGCCCCAAGACTCCTCCTTCCAAGGGCAGCAAGAGAAGGAGGCGACTCAGGAGGCCCCAGTCCTCACCCAGGCAACCTCCTGAGCTGTGGTCCTGCTGCGGGCAGCTGTGCACAGAGCTGCCTCTAGAGGGACGTGACCTATGGTCTCTGCTCTCCCTGGGGCAGGTGCCGCCCAGGACCCTGGCCACCCCACACAGGGAGGCACTTGCCTGTGGATCACAGTTCCTGTTCCTACAGTTTGTGGGAAGCTGAAGCAAAGAGGGCTGGAAGTGGGAAGGGAAATAGAATTATGTGACACTCCCTAAGGAGGACCAGACCTGGATGAGGCTTTAACAAAATCCATGTCCCGGCCTCTGCCACCATGCCCAGGGCTGCTTCTGGGCCTCACCCGTGCTAGCTCACTGAATTCTTGCAACAATCCTCTAAGTTCAGTCTTCCTAGTTTTCCCATCTTACAGGTGAGGAAATGACGATGAACAGGGTTGAATCATGTGGCCTGAAAATCCCAGTCCACCCAGAACCTCAGAATGTGACCTTATTTGGAAGTGGGGTCTTTGCAGGTAATTGAGTAAGACGAGGTCGTCCTGGAATGGGGTGGGCCCTACCTCCAACACAGATGGTGTCCCTGTAAGAAGAGGAGAGGACACACACACACAGACATCCACAGACACAGTGACACACACACAGACCCAGAGACACACACACACACAGACACCCACAGACAGACACACACACAGACCCAGAGACAGACACACAGACACACACACAGAGATAGGCACACACAGAGACACACACACACAGACACATACACAGACACCCATAGACACACAGACACAGAGACACACACACAGAGATAGGCACATACACAGAGACACACACACACAGATACACACACAGACACAGAGACACACACACAGGCACACACATACACACAGACACACACACATACAGACATACACACACACATACACACACAGACACACACACACAGAGACAGACACACACAGACACAGAAACACACACACAGATAGGCACATACACAGATACAGAGACACACACACACACAGATACACACAGACACAGAGACACACACACAGATACACACACAGACACAGAGACACACACACAGACACACATATACAGACAGACACACAGATACACACACAGATACACACACAGACACAGAGACACACACACAGATACACACAGACACAGAGACACACACACAGACACACATATACAGACAGACACACAGATACACACACAGATACACACACACACACAGACACACATATACAGACAGACACACAGATACACACACAGATACACACACAGACACAGAGACACACACACAGATACACACACAGACACAGAGACACACACACAGACACACATATACAGACAGACACACAGATACACACACAGACACAGAGACACACACACAGATACACACACAGACACAGAGACACACACACAGATACACACACAGACACAGAGACACACAGACACACATATACAGACACACACAGACACACACATAGAGACAGACACACAGACACAGAGACACACAGATACACACACACAGAGACACACACACTGACACACATATACAGACACACACACAGACACAGACACACACACACAGACACAGTTGGACAGAGTGACACACACACAGATAGACACACAGGCACACACAGACAGATACACACAGACAGACAGACACACACAGAGACACACACAAGGAAGAGACTGTGTGAAGACAGAGGCAGGGATTGGGGTCTGGGTTCCCCAGCCAAGGAACAGAGAGCCAGCAGAAGGGATGAGGAGGGACCCTCCCCTACATCCTGGTGGGACCATGGCCCTGCCCATGCCTTGATCTTGGGCTTCTGGACTCCAGAGCTGGGAGGTGGTCAATGCCTGTGGTTAGGAGCTGCACAGTGGGTGGTACCTTGTTAGGTGGCCCCAGGACCCTGGCACAGACATCTTAGACAGGTGACATGGTGACCTGGCTGTTATGAGACAGGCAGGGCTTGGCTTTTAGAGCAGGGGCAGGCTGAGTGAAGGGAGGTCAGCCAGGAAGAAACAAAATGTCCTATGTTCTCATAAACTCTGGATGTACTCAGTCCTGCCAGGCCTGGGGGGTCCTTCCTGCAGGTTCTCAGAGGCTCTGGCCTGTTCCAGGGAACGCTGGAACAAAGCTTGCTTCTCAGGGCACACTTCATCACCATTTCCAGGAACAGTGTTCCACAGAAAACCATTTAAAAAGGAAGAAAAGCAACCACTGGCCTCAAGCAGTTGGCCCCGCCCAGCGGAAGACTGAGGCCAGGAGGAGACAACTTAACCTGATCGCTGACCCAGGAGTGGGACCTGGGAAGAGACCCCAGCCCCTCAGTCCGAGGCCTGGCCCACGCAGTACTGAGTCCACACCCCTCTCACCAGGACTAGACTGGGAGCTGGCCTGTCCTTGTAGAAGCAAGAGACTTCTTTTCTTTTTTCTTTTCTTTTCTTTCTTTTTTCTTTTCTTTTTTTCCTTTCTTCTTTTTCTTGAGACAGGGTCTTGCTGTGTCACCCAGGCTACAGTGCAGTGGAGTGATCTTGGCTCACTGCAGCCACTGTCTCCAGGGTTCAAGCGATTCTCCTGCCTCAGCCTCCCAAGTAGCTGGGATTATAGGTGCCCGCCACCACGCCCGGCTAATTTTTGTAGTTTTAGTACAGATGGGCTTTCACCATGTTGACCAGGCTGGTCTCAAACTCCTGACCTCAGGTGATCTGACCACCCCAGCCTCCCAAAGTGCTGGGATTACAGGTGTGAGCCACCACGCCCGGCTGAGACTGCTTTTCTTAGGATGAAATCCTAGAGCCAGGTAGGGTCAAGGGCTTTGATGCGGCTGCAATGGGCAACGCTGCTTCTTCAGCACCATTCCATCCTGGCCCTGTGTTCCCTGGGACCCCTCTCCTACAGTGGCACCAGCAACAGGGTGGGTAGCATGGACTTATGAGTGCGAGTTTGAGCTTCGCTAGTCCGGCTGGGGCCTGGAGCATGCACATTCGGGGGTCTCCTGTCCCCAGAGGGGCTCGGTCATCACCGTCATCACCAATGTCATTATCCTAGCAGGTAGAACAGAACGTGCCAAGATATCTCCAAATGCGGCACCAAACACAGTGTCTCTTAAAAGCCAAAAGACTGCGGCTGTGGAAGAAAGTATGTCAGTTCCTCCAAAAATTAAACAAAATTACGGAGGATCCAGCAGCTCCACTCCTAGGTTTACAGGCAAAAGAACTGAAGGTGGGGTCTTCACGGCGTATTTGCACACCCGTGTTCCCAGCAGCAGCGTCCACTACCGCCGAGGGGCAGAAGCCACCGCATGTGCCTGTGGGTGAACAATGGCCACAATCTGCAGTCCATCCAGACAGACAGTGGAATACTACTCAGCCTCAACAAGGACATTCTGATCCTCGATGCAACATGCATGAGCCTGGAGGACATTACGCAGAGTGAAATGAGCCAGGCACCAAAGGACACGTCCTGTGGTTCCACTCACAGGCAGTCCCCGGGGTCGGAAGGTCCACAGAGACAGGAAATAAGGTGGGTGCCGGGCTGAGGAGGGGGACAGGGAGTGAGTGTTCCGTGGAGACAGAGTTCAGCTTGGGACGATGGAAAGTTCTGGAAATGTTGGGTAGTGATGGTTGCACAATAATGTGAATGTGCTTAATGTCACTGAACAGTGCACCTAAAAATGATTAAGATGGTGAATTGACGTCATGCCTATTTCACCACAATGGAAACACAGCCAGCCCCTCTGTGGCGCACATGCTCCCCTGTCCCCGCTGCGAGGCCTTCCCCTGGCCATTCTGCCCTGAGCTCCCGCCTTGGGAGGTGGATACTGGAATCCCTGAGGGATCTCATCCCTCGCTTCCTCCACTGCCGCCACTGTGGCCCTGCTCCTCCGCAAACACGCTGGCGCAGGCCGGCCTGCTGCCTTGATCTAGAATGTTCTTCCAACAGATATCATCCTGGTGTGCGCCTCGCTCCGTGGGAGCCCGAGCTTGTCCATGTGGAATGTCACCTCCTGTTTGTTTTGTCCCCCTCTCCTACGTCATGCTCTCCCTTTTAGCACTGTCATAACCTGGCATTTATGCGTCTCCCGTGCCGTGATGGGCACACCATGTAGGCAGGCGCTGCATCCACGGGCCGATTCCACCAGGCAGATGTCACAGAGGCAGGCACGGTGAGTGCGTGAGGACGAAGGGCAAATGCCTCGTGGCGTGGGTCCAGTTTAGCTGAGCACCCGTGACAGGAAATAGCGCCTTTGTGAGTGGCTCACTGTTGTTCTTCGGGGAAATTCGTTATGAAGCTGGCAAGGTGCACCATGAGAGCATGGCTTGCCACCTGCAGGTCTCTCAAGAACAGCCAAGGCCGGGGCAGCCACAAAGGGGCACCAGCTGCCCTGAAGAGGTTTCTTCATCAACGTTTGCAAGCAACAGGGCTAAAGCACCGCAGGCAGGTGCAGGCCCTCGGGACGCCTCTTACACAGGCCCCTGGAGGCCCAGGAAGCTACTGTCCAAGCGAGGAAGTGCTCAGGACATCCACCGGAGAGTCAGGGCGTGGACGTGGAGCCATCAGTGAAACAGGAGGATCGGCCTCCAGAGGCCAAGGAGGAGGCAGAAGGGGTCTGGCCTTGGGTCTGACACAAGGTGCCACCCTAGAAGAAGGGAGTGACTCCTGGCAGGAGAGGGGACGTGGGGCACCCAGAAGTCAGAGAAGGGGTGTTCTGAGAGTCCTTAGCAGGTGCTGGCGTCCAGCCATCCCAAGACTCAACAACGTGGACACCCCTTTACCAGATCAAAGGCGATGCCATGCCACCGTCTTTGGGGGAGGCCTCTGGGGCAGGTGACACTGTGAGGCCAGGGTGGGGAGAGCTTGGCCTGGGATCAAACGAGCTCCACGTTCAGACAGATCTTTGCAGGAGGAGGGGGCGCCTCCCAGCCCCACAGCAAGCCAATTAGCCAGCACTTTTGGAAGGAGAGGAGCACCTTAAAAACAAAGGGGCTCTCTTGGCAGTCTGGTGTTTCGATTAAAAAACACAGCGGAAGTATCACTGAGCTCACCAGAACTACTGGAAATCTCCCAGGGCACCCTCCCCCACTTCCTACAGGGGCAGAAAAGAAAAATCCCTGAAGCTAAATCAGTCAGAGCAGGGAGCCCAGGGCAGGGAAGCAGGAGGAGGCAGCCTTGGGTCAGTGGGACTGAGCCTTGGCGGGGAAAGGCCAGGGCCTGGTCCTCCACCCACAGCCCACCTCCGCCACCAGAACTCAAATGAATGAGAACACTTAGGGAGGCCAAGGCGGGAGGATTTCCTGAGCCCAGGAGTTTGAGACTAGCCTGGGCAACACAGCAAGACCCCATCTATAGAAAAAATTAAAAAAATTAGCCAGGCGTGGTGGTGCGCACCTCTAGTCCCAGCTACTTGAGAGGCTGAGGTGGGAGGATGGCTTGAGCTTGGGAGGTTGAGGTTGCAGTAAGCCGAGATTGCATCACTGCCAGCCCAAGCCACAGAGCTCAACCCTGTCTAAAAAAAGAAAAGAGGCTGGGCGCGGTGGCTCACGCCTGTAATCCCAGCACTTTGGGAGGCCGAGATGGGCGGATCACGAGGTCAGGAGATTGAGACCATCCTGGCTAACACGGTGAAACCCCGTCTCTACTAAAAATACAAAAAAACTAGCCAGGCGAGGTGGCGAGCGCCTGTAGTCCCAGCTACTCGGGAGGCTGAGGCAGGAGAATGGCGTAAACCCGGGAGGCGGAGCTTGCAGTGAGCTGAGATCCGGCCACTGCACTCCAGCCTGGGCGACAGAGCGAGACTCCGTCTCAAAAAAAAAAAAAAAAGAATCAGGAGAAAGAACAAGAGCCCAAGGTAGCAGGGAAGTGATGACAAAGCGATGGGTGTCGTCAGGGCCAGGGAGCACTTTTGTCCAGGTTCACACGTGTTCTTCGGGGAGCGGGTTCGCTGGGTCTTACACGCTGTCAGGTTTACGACTGTCAAGGTGTTCATGGTGTCCCCTCAGTATCCTTTCCATGACAGCAGGACTGTTGGGGATGCCCCTAATTTCAGCCCGACTATGGGTGATTTGTGTCCTTTTTATTTTTGTCCGTCTTGCTAATGGCTTATCAAGTTTATTGGTCTTTTATTTCCAAAGGAAAAAAATGACATGACCCCAGATACAGTAGAAATAGAAGAGACAGAGATTACTTTGAGCAACAACTTGACGTGAATAAATTTTAAAATTGAGACCCAATGAATACATTTCCAGAAAAAAAAATAAATGAAAGTGTAGGTAATCTTATAAAAATTGAAAATATTAAGGCAGTGATTCAAAATATTCTCACATTAGCTCAGAGATTACTTTTTTGGGGTGAGTTCTGCCATATTTGAAGAAATAGGTCATTCGATATTGTGCAAATGCTTCCAGAGAACAGGACAGGGCAGTTATTCCTTAATTTATCCTATAAGATCATTGTCAGCTTTATGCAGCAGCAAGACAGAACTGTTCAAGGAAGGAAGCCACACGCCCTGCCTCCTTACGAGCAGAAACTCAAAATCGTAGGAAGCCATGTCTGGCAGTGAGTGGGGATAATCCATCACGACGAGCTTGGTATTTTATTATTTTAATTTATTTATTTTATTTTGAGGGAGGTTCTCACTCTATCGCCCAGGCTGGAGTGCAGTGTTGCACTCACGGTTTACTGCAGCCTCAACCTCCCAGACTCAAGCAATCCTCCCACCTTAGCCTCCCAGGTAGCTCGGACTATGGGTGCTGGCCACCATACCCGTCTAATTTTTGTATTTTTAGTAGAGATGGGGTTTCCCCATGCTGCCCAGGCTGGTCTTGAACTCCAGGGCTCCGGAGATCCATCCACTTCAGCCTCCCAAAGTGCTGGGATTACTGGCGGAAGCCCCCACGCTTGTCTGAAACTTATAACAATAGGTTAAAGAAGAAAAACTGTTTGACCATCTCAACAGAATCAGAAAATACGTGGGTTCAAGTTCAACATCAACGCCTGGTTAAAAACACAACGCAACACAGCATGAGGCATCCACAGGGCTGCACACCGCAGGGCAGACAGATTCTGCTGAGGCAGCCCAGGGAATTTGAAAAAGAAAATACTCAGGAAAAGAAAATCAGAATCTGGAACTGCAGCAAGTATTAACTAAAATGTGCAGCCTTCAAAAACAACAGCAGCAGGCTGGGTGTGGTGGCTCATACCTGTAATCCCAGCACTTTGGGAGGCTGAGGTGGGTGGACCACTTGAGGCCAGGAGTTTGAGACCAGCCTGGCTCACATGGCAAAACCCCATCTCTACTAAAAATACAAAAAATTAGCCAGGCATGGTGGCACATGCTTGCAGTCCCAGCTACTCGGGAGGCTGAGGCAGGAGAATCTTTGAACTAGGAAGGCAGAGGTTGCAGTGAGCCAAGCTCGCGCCATTGCACTCCATCCTGGGCGACAAGAGTGAAACACCGTCTTAGAAAAGAAAAAACAAAAAACGAAACAGAACAAAAACAGCAGCAAGATAACGAGAGACAACTTTGCAGGGCCATTTCAAGTATGTCAAAGAAAATGCATTTTGGGGTAAAGGACTTCGTTTTCCTTCAGGGCCTGCTATCTAGCATGTGCGGCTATCCCAGAGAGAGGCTGGAGTTGGGTATCTTAGTGCTACAGAGTCTGTTCTGTCATTCTACAATCTCTGTTTTAATGTCGTTGCTGGTCAGCTGTGCCTAAACTCCAAAGGAGGAGGATACAATGAGACACACACAACCCCTGTTACCTGTCATGGCCTGATAGCCTTTCAGGTTTCTTTGGGATCCCTTGGCGGAGAGGGGAGTCCATTCAGTTGGCTGGGGGACTTAGAATTTTATTTTTGGTTGACAATTTCTAATTTGATTCCGTTGTGGTCAGAGAACACACTCTATGTTTTCAATTATTTTAAAATTGTTGAGCGCGTTTTATGGCCTTGGTGCCGGTTCTATGAGCACTGGGCGAAAACCTGTTCCTCTGCTGCTGGGTGTTGTGTTTTTTGTAAATCGGCTGGGCCCTGCTGTGGATGGTGTGGTTCACAACCACATCCTTGCTGGTTTTATGTCTAACAGTCTATCCCTGCCTAGGATTCTCTCCCATTTATCAACTTTTCCTTTCACATCTGTCAGATTTTGCCCCACGTGTCTTGAAGCTCTGGCGTGTTTGGTGTATACGCGTTTAGGATTATTATGCCTTCTTGGAGGGTTAACCCTTTCATTACATGATGTTTCTCTTTGAAGTAATTTTATTTGCTGTGAAGTCTATTGTATTGGATAGATGGCTGCTTTCTTTTCACTAACATTTGCACGGTATATCTTTTTCCATCCTTTTACTTTCAACCTTTTACCTATCAACCTGAGATTTTTAGTGTTTTCTTTTATTTAAAGTGTGTGTGTCGGCTGGGTGGGGTGGCTCACACCTATAATCCCAGCACTGTGGGAGGCCGAGGCAGGTGAATTGCTTGAGCTCATGAGCTGGAGACCAGTCTGGACAACATGGTGAAACCCTGTCTCTACAAAAAATACAAAAATTAGCCCGGCATGGTGGCATGCACCTATGTTCCCAGCTACTCAGGAGGCTGAGGCAGGAGGATGATTTGAGACCAGGAGGCAGAGGTTGTGGTGAGCCGAGGTCACACCATTGCACTCCAGCCTGGGAGGCAGAGCCAGACGCTGTCTCAAAAATAAATAAATAAGCCAGGCATGGTGGCTGACGCCTGTAATCCCAGCACTTTGGGAGGCTGAGGCGGGCAGATCACTTGAGGTCAAGAGTTTGAGACCAGCCTGGCCAACATGGTGAAACCCCCGTCTCGACAAAGAAATACAAAAATTAGCCAGGCGTGGTGGCACACACCTGTACTCCCAGCTACTAGGGAGGCTGAGGCATGAGAATTGCTCGAACTCGGGAGGCGGAGGTTGCAGTGAGCCAAGATCACGCCACTACACTCCAGCCTGGGTGACAGAGTGAGACTCTGTCTCGAAAAGTAAATAAATAAAAATAAATAAATAAATAAAGTGCATTAGGAGTTGCTTGCAGAAATGGTTTTTGAGACGGAGTTTTGCTCTTGTTGCCCAGGCTGGAGTGCAGTGGTACGATCTCAGCTCACCGCAACCTCTGCTCCCGGGTTCAAGCGATTCTCCTGCCTCAGCCTCCCGAGTAGCTGGGACTACAGGCGTGGGGAAACAGTTTTATGATGTCTGCTTTAATATCCTTGTCAGACAATTTTGATGCCTGACTCATCTCGTCGGCATCATTTTATCGTCTTTACTTATTCAGATTGTGATTTTTTCTGGTTCTTGGTTTAATGGGTGATTTTTTTTAAATTGTTGCCTCGACATTTTGCCTATTCTGCCAAGAGACTCTGGGCCTTATTTAAATCTTGGAATTTAGCAGGCAACCCCCCTGTTCAGCCTCAGCACACAGGTCCTGGTTTCTTCTGTGGACCGTGGTTCCAAGAGCAGCTCGGTGTTCACCGTCTCTGTGGTACCGCTTGGGTCTGCTTGGCCTGTCTGTGGCTGCTGGACTTGCCCTGCTCCTGCTGGGCCTGCCTGGGGGCATGGGGGGTTTCCCCAGGCCAGGCAGCCCCAGTATTTCCCAGTGCAGAGGTGAGACACAGGCCTGGTGGGAGGGAGAGCGGATCCCTTGGCCTCTTGTAGTTGGAGGGGTTCCTGTTGATCCAGGGGAGGAATAAGCCTGCCTGTGCTCCCTTCTCTTGCTGGGGTTGGGGTGAGGAAACACACCAGGCCTGGGCTGCCTTTTTCTTTTGGGGGGGAGTGGGACATTAGATACCCTGGGCGTCTGACCTGCAGGAAGCACCCCGGAACCTTCAGGCTGAGTCGCCCTGCCAGACCCCTCCAGGCCCCTCGCACTGTTGGCCTGTGGCACCCACCATGGAGAACTGGGCCTAGGCTGGTCCCCTGTCCTTCCTCCTGCTTCCCATCCCCTCCCTGCACCCAAAGGAGCACCCAGCCAGCACCCCCCACCCTGAGGAACCCCACAGACAGACGGAGTCACTGGGAACTGCTGAAGCTCTTTATGGAGAACCAGGAGAGGAGGCACAGGGCCAGGGGAAGGTGGGGGGTGGTAGGAAGGGGTGCAGCCGGCCGGGTTCTGCAGGGGTGGGGAGCTTTTCCATATCCCTGTGAATGACGGAGGTGCTGGGTGGTGCTGTCCTTGGGTTGCTGAGGAGCCAAGGTGCCCCTGCCCTAGAAACAAGGGGGGAGGGTGAGTGAGGCCATGACAGGGAGGGTGGGACGGGGATGCGACGTGGGGGCACATACGGGCTCTTGGGTGCTGCAGTGTGGGGCCACATGCAGGCTCTCGGGGACTATGGTGGGGGCACACACTGGGCTCTTGAGGGCTATGGTGGAAGGCACATGCGGGCTCTCGGGGGCGATGGTGTGGGGGCACGTGCTGGATCTCAGGGGCACACAGGGGCTCTTGGGGGCTGCAGGTGGGGGCTCCAGCCTCCAGATTGGAGCAGATGGAGCAGGGACCACCCCCGTAGCCTGCTGACAGAGCTCCCTGCTGAGTGAAGAGGCATCAGGGTGACTGCAGGCCAAGGGGAGGGTGCGGGAAGGACAGCGATGCTGTCTGGGATTCTGGCTCTGCCCACACCTTGGGCGAGTCTCCGAACTCTGGTCCCCTTGTGCAGCCAGCAAGGGGTCCATCTGACACAGCGAGCACAGGCACACCTGTCACTTTGCTGAATCTTTGAGCAACTCATCAGGTAAGCGAGGTCACAAAGACAGCTGAGGGTGAGGGGTGCTGAGGAGGAACCTGAGTCTCCTGCCTGCTCCCGCCCACGGGGCTGGGGGTAGACACCATCTCCACTAGCAGCCAGCAAAGGCTGGCTCAGTACTGTGGGCTTCTCAGCTTCCCAGGAGTCACTCCCAGGGCAAGAGCGGAGGCTGGTGCCCAAGTGCGGGCAGCTCAGGAGAAGATCTCCCACCTGCCTGGCCTAGGTGAGGTGTCTCCCACCCAGGTAGGAGTGTGGTGGGTGGGAGAGACCCCAGGGCCTCTTAAAGCACCACGGAGCCCAAGGCTGGATTTTCTCAAATGTCCTCTAAAGCTGTTCACTCACCCTAATCGCTCCCTGGAGAGCAGGTTTCTGCAGGAAAAGGAAGCACAGGTGAGTCAGGAGACCCCAGGAATGCAGTCAGGACTGGGGCCCCTCAACAGCCACCAGCTCCACCACCCCAGGAAGGACAAAGCCAGAATTAGACGCAGCACAGTTACACGCCCATGCAATGCGGCTCTGCTGATGTCCCCACGCGGGGACATGGGGGGCTCTGTAGGGCCATGCCTCCTACCGCTCTGCCTGGGGATGAGGATGCTCTCTGAGCTGAGTCCGCGGGCTCCTGCAGCCTTCTCAAAGTCCTCCAAGGCTTCCAGGTTGTTCTCGGGGTCTCTGCCTGTGGGTTCCAGGGCGAGATGTGGGTGGTTGAGGCAGAACTGGGCAGTCGCCGGCACCCTGTCCTGGCCTGGAGGCCTGAGCTGGGCTGGGGAGGGGGACCTCGCCCACCACAGGGGGACTTGAATCCAGAGGCCCTCGGGCTGGCAAAGTGGGACCAGGGTGCCGTGCACGGCTGAGAAGGCTCCCGAGGCAGCAGAACTGGGAGAACAGGAAGGGCTCTCCGTCCATCCCCAGGCATCTCCCGGAGTGAGGATGGACGGCAGGACAGGCCCACCCTGGAGGAAGCGCCTCTCCCCTCGGGGCCACCAGGGCACTGCCTGTCCCATTCCTCTGTCATTCGCCCACCCCTGGATCCAGGGAGAACTCAGGAGCCTTCATGGGCCTCGACCTCAGACAGGGATGGCGCTGACACGTCACTGTCTGTGGCAGCCACAGCATCCGGAATTCAACACTGGGAGCTGGAACATTCTTTCCACACAGACTCCTGCTCACATCCCCGTTCCTCTCCCCGCTGGACACCCCGCAGGAACGCGCTCAAGGATGACGCTGCAGGGAGCTGCCCCGGGGGAGGGCCTGGCCTGCCCTGGGACACGTGTGACCTCTGAGCCCCTGTGCCGACAGCCGCGGCTCCTTCCTGCCTTCGCTGCAGAGACCTAGGCCGGGACATCCGAAATCTTGAACTCCAGGGGTGGGAATTGGGGCCTTTATCAGGAAAACTCGTCCTAAGGAAACTGCAGCGGGTTCCTGGGTTCCACTGGCTTCTCCCGTGGGGAAGAGGGTGCAGGAGGCCGTGGGAGGAGGGAGGGCGGGTGGAGGCTTGGGCTGCAGGGTGGGGGTGCGGGACTCACCCACAAGCTTCACCCCTCGGATCGGCTTCCCGTGCAGCTCGCCCTCACAGTAGAAGATGTAGTGGTCCTTCACGTGTGAGCTGATGATGTATGTCACGTGCTTGCCCCCGTCTGCAGAAGGACAGCAGCACAGTCCTGAATTAGCCACCGGGCCCTTCAGAGAGGATCCCGGGACAGCGTGCGGCACCCGGCCCAGCAAGCCTCGCAGCTCCTGCACCCTCCCAGCCTCCCAGAGCTCTCCGACCCAGGTTCCCCACCAGGCCTGAGCCCCAGGCCATGGGACCCCCACTTCCCAGGAACCTGATGCACCCGAGAGGCGGCCACATCCCAAACCAGTGAGTCACCAGGGGTTCCTCTGGGTATGAGGTCTGCGGACGTGGGAGTTGGGGTGCAGCACCCCGCAGCCAGATACGACTCTGTTCCTGGCCCTGCCGGAGCCACAGCCAGGGCTACAGGGAAAGCCCTGAGGGTCCGCCCCGGAATAAACCCGTCACACCTGGTGTCTGGGGTCAGGTATTCAAGTCTCTAACGCAAATTGACCAGTGGGAGAGGAGAGTGGGCTTTTAGTGGAGTCAGGGGCAGCAGGCCAAAAGGCCACCCCAAAAAGGCACTGGCTGCCCCCCCAATTCCAGCATGTGTTCGAGTTCAGGCTGTGGCTCAGGCTCCAGGACTCACTGGCGGTGTATTTTCCCGGCTCGTCAGTTTTCTCCAGGACGACCTTCACCTCCTGGCACTGGCCGTTTATCCTGGAAAACAGAAGCCCCCTGGCAAAGTGGCCCTGGCCTGTGCCTCCCCTGGCCCTGGAGCAACCACGCTGCAATGCCCTGCAAAGGTGGCCCCGAGTCTGCCACAGGCCCATAGAGGAGGGTGCTTCTCTGCATCTCAGACCCAAGCACCAGCGGCCCCTTCGGGTCACACGTGGCAGTTCCCGGGGTCTCCCAAGGTGGCCAGGAACTCTGCACCACTCCTCCTGGTGGCTGCCTTTCCAACCCCTCCACCCCCAAGACATTTCCTGCCAGAGGGACCCAGGCCGCCTGGTTTGCAGGCAGTGCCTGTGGCGTGGGCCTGAGCCTCATCCCACCAGCTGCATTCTTCCTTTTGGAGACATTCAGGGACAAGCCCCACATCCATCATCATCTGGCCCAGAGAAGGAAAGGTTCAGTTAGGGGTTTTTGGAAAAAAAAAAATCGGGGTCAGTTGCCAGGGTCAGTGACTTCCTAAGGGTCAGCCCCCAGGACCGAAGCACAGGCACTGCATGTCACTCAGGAGGGAGCCACTCAAGAGGGAACCACTCAGGAGGGAGCCACTCAGGAGGGAACCACTCAAGAGGGAACCACTCAGGAGGGAGCCACTCAGGAGGGAGCCACAGGGGTTAAACCACACAGTTGTGCAGGTGGGAGCCACGTGGGTGAATCACACAGGTGGGCGGTCAAAGATGTGAGCCATGTGGGTGGAAGCAGCACAGGTGAGCTCTATGCAGGGACTTCAAGGGGGTCTTCTCCATGGCGTCCTCTGCCCCCTCTTCGTCATTCTGCAAGCCCCATCCCTGCACTTCTCCAAAGCAGAAGTTTACTGCCAGGACTGCGAGTCTAGGGTCTGCAGGCCCTGCCCGCCATCTCAGACTCTGGTTGGGGGGGTAAACACCTTTTCCCAAAGAGGCCTGCACGTCACCAGACATTCCCTAGTCGGAGGAGGAGGTGGGTGGTACCCAGAGCTGCCACTGGTAGCCCACAAGATCTGATCCGGTGCCTCTGTCCCCTCAGGCCCCCTCCAGCCAAGGCACTTCAGTGGTACAGTTTGCCCTCGAACATTGCAGGCGGGGCTGAGAGGGGCCTCCCAGCAGGTCTGCCCACCTCCCCAGCACCAGAGCTCTCCTGGGTGGGGAAAGGGAAGGCCCTAGACCAGGTTGCAGGCTGCCCAGCAGCTGGCAGACACTCACAGCATGGTGGCCTTGGCTTCCAGGTTGCCCCCTTCCAGGATTGTGAGAGTCATGGGTGTCACCGATTCCAGATTCATCTCAGGGAGCTCCCTGTCCACCGTCATGGCCTTCAGATACCACGTCCCTGACACCTGGAGAAAGTTCCTCTCTATCAGGCTCAGGCCAACCGCTCCAGAGCCTCCCCTACTCTTCCCTGGCCTGCAGCCCCCAGACTCTACTGCACCCTGAGGGCTGGAGACGGGGAGCATTCCCCAATCTAACCCACCCAGAAAACACCCAGCACCCTCGCCAGGCCCACCCGAAGGTGGCTCCAGCCCCTACAAGTCAGCCAGGACCACAGGGGCTGGAGCCACCCCTTCTCCCAAGGGAGAAGTGAAGTCAGCCAGACCCCCACCCTCCCAGTCCTGCCCCCTCTGTGCCCCTGCACTCCCTCCCCGACCAGCCCAGACCCCTACTGCCCCATCTCATCATTCCCTCGGGGCAGGACTTTAACGCCCAACCCAAAAATGAGGGTCTCCTTGGATGGGGGAGGGATGGGGTCTCCATCCAGTCTCAACCTCACCCCATGCCCCCTCCAGCCCACCCTTCCCATCCCGGCCTCACATCCTGAATCTCCTCGTCTGAGGCCAGGAGGTGGTGGGCCTGCAGGGCAGCAATGAGGCTGAGGCTGATGGCCAGGAGCAGGGCCTTCATCTCTGGGGTCTGAGTCCACGGCTGCCTGACAGGTCGCTTGCTGGGGCTGGGAGAGGCTGTGCCACTCCTCCCACAGCCGCCCTTTATACCACTGGGCTCAGGGTCCCCCAGGGACCTGGCACAGGTGACTGACCAATCCCTTCCTGGATGCAAACCACGGCCAGTTCTGCAGTGGAGCAGATAACGTGCCATTGTTGTTGGAGGCTGTTGAATAACAGCTTGTTAATCCCAGAGGATCATCCGGACAGGACCAGGTCCAGAGGAGCAGGTTTGCAGATTTCACCTGGGAGGAAACTGAAGGGAGTGAAGGGCGTGCAGGCCTCCTGGTGGGGACGTGTGCAGCAGTAACAGGCACCCTCCAACCATCCCACACGCACTGATGTGCACACTGCCAAAGGGATTGCAGATTGGAGTCTGAGGCCCATGGGCTTGGGTCTCGGCTGAAATTCCTGCATCTCTAGGCAGGTTACTTGGCCTCAGATTCATCATGGAAAAAAGAGGGACCCTCCTGTGTGAACACGGTACCGTGTGCACTTAAAGAGGGTGTTCACACTCCTGAGCACGGTGTGCAATAAGGAACTGCTCTGCCCCACACACAGAGCAGCAATAGGTCAGACAGACAGAAGATCAAGACAGGTGTGTGTGTGTGTGTATGCATGTGTGCACATATATACATGCGCACACACACACACACTCACATGAAACCAGGAGTGGAGGAGAAGCACAGGCTGGTGACGGGGCAGAGGCAGGGGCCTGTCAGCCCCAAGTCCCAAGGCAGGCAGAGAGGGCCTGGGTCCAGCTCCTGGGAGTGATGGGAGCGGCTTCCCTGACTCCAGAAAGGAGGCTGAGAAACCCTTCCTGACACATCCCAGGGCTGTTACTTCTTATAACTTAGTGGAACTCTGTGGGCATAGGAAGGCAAGAGGACATCGACACAGCCTGGAGAGCAGAAGCTGAGACAAGCCATCCTTGGAAAGGGTGACTTTATCTGTGACATCCTCCCCATCACTGCAGAGCAGAAGCCTGGGACCCAGGGCAGAGGCTACGAAACACTGTTAGACGGAGGACAATGACAACAAGATAGTGGAGAAAGGCAGAAATGCAGAGACACAATATCCTCACCTTGAACTGAGCAAGGCCAGGTTCCAAATTACCCAAGGAAACCCACACTAAGAAAGGCAGGCTAAAAATGAGCAATTGGTACAGGAACTTACATCAGCCAAGGAAAGTCTGACACACACGTTAAGACTGCAGGAGTGGCCGGGCGCGGTGGCTCAAGCCTGTAATCCCAGCACTTTGGGAGGGCGAGACGGGTGGATCACGAGGTCAGGAGATCGAGACCATCCTGGCTAACACGGTGAAACCCCGTCTCTACTAAAAAACACAAAAAACTAGCCGGGCGAGGTGGCGGGTGCCTGTAGTCCCAGCTACTTGGGAGGCTGAGGCAGGAGAATAGCGTGAACCCAGGAGGCGGAGCTTGCAGTGAGCTGAGATCCGGCCACTGCACTCCAGCCCGGGGCGACAGAGCGAGACTCCGTCTCAAAAAAAAAAAAAAAAAAAAGACTGCAGGAGTATGATCAAGATGCCTAGAGATTTAAAAAATATAAAGTATAAAATTAGAACTGGCCAGAATATAAGAAACAAGGAGAGACAAAATAGAAATAATTACAAATCTTGAAGATGAATAATAAAGTGAATAAAAAACTCAATAGACAGGTTAAATTCCAGACTTGACATAATAGAAAAGAGACTTAGTGTCATGGAAGATAGTACTAACAATATCAATGAAGACAGGAAAATTTGAAGGAGAAATTGAGGTGTTACAGATAGATTCAGTCTCCAGCCTGGAGCTAGGAATAAAATGAGTGGAGGAAACCAATCAGAGTGCAGCAGCTCTGAAAACACAACACACACACAGACACACACACACACACACACACACACACACACACATGCATACACACATACACACATGTACACACACACATGCATACACACACATGCATACACACACATGTACACACACGTACACACACATACACACACATGCATGCATACACACATACACACATGTACACACACATGCATACACACACATGCATACACACACATGTACACACACGTACACACACATACACACACATGCATGCATACACACATACACACATGTACACACACATGCATACACACACATGCATACACACACATGTACAGACACACGTACACACACATACACACACATATACACACACCCACACACACATATGCATGCACATGCATGCCCACACATGCACACAATACATGTGCACACATACAAATGCACACCCACACCCACACCCACACACATATACACATACATGCACACACACGCAGGCATAGACATGTTCACATACACCATGCATACATACATGCACACATGCACACATACACACATACACACATGCCCACACATGCACAAAGTTAACACACATGGAGAATAGATCAAGAGGCTTCAATATAAACAGAATAGGTGTTCCAAAAGAAAAACATTTTCTAAAATGGCAACAAAGCAATGTAATAGCTCAGATTTCTTCAGAATTGAAAAGACGTGAGATCCCAGATCTAAATTACAAACCAAGAGAAATCCACTCCTAGAATATTACAGTGAAGTGCAGAACATCCAGGAGAGGAGAAAAAAGTCAAAACGACCAGAAAGAAGAACCACAGTACCTACCAAAAACGCAGGTGTCAGCTGATGGCAGACTTCTCAATAGCAACGCCAGAAGACAATGGAGACAATGGAGTAACGTCTTCCAGAAGACAATGGAGTAACGTCTTTAACAGACCCAGGGGAAATAACATTTACCTTTGAATATTATTCTCAGCACAACTTTCATAAAATATTGAAGGCAAAATAAGGACATCTTGGACATTAAAAAGCAACTGAGGTGCAGCGTGGTGGCTCACGCCTGTAATACCGACACTTTGGGAGGTCAAGGTGAGGTCAGGAGTTCAAGACCAGGCTGACCAACATGAAACTTGGTCTTGACTAAAAATACAAAATTATTTTTAGTCAAACCCCATCTTGACTAAAAATACAAAATTAGCTGGGCATGGTGGCATGCGCCCGTAATCCCAGCTACTCAGGAGGCTAAGGCAGCAGAATCGCTTGAACCTGGGAGGCGGAGGTTGCAGTGAGCCGAGATCATGCCATTGTGCTCCAGCCTGGGCAACAGAGCAAGACTCCATCTCAAAAAAAATAATAGGCCAGGCGCGGTGGCTCAAGCCTGTAATCCCAGCACTTTGGGAGGCCGAGACGGGTGGATCACGAGGTCAGGAGATCGAGACCATCCTGGCTAACATGGTGAAACCCCATCTCTACTAAAAGAATACAAAAATCTAGCCGGGCGAGGTGGTGGGTGCCTGTAGTCCCAGCTACTCGGGAGGCTGAGGCAGGAGAATGGCGTAAACCCGGAAGGCGGAGCTTGCAGTGAGCTGAGATCCGGCCACTGCACTCCAGGCTGGGCAACAGAGCAAGACTCCCTCTCAAAAAAAAAAATAAAATAAATAATAATAATAATAAAAATTAAACAACAACAACAACAGCAACTGAGAGCGTGTACCACTCACTGGCTTCCATCAAAGGAAGTTTGAAAGGAAGAATTTTAGCAAGTCTATAGCAGACCAAGGTCAGGGGAATAAATGATGTCAACAAAGCAAACTACCTGCTGGTAGTACAAACACAAATGGTGCAGACTTTGATGGGGGGAGGAAGGTTCTGTTTTACTGGATATTTAAAGAGAGCGAAATGCACACAAAACACACTTGTGCCCACATGCATGGGTTCATCTGAACCAAAAGATGCATGTTAAGCACAGGAGAACAGTGATGTATGGAAAGAGGGAAGTGGAAAGGGGTGGGCAGGGATAATACATGTTCAAAATACATAAAGAAGATTGTTAGACAAAATCATGATTTATTTTTCATCAGTATAGATGAAAAGGGGGCCAACATGAAAACAAAAGCACAATCACAAGAAGATGAATCTGAAGCACAATCACAATTCATGAATCTGAAGGCATACTGCATCAAAACGCAAGAAGCCAAAACAGACTGAAGAACAAAGGGGTCAAATCCAGTCGGAACGGGAGACGCCAGCACTTCTCCATTAGAAACAGAGGCCGAGGCTTTTAAAAGTTCACACCAATGTCGAAGATTTGGAACCAAAATTGTAAAGTATACAAAGATACTGCCTCAACAGCTAAACAATTATATTGTTATAATTGTTACAGTGAACAATTCTTAATTGTTAATTCTTCTTAAGGACACATAGAATAGTTTTTTTTTTTTTTTTTTTTTGAGACAGAGTCTCGCTCTGTCACCCAGGCTGGAGTGCAGTGGCCGGATCTCAGTTCACTACAAGCTCCGCCTCCCGGGCTTATGTCATTCTCCTGCCTCAGCCTCCCGAGTAGCTGGGACTACAGGCACCCGACACGTCGCCCGGGTAGTTTTTTGTATTTTTTTTTTAGTAGAGACGGGGTTTCACCGTGTTAGCCAGGATGGTCTTGATCTCCTGACCTCGTGATCCGCCCATCTCGGCCTCCCAAAGTGCTGGGATTACAGGATTGAGCCACCGCACCTGGCCTGAATAGTTTTAAAGTAGGCCACATACCAGGCAACATGGGGAATTTCACAGAACCAACACAGTAGAGCCTGCCCTTTGTACATACAAGGCAATAAACTAAAAAACAATGAACAGAGTGTTACATAACGAGAAATATAAACTTCAAGTCTACAGCCTTAAAAGCATCTATTATACAATAAAGACGTCAGGACAGAAGTCCTCTCTGTGTGAAAAGTTCTCAGTCATGAACATGCACGAATGCCCCAGCCAGCTCTGCACTCCTTTGGTGGCCACCTCGCAAAGGAGAATTGATCAGAGCCGCTGCTTACGGGGCAGACGCCCATGGCAACATCACCACACACACATCCATGACGGCGGCCACGTGTGTCATGCTGCCCCCAACTGATGATGAGAATCTAATCTGAACCTCACGTCAAAGGGAAGGCTGGGTTATCTTTCTATTCTATTTACAGGAAATCTTTTTTTTTGAGTCAGAGTCTTTGCTCTGTCGCCCGGGTTGGAGTGCAGTGGTGCGATCTCGGCTCACTGCAAGCTCCGCCTTCCGGGTTCATGCCATCGTCCTGCCTCAGCCTCCTGAGTAGCTGGGACTACAGGTGCCACCACCATGCCCAGCTAATTTTTTTGTATTTTTAGTAGAGACGGGGTTTCAGCGTGTTAGCCAGGATGGTCTTGATCTCCTGACCTCGTGATCCACCTGCCTCGGCCTCCCAAAGTGCTGGGATTACAGGTGTGAGCCACCGCGCCCGGCCAGGAAATCATTTTCATAGGAAGCAATAATCAAGGGGTAGCAGCCAAGAGATATAGAAAAAAATAAGTTTGATAGAGGGATGCCAGGGAGTAACTAATCAAAATCTTGTTTGTTTCTTCCATTTGATGATGTTTAGTGCACCTATCAGCTTTTTCATGTGTGAGCTTTGTGATCTTTTATCACTTCACATAAATATTTTATTTTCCTATCTAATTTCGATTCATATTGCTATTATTATTTATAGTAACCCCTAAATTTTACGTATATTTTAAGCCCTACAAAATCCATCTACTTCTGGCTATATCTGCGAGTTTAATTTCCTTTTAAAATAATCTGAATATATACCAAGGAGATTTTCTAATGCCGGGCATGGGTGACGGGTATTTTTATTCTCGGCTTGTTTCTGGGCACTGAAATAGTCAGGATTAGGACAGCGCACCACGGAGAAAGTGCGCGATGTGCTGGTACCTGCAAATCATGAGGAAGGGAGGTCGCGTGAATTGCACGTTCTTTTATTTGGATTGTTGCTACTCCCACGTTACTGTCAATATTTTTTCCTGGAGTTTGAAAAGCAAATGCCCCAAGGCAAGCACACAGGGTGCAGGGGTTGTGGTGTCCCGAGAGTGGGGCTGTGGGTGTGGGCAGGGCCTGGACCCCCCGCACTGCGGCTCCTCCTCTGTCCCTGGGCTCCGTCCTCCTCGGTGGCCTGCAGGGCCTCTGTCCACTGCTGGGCCACTGACTAGGCTACAGAGAGACGGTGACGGTCAGGCTGCTCGGATCCCCTGGGCTAGAGGAACACGGGAGCCTTTCAGCCACCCCACTGACCACCCATGGGACAAAGGCAGAGTGGCTGCCTGGTCACGGAGAATGAGCAGCCCCACGCCCTGTCTCCTGGAGGCTGGCGCTCAAACGAGTAAAACCAGGGAATCCTGGGATTCTTCCTGCCCAGACACAAGGCTCTCGTGGAGTCGCTTCCTGACACGCGTTTAAAGGATGCACACTTGTTATAAATCTTAGAAAGCTGAAAGAGGGGAGAAAATCACTTCCAATCCCACCTCCCCAGTGACTCACTTGCAAGTTGGAACCGTTTCCTTCCTGTCTTTTTTCTAACAGAGCGTCTTGCGTGGATGCGGTGGCATAGATGTGTCACCTACAGCAGGACGAGCCGCAGACAAAGCTCCTCAGACACTGGATTAAAGAAGGAAGAGGCTTTTTATTCGGCCAGGAGCATTGGCAGACTCGCGTCGAAAGAACCGAGCTCCCCGAGAAAGAAATACTTGGCCTTTTTAAAGGCTTACAACTTTAAGGGGTCCACGTGAAAGGGTCGTGATAAATCGAGCAAGCGTGGGAAACGTGACTGGGGGCTACATGCATCAGCTAACAGAACAGAAAGTTTTACATACATGCTGTTTTTCATACAGTGTCTGGAATTTACAGATGACACAAGTAGTTTAGGTCAGAGGTTGATGTTATTATTATTACGTTTTTTAACTCCTAGGGCCGGGTGGTGGTGCCAAGGTTGTCTGGCTATTTATCTTACTTTTGTTTCTTTCTAACTTTTTGCTTTCTCTCTTTCCTCCTGTCTTGTGAACTAGGCAAGGTGGGGGGAGGAGGGCAGCAGGAGTAGTAGTGGTCTCCTTCCTTACACCCACCTGGGACCGAAGGAAGCCACAGGAAGGACACCCAAGGGCCTTGTGGCATCTCTCTTGTGCCCTGCACTTCCCCGGGACCAAAACCAAGGGCAAGGACAGCCGTGGTGGGCAGCAGCCCCTCTGCTGGATACTCCACCTCCTGCCCCAAGGCTGAGGCTCCAAACTCTGCCCCCCACTGAGCATCCGATTTCCTGAGTCCCCTCCGAGGGCTCCGGGATTTGACCTCGAAGTTCCTGCCCGCCTGAGTCTGTGTGTTTTAGGCCCGCATGGCCTCTGTCCATGCCCTGCGTCCACCCGGCTGCTGCCATCCTTCAAAACCCAGCCTAGTCCCACCTCCTCCAGGAAGAAGGGGCCCTGCCCATCTGGCCTCCGGGGTGTCTTGGGCCAGGGCAGCCACAGCGGTCCCTGCACGTCCCCGTCACAGGTGGGTGCCTGTCCTGAAGGAGCCCAGTCATCCTGACAGGCCTCGGCCCTCTCTGGCCACCCAGGCTCCCTCGCCCTTCCGGGGCTCAGCAGAGGCTCTTGGGGCTCAACTGGGCTGAGCGGAGTCGCAGGTGGTGGAAGAGAGGGGCACTTGGCCATGGGGGCCCAGGGCATGGCAGGGGGCCCAGGGCGCATTTGTAGAGGGCCTCCTTCCCGGGAAAGGTCGCGCTGTGTTTGTGTTCCGGCTCGCTCTTCTGCCTGAGTTCCTCCGAGGCCCTGGCTTATCTGAACACAGGACCCTGTGTGCCACAGTATGCACCATGTCACGGTGAATGTCACACAAACAGGAACGTGCCTGGAGGCTGCCTGGACCTGTCCTCCTGCCCATCAGCTGCCAAGATGATGCTGTGGACACGGCCATCCCCACCTGCTTCCCCACTCATGGAGCTCCTCACGGGCTCAACATCCCCCTTCCAGAAGGCTGGTTCCTGGAGGGAAGTGGCAGGCAGTGCGGCCGGCATGGGGTCCATGAGCCAGGGGGTGGAAGAGGCCCCGTGACACGGGGAACACACTAAGCTCCTAGGCTAGCTCTTCTCCTGGAGGACCGGACGCCCTCGCTCTGCACCTGGGGAAGGGGTACACAGAGGGCTTGAGGCCAGCGCAGGAAATGCCCCTTCAAATCTTACTCCGGGATTGGCACTTTCCTGGAAGACCCCAGGAATAAGGAGAAGGAAGAGCAGCGGGGAGGGAGGGAGGGAGTCCCAAGCCAGGTGCCACAGAGAGGGGGCGGTGTTACTCTGTCCAAGTCATCTCCTGGGAAACTGAGGCCCAGCCAGGCAGAATCAGGTCTCCTGGCCCCAGATACCACCCGCCACTCAGGCAGTTGCCACCTGAGAGGCTGGAGATGTCTGAGGTGGGGCCTTCAGATCACGAGCCATGTGGAGGGAGGCCACGTTCCCCGTCCTCCCACCTGCACACACACACCCTCCCCCAGGTGAGCTCCAGGAAGTCCCTCTCTGCGGTGGGGGTGGATGCTAATGTTCTGTGCAGCTCTTTGGTTCGGTGAGTCCCTGCTGGTGAAAGGGCTCAGAGATGTGGCTAAAGCCTGTACCAGCCTTGCACTTCCACGAGGGAGGTGTTATCCTCGTGCCCCTTTCACGGGAGAGGAAGGTGAGGCTGGAAATGGTGAGTAAGGGGCCAAGCTCGCTCAGAGGCTGCATGACCCCAGCTCACACCCGCCAGCAATGTTAAGCGGCACTGGGAGCTGAGAAGGGCTGAGGGCGCCACGCCAGGGGTGGACCCGGTCCGACCTTCCCCCTCCTCTGAGGCTCTCTCCTTCCTTCCTGTGTTGGCCTTTGGAGCCCACAGTTTCAGCATCTGTCATGGACCCCACTGCATACCCAAGCGCTGCTGAGGAATTTAACTCCGGCTTTTGAATTTTCAGTGCTTTCTGATTTGTAGTCTCAGAATCAGAAGAGGCTACTTGCCCTAAACGGAACATGGTATATTTGCATTTCAGACAATTATACGTTTGTAAGAAAAAAATGCAATTTGTCTACAGTCACCCCCTCCATAGGAAAGAAAAGAAACCACCCCAGGGATTGTGACTGGGTTGCCGTCAGGTGTGTAACTGATTTGGGGATAAGTCTCCCATCCCTTTGCTTTCCACTACTCTGTGGCCCCCGCATCCTTCAGGGCAAGCGGCCTTTGCCTTGTGAGCATCATATATTTTGGGGGCGTTTCCTGGCCATGTGGTAGACCCAAAGGTGAGAATGGCCCCAGTGGTCCTGGGCGGATGTGCACACTGGGACGATGTTAGTGCAGGAAGTCAGGGCCCTGTCGGGCCTGGTGGTGGCCCACCCAGTATCCATTCCCCTCCCTGCATTCCCCCAACACACCGGCATCCTCATGGATGGTGACCATGCTCCCCGCTCCAGGGCGCATCTGATTGATCTAACGGGGCCCAGTCCCTCTGGTCTGTGATTGCTCTGAAATAGGCCAGGGAGCCCAGAGAAGAAACATGCAGAGAGCATCTGAGAACCACAGCAGGGGACCTAGTTGGGATGAGCCAGCCCTGGGGACCTTGAGGAGACAGGCAGGAAGCACCCAGTCCTTGACGCCATCACAGAAGCCTGCCCCATGCCTGTACCCCAGCCACGTGGGCCACGCAGGGCCAGGTGGGCTCAGCAGTGTGAGGCGAAGCATGGTGCCTGGCGTGGATGCCACATGTGTTGAGCTAGCTGTGCTGTAGACAGGGCACTGTGGACACGGCACAGCAGACAGGCAGGGGATGTGGGCACTGGGAGGGGGAGTGATGACTGGTGTGAGCGCCTCTGGAGAGGGTGGTGCTGGGTAGCGAGAGGTCAGGGAGGCAGTGGGGGCTTGGGACGGTCACCGGCCACGTCAGAGCAGCGTGGCTGCTGATTCCCACACGGAATGAGGCCTCTTGGCAAAGCAACAGGACGTATCTTTGAAACGGCAGCATCTGACCTTTAAAACAGTGGCAAGTCATGCCTGTCTCAAACGTTTAAATCCTTGCCTCAAACCATTATGCGGCTCATTGCACCCGTGGAAAGCCAACATCAATACCTGCGTGCACACTGGCCTCCCTGGCTTGGCTGTTTTATGGGGAAATGGGTCTCAGTCATGCAGCTCACTGCACCCCTGGAAAGCCAACATCAATACCTGCATGCACACTGGCCTCCCTGGCGTGGCCGTTCTTTGAGGTCGCTGGCTCGAAGCCCCCAGCACTGCCAAACGGGGAACCTGGCAAACCCAGGAACTCCAAGGCTCAGCTCAACAGCCACACCCTTCCATAGGCCAAAGGAAGCAAGAGCTTTATTTCTTTCTCACTGTTCTCAGGGATTCATTGTCTTAGTTTCTGTTTTTTGTTTTGTTCTGTGTTTTGGGAAGGGGGCCATGTCACAGGTTACTATAGAAACAAGCCCTGAACTAGATGGGTGACGAAGCTGTTACTTCTCCGGGAGGCTCTTCGATCGACTTGAACCGATTGTGGGGCCACTCTTTAGAAAACAGGCGTTTTTGCTCTGGGAACACTTTTAAGTTCTTTCTTCTTCCTTTGCCTCAGTTGGAGGCAGCATCGCTTCTCAATCACCTCTGATCACTTCCTTTTAACAGCTTTGTTGACATATAGTTTACACATCGTAATGCTCATCCACTGTACAATTCAACCACTCTCAGTACATCTACAGGCCTGAGCAGCCACCAGCACCATCTAGCTTTAGAATGGCCCCACTACCCCAGAAAGATCTCTCACGCCCCTGAGAAATCAATTTCCAATCCCTTCTCCAGACCCTGGACATACGAATCCACTTGCTATCTCTAGAGACTTTTCTATTCTGAACATTTCATGTAAGTGGGATCATACATATGTGACCTTTTGTGTCTGTTTTTTTTTTTTTTTTTTTTCCCTGAGTATACTATCTTTTTTTTGTTAGTTTGAGACAGAGTGTCACTTTGTCACCTAGGCTGGAGTGCAATGGCGCGATCTCAGCTCACGGCAACCTCCACCTCCCAGTTCAAGTGATTTTCCTGCCCCAGCCTCTCGAGTAGCTGGGACTATAGGCATGCACCACCACACGTGGCTAATTTTTGTATTTTTCGTAGAGACAGGGTTTTGCCATGTTGGCTGGGCCGGTCTTGAACTCTCGACCTCAGGTGATCCCCCCCACCTTGGCCTCTCAAAGTGCTGGGATTACAGACATGAGCCATCATGCCGGGCTGAGTATACTGTCTTCAGGTTCATCCGTGTTGCAGCGTGTGTCAGACCTTCATTCCTTTTCATGGGTGAACAGTGTTCCATTGCATGGATACAACACATTTTGCTTATTCATTCACCAGGTGATAGACATTTTGGCTTTTTCTACTTTTTGGTTATTATGAGGAATGCTGCTATGAGCATTCAGATACAGGACATATGGTCTTTATTATCTTGGGTATATGACTAGTTGTTGAACTGGGGGTCATCAGCCACACTACGCTTAACCATTTAGGAAAATGCTGGATTGTTTTTCACGATGGCTGCACCATTTCCCACTCCCACCAGCAATGTGCGAGGGTGTCAGTTTCTCCATATGGATGACAATACCTGTTATTGTCCTTTTTTTTTTTTTTTTTTGGACTAATGCCATTCTACGCAGTGTGAAGTGGTGTCTCATTGTGGTTTTGATCTGCATTTCCTGAATGACTCATGATGCTGAGTGGCTTCATGTGCTTACTAGTCACTCATCCTTCTTCCTAAGGGAAAAGCAAATTCAGGGTGAATATGCTTCTTGGGTGAAAAGCATATTCAATTACATTTTACTTTTTATTTTTAGTTTGAGTTGTTCGTCTTCCTGTTATTAGTTGTAAGAGTTCTATCAGATGTCTAACTTACAAATATTTTCTTCCAGTCTGTGGCTTCTCTTTCATAATGGGTATTTCTTGAATCACAAAAGTTTTAAACTTTGATGAAATACATTTTTTTATGGATTATGATTTTGATGATATATCTAAAAACTCTGGCTGAAGTCCTGAAGATGTTCTATGTTTTCTTCTAGATGTTTTATACTTTTGGCTCTAACATCTAGATTTACGATCCATTTTGAGTTAATTTTTTAGTATGAGGTACGGGCCTAAATAAATCTCTTTCATGAGGATATCCAATTATCCCAGCATCATTTGTTGAAATTCTACTGTTTCCCCATAGAACTGCCTTGGCACCTTTTCAAAATCAACAAACCATAAATGTCAGCGTTTATTACTGGACTCCAACTTTAGTCCATTGATCTTTGTGCCCATCTTTATGCCAGGATGACACTGTTCTGACTGATGTCACTCTAGGAAGCTCTGAAGAGAGAAATGTAAGTCCTCCAACTTCATTCTTCTTTTGAAATAATGTTTTGGTGTCTCACATAAATTTTAAGATCAACTTGTCAATGTTTGGAAACAAGCAAATCCAACTGGAATTTTCTTAGTGATCGAGTTGAATCTGTACATCAGTTTGGGGATGTCTGCCACCTTGACAATACCAAGTCTTCTAATACCATAGAGTATCTCTCCATTCATTTACAATATCCTTAATTTCTCTTAGCAGTGTTTTATATTTTATAGTTTTCAGTATGCAAGTCTTCTTCTTTTGTTACATTTGTTCTTTTATTAAAAAAAAGTATGTTGTTCTTTTCAGGGATATTGTGATTGGAATTGTTTTCTTGGTTTAATTTATGGATTGCTTACCACTAGGATAGAGAAACACAGTTGATATTTGTATATTGATCTGGAATCTTGTGACCCTGCAGTACTCATTTATTACAGTTCGTTGGTGATTCCTTAGGATTTTTGACACACGGGATTATGTTTTCTGTTAAGAAAGGTCATTTTACTTCTTCCTTTCTAATTTTGAACTTTAATTTCTTCTTTAATTCTTTTTTTATTTGTTTGTTTCTGGTTTTGGTGCTGTTGCTCGTTTGTTTTTGTTTTTTTGCCATATCATACTGGCTATAACTTTCATATACTCAGAGGGCTGTGCTGTTAAATACATAGACATTTATAATTATTTTATCTTCCTGAATAATTAATGGTCTCTTCATTATGAAATTCCCCTCTTTATCTCTAGTTAACACTTTATCTTAAAGTCTATTTTGTCTGATATTAATATAACTCCTCCTGGCCAGGCCTGGTGGCTCATGCTTGTAATTCTAGCACTTTAGGAGACTGAGGCAGGCGGATCACCTGAGGTCAGGAGTTTGAGACCAGCGTGGTCAACATGGTGAAACATTGTCTCTACTAAAAAAACACAAAAATTAGCTGGGCCTGGTGGCACACGCCTGTAATTCCAGCTATTCAGGAGGCTGAGGCAGGAGAATCACTTGAACCTGGGAGGCGGAGGTTGCAGTGAGCCAAGATTGTGCCATTGCACCCCAGCCTGGGCAACACAAGTGAAACTCCGTCTCAAAACAAAACACACAAAAAATATTGATATATGTATAAAACTACTCCAGATCTCATGGTTATGGTTTGCATGGTACTTGTTTTCCCATCATTTTGCTTTCAACCTATTTTGTGTTATGAATATGAAATGTTTCTGTTCTAGGCTCTAGATAGCATAAAGTTGGATCTTGTTTCTCATCCACAGTGTCAATGTCTGCCTTTTGATTGAAGTATTTAATCCATTTACATTTAATTTGATTATCGCTATGGTTGGATTTATCTCTGCCATTTGGCTATCTGCTTCCCGTATGTCTCATGTCTTTTCTCCTTTCCTGCTTCTTTCGTATCAAGTAGATACTTCTTTGAATAATTTTTCTGTCCCTTCTCTTTCTCCTCTCCTTGAGCTCTGATTATGTGATTATTAATATGTTGATTGTTTCCCACAGGTTCAAGGCACTGTTCATTTCTCTTCCTTTATTATTATTATTTATTTATTTTTTTTGAGATGGAGTCTCGCTCTGTCGCCCGGGCTGGAGTGCAGTGGCCAGATCTCAGCTCACTGCAAGCTCCACCCCCCGGGTTTACGCCATTCTCCTGCCTCAGCCTCCCAAGTAGCTGGGACTACAGGCGCCCGCCACCTCACCCGGCTAGTTTTTTGTATTTTTTTAGTAGAGACGGGGTTTCACCGTATTAGCCAGGATGGTCTCGATCTCCTGACCTCATGATCCGCCCGTCTCAGCCTCCCAAAGTGCTGGGATTACAGGCTTGAGCCACCGCGCCTGGCCTCTTCCTTTATTATTAACTTTTGCTGTTAGTCTTCCAACTGGATCATTTTTACTGATCTACCTTCAAAGTTCCCTGATTCTTTCCTCAGATCTGCTGTCAATCCCTTCTAGTGGATTTTCATTTCGATTATTAAACTTTTCAGCTCCAGAATATCTATTCAGTTTTTAAATGAATGAGTATCTCCTTATGTATTTTCTCTAATGAGTCATTTTCATCATACTTTAATTCTTAACATGGCTTACTTTAATTTGTTTTATTTTGAATTCTGGCTTCCTAAGTGTTGTTCCTGGGTCACCATATCTTAGTGAACAGCTAATACCTGGTCAGAGGTGGTGCCAAATGCCTTGAGCCAGTGGGTCTATGTGTGGGGCGGGGAATGCATTCGAGGTTCTGGCAGTTTACCAGTCTGCCTGGGATATTCTTTTCTTCTGGGCCTTCTCCTGTCTCCTCTGCACATGTGTAAGTCCTCACATTTAGCCAAGAATGGGTAGATAGCTAGGACGCTAGGACCCTCTCTGGTCTTTCCTGAGTGGACACAGCCCTGCACATGTGCAGAATCTTCTAGATCACCAGAGGCATGTGGCAGCTGATCAAGGTTCATGTGTCTGTCTTGTTGTTTCCTGATTCTCACTCAAGATTCTGGCTAGTGGCCGGGCGCGGTGGCTCAAGCCTGTCATCCCAGCACTTTGGGAGGCCGAGACGGGCGGATCACGAGGTCAGGAGATCAAGACCATCCTGGCTAACACTGTGAAACCCCGTCTCTACTAAAAAATACAAAAAAAAAAAAAACTAGCCGGGCGAGGTGGCGGGCACCTGTAGTCCCAGCTACTCAGGAGGCTGAGGCAGGAGAATGGCGTAAACCCGGGAGGCGGAGCTTGCAGTGAGCTGAGATCCGGCCACTGCACTCCAGCCCGGGGGACAGAGCGAGATTCCGTCTCAAAAAAAAAAAAAAAAAAAAGATTCTGGCTAGTGTTCCTTGGATCTGGGAGACCTGGGGTGGCCGTGCTGCTGCTGACCCACCCATGTCTCCTCAGCCCACCCGGGTCCACCTGCAGCTGGGGGAGCTGGTTGTCATCAGGCCACGGCATCCCCTGAAATGCCTGCATGTGTCCTTCCTGAGGGCTCTCTCAGGCACCATGGGGGCTTCCTCTCCTACACACTGCACCAGCCAGCAGAGCAAAGGCATTAATATTCCAGGGCTAACCCTCCGCCCATGGGACAGAGCCCATCCAGGTGGGACCTGAACTTCCTGTGAGGCTGAGTGGGGTCCCCACTGCAGGATTTGCTCAAGGTCACTCGTCAGCTTCTCACCTCCAGGTCCACCTTCCCAGGTGATCCCTCAGGCTTCCTGGGATCATCTGCAGCAAACAACATGTCCCCAAATCCCTGTCTGCTTTCAGAGACCCAAACTCTGCCAAGGTTCCACACTGGCTGTGACCAGAGCAGGTGTCTCCACCTTCTGGACGCGAGTGTCCTCATCTGTAAGATTTTCCTTGTGCTAAATCATGGAAATATTTCAAGAAAATCATGGCTTTAAACACCTTCAATAGAACAAAAGCTGTCCTGAACATTTGCCTCGGTGCTTCTCCACATTCTGTTCCTTATTTCCACACTGTTTAATCAGTGCGTACACACAGTCATGGGTTCAGGGAGGTCTGGGAGGGCAGCTTCATGTTTGTTCAATGAATGAGCCCCAGCCAGCTCCTTCTCAGGTATCTGAGTGGCCCTTGGGCTCTTCAGCCCTCCCCAGAGGGTCCTGCTCTGCTATACCCAGGATGGGAACCTCCCACATGGAACCTGGAATGTTCTTTACAGGTGGGAAAACTGCTTTGCACTTACAAGTGAGGCCTGGGGCAGAGAGTTTCCCCATGGAGGGGAGAGGAAAATCATAAATAAGAACACCACAGCCCGGGCAGCCTGTTCCCCACAGCCAGGCGTGAGCACAGCGCTTTCCATGGCCCGTCCCACCCAGGCTTGACAGCAGCCTCACCAGGTCCTCTTAGCTCCCAGATCTCACACAGACCAACCGAGGCTCAGAGGGGTAAAGTGGCATTGCCAAGACCCATAGTCGGTGGGTGTGAGAACAAGGAGCCCCTGTGTAGTGGAGTGGGACATGCTCGCCTGTGGAACAGCAGATCCAGCATCTGTGGGGTGGGGGCAAACCTTCCACACGTGCCCAGGAAAGCAGGAACGAGGAACGGTTGCTGCTCTGCCCCCAGGTGACGCGGTAGCTTCTCCGTGGAGCTTGCGTGGGGAGACCACCCTGCAGGTCTCATCCAGGAACAGCGCTGACTCATTTTCATTCTGCAGTGGGCCAAAGGGAGGATGGTCTAAACATGAACAGGAACAAAACACAGTTGCTCATCGCCATAATACGAAGTGGAGAAGTCTAGGAAGAATTTCTTGGCTATTCCTATAGAAATATGAAAAGTCACTTTGCACCTGGCCAAGTTGGGGCCAGATGGTGGTGAGGTGAGGGCAGGAGGAGGCCTGGGGTGCTGGATTGGGACTGTGGGCCGCTGGAGAGGCAGAGTCCTGGGAGGACCCTGGGAGCCACCTGGGGGCATCTGGGCAGGAGGCCTTCCCAGCCACTCAGGGGCCCAGGCTGTGGAGACCTCCCCAGGACACTTGCACCCCCAGCCAGCGTTGGCCCTTGTTGGTGTTGAGGAGCCCCTGTCCCTCACTTGGGGAGAGAGTGGGGGTCCCCCCTTGGCCAGTGTTCTGTGTGGAGCTCTGCAAAGACAGTGACCTAGGAACATCAGAACCGGGCCCCACCCTTGTCAGTTCTGCCCACCTGACCTTCCATTCCCCGGATCAGCCACAGAGCCGTGTCTGCGCAGACCTTCAGCCAGGATGACATGAGATCCATCTTAAGGGCTGGGGCCCACATCAGCAGAGGGCATCAGCTGGCCCAACTGGCCTCCATGCTCATGGGCCCCTAGGCTCCTGCCCCAGAACCCTGCTCTTGCCCAGGGCAGGCCCTCCCCTCCTATTCCCTCCCCCCACACACCCAGGGAGGGGTGCAGAGGATCAGAGTGGAAGCCTGGCCTGTGCTGACAGAGGGGGCTGCCCTGAGCTCCTCCAGGCAAATGGGGATCCTCCGGGCCTCAGGGGTGGGAGTGGCCCAGCCTCGGCAGGGATGGAAAGGCTTCTTGGCCCTACCCACCCCACCCTGCCCTGAGCTGGCTCTGCCAGGCCTGTCCTCTGGTGGCTGCCTCTGGTCTTCCCCACCGTCTGGAACACCAGCTGGTCCAGGCCCAGTCCTGCCACAGTCCAGAGAAGGCCACCTCTAATGGGGCCTGCAGGCATCGTGGCCAAGGGAGAAAACGGCTGGGGGGCCCCTCTCCCCAGTACTGAGGCAACTCCCTTGCCCTTCCCCAGCCTCAGGCACTCTCACCGTCTCCTTTGGCCTCTTCTGAGGGCTCTTGGGGTTCATCGCCAGGGTGGAAAACTTGGAGGGCCCCTCCTAGCAGAGTCAAGGATGGGGTCAGTGAGACCACATCCTCTTAGCCCTCAACGCTTGTTTCACCCAGAGTCCCTCAGAATCCTGGGACGTGGCTCTTTCCACTTCCGGAAGGGGCCCTTAGGCCCACCCTGGTTGTCCCAGCATGGCCCCCACGGTCTCTGCGCTGCACCCTTCCCGTCCCTCCCTGCTCCTCATGGTCACCAGTGCCTGCTTATCCACTGGGTCATCCCTTCGGCCAGGGCCCTTCCTGCCCTGGAAGCCCAGCAAGCGCCCACTCGTGGCTCTTCAGTGGGTCCTCGCCAGCCTGTGCGGGGTTCAGGGGCCAGTGGGAGGAGGACAGCAGGAGCCAGGCAGGCCATCGGCACAAGGTAAGGGGGACCGGTGGGGACCCAGGGAGCCTGCCTGGGGCTTGCCAGTCCCCATCATTCTTACAAGGTTTCTTGGGTTAGCCACAGCACTGCCTGGCCTGCTCGCCCCACCTGGCCTCAAAATTAATGGCCAGAAGAGACCGCCCCATCCCTCCTGTGTTTGCACCCCACTGTGTCTCCTGCTGTCCCAACCCCGGGCCTGCCTGCAATGCCCTCCCCCACCGCCAGTGGCTTAGCAGGGAAGGGCCTGACCTGGACAAAAGGTATAATGGCCTCTCCGGTGGGAGGCCCAGTCGCAGCTAGAGGGGCACCTCCTAGAAGCCACCCAATCAGTGCCCAGTATTTGATACTGCTGCCTCATCTCCGGGGTCCTGGCTCCCCACAGCTGTCCTCCCCAGCACGGTGGGACAGGAGACCCAGCTCAGGGTATCTCACCTGCACACCCTGAGAGGGATTCTGGGGGGAGCCCTGGAGGGGCCCTCCCTTCACCTGCCTTTATACACCTGCATCTTCAGACTTCGGCTTTGCAATTGAAAGCCATGCTGGCCAGAGACCACCCTGAAGCTTAGCTCCCTGTCCTGCCCACATGACAAACCCGGACACCCCCAGGGACCCCTACCATGAACCCCTCGCCAGCCTAACACTGAAGGGACAGGGATGGAAGCTGGACTCCGGCCTCCCATCGCCCTGTGCTGCTCTTGCAGGGCAGGCCTTGCCCTACCCAGGGCACCAGACTCCATACTGCCTTGCTGCCCGGATTCTGCCGAGACGGCTCCTTGGGTGGTCAGGAGCATGGGGGAGAGGGGCCTATGTCCTAAGCAGCTCGGGACGGGGCCGAGGGGAGGCCGCAGTTTGTCCCAGGAACACGGCTGTGTTCCCACAGGTGAGGGGTGTTAAGCGTCCCTGTCAGCACTGTGCCCATCTTTCCTGAAACTGGGAACACACCAAGCCTGTTCTGATGAATGAGGCTGGCCGGGCTGTGGGCTTGTCTGGAGCTCCACTGCTGAAGACGGTGCCCTCTAGTGGCAGCTGGCACCTCTGCTGACCTCATTCATGCTCCTCACACACACAGTGCCTGTCCCATCTCCCATCACTGGGGCCCCAGTGCATGCCTGAAAAAAAAGCCACACCACATGGGCAAAAGCAAACGCACTCAAGGCAGAACCCCAAACTCCAAGTCTCATTTTGCCCAAATCTGAGTTTTATTTTTGCTGGGATCAGGTCCTCTGGCCTGGCTGTCCCACCAACCCAGCTGGGAGCCTCTGAGTAGCTTGCCTGCAGCATCTCATTACAAAACAGCCCCCTGGAACCAGGCAGCCAAGGAAGCAGCCCACCTGAAAGGCATTTAGATTGAGAAAAAAAACTGCACCTTCCTGACAAAGATCAGGGGTCAGGGTGAAGGGAGGGCTGCTCGGATCACAGAGACAGCACCGTCTTCCAGCAGCTCGGCCACACCAGCCACTGAGGTCCTAACTGCAGCCAAGGGACCGTTCTGCGCACATCGCTCACCCTCTGTGCTGCTTCCCACAGAGCAAATGCAGAGGCAAGGTCGGCCTGCTCAGCCACTGGTTCTGAGGCGTAACAGCGGATGTCTGCACTATGACGTCAGCTAAGTAAGTAACAAGGACTGAGGATGCCGCTGACCCAGGGCTGGGGAAGGGGACTCCCAGCTCAGACAGGCTTGGCTGTGGTTTGCTTTGGGAGGAGTTGAGTGAACATCACAGGGAACGGCTCACGTCGGCCCCAGGAGGGTGGGCTGGCCCCTGGCCCCTGGGCTCCTTCTGGCCTTGCAGGCGATACAGAGCCTCAACCTGCCGCCGCTTCTCCTTGGCCCGGGTGATGGCCGTCTGGAAGAGCCTGCAGTAGAGGTGCACGGCCGGCGGGGAGTCGTCGTTGCCGGGTACGGGGTAGGTGATGAGGCAGGGGTTGCAGTTGGTGTCCACGATACCCACCGTGGGGATGTTCATCTTGGCTGCGTCTCTCACGGCCACGTGCGGCTCAAAGATGTTGTTGAGCGTGTGCAGGAAGATGATGAGGTCCGGCAGGCGGACTGTGGGGCCAAAGAGGAGGGGCGCGTTGGTCAGCAGGCCGCCCTTGAAGTAGCGAGTGTGGGCGTACTCGCCACAGTGGCGGGCCGTGTTCTCAATCAGGTAGGAGAACTGCCGGTTGCGGCTTATAAACAAGATGATGCCCTTGCGGTAGGCTACATGGGCAGTGAAGTTCAAGGCCAGCTGGAGGTGCGTGGCTGTCTGTTCCAGGTCAATGATGTCCTGGTCCAGGCGGCTCCCAAAGATGTATGGCTCCATAAACCTGCCAGAGACCCCACCAGGGCAAGGGGGATGAGAGTTCACTGGGCCAACTCCACTGGCCCCTTGCAGGAACACAGACGCCCACCAGGGACTCCCGAGCTCCTCTTCAGGGGCACTATGGGCTGGGAAGCACAGTTTGCAATGCTCCCCGTGTGGACAGACAGCAGTGCAAACCTGTCCAGGCCACCCCTCTGCATGCCTCGTCTCATGGCTTAACCCCTGCGACCCTCTACCTCTTCCCGAGAGAATCCTAATAGAACTGACCCCCATATGGATGTGTGGACATCCAACATGACACCAAAAGGACATTCAGCCCCGTGCGGCTCATGGGGCTGACCCCTCCATCACTCTCCTCTTCCCAAGGCTTTGAGGACAAGGCCCCGCTGGGGTTGGACTTAGGGGGGTGCTCTGGGCCAAAAGCATTAAGGAATCAGGGCAGCAGTGGCCAAGCCTGGGAGGAGAACCCTGATCCAGGGAACTGGACTGCTGCTGGCCGGGGCTGAGGAAGAGCGGGGCATGGGAGACACCCCTGCCTCTCGGTGCATGGCAGGCGAGTCATCCATGTTTGCGGTTCCCAGGTCCTCACCTCCAGTCTACTCCCACTGGGTTCTGTCCCTTCCTCTCAAGTAACCCTGCCCATCAAGACACTGGCGACCTCCATCTTGCCAAAGTCACACCCTTGAATTCACTTCTCAGCAGCATCAACAGACAACCACATCCCTCCACCCCCAGCCGTCCCTCTTTACTGACTCCAAACACTGGAGTGCCCAGGGCTCCACCTCCGACCTCCTTTACTGATGCTCTGGAAACAGCCACAAGCCCCTGATGCTGATGGCTCCCTGGGAGCCCATCCCTCCTGGTACCCGTGTGACCTCTCCACTGGGGCAGCAAAGAGTTCACACCTCATAGGAACCAAGCTTGTGATGGCCCACAGGTCTCCCCTGGTTTTCACCATCTCAGTAACCAGCACCAGGCTCCAGGCAAAGAGCAGGTGTTTGATCCCTTTGGCCCCAGCCACCTCCGACCCCAGCCCAAGTCCCACTGGCTCTACCCGGCTGCCTCATGTCCACCTGCTGCTCTAGCTCTTCTGTTGTTGTGATTTAAGCCCCACCACCCTCACCCTGGACACCCACACCAGCTTCCTCCCTGGACTCCCACCTGCCCCTCCCATCCCCTCTCCCCACAACAGTCAAAATGACCATGTGAGAATACAGGACCAGTCATTCCTCCTCCCCACAGCCCAGAAAACCCTGCCCAATCCAGTGGGGGCCAGCCTCACAGGCTGAACCCATGGAGTTCTGCATCCCCCAGCAGGCCTGCCCTACTAAGGGCCGTGAGCACCACGCCAAGACACACAAGAGCCCCCGCCAAGCTGGGGGGTGAACTGCTGCTTCTGTGCGGGGCTCCCTGTTCCCATGTGGAGGAGGAAGGGTTGTAATCACCTAAAACTGACACAGGCCAGTTCAAAAGTGGCCCTAGAACCAGAGCAGGTCCCAGGTCCCAAGCCCTCCTGGGAACCGCTACAGCTCAGATGGGGATGTTACCTACCTGTGCCGACAGCCAGCTTTGTGTCCCAGATGCACTCGGGCATCAAAGAGGCTTCTCACGGAAAACAGTTCCTTGACATTGAAGAAGTCAGAGTGCTTGAGGGGCTCATTCAGAATCTTGTCGTTGAAATCTACAGCAGGGAGGAGGAGCGACGCTGTGTCTCCCACCGGTGGCAGCAGAGACAGGCAAAGCGCAGTTCCCGCCCACCCCTGCTCCCAAGTGCCTCCTGTGACACCGCGGTGGGCAGCCGAGAGCCCCCTAGCCCCAGGAAAGACCTGGAAGCACAGGGACCTTTTCAGGAAACAGAGGACTGGAGCCAGGTTCTGATCCCGACCTTGCTCCTGGGTGAGCCTGGTCGAACCTGGTCAACCCCGTCCCTTGGTCTTACTTGGAAGCCAGAAGAGAAAAAGAGAGGGGCCCAGCGGCTTTCTCAGGTCTTTCTGGCACCTCCCCACCTTGTGGTCTCAGGTGGCCAGCACGGGAGTGGGAGGAGCCCGGCCGGGCGCGCAGTTTCGACCACGTGCAGTGCCCAGGCCCCTCCAGGGTTCGCATCTCCCCGCGGCTGCCGGCCTCTCCTCGTTCCCACCTGACTCGGCTGGGCGCCCAGTGTTACCGGTACCGTCCTCGGACTCGCGGATCACAGGGGTCGCCGCGCTTCCAAACGTCCTGCGGCTCGGCCGAGTAGGCCGGGGGGTCGTCTTCCCGAGGAACGCCAGCCAGCGCGACGGGGCCCGGGCACCTGGGGGGAAGCAGACAGAGGTCCTGGCGCCGCGTCCCGGATGCACCACGCCCGTCCCCCACCGCATCCCCAACGGATCCCCTCTGCGTCCCCGCGCCCTCCTCGAGTCCCCCCCGCGCTCGCCCCAGGTCCCCTCCGCGTCCCCGCCGCTCCCTCGGCTCCCCACGCCCCCTCTGCATCCTCCTCCCCAGGGACCCGCAAGCACGCGCTCACCCGCGTCGAGCATTCGGGGCAACACGGCCGGGGCGGTCGCCATGGCCGGGACGCGGGGCGGAGCGAGGCCTCCCTCCGGGCCGGGCCGAGCGGCCTCCCCTCCCGCCGCCGTCCGCGCGGGGCCGCAGTGCCGCCTACAGGCCCGGAGGAGCCAGAGCGCAGTCGCCAGACGGCTGGGACCTCCCTGCGAGGGCGGGGCAGCCTCGGGGGCAGGGCCCGGAGTCCCGGGCTTGAGAGTCTCGGGCCGGGAGTGGGGCCACCGTCCTCGCCTTGCAGCTCGCCCCGCCCTGCTAATGGGCCCGGCCAGCCCGGGAGGCCCCTGACCCTTGAGGGAGCCCGCTGGGCGATGGGGACCCTCGCCTCCCGCCACGTGAGCTGTGAACCACGTCCCGCGCAACCTCTCGCGCTCCAAAACTGTTTTTAATATTTAAACGATATTTGACTTAGGAGAATTTCATAAAGTTAGCAAGATCTCGGGTCTCAATTTAGACTCGGGGTGCTGAGGGGCATATCATCCCTGGAGTCCACTGGACAGCAAGCGTCCAATCGTTGCCTGCCGAGTGGACCTGCAGTGCTTAAACCCCGTCACCCGGCTGGCGGGGTCCCAGGCCCTGGGGTTGCTTTCGCCCGGGAGTCCACGCCCCGATGCTAGGGTGGCCCGGTCCCCTCACGGGTGGCTGGGGACCAGGTGCTGCCCCATACGACGGTCCCAGCAGGGAATCTCTCGCCGTCCCGACCTTCCCGGTCCTTGGGGACTCGCTCGGCGGGTTCCCGACCCGCCGGCGGAGGAGCACCACCCATGCGCGGCGCCTTTAAGACCCCCCTCCGCTCCGCCCACAGTCACGTGACCTGGCCGTCGCTTGGCAACAGGACGCCGCCGAGTCCCGCTTCTTGAGGCGCAATGGCGGAGGAAAGCCCCAGAGCGTGCGCGGAGCCTGTGGAGCCCAAGGCCACGGCCCCGCTTGAGAAGACCAGCGACTACTACCGCGTAAGCGCGGACCTTCCGGGGAGGTTCAACAACCCGGGGTGGTTCCGGGGCTACAGGTGAGGAAGCTGGGGTGCGCCTGGTCCTGACGTCCACTGCTCGATAGCCCCGTGTGTGAGAGACCCCGCAAGACCCCCAAGGTCCTAACTGCAGAAATCAAGAGGATCGAGTGGTCATCCGGGGCCCGCGCTGTCATTGTCCACTAGTGAGCGGCGAAAGTGTTCCCCAGAGCCTCATACAAGGAAGTGGGGATAGGGTCAGTGAGGGGCAGGGCTGTAGGGGGGAGAAAGCCCAGTTGTGGTCTCAGCTCCACTGTTTTGTGTCGGGTGAGTCTCCTCTCCTCTCTATCCTGAAACCCCGCTGCGGGGCGTGAGCACAGCAGCACCTGCAGCAAGTCTGCAGTCTTGCTGTAGACTCAGCCAGCTGTGAGCTGCCACAGGGCATTGCAGGCTAAGAGGCAGTAAGAAAATTCCTGTAGGCAGGTGCAAGCATCTTGCCGTGCTCACACATTTGGTCCCTCAACAGTCCTCTAGGGCAGGGTCTGTTAGTATCCTCGTTCTCCCATTGAGACGACTGGAATGTAGAAAGAACAACTTGGCCAAGATCTAGGAGTATAAAGTAGAGCTAAGGTGTGGGCCTGCAGCTCCTCAGTAGCCTGTCCTGCCGACAGGTAGGGGCAGTGGTACCGATAGAAGCATGACCTCAGCGAGGGTGGGGGCTCAGAGGCAGAGGGACCCTCTGGGTGGCAGGGTCTGGAGGCCAAGCCTCCACTCCTGACAAGCTAAGTTACCCAGAAATTGCAGCATGTGCCAAGGTCCTGCCAGGGCTGGGGGTCAGCACTTGCTGGCTGCTTGCTCTTTAGGGCTTTGGCCTGCCTTGGAAGAGCAGGGACAGTGGTGAGCAGAGGGGGCCGGGGAGGCCGGGCCATTCAGAGTGGTCATCAGCCAGGTACTCCCAGAGGCTGCCTTTGAGGCTGCAGCACCAGCCCAGGCACATTGTTCTTTCTTTGGGGGCATTTCCAGTGGAGTGCTGTCAACCAAAACAAGGCTGTGGCTTGTGCAGAATTAGATTAAATGAAAATAGAGTGTTTCTCATCTACCAGGACCCAGAAGGCTATCTCGGTGTACAGGACCAGTAACCAGGCTTATGGGAGCAGAGCCCCCACTGTGCACGAGATGCCCGTAAGTGGGATGCAAGACTGGGCATGGGGGGGCAGGGGGTGGGTAGCCTCAAAGAAGAGGCTAAAAACCTGGGGCTCTCAATGGGAACAACAATGAGACGGGGAGGGGTGCACCCTGAGAGGAGGCCAAAGTTCCAACATCACAAATGGGGAGGAGGGAGGTTCCCCAAATCGTTTTGGGAGAGGGTAGGATGGAACTAAATGAGTGAATGAATTTGGGAGTGGAGTGTTTTAAAAGAGGAGGATATAGACTTGCTGACATCACCCTGTCCCCACACACCCAAGCACACGCACAGCAGTTACACACACACACACACACGCAACCATCTCCTGCAACTTACAGTGCTCAGTTCTGAGGCAAATAAATGAAGGGCTACTTTTTTTCTGGAATTACACTTTATGAGATGTTAACATGTGACCTTAAGAGGCAGTACTGGCTGACAGCACAGCTTGTGGGTGGGCAAGGTGTATTGTGGGCACAGGAGCCTGTGGGCCACTGGGGAAGCCAAACCCTTTTTGAACTTGACCTCAGACTCCAGGATGGCCCTCCTAGAACCTCCTCACACCAAACCCCATGAAGGTCCAGGTGAATGGACAGAGGAGCTAGTGTGGTGTCTCCTGCACACCTGGGACACTGGGCCAGCCATTTTCGGGTGAGAATGTTGTGGGCGTTTTTTCTTCGTCAAGGCATTCGTCATTGAAAAGGTCTGATCAGTGCTTATTTAGTTGTGTTGTGTGAGTGACTGAGCTCTGGTGAGAAGATTACTTACCTAAAAATGCTGGAGCACTCTCCCATAATCAAACGACCCTGAGTTTCCCCTGGGGATTAGGTATTTCTATGACAAAGACCAGACACAGCTGGGTGCGGTAGCTCACGCCTGTAATCCCAGCACTGTGGGAGGCTGAGGTGAGAGGATCACTTGAGGCTAGGAGTTCAAAACTAGCCAGGGCAACATAGTGAGACCCCATCCCTACCAAAATAAAATAAAATAATTAGCTGGGTGTGGTGACATGCACCTGTAGTCCCAGCTATTCAGGAGGCTGAGGTGGGAGGATTGCTTGAACCCAGGAGGCTGAGGCTGCAGTGAGCCATGATCGTGCCATTGCACTCCACCCTGGGTGACAGAGCCAGACCCTGTCACCAAAACAAACAAGCAAGCAAACAAACAAAAAACCCAGCACACTCACTAACATGGGTCCAGATGTTTTAGGTTTTATAAAAGGCCATGAAAAAATGTTCCTATTGTAAATGGTAGGAGCCTTCAGGTCACTGATGTGAGCAGGCAGTGGGATAGGAGGCATGAGGTACTCCTGACAAGTGTCCAAGGAGGTTTTCCTGCTTCTTATCCACCTGCTCCATCTGGAGTCTCTTTTCCAGTTTCGTGACCAAAGGTGGATGCCGGAGAAGCTGTTTACCTCCCATGTGAGAACAGGAGATAAATGCTTTGCATTAAAAAGTGCACCGAAGGGCTGGGCGCGGCGGCTCACACCTGTAATCCCAGCACTTTGGGAGGCCGAGGCGGGCAGATCACCTGAGGTCAGGAGTTTGAGACCAGCCTGGCCAACATGGCAAAACCCCGTCTCTACTAAAAATACAAAAATTAGCTGGGCTTAGTGGTGGGTGCCTGTAATTCCAGCTATTCAGGAGGCTGAGACAGGAGAATGGCTTGAACCCAGAGGCAGAGGTTGCAGTGAGCTGAAATGGTGCCATTGCACTCCGGCTTAGGCGACAAGAGCAAAAACTCCATCTCAAAAAAAAAAAAAAAAAAAAAAAAGTGCACTGAAGGGAATTCCTCTCCATGATACTGTGAGGGTGAGTCCCTGTCATGATACATTTGTCCCACCTGTAGAATGTGGACTTTAGTTACTAATAAAGTATCAACACTGGCTTCACTGTAACAAATGGGCCACACGAGTGCAACATGCCGAGGACAGGGGACACTGTGTGCTGAGGGAGATAATTTGGGAACTCTCTGTACTTTCTGTTCAATTTTTCTATAGATCTAAAGCTTCTCAAAAACAAAAAGAAGTTTTTTCTCTGTACTTGTTTCTTGCCAAGGAGATGAAACATCGGGTGATATGCATGACACAGGATCCTCTAAGGACGGCAGGGTAAAATATTTGGCAGAGGTCCAGGCCACTAGCTTCAGGCTTCAGGAATGTCACAGTCACCTAATAATGCTGTCTTGCTAGAATAACTCCTACTGCTGGGTGCCCGCCCACACGAGTGGCTTCAGTACACCCCTTCTCAACCTCCATAGGGCAGCCCCTGCCCAGACCACTGGTCTGGTGAGGTGTGGGCATTGGTGTCGTTAAAGCTTTACAGATGATTCAGATTCCCAGTGAAGGTAATCATCTTTTTTTTTTTTTGAGATGGAGTTTTGCTCTTGTTGTCCAGGCAGGAGTGCAATGGCACGATCTCGGCTCACTGCAGCCTCCGCCTTCCAGGTTCAAGTAATTCTCCTGCCTCAGCCTTCTGAGTAGCTGGGATTACAGGTGCTTGCCACCACGCCTGGCTAATATTTTTGTATTTTTAGTAGAGATGGAGTTTCACTATGTTGGCAAGACTGGTCTCAAACTCCTGACCTTGTGATCCACCTGCCTCGGCCTCCCAGAGTGCTGGGATTACAGGCGTGAGCCACCATGTTCGGCCCCAGTTAAGATGGAAACCCACTGATGTGAATATCATTTCTATTCCATAGAAGAGAAAATGAAGTTCAGAGAGGGCTGGCAGCTTTCCCAGAGTAGCACAGTGAGGAAAAGCAGACCTGGGGGTGACTCCAGGCCTGACCCCCAAGGCGATGCTCACAGCCACATCCTGAGGTAGAGATGGCACATAGGTGGCCCTGCAGCCTACCCCTCTATCCCTCGAACAGTGCAAGGGGCAGTGTTAACAGCAAGTGCCAGGCATCGGGCATGGGTTAGGATGGTCTGGGGTGAGCCAGGCCATCCTACCCCCTCTGGCTTCTCTGCATCTTCTTACAAATTCTTATTTTTCTTTCAAAAATATTCAGCGGATTGCTCAAGAGTATTATACATCATTCATCCGTGTTCCTTCATCTCTTCTAGAAAGTATTTTATGCAAATTCGAATAAATTTTCCCAACAACTTGCAGCGGGCGGAATGTTCCGGAATAACACTCTCAATGTTTACCTGGAGAAAAGCATTGTGACTGGCCCTGATAACTACATCACCTCCTGTGACCGGCTCAACTTCCACCCCAGTTACAATATCAACAGGCCATCCATCTGCGATTGAGGGGCTGGAAACCCCCTCTACGAGTCCTCTGACCCCAGGGGCCTCCTGGAAAATCATCGTTCCTCATCCCCCACAGTCACCCGATTGCGACGGCACAGACTGCGCTGCCTTCCCTGAAAATATTATTCGTCTGCGGAGCAGGAAAATGTGCAAACGGGGCTGTGAAGTCCTGCTATTTCACGTCTAATAAGTACATGGGAAAAGATGTTCATGTTGACTTTGCATTAAAAACGTTGTCACATCCTGAGCTTCCCTCTCGTCTGACATTTGTCATGGTGCAGTGGAGCTGTAGGCTCCTGGGGCCCAAGTCCCGGCCTGAGCATCAGGAGTGCTGGCGGCTAACTCCGCTCGTGTCTTTATTTGGGAGCCATGTTACCCACAAGACCAGTTAGGGAGTTAGGGAGCAGATCTCCCGTCCTAAAGCACCCAGCACCCTGGTTGAGATCTGCACCAACACTGCAGGGTTCCCACAAGGGCATGGGATGCCCCACTGGGGTGTGGGCGAGGGCCAGGAGGAGGAGCAGACGCCGCATCAGCCAAGTCGAGGCTGAACAGGCAGGAGGGTCATTACTGTCTGAGATTACTCAAGGAGCATGGGATTGCAGGTGAACCTCCTGCACCATGTTTGTGTGCTTCATGCTCCAGCAAGGGGCAGGGGCAGAGACACGACTGGTGATTGCCCTTCATTGTGGAAGGGGGTGATGCAGACATGGGCATTCTCTATGTTTATTTTAAAATTTCAATAAAAAGTAAAAAAATGCAGGCAGGGGATTACTTGTATTTTGCTAAGGTGGGGTAATAACTACATTAAGTGGATTTGTATCTCTGTGTAGTCATAAATCCATGTTTACTATGAGTTACAGGATCTTCAATTAAAAAAAAAAAACATTCTGTCTATGACATGGATTTTTTTCCCTCTATGAGAGCGAGATGTGTTCCTTATAGGAAATTTAGAAAGTGCTGAAACTGGAAAAAATAAATTCCTCTTACATACCATCAATAATATCTTGTGTATAGATTCTTATCTGCAGGGATTCTACTCACGAATCAGGGAAGAAGTTAAACATCATGATGGGTTATTTCTTCATATATACTGTTATTAATACACAAAAGCAAACATTTTGGCAACAGTCTTAATGTCCAATTTGAGATGGAAATGCTTCCCGGAGAAAATTAATACATTTAATTAAAAAATATACAAAATTGGCCCTGAAGCCAGGATCTATGTAATATCTTTCTTCTGAGCTAAAAAACCAGCAGAGACTCCAGGCATCAAATTGAAAATGTTTTTGCAGTCATTCCTTAAAAATACCAGAATACCAGTAATCCCTCTGTGTTTAGCGTCTATTGAAAAAAAGAAAAAGAAAAAAGCCTTATCAATCAGGTTTCTCAACATGCTGAAAAGAATGCATTCCTGGCCGAGCGTGGTGGGTGGTTCACACCTGTAATCCCAGCACTTTGGGAGGCTGAGGCAGGCAGATCACTTGAAGTCAGGAGTTTGAGACCATCCTGACCAACATGGTGAAACCCCGTTTCTATTAAAAATACAAAAATTAGGCCGGGCGCGGTGACTCAAGCCTGTAATCCCAGCACTTTGGGAGGCCGAGACGGGTGGATCACGAGGTCAGGAGATGGAGACCATCCTAACACAGTGAAACCCTGTCTTTACTAAAAAAAATACAAAAAAAAAAAAACTAGCCAGGCGAAGTGGCGGGCACCTGTAGTCCCAGCTACTTGGGAGGCTGAGGCAGGAGAATGGCGTGAACTCAGGAGGCGGAGCTTGCAGTGAGCTGAGATCCGGCCACTGCACTCCAGCCTGGGTGACAGAGCGAGACTCCGTCTCAAAAAAAAAAAAAAAAAAAAAAAATTCAAAAATTAGCCAGGGGTGTTGTGATGCGTGCCTGTAATTCCAGCTCTTTGGGAGGCTGAGGCAGGATAATTGCTTGAGCCTGGGAGGCGGAGGTTGCAGTGAGCCGAGATCATGCCACTGCACTCCAGCTTAGGCGACAGAGCAAGATTCTGTCTCAAAAAAAAAAAAAAAAAAAATGCATTCCTTCCTCCACAGATGATTTTGAAAAGCAGGTTAGCAACCCCAGGGTAAGATGAAGCCATCAGGCCAAATGACGGGGTTTATTCCCCGCCAGCCTAGAACTGTTGAACACCTGCACTGCTGCAGCAATACCGCTTCATTCAGGCAAAACCTGCAGGCAAAGTCCCACCTGCAGGCAAAGTCCCACCTGCAGGCAAAGTCACACCTGATGAAACCACTTCACTTGGATAACACCCCCAATTCTAGCTGAGGCGCTATAGGGGCCCAGGCTGGGAGTATCAACCAACAGCAACAGGTGTCTCCCTCCCGCGGGCTTCACGGGCTGGATTCCGGCATCTCAGTTGGGCACCGAGTGCTTTAGTTGGTTGTGTCTAATAAAACGTTATTTCTGTACAGCTGCTAATGAGCTGATGGGAAGTTAGACTCCATTCGTTTATTCTAAATAGAGTAAGCATCTGGAAACATGAAAAACTCCAATACTCAACTGTGAGCGTGCCCGTCTCCCATGCCTGGGCCCGGGCGTGTGCCCGCCAATCCGTTTCTCAGCATCGCGTAGTGTTCTAAGGGCTTTGGCATTGTCACCTGGCCTGAGCCTCACACCTAGGGCAGGTCTCATCAGTGTGCCTCCCTCTCAGATGAGAAACAGAGCCTCAAGGAAGTGCTGTGAGCAGGCCTCACTGGAGCCCGCCTTGGGGACGTCCTGGAGGCGCGAGGCCATTGGCACCAGATCTGCAGATTCAGTCCTAACCTACTACGCATTTGCGAGTCATGCGGAACTCCAAGGATCACAAATGTGGAGACCTACATCTTTGTAACAGATTTCCAAACTGAAATCTTGACATGCTGAGAAAAATCAAGTCCACTGATCTAACTGAATGCTAAACGGGTGTGTTTTCTGTTTGGGATTAAAGTGTTCAGAAGGGATGGTTGCAAAATGAAAAGAAAGTGGCACCCATCTGTATTGTGTTCTTTCAAAATCTTGGAATTACAGGAAAGGTGATGGAAACACAGGGTAACATCAGTTTGCAGAGATATTTGAAAAAAAAAAAAAAAAAAGGACACAGTCATTTCTGAAACCCTGTCTCTTCACTCCACAGAGCCATCTTTGCTTTGTTTAGCCTTTTTATTCCGCTCAGAAAATAAAAGCTAAGGCTGGGCGCGATGGCTCATGCCCGTAATCCCAGCACTTTTGGAGGCTGAGACGGGCGGATCACCTGAGGTCAGAAGTTTGAGACCAGTCTGGCCAACATGGTGAAACCCTGTGTCTACTAAAAATACAAAAATTAGCCAGGAATAGTGGTGCACACCTGTAATCCCAGCTACTTGGGAGGTTGAGGCAGGAGAATTGCTTGAACCCAGGAGGCGGAGGCTGCAGTGAACCAAGATTGTACCACTGCACTCCAGCCTGTGCAACAGAGTGAGGCCCTGTTTCCAAAAAAAAAAAAAAAAAAGAAAAGAAAAATGAGTTTCATGTCGCTTACTAATCACTGAATTTTGCTGCTGGGTTGGTTTAAAACCAGCCACTCCTCTATTTTTTTTTGTTTTTTTTGGTGAGACCGAGATTTACTCTTGTTGCCCAGGCTGGAGTGCAGTGGCGCAATCTTGGCTCACCACATCCTCTGCCTCCCAGGTTCAAGCGATTCTCCTGCCTCAGCCTCCCAAGTAGCTGGGATTACAGGCATGAGCCACCACACCCGGCTAATTTTTGTATTTTTAGTAGAAACGGGGTTTCACCGTGTTGCCCAGGCTGATGTTGAACTCCTGACCTCAGGTGATCCGCTCGCCTCAGCCTCCCAAAGTGCTGGGATTACAGGTGTGAGCCACTGTGCCCGGCCAAAACCAGCCACTTCTTAAATGTACATTTTCATTTCTATTTCTGTATTTTTCATCAGTAACCTTTATCTTTTCATTATAGTCAATACTAGAATATGGTTTCTACTACACAGTAAAATATCTTGACATTGAAAAAAACACTCTTACATTTAGTACACAAAATACCAGAAGCCTCAAAGATTTTGCTAATAACGTGATCTGTCCCCCACCCTCCCCAACAGCCACGCCTGGGAATAAACCTGGCTGTGATTTGCAGATGTGGACTGTGGGCTTTGTGCTGTTCCTCACACCCCTTAAACAGTTCCTTTCATTCATTTTGAGGGAGCAGGAGTCCAGGGGGCAATACGTTTTCATGTTTATATGAGCAGACAAGGTGCTAATAATTAAATGTACTGCTTGATTTTCCGAAGCAAATGTATCTCAAGCTGGGAAAACCTGATGTCTGACCCTTCAGATTTTGAGCGACAGATAAAATAAGGGGGACTCTTCCCTAAAGGAAGCTTCGTCCCCTATATGGGGACGTGGGTGGAGAATATCAGACATGACCCACCAGAACTTTTTCCCATTCCCATCCCCGTTCCCCGACATCAGGCTGACCCACCCCAGAGGGATGGCCTCTCCTGATTCTTTGTATTGGATGAAATGGACGCTGGCTCTACTCCCTGGGAAGAGAGAGGGGCTTTTGGGACATGACTCACATCTAGGTCTTAATAATTACAGACTTGCAAAGAGCTTGACTTACTGACACCCCGTCCACCGGAGACTCCTACAGGGCGGGCACACAATCTACTTATTCCCAAAGCGGCTCCGGGTCTGTATTTATGGGATGAGGCCGCGTTGTCACACCCAAATCTGTGGAGGTGCTGGGAGACAGACTGCCACCACAGGGGCGGGCATCCCTCCTGGACAGCTCCTGGCTGCCCCAACTGCAGCCCCCTCCCATACAGAAAAACCCACTGGCAGGTGTGGACGAACCTTGGATCTTGGTCTCTTCTCTAAAACACACAGGGCAGTGTAGGGGTTAAGAAGCAACACTTCAGGTCACATGGCCCACGGACAATTCCAGGGAATTCCAGTTTGTGAAAAGAAAGTAGGCATCAATGGACTTATCTCCAGCTGAGTCTTAAGGCACCAGTGACTCCTGAAAGCAGGACAAGAGGAGCTCCAAAGACAGCCATGATCAGCAGAACAAAGGTCGGAGGAAGCCCCCAGTGTTCCAGGGAAGACTCCCATGGATCGCCTGTTTTAACCCCATCAGGAGGGCCGTTTGGCAAGCCACTGTTTGTCACAGCAAAGCCTGACCCCAAGACCCTCGGTAAGGAGCTCTGAACTGGGGACATCTTGTGCAGTTTTGAGTCCACCCCACCGGGGTGACCCCGGCGACGACACGGTACCTCTTTACAAAAACTGAAAATGGACCAAAATGTTCCATAAAGAAATGCAGGTTCCCGGAACATTCTTAGTGTGTAATTAACCCACGGTGACTGTTTGTCAAGTGGCAACTACTCTGCATGTGGATAGCAGATGCCGTACCCACAAGGATGGGCAGAACACGCTAACTAGAGCCGGTGACCGTGTGCTACAAACGCCATGTCCCTGAACCTTGGGAGGTCTTCTCTCTGGGGTAGCAGTAGCTCTGACCTGCACTGCTGTGTGGAGCATTGGCAGAGGACATGGGAACGTCACAGAAGGTGTAAGGGGTCCGGGGTTTGGAGAAGACATGAGACAAGCGACCTTGGGGTGGTCATGGGGGCAGGAGTGGGAGAGGCTCAGTGCTATGTGCACTATGGTTGCGACGCCTCCCCTAGAAGGCCCAGGACGAGGTTTCCAGCCAACACCCCCAAAGGCACTATCTAGAAATATAAATAAGACAGGGCGGGGTGTCTCAGACCCGTCATCCCAGCACTTTGGGAGGCTGAGGCAGGCGGATCACCTGAGGTCAGGAGTTTGAGACCAGCCTGGCCAACATGGTTAAACTCATCTCTGCTAAAAATCCAAAACTTAGCTGGGTGAGGTGACAAACGCCTGTAGTCCCAGCTACTTGGGAGGCTGAGGCATGAGAATCGCTTCAACCTGGGAAGCGGAGGTTGCATGAGCCAAGATTGCGCCATTGCACTCTAGCCTGGGCGACAGAGTGAGGCACTGTCTCAGGGGGGGAAGAAAGCAATATAAATAAAAGAGCATGGATTACATGAAACTGTTTCTCCTGGAAGCACTTAAGTGAAGCAATATGCCACAATGAAGCTATCAAACACAAAAGACAGGGCTGGACAGGAACAGCAACCACAGGGACCCTTGTCCCAGCTTCTGACCCAGCAGATGTTATAACTGTGGATGGCAGGCGGCACATGCCTGCATCTGGATACAAGAGTGAATTCTTGCTAAAACCCAGGGGTGCACAGTGTGTAGACAAGTCACTTGTATGTTAGAATACCAACAAGATTCAGCTCCAGAGTAAACCCTGCATGGCAGCTGAGCCACGAGGCTGACCTGGGAACCTCCAGTGACTCATGAAAGTTTGCTGAACAATTACAATGTACATGTCACGGCCCATCAGTGCCTAGCACTGCTTCCGTCTCTGTAGTAGCCACAGGCACTGCGGCAGCCTCAGAGCAGATGGCACAGAATACCAGGGCAGCATCACGGCGCCAACACCGAGGGCCTGAGGCTGCTGCCTTTAACCACAGCTGCAGAAGAGGGTCCTGTGCATCCTGCCCTGGGAGGCGCCCACAGAAAGCCACCCAAAGGGCTGGCCTTGGTGTTCGGGCACACCTCTGACAGGGCTCCTGTTTCTGGAGGGCAGGTATGGAGAATGCTTATCCCCAGGACTGGGCTTTGGACGTCATCTCTGCCCTAGGTGTCTGAGGACCAAAGTTCTAAGCAGTGCTTATTGGTGTGCGCAAGAAAAGAATTTGTTTGTTTTTTGAGATGGAGTTTCACTCTCGTCACCCAGGCTGGAGTGCAATGGCACGATCTCAGCTCACTGCCACCTCCGCCTCCTGGGTTCAAGCGATTCTCCTGCCTTAGCCTCCCGAATAGCTGGGATTACAGGCATTCGCCACCACGCCTGGCTAATTTTTGTATTTTTGGTAGAGATGGGGTTTCACCACGTTGGCCAGGCTGGTCTTAAACTCCTGACCTCAGGTGACCGGCCCGCCTCAGCCTCCCAAAGTGCTGGGATTACAGGCGTGAGCCACCGCACCCGGCCAAGGAAAAGGAAATTTTAAACGCACGTGTGTTATCTTTAAGAACCATGATTAAAAAAGAACAGTAACTCCATATAAAAAGAGGTTTATTTTGATGTTAGAATCATCTAGTGATTGAACAAGATTGGACATGAACCCACCCACGCCTAGGGCTGGGCCGCAGAGCAGCTGCTGCTGACATCTGTGTGGATTTGACATGCAACAGGGAGCAGTCACGTGCTCGCTGGCCATTGTGCTTCGAAAGATTTTTCCAACGGACGGCTGAAATTGCAGTTTTCAGATGTGCTCTGGCCTCCAAGGACTGTGGGGCCAAGGGGGTGTCCTCTGTATAAAAAGTGCTGTCCTGGGAGCTTCCCAACGGACATCTTGGGGGCATGTGAGCGATTCCCAGGGAGGGCAGCTCGGCCTTCCTCAGGCTACCACTGCAGTCACCGCCGGCATTCTCACCAATAACCAACTAAAAAGCATCAGAGTCTCTGTGAACCTGGCTGCGATGATAAGAACCAAATGTTTTCTAATCGAAGACTTGTATGCAGAACACAGAAAACTGCAGTTAGGAACACCCTACAAAATCGAACAACAGTATTTTCCAAAAATATTTTTTACATCACTTTAAATAATTTACAAAAGGCTACAAAAATCATATTTACCAGCACACGTCTGTTAAATAAAAGTTTCATGTTGGTGTACATATATACAGGGCTATGTATAACAGACTGTTTCCCCTCCCTGCAACCACAGAACCATCACACGCACGCACAGCTACACACACAGCTACGCCGCTTTCCACGAATGCACGGAACCCGGGACACAAACCCATAGCTCAAGGGCTTAGACCTTCACTACTGAGCTGCCGCCACTGTCCTCCGTGGAGGTGTCGCTGAAGTCACTGGCGTCACTGCCCAAGGCGTCCTGGTCCTGGTCATCCCTGTTGATGACCCTTCGTCGATACCTCAAGTCTAAAATGCTTTCCTCCGAGCCTGAGCTCCTCCTGTCGTGCAAACTCAGCCCTGTCTGTGCCTTCCTGCTTGGCCAGGGGCCGCCATCCTTCTTCGCCAGCAAGTGTGGGCTTCCAAAGACAGGGCTGGGTCCGGCCTGGGCCTCCCTGAAGGCCGAGAAGGAGGGGCCCTGCAGAGGCAGCCCCAGGTGGGGGCTGAAGAGGCCGCCCTGCCTGCCCCCCCAGGAGACACCCTTTCCAAAGTGGAAGAGCTGGGTGGACAGCAGCGGGGAGAAGCCCGCAAGGGGCAGGCTGGGCAGGCCCCGGGCGGGTCCCTCAGACCCGTTGTCTCTCTCACTCCCAATGCCCCCTCTCCATGCCGCATCTCTGCCTTCGGAGCGCAGCACCCACGGGCTGGGCAGCCGACTCTGGTGGGCAAAGTCACTCCAGGGCAGGGCACGGTCGGCTTGGGCTCCAGTGTCCCTCTCAGCTCCCGGGCTGGGGGTCAGGAAGCTCGGGCTCCCGCAGCCCATGTGAAAGGTTCCTCTGGCACCTCCTGCCTCGGTGCCCACTGTGGCACAGCTGGGCAGCTGACCAAAAGCACTTTTGGCAGCAGGCTCGGCCCCTCGTGGGCTCTGGTCTTTGTGAACGTAAACGTTTCTCCTGCTCACGGAGAGCCCCTTGGCGGAGACACTACCACTGGTGCTCCTGGGCGGCACCGGATCCCCTCGGGCCGGAACAGCAGGGAGCCCCTTCCCGCCCTGGCTGAACAGACCGGCTGCGCCCTGCGCTCCTGCGCTCTCTGTGCCTCGAAGCCCGTCGGCCAGATGTGGGACTCCCCTGGCCCTCTGGCTCCGCGTGCACATGCCAGGCACTGGGGCCGGCTCCCTCCTGCACAGCACCTCTGGCCCGGCTGGGCCCCCTGTCCCAAGAGCAGTGGGGCCCTCTGCCTGAACTTCTGAACTGCTCACTGACTCCTTGGCCTTTTCCGCCAAAAACTTTCTAATCTCCAGTTCGATGCTATCGTCGCTGTCCACTGAACTGCTATCATCAGACAGGGAGCTGGGGCTGGGAGCTGGGCCCTGGGACTCCCTGGGGAATGGATTCCCTTCGGAGGCGGACGTGGAGGCAGAGGCGGGTCTCCTCACCCGGAAGGCCAGGGCCTGTGTCCTGGCTCCCGGGGCCCTCCTGCTTCGTCCTCTCTGCCGTGCTGCCTAAGACACTGGGGGGTTTCTTCCAGGGGCCCTCGCCACTGTCTCTCCTGGACTTGGAGAGGCAGCTCTTCAGCACCGGCGGGCCCCCATCTTTCCAGTCTCTCCGGAGCCCGCCCAGCTGCTCCAGGAAGTGCGTCTGGGCGGTGCTGAACCTGACCTTCTTCCTGCACGCAGCCCTGGGCTCCCTGCACCTCTTCTTGAGCTTTCGCTTGGACCTTAACAAGTCCTTGATGGCTGTGTCCAGGTCCTCGTCACTGTCCAGGGAGCTGCTTTTGTCTTCAGAGCTTTCCTTCTCTTCTAGGCGCCTCACCTCGTCTGTCTTACCCTGGCCCTGTGACATACGAATGTCGCCGGGTCCCCTGGCGGCGCCCTCCCCTCCCGGAGCCTCACTGGCTTTGCCCTGGACAGGCAGGTCCCGCCCCTCATGGCCAGGCTCAGCTCTCCCCTGGCTATGGTTGGCATCCTGGCCACTGTCTTTCACCACCTCCCGCGTTTTCTTGGGCGTGGATGGCCTCACATGGCCACCGCCTCTACGCTTCCTTTTGCAGCCCAGTAGTGGGTCTTGTGTTTTAGAAAGAGGGACCTTGGGGCCACTGGTCTGGCTGTTGAGGCCAGGCGGCAAAAGTGGAACCTGGGCAGCCTGTGGGCAGCTCTCACCTCTGGCCAGCAAACTCCCCGACTGCGCCTTGAGGGCCAAAAACGTCCGGATTTCCTGCTCAATGCTGTCGTCACTGTCCACAGAGCTACTGTCACCGTCAGAGCGGGAAGGCACGTTCGGGGAGTAGAAGACGGGGCTTGCAGACAGGGACCGGTCACTGCCCTCCACAGGGGCCGGCAGGATCGTCTTGGAAATGTCCAGGATTGCTTCTGCACACATCAGCTCAGCAGATGTATCTGCCCGGCATGAGGACCGTTCCACAAACTCGCTCCTGGAGGCCGGGCCCGCTGGAGGTGGAGCTTTGGTTTCCTTCAGGAGCTTGGGGGAATGGTCAGCGTCCCCTGGACCAGGGTCCGTGGTCTTGGCGGCCACTGGCTTCTTCTTGCTGAGGGTTTTCCTGTGGGTCTCGGGCAAGGCACTTTTTGGGGCGCTGCTTGTGTTGTGTGTGGAAGGGTCAGGTGCCCTCTCCTCTCGGAGCTGGGCCGTCTGAGGCGGGTCCCCTTCGCTCTCCTTGCGTGTTTTCTGCAGCTGGTACAGCTGGATGGCCTCCTCGATGCCGTCGTCGCTGCTGGAGTCAGACGCCTCGGGTGCCTGTGCCAGGCTCGTGACTCGCTTTCCCCTCCTTGCTGCGCTGGTGCCCCTTTTGGTCCCACTTTTATTCTGTGCTGCTTCTGAAGGGCGGCAGGAGGTTGCTGGCTTCGTGCTGCCCTCGTTCTCCTGCGTGGTTGTGACCTTGGACCTGAGGCTTCTGGGCTGCACATTCGTCTTCGCTAACCGGGGAGGTCTGCGGAAGGCGAACTCCCTCTGGACGCCCATCGGGCCCTGCCGAGGTACCACCTTTGTAGCCGGCTCTTGGTGGGATTTCGAGAGTGACTTGGCCGAATTTTCATGTGTGTCTGGTTTCTTCTCCACGGACCCATCACATTTCTGGGTCTCATGCTGTCTCTTCTCGTTCAGAAACTGTTCTATTTCTGCCCTGATGCTCTGCTCAAAGGAGTCATCGCTGCTTACACTGACCGGGGAGGCGGAGCCCTGGTCCTCGCTGGATCCCACCTGGCTGCCGGGGCCACCACCTGATCCAGGTACAAGTTTTGGTGGACACAGGGCAGTCGGGGCACTGCCGTGTGCCGGTTCTGGCTTACATCTACTGCCTCCGCCTGCGGCCCTGGAAGGCCGGGCTGTGCCTGGCTGAGCCCCACCGGTCCCGGGCTGTGTGGCGCCACTCTTTGCCTTCAGGTACTCCTGGATGGCCTCCTCAATGTCTCGGTCCACGGAATCGTCACTGTCTGAATCTAGCACCAACGGGCCAAAGTCTGCAGTTTCCTCCTCCCCCATGGGGTCAAAGTCAGCAACGAGACCACAGGCAGCCAGTGTGGGCGGCTCCTTGTGCACGGTGGGCTTGGCGGCCACCCTGGCGTCGTGGCATCCCTCTGCCCTGTGGCCCCTCTGTGCAGCGCGCTCATCGCTGGTGCCCCGAGCAGCCCCGTCACGCTGCAGCGTGCTGATGAGCATCTGCACCCGGGCGCTCACCGACGCGCTCTCCACGCCCTCGTCAGCCTCCGAGAAGCACCCGGGAAACCTACAGCTCCCTGGCGGGCCAAAGGCCTCCCATTTGGACTGGAGAGCAACCACTGGAGGAGCGTTCATGAGAAACATTCTAGCAGACGGGGAGGGATGCGCAGAGGGGCGGCGCTTTATTTCTCTGCCGGCGTCACATCCTGGGCGGAAAGAAAGCACAGGGGCATGATGCAGCTAAGAATAGCAATAGCAGCCAGTACCAAGCGAGGCCCCAGAGGAACAGCATGTCGGGCTCACAGAGTTGAGAGTCGGGTGGAGCCCGATGTCCACCCGACGTCCAGCTAGCTGGGTGTCCTTGTGTGACTTACTCATGCTCCTGGGGCCTCGGATTCCTTGGCTGGGAAAGGAACAGTTTACCTGCTCCAGCCCAGGGCTGCTGGGAAGATTCAGTAAGAAAATGTTTCCAACCACCCTCCACGGTGCCACACGGGGCATGCACGTACATCACCTCCCCACTCTTCCCTTCTCACTCCGGGCTTCCACCTTCTCTGTAAGAGGGGAGAGGTTTTATTTACCTCCAAAGGTTGGCAAGCGGTACCCATGAGACAATGTCTTCAAATGCTTCTTCGCAGGTTAAAAATGACAACTATAAACCCAGGATCAGCACGACGTCATGCGTAGCTTTATCTTGACCCAACCAACAAGCTCCTGGAACAGAAAGTTGTATGATGTGAGCCACTCAGAAATTATTTCCCCAAACATCTTGAAGGGCTGCTTTTACTAAACCCTCTCTGTGTTAAATGTCAAATGTAAATTTGCCAGGTGGTCTCATGGGACTGTTATTCTTAGCTAACTAGCACAGAAGTCACCCTGAACACAGTGATGTCCCCTCCTCATCCTGTGCTTCCAGAGTTCAGACCAAAGGTGGCTGCCTCAGCACAAGTGCTGGGCTGAGCTTGGGACACTTTGAAGACCTGCTCACGAAAGGCCTGGGGATTGCCACTGCAGGGAGGAAGCCCAGGTGGATGGCAGTCACTTAGAACAATACCAGGGATACTGCACAGCTATTCATTCTTAACATGTTGCTCTGATCCCCACCTGCCTACACCAAAATTGAAGTGCAAAGTGGTTCCTATGCAAGCAAGCCCCCAAGGCTTATGGACACTGAACTCCCCTTGGCTCAGAGGCTGTGGCTGTCCTCAGGACCTCAGCAGTGGGTGAAAACCGGCCCCGTATGTTTTGCCTCTGTTGTGGATTCTTCTCTACCAGGAGCTTTCTCTGTTTAACCAGGCACTTTCTTCCTGACAAGCACATAATCGGGTATTTACATGCCATCATCTTTTCTCAAAAACATGAAGCTGCGGCCAGGTGCGGTGGCTCACCTCTGCAATCCAGCACTTTGGAAGGCCAAGGCGGGTGGATCACCTGAGGTCAGGAGTTCGAGATCACCCTGACCAATATAGTGAAACTCCATCTCTACTAAGAAAATACAAAAATTAGCCGGGCATGGTGGCGCATGCCTGTAATCCCAGCTACTTGGGAGGCTGAGGCAGGAGAAATGCTTGAACCTGGGAGGCAGAGTTTGCAGTGAGCTGAGATCGCGCCACTGCACTCCAGCCTGGGCGACAGAGTGAGACTCCATTTCAAAAAGAAAAAAGAAAAGAGAGAGAAAAAAAAAGGTGAGGCTAGCCACCTACACACAGGTGAGCCCAAAAGGGGTAACCAGCCATTAACCAGGGGGTGAGACAGATTCAGAAGTAAGTCATTTGCTAGTACCAATCTGTGCTCTAAAAGGGAAACTAAAATACAAGAATTACTTGAAATTACTTGAAATTCTCTGAGTCCAGGTTGACTGTGATCAAATGGCAGCCAGTGTTCCCAAACGGCCCAGGGATCAGGTCCTCATCACTCCACTTACACGCCGAGGCATCCTCTCTCTGCTTTTTCAATAGACGTTTGACTACTGGAATCAAAGAGAATCAGAGGCATCTAGTTACAGGCTGAAGCTACAGTTCATCAGTGTTTTTTTTTTTTGGAAAGAAATACCATTAACTTAAGGGCTCAAAATTAACTTTTGAAGGAACTCACTCTGAGACATTTAACCACAAGTACAAATACATTTAACTTAACGTATTAAGACAAATACATTTAACCACAAGTAATGTCTAGCTATCCTGGACAACAGATCTGATGCTAGCTGAAGTGACGGTGATGGGGCACATATGTGACATTATCTACTAGTTCTCAAACTCTGGCCACCCACTGCAGCCCATGATATCTCCCGTAAAGTCCCCTTCACTGACACAGAGCACTGAGGACCAACAATGCCGTAGGGGCTCTCTCACTGGCTAGCAGACCCATGCCTGCCTTACTGTAGGTGTTATTCAAATTGCGTCTGCAAAATAACATCAATGACAAAACATTTGCATTAGCCTTGGGCTGAGAAGAGTCTAAATTCAGACTATTAGCTCCTTAAACAGTACTACTACCTTAAGAAAACGGGCCCAAGTCAGTCTCTTTCCGCTAGATGACAAGGTGGGGGACGGGAGTTTTCCTGGGGAGTTTTCCTGGGGAAATACTCTGTTCTCCACCAGCCATGTTTACAGCTTCTGACTGATTGCAGAGAGGGCCTGGACACCTAGTGAACAGTTTTCTAAGTTGTCAAATCACCTAGTCCAAGAATGGTATTAAAAAATCTGGCCAGGTGCAGTGGCTGACGTCTGTAATCCCAGCACTTTGGGAGGCTGAGGCAGGTGGATCACCTGAGGTCAGGAGTTTGAGACCGGCCTGGCCAATATGGTGAAACCCCTCCTCTGCTAAAAATACAAAAATTAGCTGGGCATGGTGGTGTGTGCCTTCCAACTACTGGGGAGGCTGAGACAGGAGAACTGCTTGAACCCGGGAGGCAGAGGTTGCAGTGAGCTGAGATGGCGCCACTGCACTCCAGCCTGGGAGACAGAAGGAGACTCCATCTCAAAACAAAAACAAAAATGAAAACAAAAACAAAAACAAAATCGAGGGGGGGTGTCTCCCCAGGACCGCTTGTGGCTTTAAAACATTATGCAAGATGAATCATTCTTGAAAAGCCCCCTGGTTCGGGGATGGTGACTCACGCCTGCAATCCCAGCACTATGGGAGGTGGAGGTGGGTGGATCACTTGAGGCCAGGAGTTCGAGACTAGCCTGGCTAACATGGTGAAACCCCATCTCTACTAAAAATACATAAATTAGCTGGGTGTGGTTGCCCACGTCTGTAGTTCCAGCTACTCCGGGGGCTGAGGCATGAGAATCGCTTGAACCAGGGAGGCGGAGGCTGCAGTGGGGCAGGCTTTGTCAAACTGCTGCCCCAGGATACGGTCTTGAGGGTGGCTGTGGGGACACCCAGCACCTGCATCCCAAAGCCACACGGTGTCAGATTTTAGGAAGCGGTGGAGAACACTCGGTACCTTCTCGGTCCAAACATCAACCTTCCGGAGAAAACCAAAGCACCCACACTGGGCCCTCGCCATCCTAACAGTCTGCCCACCTGTGAGAAACGCCCCCAAATACTCTACATTTCTTGGTTGGCCGAAAAGCAGCTCAGCGAGCAGTCTTACCTCCCAGGTGGGGTTTTCCCCCAGGGTAGGGAGGCCAAGGTCTGCAGGCCAGGGAGAGGAGCCCCGGTGCAGGAGCGGGCGGGGCAGCAGGAGGGCGCGCTCCAGCCACCCAGAAGTGGGCGTGGGCTAGAATTCCGCTCCCAGCCTTCCAGAAGCTGCAATTTTACAACCTCACAACAAGCGTCCCCCAGCAAAGCTGCACCGCCATTTCCTGTGCTTGGGAACTGGAGGCAAGGTGAGCCCCTCCCGGCTGCCCCCGCCCGACCTCCCCCGACTCCCGAGCTCGGGCTACTCACGGCCTGCGGGCTGGGCAGTGTCCCCCACGGGAGCTCCCCTCCCCGAGGGCACGCTCACCCCAGCCGCTTGGATCGGCGACCTAGTCCTTGGCACGGCGGGAGCGAACGCCTCCTAGGGAAGAGGCCGGGCCTCCAAACAGGTCTGCACCCCCGGAGTTATGTTTCTGGGATCCGAGGACTCGCGAGCTTGGGGCCCGGGAGAGCGGCCACCCTCCCGGAAGCTCCGCCTGGCGCAGGGCGTGAACCTCAGTCTCCAGGCCGGCCGGGCCGCGGCCATTCTCGGAGGGCAGCGGCCGCCCCGGGCCGGGCCCAGGCTCCCCACCGCGGGCCCTCACCTGCGCCTCACCTGGGGCTCCAGGAGCGCGAGGCGCGCGGACCGAGAGTCGCACGGAGGCCAGAGCCAGGACCCCGGCCCGGGATACGGAGCAGCCCCGGCGCCGATCCCCGTCTGCCTGCCCCGGGGAGCCCCCGCCGCCCGCCCGCCGCGGCCTGCACGGAGCGCCGGCCCCGGCCTGGCCGGCCCTCCTGTCCCCGGCCCCCCAGCTTCCCAGCCCCCGAAACCCCCGGCCCAGCGCTGCACCCGCTCACCTCGGCCAGTTCCCCGCCGCCCGCCGCGCGGACCCCGCCTGCGCCCGCGTCCCACGTCCCGGGGGAGGCGGCGGGCCGGGGGCGGGCCGGAGGCTGCGGGGCCGGCGCGCTCCGCCCTCGGCCCGGGCGCGGGGAGGGGGCGCAGGGGCGTCCGGCCGGGCCCCCCGCCTCCCCGCCTCCCCGCGCGCCGCCGCTGCCGCCGCCCCGCGCCGGGGCCGCGCCGTGGGAAGCGCGGGAGGGGAGGGGAGGGGCGGGGCGGGGGGCGGGGCGACCCCCCCAGGCCGCCCCCTCTCCGCGACCTACCGGGCGGTGGCGGCGGCGGCCGCGCTCCGGAAGCCGTGCCCGTGGCTGGGCATCATGGGAATGGCACGGCCGAGTTCCGGGGGAGGCGCGCGGCCCGGCCGGACCACCGCCCGCGAGAGCGCGCCCACCTGCCGCAGCGCCGGTGCCCCGGGGACGCCCCCGCCCCCCCCTTGCCCGGTCTGGACGCGGCCCCCTCCGCGGGGGTGCGGGGCGAAGCCGCTTGGGTCGGGCCCAGCCCCGTGCTGCCCGCCTCCCGTGCAGTGGCCGCCTCCGGGGGGCGCGCAGGGGGCGCGGGGTCGCCGGGAACTTCTGGGCGCGGGGGGCGTGGCCGTGGGAAAGCGCTCGGGGCCGCGGGGAGGGAGTGTGCGGGGCCCCGGCCGCCAGCCGAGTTCTTCCCCGAAGTTCACGGGGGGCTCCGGGCTGAGCCGGGCCTGCCCGCCTCTCCAGCCCCACGGCCTTGGGCTGGGGTCGGGGGCGGCCCCCGCGTGTCCCCGTGGCTGCCCCACCCGAGCTTGCGGCGGTGAGTGGATGCACTGCCTGCCCGGGGCGGCGGCTCCTGGAGCACACCTGCCGCCAGGTTCGGGGGGAGGGAACAGTTTTAGGAACTGCCCTGGACCTTGAGGCCGCTGCTGTTTCTGCTTCTGCTGTGCACTGACCATGTGACCTTGAGTCTTTCCCGTTTTGTTTTATAAAAGGTGCAGGGTGTGTGCCCGAGGCTGTCGGTGGCCGGTGGCCCGGGTGTGCTCAGCATCCCCGGGCGGCGGGGAACGGGCAGACCCGACTGGATCCTCCCTCAGCGCCCACTCGTGGAAGGGGCAGATGGTGCGCAGGGCACCGCGCTGCCCCCGTAAGCCCCCTGGGCCCTGATCCTCACGTGTCTGGGAGATGAATTTGTGGGTTCGGTTCCTGTCTAGAAAGTGTCAGAAATTTGATAGGATCAAAAGCAGAGACTTGTCTTGGAGAGGTGCTTCTAGTCATGCCAGCCTGGGAAGCTGGAGGGCCAATTTTGGGGTCAGGAAACCCATTAAAGCATTGTTTTAATGCTTTCGTGAATTTTTTCAAAAAACATTTTTTTTTCTCATAAAATAATACTCTTTCATTACCAAACGTTGAGGGAGATGATCTAATGAATAAGATGACTTCCCAGAGACAATGTTAAGGTTTTGGCATGCTGCCTCACAGGTTTTAAAACAGTGCTGTGGTGAACAGCTTTCATGATGCGTCCTTAGAGCGGCTCTGAGCGTTTCCTGCGGCCAAATCCCTAGAAGAGGCTGGCAGACCAAAGACTATGCTGCATTTTGCCAAAATGCCCTCCAGAAACGCGGGACCAGCCTGCCGTCCACTCACTGGTGAGCGGGCATGCCCGCTTGCCTGTCCTTTTGCCAGCCCTGAGATGTTGTCATTGCATTATGTCTTTGGCAGTCTGATAGGCGAAACAGCCCTTTTCATCACTGGAATCCTAATTTCTTTGACTGCTGGTGATGTTGAACATCTTTTCATTTTATTATTGGCTATTTGGAAAATTGCCTATGTTCTTTGCCCATTTTTTATTTTTCTGTTGGGCTGTGTGCCTTTTTCTTAGGGATTCTAAGAGCTTGTTACGGTAAGGAATTTAGCTCTTCTCTGTGCCATATGCTACTCTGTACAAGGGCGTAAATGCAATGTGTGGACGGGCCCGGTGGCTCACGCCTGTAATCCCAGCACTTTGGGAGGCCAAGGTGGGCAGATCACCTGAAGTCAGGAGTTTGAGACCAGCCTGGCTAACATGATGAAACCTCATCTCTACTAAAAATACAAAAATTAACTGGGTGTGGTGGCGGGTGCCTGCAATCCCAGATACTCGGGAGGCTGAGGCAGGAGAATTGCTTGAACCCAGGAGGTGGAGGTTTCAGTGAGCCAACATCGTGCCACTACACTCCAGCCTGGGCGACAGAGCGAGACTCTGTCTCAAAAAAAAAAAAAAAAAAAAAAAACTGTATTGTACAGCAGTACAATAACACAGAGTATTGTACAGTAGTACAATATACTCTTGTACATTGCATTTAGTTTTCTGTCATTTTTCTTTTGACTTTGGATTTTGTTTTTTTAACTTTTTTTTTTTTTTTTGAGACAGGGTCTTACTCTGTGTACATCCAGGCTGGAGTGTACTGGCGTGATCACAGCTCACTGCAGCCTCAACCTCCCCAGGCTCAGGTGATCCTCCCACCTCAGCCTCCCCAGTAGCTGGGACTATAGGTGCACGCCACCACGCCTGGCTAGTTTTTGTTTTTGTTTTTGTAGAGATGGGGTTTTGCCATGTTCCCCAGGCTGGCCTTGAACTCCTGGGCTTGAGTGATCCACCCTCCTTGGCTTCCCAAAGTGCTGGGATTACAGATGTGAGCTACCGTGTCCGGCCTTTTTATTTTTTTACTACGTAGAGGTTTAAAGTTCTTCTGTAGCTAAATCTATCAAGTTTTCTTTTGTGGTTTCTGGCTTTGGGGTAAGGCCTGGGATAGCTTTTACCACTCTAAGATTTCATAATCATTCACCAATTTAATCCCTGCATTCCAAAGTAAGAGAGCAGTGTAGAGCATGGAGGGGTGTGACCTAGGGCTTTCGGGAGATTCCTGGGCCAGAGTGTGTGGCACGTAATAGACAGTTTCTCAAAACAGCAAGCACTTGTACTCCTTTTTGAAGCTACCGACGTTCAGAGATTGGTTGGTTGGTGCTTTTTATTTTTTTATCAAATTCTTAGGAGGCCTCAACAGTGCCTTGTGAGGCCTTCATTGGAGGAACAAGGAGGGGCGTCTGTCATTGTCAGACTCTCCTGTTGTGAGAGGCGCTGGCCTTGGCCTTGGGACCCCCTAGTCAGGCTCCTCACGATGCAGTCCGTGCCTCCGGGGGTCAGCACACAGGGTCACCTTCACTATCCGCCATGGAGGAAGTGAGGACTCCTGGCGTCTTTCCACTTAGCCCAGGGCTCTGCTGTCCATGGGTGGATGGGCGGTGGCAGCAGGGACAGGTACAGAGGGCTTCACATCTCACCTGAGGAGCTCTGGTGGGCTCTTGGGTCCCTGTGTGGCTGTTGCTCCCCTCTGGGCCTCCGCTTGGCCTTCTGTGAAGGGCACAGAGTCCAGTGGGACCACGTCAAGGTCACTCTCCATGTGGAGTGGAGAGACCACCTGGGAGAGATGGCTGAGGGCCTGCTGGGGACCAAAGTCTGAGCTCATGAGAAAAGCCAGTATTCCCTCTGTGGCTATTTTCCTTTACAGAATTAGTGACATTGTCATAATTAAAGAAAACTCAAGGGCTGGGCGTGGTGGCTCATGCCTGTAAACCCAGCACTTTGGGAGGCCAAGGAGGGCGGATCGCCTGATACCAGGAGTTGGAGACCAGCCTGGCCAGCATGTTGAAACCCTGTCTCTACTTAAAAAAAAAAAAAAAAAACTGGGTCTGGTGGTGCATGCCTGTAATCCCAGCTCTCAGGAGGCTGAGGCAGGAGAATCGCTTGAACCTGGGATGGGAGACTCTGTCTCAAAACAAAAACAAAAACAAAGGAACTCAAATGAGAGAAGGCAGCATTTCCCCACCACACAAGGAAGCTCCACAGTCCCCCGGGAGGACTCGGGAGGACTCAAGGATGAAGGCACCCCAGACCCTGCTGGCACGAGGACACAGTATCTGTTAGGAGGTCATCCTGCTGTGTCTGTTAACTATAAGTGCAGGTCACATTTGAGTGTTGCTTAGCCCTTCGTCCTGAAGTTACGTGCACACAGTTTGTCCAGGCATGCACTGACAAGGACTGCTCCAACCTTGTCAAAGCGGAGCCCCCTAAGTGACCAGATGGGGACAGCGAAATGAACCCTGGTACCTCCTGCACGGCTGGGCCTCTGCTGGAAGGGAGGTGGGTCCATGTGCCCCAGTGTGGAAGGAGTCCAGGGAGCATAAGAAAGTGGAAAAAGCTTGCAGCAGAATGATGTGAAGTGTCACCCCAGTACACTTTCAGAAGCAGGGTGGGCTGGCGCGCCACCCGGCAGAACACGCACAAAGATGCCGGGACCCATGTGAGCGGCCTGAGTGGAAGGCCAGCAAGGGGGAGGGGATGTTTTGGTGTTGTCTTTCGGTGTTGTCTTCTTTTATACCATTTAAAATTTCAAAACAGTGAGCATACCGGTCTCACGCCTGTAATCCCAGCACTTTGGGAGGTGGAGGCGGGTGGATCACTTGAGGTCGGGAGTTCGAGACTAGCCTGGCCAACGTGGTGAAAACCCGTCTCAACTAAAAATACAAAAAAAAAAAAAAAATTAGCCAGGCGTTGTGGTGGGTGCCTGTAATCCCAGCTACTTTGGAGGCTGATGCAAGAGAATTGCTTGAGCCCCGTAGGTGGAGGTTGCAGTGAGCCGAGGTTGCACCATTGCACTCCAGCCTGGGTAGCAAGAGCAAAACTCCGTCTCAAATAAATAATAAATAAAATAAAAAATAGAACGGTGAGCTCTCCTCTCCTTTGTACATAGACCGACTCATATAGGCTGTTCAACAGAAGGACATGAATATTCATGACTGTGAGCATAGCCCTGCACACGCTCACCTGTCCATGGAGACCCGCCACCAGGTGAGGCAGCTGACGCTCTCCATCCTGACCCAGAGTCCGCAGAAAGGGGTCCAGTCCTTTCCCACCCGGGTCCAAGGAGCCCACTTGATTCAATCTTTAGAAATTCTATTTCTACAAAAGAATTTTCGAGACCGTTTACCCCAGAAATGACTCTGAATGGCTTTATTTGGGTTCATTTCTTAATCGTTATGTTCTTAGAATTTTCCTGGCGTGAATTTTACCCAATTTATTACTTACAATGTCAGGAGATGACGTGACTTGATGATGATCAGTTTATGAGGGAGCGTTTTAAGCTGAAGCGGAAAATAGGCCCCCCAAGACAGATTTATTCAGGAGGCCCCGCGTGCATCATCACTGGGAAACGAGGACACGTCACCTTGGATTTATTCAAGAGCAAGATGCCTCCAATTCAGGATCTGGGAGAAAAATGACTTTCTTGCTCTGATTCCTTGCAGAAAATACATTGGGCGAGGGCCCTTATTCTTACTAGACACTGTTTCTATGTTTGCTCCTCTCCTCAAACAGGAGGGCCTGGAGGGACCAGCAGGAGTGTGGTGGGACAGGTGGCCCCCTCCTCAAAGGCAGGAAGACCTTGCAGAGAAAAGGCAAAGGTGACAAAGGCCAGAGGAAGTGAGCATCTCTGACCCAGACGACCTCTCGGACAGGAGCCTGCCCAGGGCAGGGGAGCTGCATGGACTTGAGAAGGTCATGTGTGACGGTTTGGCCAGGGCACCCCCAGGACATTATGGGTCAGGGGGTAGCCGAGAGGTCACACGGCCACAATGGAGGCTTCAGCTGATTCTCAGGGGGCCCTGGAGCATGGCAGCCCCTCAGATGGCCCCTGTCGAGGAAACTGGCCGGGCCTTTACACCTCTAAACCCCCTGCGTGGCCACTGGACGTGGGCTGCCCCTGGGGGACCTCAGCCTGGGAGTGTCATTTGGGCTGGGCAGCCGGGGACCATGGAGTGCTCCTGCCCTGAAGGGGGCCCAGGCAGCTGCCCTGTGTCACCCCAAGTTCCCCAGGACCCTCCTTGGGAAGCAGCCGTTGGAATCTCTTACTTCAGAAACCTGCTAGGAGCTCACCTTCTCCATCTCTTAGGCAAAGAGGCAGTTCACTTGTTAAGTCTCTCTAAGAAATGTTATCTCAACCATGTTCCGTGGAAGAGGCTGGTGAAGTTGTATCAGAAATGATAAGCCGATAAGACTTAGCTTTATGTATCGCCGGGCGCGGTGGCTCAAGCCTGTAATCCCAGCGCTTTGGGAGGCCGAGGCGGGCGGATCGCGAGGTCAGGAGATCGAGACCATCCTGGCTAACACGGTGAAACCCCGTCTCTACTAAAACAATACAAAAAAAAAAAACTAGCCGGGTGAGGTGGCGGGCGCCTGTAGTCCCGGCTACTCGGGAGGCTGAGGCAGGAGAATGGTGTGAACCCGGGAGGCGGAGCTTGCAGTGAGCTGAGATCCGGCCACTGCACTCCAGCCTGGGGGACAGAGCGAGACTCTATCTCAAAAAAAAAAAAAAAAAAAAAGACTTAGCTTTGCAACTCTGAAATAGGATGTCAGCAATCAAGGTTAAAGCAATGGCCAATGTGGTGAGGGAAACAGATTCTTCCTCTCACGAGGAAGTTTCCGCACTCTTGTTATAGGAAGGTGGTGCAGAGTAAAAATGAGAAAGGTCGCAGTTTTCTTGAGTCTCAAAAATTTCCCCTAGATCCATGGAAATGATTCTATTTCAGTTTCCCTTTGGCAGAAAGAAGAGGGACTCTACCGCACGTTCTCGTAGTTTTGGAAAGGCAATACAGAACATTTGATGTTTTTGTATAAAAAGCTACTCATGATGTCCTGAATCACTTTATTCTCAGGTAGGGGAGGGTAAGGAGCCTCTGCAAGTCTTGATACAGATTTGTAGTTTCTGGCCGGGCGCAGTGGCTCACGCGTGTGATCTCAGCACTTTGGAAGGCTGAGGCAGGTGCATCGCTTGAGCCCAGAAGTTTGAGACCAGCCTGGGCAACATAGCAAGACCCTGTCTTTAAAAAAAGAAAAAAAAAATATGTGTATATATATTTATACCTACATCTGTGGACCCAGCTACTTGGGAGGCTGAGGTGGGAGGATCGCTTGAGCCCAGGAAATTGAGGCTGCAGTGAGCTCTGATGGTGCCACTGCACTGCAGCCTGGGCAACAGAACAAGACCCTGTCTGAAATATATATCTATAGATTTTTTTTTGTATGTAGCAGTTAGTATGGCGCTGTAGAGAAAAGTAGGGCTGCATGGAAGCTGTACCTTGCACCAGCCCAGGACCATCCATGGCCAGAAGGCATTGAGGGCTGAGCATCGGGAAGAGGCAGGCGTCCCAAGCCTCTCTATGCCCCAGAAGACATGCCTAGCTTCAACCTAAGGTAACCTTCAAAAACGCTCCTGCCACAATGCAGCAGTATTTCCTGAGGAGAGACATCTGCCCACTTTTCTCTCAGCCTGGTAGTCACGAAGGGAGATGGTGAGGTCTACTTGGATGGATCCTAACACCCCGAGCTCATGTTAGAAAGGGAAGCGAGATGGCATGGAATCTATTTGTGGCCGCACACAAAACTGGACCTTAGGGTGGGCTCCCTTTGCCACCTATGGGCTTCAGAAGGTCCCATCTGTGATGGTGGGTTCAGTGAGGAGGGAGACCCCTTACCAAGAGTCTTCCTTGCAGAGATGGCCGGGAACCAAGGCTGAGCACAGATTGGGGGCGGGCAGATCCTGAGGAGGGCGGCTGCTTTGGGTTTTTTTTCCTCCCTTGAATCAGAAGTTCAGATGCAGCATTTCATTCCCTGGGAGTCTGGGCTTTTGATTTTTCTCTTTTCCTTTTTAAGTGTTTGATCAGCAGTGTTTTGTTTCACTGCCCCAAGTGGGACCAATGAGCGGGGTGCTACTGTGTGGTCGCCCCCACATCTGACTCATCTCAGTGCCCAGGATGGGAGCAAAGCACAGCTGAGCTGCCCCGCCAGGCCCCTGCGGAGATGGTGCATGCATGGAGACAGCTGTGGGTGCGGAGGTGAAGCACTCCTATTCCAACCCCATTGCCCAGAGGGGAGAGCTGGGGGACAGAGGTGAAAGCACTCCCAGACCAAGCCTGTTGCCCGGAGACCCTTTCTTGTTTCTGTGGCAGCAGCTGCCGACCTTTCCACCTGCGTTCTGAAACCAGCGTCTCCGGTTACAACCTAAGAGGTTGCTCAGTCACACTCCTGAAAGGCAAAAGGAGGTTGACCAGTAAAAAAGATGTAAACCCTAGATGTAGTTCTTAGCGTGGAAGCCACTGGAGAACTTCCAATGTGGGCCACGGGGATCGCCGAGGCTTTTATGCAGGTAGCTGAACTGGGTGACCAGCTGCCTGGTTAACAGTTGGGCAGAGGTGAGCTATTGTTGTGCTCTATGCTGTCTACCTACAGCTAGTGCACATCAGCACAGTACAGACTGTGACTGTTTTGCTCAGAATCAAGCGAAGGCATTCAGGAGTAAGTTTTACAACAGAAGACGGGCTCAGAAGCAGACCATCTGAGTCGGTGGAGAGAGGTGACAACTAGTCAGGCTCCCTCGAATCCCAGGCTGTGATTATCTGCAGCCTCTGTCACCCAGGATGAAAGGGGATGGAAAAGCCATGCATACCCTTGGTGAAAACGCCACTCCTGCTCTTAAAGGATGGAGCAGGCCGGGCGCGGTGGCTCAAGCCTGTAATCCCAGCACTTTGGGAGGCCGAGACGGGCGGATCACGAGGTCAGGAGATCGAGACCATCCTGGCTAACACGGTGAAACCCCATCTCTACTAAAAATACAAAAAAAAAAAAAATAGCCGGGTAAGGTGGCAGATGCCTGTAGTCCCAGCTACTCCAGAGGCTGAGGCAGGAGAATGGCGTAAACCCGGGAAGCGGAGCTTGCAGTGAGCTGAGATCCGGCCACTGCACTCCAGACCGGGTGACAGAGCAAGACTCCATCTCAAAAAAAAAAAAAAAAAAAAAAAAAGGATGGAGCAGGACATCTGACACAATCCCCACAATCCCAAGTTTCCATGGAGGCAGGGGCATGGCTGGCAGCTGTAGACCACAGCCTCTGGGCTCTGGTATGGAGGAAGAAAAGGAAACCAGCACAGAATTTTTTTTTTTTTTTGAGATGGAGTCTTGCTCTGTCCCAAGGCTGGAGTGCAGTGGTGCGATCTCGGCTCACTGCAACCCCTACCTCCAGGATTCAAGCGATTCTCCTATGTCAGCCTCCCAAGTAGCTGGGATTACAGGTGCTGGCTACCACGCCAAGCTAATTTTTGTATTTTTAGTAAAGGAGGGGTTTCCCCGTGTTGGCCAGGCTGGTCTCCTGACCTCAGACGATCCTCCCACCTCGGCCTCCCAAAGTGCTGGGATTACGGGCATGAGCCACTGCGCCTGGCCCAGCTTTGTGAAAATTCTGAAGAATCAAGAGTAGACTGGGAAAGTGGGTCCTTGGTCTTTAAGGCTCAGCTTAGGGAGGTGACAGCTGTCTGCAGCTGTGTCCAGGAAGCTGAGTAGCTGGGACTACAGGCGCGTGCCACCATGCCTGGCTAATTTCTGCAGCCGTGTCCAGTAAGTGGTCCATGGTCAAGGGAGAACCCTGGAATCTGAGTGTGGAGGAAGGTATTGCACGGTCCCCAGACACCCCGAAACACTTCTTCAGAGCCGTCTGAGAAGCAGCCCTGTCTGGGTCATTGCAATAGACAGAGGACACAGCTTGGGGTGCAGAGGACCCAGCCTGGCCCTGAGGCTGAACCAGCTGAACAGATCCTGAAGACTATGGAGGCGGAGCTCTGCTGCCCCAAAACCCCGGGATAGACACAGGAAGATGAGCCTGTGCTTTGTACACCAAAGAAAATGACTGAGGAGCTTCCATCAATTGAGAGGTTTATTTTGCCGGGGTTGAGGATGTGCCCAGGAGAAAGTGTCGGCAAACCGGATCCCCAACTTCAGGAGAAGGATGGGCTCCGCGTGCTGGGTGGGTCCGAAGGAGCACAGGAGGAGCTGTGGCCTGCAAGATTTCCAAAGAGGGTGTGAGAACTTCAGTATTCAAAGAGGAAAGAGCAGGCAGTAGGGAAAAATGGAAAGAAAAAAATGGGAGGGTAGATAAAAGAGGCCAGCAGTTGCATTCTTTTGAGGTGTTGATGAGCCTTCCCTGAATCCCCGTTTTACATGTGAAAGGGGGAAGAGGAACAGTAAACTGCATTCATCCTGTGCTCTGTGAACCTGCATCTTTATGTACGAAGAACAGTAGAGGAGGGAGTCAAAGATGCGTTTGTCTCCAGTGAGCGGAGGGAAGACTTCTAGTCCTGTCTTTGTCCCTTACCTGTGCAGATAAGCTGTTAATTTACATTGTCAGGGTGAAATTCAGCAGAATTCTGTTTTAGGACAAAGTTCTAGGAAAAGAAAAAAAAAAAGATGTGTGGCCTGTAATCCCAGCACTGTGGGAGGCCGAGGCAGGCAGATCACCTGAGGTCAGGAGTTCGAGACCAGCCTGGCCCACATGGTGAAACCCCATCTCTACTAGAAATACAAAAATTAGCCAGGCATGGTGGCACACGCCTGTAGTCCCAGCTACTCGGGAGGCTGAGGCAGGAGAATCACTTGAACCCAGGAGGTGGAGGCTGCCGTGAGCCCAGACCACGCCACTGCACTCTGGCCCAGGGCAACAAGAGCAAAACTTCATCTCAAAAAAAAAAAAAAAGATCTTGGGGAGGACAAGATATTTCCTTGTGAGCAAACAGTGAGGGAGGCCCCCTGGGGAGGGGAGTGGCCTTCTGTCTTTGCATCTGTCTATTTAGGAAGAAACTGGGAGGTAGTTTTGGGTGACCCAGTTCCCAATCTTAACTCTTCTTTTTGGCATAGTGAGTTTGGGGTCCTGAGATTTTTATTTTCCTTTTACCTCTTTAAGGTGGAGGAGAAGGAAACTTCTCAGGGATTATCCCAGCATATAATCTTGTCTTGCTGGGCTTGAGGTAAGACAGAACTGCCTTTTGGGCTGCCTGTGTCCCTGGGATTCCAGAGACCCTGGGTCATATGGCCGGACCGATGGCAAAGAAAGCTCCATTCAAAATGTCCTGCCCCAAACCCAGGACTCTTATCCAGTCTTAGTCAAACTTGTAAACATGTGATGAATACATTACAACCTCTGTAACCGCCCAAGGAGTTCACCTTGCCTGCTGTGTAGATGGAGCCGTTTTATCAAGACAGAGGAATTGCAGTGGAGAAAGAATAATCCATGCAGAGCTGGCTGTGCAGGAGACCAGAGTCTTATCATTACTCAAATCAGTTTCCCCCAGCTTTCAGGGATGAGAGTTTTTAAGGACAACGTGGTGGGTAGGGGGAAGCCAGCGAGCCGGGAGTGCTGACTGGTCGGAAATGGGGAGTCGGAGCTGTCTTCTTCCACTGAGTCAGTTCCTGGGTGGGGCCCACAAGATCAGATGAGCCAGTTTGTCGATCTGGGTGGTGCCAGCTGATCCATCGACTGCAGGGTCTGCAAAATATCTCAAGCACTGGTCTTAGGTTTTACAGTCGTGATTTTATCTCCAGGAGCAGTTTGGGGAGAGTCAGAATCTTGCAGCCTCCCGCTATATGATGCCTAAACCATAATTTCTAATCTTGTGGCTAATTTGTTAGTCCTACAAAGGCAGTCTAGTCCCCAGGCAAGAAGGGGGTTTGTTTTGGGAAAGGGCTGTTATTCTCTTTATATCAAACTGTAAACTATTAATATAAACTAAATTCCTCCCAAAGTGAGTTCAGCCTACACCCAGGAGTGAACAAGGACAGCTTGGAGCTTAGAAGCAAGTGGAGTTGGTTCATCTCTTTCACTGGCTCATACTTTTGCAATGGCGGTTTCATCTCTACCCTGACAATACCTTCTAGTTTTCTTACCCACTGGTGTCGAGACTTAATTGAAGACCTCAGACGGACATGGAACCTGAGACCCTGATTTGCGGGGACAGGTTTAAAGTGTATTCTGGAGTTGGTGCTCCCACCCCAGGGGCCTGACTCAGAGGGCTCACTTTCCAGCCTAACTGCAGGGGAACCAGAGGCTGCCGACCTGGATCTCAGCTTGACGGAGGTCCTGTCATCTTCCTCCGTGGCTGGAGAGATAGATTGTGGATGCTCTGCTGGCCACCCAAAAACAAACAAACAGGACAAACAAATATGAGTGAGGAAAACTTGAAAAGGCCCCACGTGCCAGAGATGGGATAGCTTGAGATTTGGTGAGGATAATTGCAGTGACTCAAAACCCATAAAGAAGTTTAAGTCCATGAGTTCACTGTAATCTAAAAAAAAATAATAAAAAAAAGAGAAAGAAAACAAATTGATCATCTTTGGAGGCTAACAATCAGTTCATTATCTTAGAGATAGGTAAGTAAAAATTTAGCATTGTTCCTGACCATATCGGGGAGTCTTTTTTTTTTTTAAGCAGTCCAACTAATAAATGAAAAAGAATTGGGAGGCCAAGGTGGGCAGATCACGAGGTCGGGAGTTCGAGACCAGCCTCACCAACATGGTGAAGCCCCATCTCTACTAAAAATACAAAAATTAGCCAGGCGTGGTGGCACATGCCTGTAATCCCAGCTACTCGGGAGGCTGAGGCAGGAGAATTGCTTGAATCCGGGAGGTGGAGGTTGCAGTGAGCCAAGATTGTGCCACTGCACTCCAGCCTGGGTGACAGAGCGAGACTGTCTCAAAAAAAAGAATAGAATGAATGAGTGTAGGTGATGTAGCCACTGACCCCTTGAAAAGGGGGAGCATCAGGCTTCTGTGCCCCGATAAAGAGCCACAGGGCCTGAGTGCGATGGAGCCCCTGGCCCCAGCCACTAGCTCCAGCTGCCTCCTTGCAGGAAACCCATTGGACAAGGGAGGGGGTATTGATCTGTGAGCTGGGGGGGGGGGCGGTGGGCAGCCAAGGACACCCTCACTGTGGAGAACTTGGCAGGGGGTGGCCCAGGGCTTCCCCAGATCAACTGTAAGGAAAAGAAAGGGATGGCGTGGAACCTGTAGGGGAAAAGAGATTTAAAAGACGCATCAGATACAAAAGTGGCCCTGACTAGCCTGTCATGTTTAAAGAGAGAGATATTAAATAATTTGACCTAAATGAAAGTGTAGAGAAGCACAAGGGAGACGAGATCCTGTCAGGACAGTGGTGACTTTGGGGGCTGGGAGAGGGCTGTGGCCATGGGGGTGCCGTGGAGGGGGTCTGGAGTGGCTGGCAAAGCTCTTGACTTTCGTGGTGGTGACAAAAAGTGTCTGCCCTGTCAAAGTCCCTGAAGCTTGGCCGGGCACAGGTAGCTCATGTCATGCGCGTCCCTGTGAAGAGACCACCAAACAGGCTTTGTGTGAGCACTAAAGCTTTTTAATCACCTGGGTGCAGGCGGGCTGAGTCGGAAAAGAGAGTCAGCCAAGGGAGATAAGGGTGGGGCCGTTTTATAGGATTTGGGTAGGTTAAGGAAAATTACAGTCAAAGGGGGTTGTTCTCTGGTGGGCAGGAGTGGGGGTCACAAGGTGCTCAGTGGGGGAGCTTTTTGAGCCAGGATGAGCCAGGAGAAGGAATTTCACAAGATAATGTCATTGCTTAAGGCAAGGACCGGCCATTTTCACTTCTTTTGTGGTGGAATGTCTTCAGTTAAGGCAGGGGCAGGGCATTTTCAATTCTTCTGTGAGTCTTCAGTTACTTCAGGCCATCTGGGTGTAGACGTGCAAGTCACAGGGGATGCGATGGCTTAGCTTGGGCTCACAGCTTGTGCCTGTAATACCAGGCTTTGGGAGGCCAAGGTGGGAGCATCGCTTGAACCCAGGAGTTTGAGACCAGCCTGAGCAACACAGTGAGACCTCATCTCTACAAAAGATTTAAAAATCAGCAGGGCATGGTGATGTGCACCTGTAGCCTCAGCTACTCTGGAGGCTGAGACAGGAGGATCGCTTGAGCCCAGGAGGTCGAGGCTGCAGTGAGCTGTGATTGTTCCACTGCACTCCCCCACTGTCTTTAAAAAAAAAAAAAAAAGGCTGGCTGCAGCGGCTCATGCCTGTAATCCCAGCACTTAGGGAGACTGAGGAGGGCAGATCATGAGGTCAGGAGATCGAGAGCATCCTGGCCAGCATAGTGAAACCCTGTGTCTACTAAAAATACAAAAATTAGCTGGGTGTGGTGGTGCGTGCCTGTAATCCCAGCTACTCGGAAGGCTGAGGCAGGAGAATCGCTTGAACCAGGGAGGCAGAGGTTGCAGTGAATGGAGATGGCGCCACTGCACTCTAGCCTGGCGACAAAGTAAGACTCTGTCTCAAAAAAAAAAAAAAAAAAAAAAAAGGAAGAAGAAGAAAAAAAGAATTCATTAAGCTAAAAAAAATAGTCTCTGATGGTTTCCTAGTATGGTTTAAATAATGGAGCTGGAAACTCCCATAGCCCACCCACCTACCTTCAAGAGTTCATCCCTCACGTTCTCCCTCTTCTGCCTCCCCGGGGGGTGGGTGCATCCACTGCTTTCTCCACTGCAGGCACTTTGCACAGATTCGACCTTCTAAAGGAAGCGTTACACCCATAGTTTGCAGGAGACCTGCCTCCATCTCCTTTCTCCCAGAGAGAACCAGTCATATTCCCTGCAGTGGGTTATTTAGCACTTACTGCTGGGACCCCCCCCAGACCCTGAGATGAGGACCTGGGGACCAGAGACCCCAGGAGGCCCAGTGTGGGAAGGGTGTGAGACATCGGGGGAGGAAAGCCAGTGGAAGGGTGATGGCCATGGGCAGCTGGGCTCAGGCTCCTGGAGGCCGCGGGGAACGTGCCTCAGAACTTCCCTCTGAGGGCTGAGAGAGCCGGGATCACCCACTGACTCTCATTCCTCGGTAGCTGAGGTCCGCCCCTGGGCTGTGAGCCCCTGCCACGTCTGGCAGCTCCAGCAGCAGGTGAATGTCCTCCTGCGGAAGACACGGGAAGCCGGGGGTAGAGACAGAACTGTCTGAGGTGACTTCTGGGGGACGGCAGCATCTTTCGTTCCCTCCTGCCCTGCGCGGAGTCCATCCTGTCCTGTCGCTGATTCTTCAAGTGACGATTTCTGGGAGGGCTGATGGCACAGATGCCAGCTCCCACCACCACCGTGGCCTCAGTGCCACGGCTGACCCTCATTCTAGAGCCCCTCACCCCACACCCCTGCTGGTCTGGGTCATTTGCTGGCTGGGGTGTCCAATGTCCTGGCTGAGGCTTCAACTCCAGTGACCTTCCCCCGGCCAGACAGTGGTTGCTGCAGTGACTTGTTTACTGTTTGCTTTGGACGAAGCACCGAGGGTAGTGGAAAAGATGGATAAAACGAATGAGAAGATGGAGCCTTTGACAGAGCAATGGAGCCCTTGGGAAAGGAGCGGCTGGACAGGCCGCATCGGAATCGTGGATTCACTGGGGTGCACTTCACATAAAAGCCCCTGGATACAGTCAAGGAAAGGCTCAGGGGATGCTGAGATTGGCCAAGAGAAATTATTCAAATGGAAGCACAGAAGAGAAAGAGGTAAACCAGCTAAACCACCCTGGAGCTGGAAACGTGTGGGGTGAGGCCCACGGGCCACAGGCGCCTGCAGGGTGCGAGGGAGTGAAGAGATGTGGGAGAGGAGCCTGCTGCCCCCACAAGGCCCTCTTGTCCCTCCCCTGAGTGTGTTCCCCAGTTTCTCACCCCCCTGCCTTCCCATTTCTTGGTTTACATTTTTCTTTTTTTTTAGACGGAGGCCCACTCTGTTGCCCGGGCTGGAGTGAACTGGCACGACCACAGCTCACTGCATCGTCCACCTCCCGGGTTCAAGTGATTCTCGTGCCTCAGCCTCCTGAGTAGCTAGGATTACAGGTGTGCACCACCACGCCTGGCTAATTTTTGTATTTTTAGTAGAGATGAGGTTTTACCATGTTGGTCAGGTTGGTCTCGAACTCCTGACCTCATGATCCGTCTGTCTCGGCCTCCCAAAGTGCTGGAATTACAGGCATGGGCCACCGCGCTCAGGCACATTTCCCTTCTGGTACGTGTCCTCCTTTAGTTGCCCACGGAGGGATCAGGGGAGGTGGAGATGTCTTGTAACCGACTCAAGTTTGGCTGCTCGCTGCAGGAGAAGTGAGGTGTGGTGAAAGGAAAGCACCTTTTATTCACGTGCTAGCAGGTGGGAGAATGGCCGGACTCAAGCCTCAAAGGAACCATCTCAGCTTTCCAGGCTGAGTGAAGGGCTTTAGGAAGAAGAACTCGGTGTGGGAGACATGTGGGAGTGGGGCAGTGGTGGACGTGTCTTGAGTAATTGCCCATCCGGAGGTCCGGTTGGCATCACCTTGACCTTGGTCCGGTAGCGGACTCGTTGTTCATAACACCCCTAGACAGGAGGATTCCACGGCTGGGTCCTATGCCTGGTTTATTTAAAAATGAGCCCCTGGCATTTCTAAGCAGGCACAGAAGTGAGCACTGTGGCTGGCGGAAAGGGAGGGAAACGGGTTTAAAGTATGTTTCAAGGCTGCATTCTGAGACGAGGAGGGAAAGGAAGAAGAATTTTAAAATGCTTCTCAAGGCTGAGATACTTGACTACAGTCTCATGCCCAAAATGTTTCTATTCTACGCTGAGACCTGATGGATAATTTGGCTGCATACATGGAGTCCAGTGTATGCGCCTGCCCGTCCCATCCCAGACTCGCAGCCAGTGGAAAAGTGTGCAAAAGGAAGCCAGCTGGGAGTGCCCACCAGAGTCAGTTTGGGGCAGGCTGGTGGACTCAAGAGGAGTCTTAAATATTGGAAATGTCATCACAACCATCTGGGAAGTCCCCTCCTCTTCAAAAGGACATAAAGTCGAAGTGAACAGCTGTGCTCACTCCAAGCCCATTCCCGCAACCACAGTGTCCTTGACATTCAGAGTCCTGGCCACCAGCCACAAAATTGTGACTTACAGTTAACAAAATTGGGACATATTTACATGTTGACTAAGTTGGGAAATAATTGGGTTTTCTTTAAAAGTAGTAAAAGTAAAGAAGAAAAAGTCAAAAAGGTCTGACATCTAAGAGGGTGAAATTTCCTTACTTTAGATCAGCAGCAATCCGGCTGATCCCGCCTGAGCCTCGAGCTCCCCGGAACCCAAACGGCAGCTGTGCATTGGCGCGTGGTGCTCTGCGTCTGATCAGCTGACTCTTCAGGCAAAATCTGCACCATTTTTACCTGAATTGCAGATGTCCTCAGTGTCATTACAAAGTTCCTAAGTCATGACCATTCTGTCCTCTGGATCCAGGCTGGAGTTGCCAAGACCAGCCCAGTCGGGGAGACCCTAACCCAGTGGCGCTAGAGGAATTAAAGACACACACACAGAAATACAGAGGTGTGAAGTGGGGAATCAGGGGTCTCACCGCCTTCAAAGCTGAGAGCCCCAAACAGAGATTTACCCACCTATTAACAGCAAACCAGTCATCAGCATGGTTTCTATAGATATTAAATTAACTAAAATATCCCTTATGGGAAACGAAGGGAGGGGCCGAATTAAATGAATAGTTTGGGCTAGTTAACTGCAGGAGGAACATGCCCTTAAGATACAGTTCGCTCATGCTATTGTTTGTGCTTTAAGAATGCCTTTAAGCGGTTTTCCGTCCTGGGCAGGCCAGGTGTTCCTTGCCCTCATTCCCATAAAGCTACAACCTTCTAGCTTGGGCGTTAGGGCCATTATAGACATATCACAGTGCTGCGGAGATTTTGTTTATGGCCAGTTTTGGGGTCAGTTTATGGCCAGATTTTTGGGGGCTTGCTTCCAACATGGAGTAAGCTCCCATTTCTTTAAGCCATCCTGTCCCCTGCAGGTGCTTCCAAGGTTGAGCTGATGAGCAATAGTTGTAAGTCATTGGAGGAGACATTCCAGAGGCACCAGCTCCCCCCTGCCCTCAACTGACATTAAGACCTGATTCTCGGGGTGGGGCCCCTGGGAGGGGAAGCTCAGAGGGGACCCTCTCCACCTCCACCCAGGAGACCCCAGAGGGACCGTGGCAGAGCAGGAGCCCCCTTTTAAAAGCCAAATAAAAATAAGCAAAAGAAGCCAGTCGTCTCTGTGAAATGTCCAGAACAGGGAACTTTGTAGAGACAGGAGATTATTGGCGGCTGGAGGCTGGGAATGGGAAGGTGAGGGGCCTGGGGAGGTGATGGTTAAAAGATTTTTCTTTGTGGTGATGAAATTGTCTTAAAATGGACTGTGGTAATAGTTGTGCAACTGGGTGAATATATAAAAGTTATTGAATTGTACACTTTAAATGGGTGAATTGTATGGTGTGTGAAAGCTGTTATTTAAACAATAGATAAGTAAATAAGTGAAGTCCCTGGGCTGGAGCCAGGGGGATGCGGTTGTTCACTCTACCTGCACCTGCTGTGGGGCCCTGGGCGAGACCTTTCTGGACCTTGGCCCTCAGTTTCTCCAATCTGGAACACCTCCACAGGAGCCAAGGTCTCCACAGGCCTTCTCTAGCAGTCTGTGACAGTGTGGAGTACCTGCACAGAAGGCACCTGGGTCTCTCTGAGGAGCAGAGAAGGGGGCTGGGGCTGCAGAAACATGGCTTCACCGTGGGTTTGGGTATCTGCGAGGTCCTGTCTGGGAGAAGCCTTCTCCGACCCGCCAGTCTCCACCTGGCTGGGACTCTTCCTTGGTGGCTCGTGTGAAAATGACAGCCATAGAACTCTGCGTGCTCACCTGATGTTCACCTGAGTGGAGGCTCCTGAGCGTGGGGTTGGCCCAGCACCCAGTAGAGACTTAGAGTCAGACCACAGCAGATGCCAACAGAAAACAAAAGTGAACCCTGGAAACGGTTTGGGGCCTTCTAGATGCCAGCCTTTTGAATGCAGAAAAAGTGAGGGCTCAGCCCTGCCCTCCCAGAGCTGCAGGTGAACAGGGAATCAGTGCGGTGGGAATCTGCCGCTGCAGCACGGGCAGGTACTCCAGTGAGGCGAGGCGGGGCTGGGGGATTTTACAAACCCATTTTTTCAAAATAGTTTCAGGCACACAGAAAAGGTGCAAACATAGTACAAATATTTCACTTCTCTCCTTAACCCAGATTACCCAAATGTTCACATTCAATCACATTTATATCTGTTATTTTCATTCTTATTATTTTTTCACTAGTTTTAGATCTAATGATGAGTCTTTCCTGAAAAAATTATTACTATGATACTTGCCAAATAGTTTTTCCGACACCATCTTTTCTTCTACAGTTATCAGTTGGCATTCTATGTAAAGAGGACTTTCCTCTCTTTTTTTTTTTTTTTTTTTTTGAGATGGAGTTTTGCTCTTGTTGCCCCGGCTGGAGTATAATGGCATGACCTCAGCTCACCGCAACCTCTGCTGCCCGGGTTGAAGCAATTCTCCTGCCTCAGCCTCCCGAGTAGCTGTGTTTACAGGCGCCTGCCACCTCGCCTGGCTAATTTTGCATTTTTAGTAGAGACAGGGTTTCTCCGTGTTGGTCATGCTGGTATCTAACTCCCGACCTCAGGTGATCCACCCACCTCAGCCTTCCAAAGTGCTGGGATTATAGGCGTGAGCCACTGCACCTGGCCAACCCTTCTTATGTGTGTGTGTATGTAAGTGTAGACTCGTGGACTATTATTTATGGATTATAATTTCGTTACTATCTTTTTTTTTTTTTTTTTGAGACGGAGTCTCACTCTGTCACCCAGGCTGGAGTACAGTGGCCGGATCTCAGCTCACTGCAAGCTCCGCCTCCCAGGTTCACGCCATCCTCCTGCCTCAGCCTCCTGAGTAGCTGGGACTACAGGCGCCCACCACCCCGCCCAGCTAGTTTTTGTATTTTTTTAGTAGAGACGGGGTTTCACCGCCTTAGCCAGGATGGTCTCGATCTCCTGACCTCGTGATCCACCCGTCTCGGCCTCCCAAAGTGCTGGGATTACAGGCTTGAGCCACCGCGCCCGGCCCACTATCATTCTTTAGTGTGTTGTTCAGATTGTCCCTGATGTGGGAGAGTTTGCAGACAGGAGTGCCACAGATTTAGGTTTTGACAGGATCCTCATAAACCACAGTGAGTGCCACTACTCACATACCAGAGTCATTGAAATTGAAAACGTCGGCCATGCTAAGTGTCGAGGAAGAGCTGTGGCAATGCTCGTACACTGCTGGTAGAGATGGACGATATTGGGGCAGCCAATCCCGAGAGCAGTGTAGCAGTTTCTTATAAAGTTAAATATGCACTCATCATGTGACCCAGGGATTCTACTCCTACATATTTACCTGAGAGCAGTTAAAATAACACATCGTCACAATACCTTCCACACCGATACGCAGAGGGGCTTTATTCATTATAGCTCCAGACAGAAAACAACCCCAATATCTATAAACTGCAGAATGGGTCCAAAAAATGGTCATATTTCCATTCAACGAAACAGCCTCAACTCTGAAGAGGAATTAACTGCAGACACACACAGCATGGGAGAATCTCAGAAACATGACCCTAGCTGAAAGGAGCAGAGAATAAACTGTGTGATTCTATTTATACAAAATCCTATAACTTGCAAAACCTCTAAGAACAGAAAGCAGATCAGTGGGTGTTTGGAACTGGGGCCGGGAGGGTAAGGAGGAGATTGATTAAAAAGCAGCAGGTTGAAAGTTTTGAGGTGACGAAAATGCTCTAATCACGACTGTGGGGTGGCCACACACAGCGCATCACGCAGAGTGCGTGGAGCTTTACTTCTGAACTGGTCAGTGGTACTCCGTGTGTAATTAGACCTTCCTAACCTGACTCGAAGAAAGCAGAAGCCATTTCTCGGGTTCTTGTGGGGATCGCAGACCACAGGGCAGAGTGGAAGCAGGTTGACAGCGTGAGGTCAGAGTTGGGATTTATTTCGGTGGAGAGTTGACCAGACTTGTTGAGTGGTTCGATGTAGGGTGGGAAAAGAAGGGTAAAGGGGACCCCTGGGGTCTGGATCTGGCTCAGGGTAGGTAGTGGTGGTCCCACTAGTGGAGAAGGAGGTAGGCTCTTTATTGCCACATCCAGGGGGGTGCTGGGGACATCATCCCACCTGTCTCCCTGCACCTGGACCACACCTGGAAGTGGCAGGCAGTGTCCTAAGCTGATCGCCAGGAAGATCTTCAAGGCTCCCTGTCCCAGGGGTAGCACCAAGCCTTCCGCCCTTGGTGCTGGGGCAGGCCTAGGGGTCTCATTTGGGCGTGGAGCCTTGAATGGACCCCTGGGGAAAGATGTTGGGGTCCCTCCTTCTCAGGAGCTCTTTTGGAGCTGGGAGGTCCTGCATTTTGGCCTCGAAGGAGAGAGGGGAAGACACCCAGGACAGAGCTCGGTTGTAGGGATGCAGTGCAAGGATGTTCCTGGGACTGGCCTGGGCTTCCCAGCCAGCCAGGTCTGAGTTCAAATCCTGGCCATGCTGCATACCTATAACTATCTGATCTTTGACAAAGCTAACAAAAACAAGCAATGGGAGACATTGCTTGTTTTTATACTTGTTGGCTGACATACATGCATACGTACATCTATGTCTTAAGACCAACATTCGGTCAACAAGCATATGAAGAAGAGTTCAACATCATTGATCATTAAAGAAATGCCAGTCAGCCGGGCGTGGTGGTTTATGCCTGTAATTCTAGCACTTTGGGAGGCCGAGGTGGGTGGATCACCTGAGGTCGGGAGTTCGAGACCAGCCTGACCAACATGGAGAAACCCCGTCTCTACTGAAAATACAAAATTAGCCAGGCGTGGTGGCGCATGCCTATAGTCCCAGCTACTCGGGAGGCTGAGGCAGGAGAATCGCTTGAACCTGGGAGGCAGAGGTTGCAGTGAGATCGTGCATTGTATTCCAGCCTGGGCAACAGGAGCAAAACTCCATCTCAAAAAAACAAACAAACAAACAAAAAACAAAAAACAAGAAAGAAAGAAAAAAAGAAATGCCAGTCAAAACCATAATGAGATACCATTTCACACCAGTCAGAATGACTCTTATTACAAAAATCAGAAAATGGGTTGGGCACGATAGCTCACGCCTGTAATCCCAGCACTTTGGGCAGCTGAGACGGGCAGATCACTGGAGGTCAGGAGTTTAAGACCAGCCTGGCCACAGGCAAAACTGCGTCTCTGCTAACGATACAAAAATTAGCTGGGTGCAGTTGCGTGCACGTGTAATCCCAGCTACTCAAAAGGCTGAGGCAGGAGAATCGCTTGAACCCAGGAGGCGGAGGTTGCAGTGAGCCGAGATTGTCTACTGCACTCCAGCCTGGGTGACAGAGCAAGATTCAGTCTCAAAAAAAAAAAAAAAAAAGTCAGAAAATAACAGATGCTAGTGAGGTTGTGGAGAAAAAGGGACACTTATACAGTGTCTGTGGGAGTGTAAATTAGTTTAACCATCGTGGAAGACAGTGTGGTGATTCCTCAAAGACCTGAAGATGGAAATACCATTGAACCCAGCAATCCCGTTACTGGCTGTCTCCCCAAAGGAATAGAAATTGTTGTAACATAAAGACACATGCACGTGAATGTTCATTGCAGCACTCTTCACATAGCAAAGACATGGAATCAACCTAAATGCCCATCAGTGACAGACTGGATAAAGAAAATGTGGTACATATACACCATGGAGTACTATGCAGCCATAAAAAATAATGAGACCGTGTTCTTTGCAGGAACATGGCTGGAGCTGGAGGACATTATCCTTAGCAAACTAATGCAGGAACAGAAACCAAATACTGCATGTTCTCACTTATAAGCGGAACCTGAATGATGAGAACACATGGACGCATAGAAAGGAAGACACACACACTGGGGCCCATCAGAGGGTAGAGGGTGGGAGGAAGGAGAGGATCAGGAAAAATAACAAATGGGTACTAGGCTTAATACCTGCGCGATGAAATAATCTACAACCAGTCCCCCATGACACAAGTTTACCTGTGTAATAAACCTGCACGTGTACCCCAAGCTTAAAAGTGACGTTAAAAAAAAAAAAGCCCTGGCTGGCCGGGCGCGGTGGCCTGTAATCCCAGCATTTTGGGAGGCTGAGGTGGGCGGATCACAAGGTCAGGAGTTCGAGACCATCCTGGCTAACACGGTGAAACCCCATCTCTACTAAAAATACAAAAAATTAGCTGGGCACGGTGGCGGGCACCTGTAATCTCAGCTACTCGGGAGACTGAGGCAGGAGAATCACTTGAACCCGGGAGGCGGAATTGCAGTGAGCTGAGATCGCGCCACTGCACTCCAGCCTGGGTGACAGAGTAAGACTCTGTCTCAAAAAAAAAAAAAAAAAAAAAAAAGAAAAAAAAAAGTCCTGGCCATGCCTTACAGTGGCTGAGGAACCCTCGGAACTTGCCTCAGCTTCCCCACAGGCACAGCTGAGGCCATGTCCCCACCACCGAGGTTATGGGGACCTCATGGACAGTAGACCTTCTATCAGTGGCATCCTTCGCACTCCACCCTTCCCAGTCTCAGTGGTGCTCGTATGACTTCTGCTGCAGCAGGGCCCTTGCCGTCAGAGGGCTGGCTCTCCCCGAGCCTCTGCACCCCTTCGGGCCTCTGCTGAGCTGCTTCTTCCCGCCCCAACTGCTTCTTTGCCTCCTCTTCCTCGAGCCCCATGGTCCCCAAAGTTGTGACTGGGCACCTCCTGTCCCACTTGCCAGGGCCCCTGGCTCCTCTCCCCGCCACCCACCCCTCATCCCCGGTCACCAAACCCATCAGAAGAGCCTTCCCCATAGCTTCTTCCTTTCCTTGCCCCCAGGGTACCTCCCCCTGCCCCCAGCCTAGGTTGCCTCAAACAGGACCTCTGAGACCCTTCCCTACGAAGCCTGGTAGACCAGCCCACCTGGAGGGACGTTCTGTCTTGTTCTTTTGTGGTCCTTATCCACTGGAAACACTGACTTTCCAGGGCCGCTGCAATCGCTTGGATTGGGCCCTTCTTGCCCTGCTGGGACATGTGCGGAGAACCGTCTGGGAATACCAGGTCCAGGTACCTGTGCTCTTCGATGTATTTTCAGAGAGCAGCAGCCCTGGAATGGATGGTGGGAGGGGCCTGGGCCCTGCCAGTCATCCCACTGTACAGATGGAGAAACAGAGGCACAGGGGGAAGAGATCCAGCCAGGTCCCCACGCCCGGCAGCTGTTTCTGTCTGCAGGGCATCAGGGTTTCCATCCTACGGCTTCCTTCGCAGCACCTGCCATGCCAGGCAGGCCCTGCCCACGTCGGGGAGGGTGGGTCAGCAAGACCAGCGCTGCCATTGAGGTTCACTGTCCCATGGGGGACTGAACAAAGAAGCAAGAAGAGCTCCAGGAAAAAGAAGAGCCCAGCGGGGCAGGCGGTTTCTTGGCCCCAAACCAGAGGAGAGTCCTCCTCGCCAGCCTATAAACTAATTAATTGTGTTTTTGTTTTTTTTTTGGTGAAGCACAGTGAGCGACCAGGACTCCAGGAGACACATGGCGCTAAAAAGGCCTTTTCAGACCAGTCGCTTTCATTCCTAGGCCAGACAATACCCAGTGACCATCAGATATGACTGCACTGGCTTTTCAGCTTCAGCTGACAGACTGTTTTCTTTAAACTGCTCTGAAAACCCCAAACCACGACCTTCTCTCCACCCATTTCTCTCCCACTACTATTGCAGGAGAAGCCTGCTACTATTGCAGGAGAGGTGCTATGGGAGCAGCACAGCAGGTGACCGTGGCCTCTCTTCTCTGGTAGACATGGTGGAGTGGTAAGTGCACCGACATTTCTCACATCCTGGAGGAAGCTGTGAACATTCTGAGGACTACTGCAGGCTTCAGTACCCCTGTTGGGATTTTCATGGATGATCCTGGGGAGGGCGGCTTGGCCATTCTGAAACACCTTCTCTTGGTAGAGGTGGCCCAATCCCCCACCCTGTAACTCTATCTCTACCCTCCTCTCTCCCCTCCCCTCCATCCCTTGCCAACCTCCATCCCTCCCCTCAGCTCCATCCCTCCCCTCCCCTCCATCCCCGTTGTCACCTCGATTCCCACCCTCACCTCCCTCCCTCCCCTCACCCCATCCCTCCCACTCCCCTCCATCCCCACCCTCCCCTCCATCCTCCCCACCTCCATCCCTCCCCTCATCTCCATCCTTCCCCCTCCCCTCCATCCCCACCCTTATCTACATTGCCCCACCTCCATCCCTTCACTCACCTCCATCCCCACCCTTATCTACATTGCCCACCTCCATCCCTTCACTCACCTCCATCCCTCCACTCACCTCCATCCCCACCCTTACTTCCATCTCCACCCTCACCTCCATCCCCATTCCCCTCACCCCCATCCCCGTTGTCACCTCCATCTCTCCTCTCCCCTCCACCCCTCCCCTCCCTTCCATCCCTCCCTTCCTTCACCTCATCCCCACCCTCACCACCATCCCCACCCTCACCTCCATCCCTGCCCCCACCTCCATCCCTACCCTCACCTCCATCCCTGCCCTCACCTCCATCCCCCCTTACCTCCATCTCTCCCCTCACCTCCATACCTGCCCTCATCTCCATCCCCCCTTACCTCCATCTTTACCCTTACCTCCATCCCCCCTCATCTCCATCCCTCCCATCTCCTCCATCCCTGCTTTTACCTCTGTCTCCATCCTGCAGCCAGTTGGCCATCTGCACAGCCAGGCCTCTTGGTCCCACCTTCTTGGTCCTGATTCTCCCAGCCCCGAGGCCCCTGGGGGTTCCAGTGCTAACAGATAAGTAGACCTGAAGTCATCTTGGTGATGTGGGGAGGAGGAGGAGGGAGGACAAAGATGCATAATAAGTGTTTTCCCCACATCACATTTTTATGCCTTACATTTGATTTCCTCAGAATCGCATTTTTATTCCTAAAAAACTCCACTTTTATTCCTTTGATACAAAATAACAGCTAATAACAGCTTTAAATTCTCAGGCGTAGTGTTTATAAGTTGGTTTAATGAGGGACAATTTACCAAGCAATGGGGTCGGGTTAAGAATGGGAGCTGGGAGCATCTCCTCTGAGGGGTGAGGGGAGGGAATGTGCACCAGGCCCTGCAGGGATGGGGAGGAACCACCAGCTTCCTCCTTCCCACCCTCTGATCTCCTGCCAGGGCCCCCATGCATGGATCGCAACTAGAGGTCAGAGGCTTGGGAGCTGGGAGGTTGCAGAGTGGGGAAGGAGGGACGTGGACTTCTGGCCAGAGCCAGGACCTCCAGCAGGAGAGGAGCTGCTTCAGAGGGCAGTGACTGGGGAGTATTTTGGTTGGGAGCAACATGTTCTTGTTTGTGTCTAGAAAGGCCAGCTGGCTGCTGTGGACTTTAAGTTTGTGTTGACGGGAACAACTACATGACAGTTGGGAGGCTGGGGAATATGGTCATTTGGGAGAAGTCGGGGTGTCCCAGTTGGGTACAGAGAGGGTGGGCAGGCAGGAGAGAGAAGCAGGAAGTGGACCAGGGGTGCTCGATGGTCTGGGAGCATGAAGGAGAAGCCATCCACCCAGACTCAAATGACGAGGAGTTTGATGCTTGAGGGAACCCAGGGGCTGGCTGTGCAGCACAAGGAGCAGAGGCTGGCAGGAGCTTTCATCCTAAGGTGGATCTTTCTGCCTCTCTGGGTAGCCTCCCATGTCTCTGCTCCAGGTGACCAGCTTCCCTCGAGGGCCCACTGCCAGCATGACAGAACACAGCTACCAGCCTTTGCTGCACCCCAGATGCTTGACTCCAGGGACTTCCACAACAGCAGTTCTGTGTCCAATGCTCGAGCTCAGTTCCAAGGAGTCTGGCTGGGGTCACCTTTCTGAGCTGGGCTCCCAAGTCACAGCGGACACACCGACTTGTGGGTTTGTGTCCTTGGTTCAGGTATCTGCTGTAATTGGCTATGCTCAGGGTTGTGGGATGGGTTGAGAATGACGAACCTCCAGGATGGCAGTGAGCTGTCCTAGTGGAGGTCCTCGCCTTGATCACCCAGCCGCTAGCTAACTCGCCAACCGACCACAGATGCAGGAGAGCAGCTGAGACCAGCAGAAGAATGGCCCAGCTGAGCACAGCCCAGCTCTTGACCAAGAGAATGATGACAAGTGCAATGGCTATTGCTTTAAGTCACTAGTTTTGGGGATGTTTGTTATGCAGCAAAAGCTGACTGAAACAGAAATTGGAATCCAGAACTGGGGTGCTGCTGTACAAAAACCTAAACCATGTGCCGTAGGTTTGGGACCAAACAGTGGGCAGAAAATGGAAAAGTGACAAGGAAACTATTAGCAAAGGCTGAGAAAGTGGAAAACTGTTCGTGGAGTCTGGAAAGGCATAAAAATTGCTGTAGCTTCTGGAGAAATGGTGTTACATGGTAGCCCAACATCTGGCAAATGTTATCTGTTGTAACTTAAAAGACAGAAAATGCACCTGCCAAACTTGAGGGATCTGGTCAAGAAGATTTCTCAGTAGAATGTTGAAATTGACAGGTAGTTTCATTTCACTGTGTGAGATCCAGAGAGAGAGAGAGAGATAGGTGAGTTGAAATGAGAACCACCCAGTTCGCAAGAGGAATCTAGAGGAAGCAGAGAGGAGTCCGGGTTGCTGGACTGGAATAAAACTCTTTCCAAGAAGTGGTCACAGGGTAAAGATCAAATCAAATGTGTAGCTTAAGTCCTTTGTTAAAACCTCAGAAAGACTTCAGGCAGTGGCCAGCAGAGCCTCCCAGGGAAATAAACAAACTTCTAAGAATCTTAAGGGTGTTGTCCCATAGCACCCTCATATCCTGCCCAAGTCAAAGAGAGGACTGTCTAGAAAAGATCTGTGTGCATGACGCTGTTGGGCGAAGAGGACTTGCCTCACATTCATAAGTAATTCACAGAGTTTTAAAGGGAATTTTACTGGTGAAAGCCCCATCGTGCAAACTGAGATAGTTCAAGTTGCACACAGGCTTCTGGGTGCCTAACTTTCGTTGTGGAAGAACCAGAGTGAGAAAAGCGAATCAGTTGCCCACAGGGGCCCTTCCTTATGGAAATGAAAGACTCCTCTGAGAGCAGAGCTCAGAGAACAGTGGACTGCAGCCCTGTCCTACTTATAAATCACGTGTCTTGTTTTTCCCATTCCCTTGTCTCCCCTTCTCCATTCTCTCACTTGTGCTTCCTGGGATCATCCTCAAATACATTTCTCCCATTCCAGGCCTCATCTTAGGGTCTAATTTTGGAAAAACCAACCTACGACTCTAGGCAACCCATTTTGTCTCTGACCATTTATTATTTATTTGAGACAGAGTCTTGCTCTGTTGCCCAGACTGGAGTGCAGTGGCACGATCTCCGCTCGCTGCAACCTCCGCCTCCTGGGTTCAAGCAATTTCCATCTAATTTTTGTATTGTTAGTAGAGACAGGGTTTCACAGTATTGGCCAGGCTCGTCTCAAACTCCTGACCTTAAGTGATCCGTCCACCTTGGCCTCCCAAAGCACTAGGATTACAATTGTCCCTGCCTTTAGTGGAAAATTATCTAGTGTTTTCCATTAAGCATGATGCCGGAATTTGGACAGAGATGGACATAAAATATCCAACTCTTCTTTTTATCTAGGTTTTTGTTTTGTTCTGCTTTGAAGGATTGGTTGCTGAATTTCGTCAAATCCCGTTTTCTGAACATCACAACTTTTCTGTTCTTGATTGACAATTATGAATAAGGCAGCTGTGAACATTTTCATGCCTGTCTCCCAGTAAACATGTGCACACATGTCTTTTGGGTATATACACAGGAGTATATATTATATATAGGAGTATATATAGGAGTAGAATTACGGGGTCATAGAGTGGGCGTTTCTTCACCGTTGTTAGAAGACACTGCCAGTTTTCCAGAGATTGTGCCATTCACGCTCCTACCAGCTGGGCATGGGAGTCCAAGCTGTCCTATGTTGTTGCCAAAGCTTATTATTGTCAGTCTTTTTATTTTCAGCTGGTCTGATGGATGTGAGGTGTTATTTCATTATAGCTTTAATTTTCACTTCTGTGATTACCAAAGAATTTAAGCATTTTTTAATGTGGCTGTTTCTCATTTAAATATACTTTTTTTTTTTTTTTTTTTTTTTGAGACGGAGTCTCGCTCTGTCACCCAGGCTGGAGTGCAGTGGCCGGATCTCAGCTCACTGCAAGCTCCGCCTCCCGGGTTCCCGCCATTCTCCTGCCTCAGCCTCCCGAGTAGCTGGGACTACAGGCGCCACCACCTCGCCCGGCTAGTTTTTTGTATTTTTTAGTAGAGACGGGGTTTCACCGTGTTAGCCAGGGTGGTCTCGATCTCCTGACCTCGTGATCCGCCCGTCTTGGCCTCCCAAAGTGCTGGGATTACAGGCTTGAGCCACCGCGCCCGGCCTTAAATATACTCTTAAAAAAACAAACGAACAACAACAGCAACAAACAAAAAAAACCGAGGCAAACACGAAACATACTTTATTAGCACGAAAAAGCAGCTGTAACAAGGCACAGCAAGAAGAAACATACATTCATACTCCAAGGTTAGCGCTGCATACAAATATAGCTTTTCTGGCCAGGCCCAGTGGCTCAGGCCTATAATCCTAGCACTTTGGGAGGCCGAGGCAAGTGGATCACAAGGTCAGGAGTTCGAGACCAGCCTGACCAACATGGTGAAACCCTGTCTCTACTAAAAATACAAAACTTAACTGGGCGTGGTGGCATGTGCCTATAATCCCAGCAACTCAGGAGGCTGAGGCAGGGGAATTGCTTGAACCCAAGAGGTGAAGGTTGCAGTGAGCTGAGATCGCACCACTGCATTCCAGCCTGGGTGACAGAGCGAGACTCCATCTCAAATATATATGTACACACACACACACATGCATATATGTATATATATGTACACACACATATATATGCATATATGTGTGTGTGTGTATATATATGTGTGTATATAGATCTTTTCTTCCCTATAGCCTTGGTGATAGCCATGGGGGTGTAAAATAACATTTTGCAGAAGCACAGAAAGAAACCGCGAAGCAGTCCGCAGTGGCACAGAGCATGTTAACAAAAAGATACAAGGACGGACTGGGCTGCTTTAGTGCAAAATGTCTAGGACAGAACTGTACATTCAGTTCAGATTCTAAGAAGTAGACACTGGAACCTGATGTAAGTTCCAAAAGAGCCCACTGAAATAGTATTACACAGTATTCCAAGTGATGAAAAGTTGCTAAATAAAGTCCTATTACACAGTATTCCAAGTGACAAAAAGTTGCTAAATAAAGTCCTATTACATAGTATTCCAAGTGACAAAAAGTTGCTAAGTAAAGTCCTATTACATAGTATTCCAAGTGATGAAAAGTTGCTAAATAAAGTCCTATTACATAGTATTCCAAGTGACAAAAAGTTGCTAAGTAAAGTCCTATTACATAGTATTCCAAGTGACAAAAAGTTGCTAAGTAAAGTCCTATTACATAGTATTCCAAGTGACAAAAAGTTGCTAAATAAAGTCCTATTACATAGTATTCCAAGTGACAAAAAGTTGCTAAGTAAAGTCCTATTACACAGTATTCCAAGTGATGAAAAGTTGCTAAGTAAAGTCCTATTACATAGTATCCCAAGTGACAAAAAGTTGCTAAAGTCCTATTACATAGTATCCCAAGTGACAAAAAGTTGCTAAATAAAGTCCTATTACATAGTATTCCAAGTGACAAAAAGTTGCTAAGTAAAGTCCTATTACATAGTATTCCAAGTGACAAAAAGTTGCTAAATAAAGTCCTATTACATAGTATTCCAAGTGACAAAAAGTTGCTAAGTAAAGTCCTATTACATAGTATTCCAAGTGACAAAAAGTTGCTAAAGTCCTATTACACAGTATTCCAAGTGATGAAAAGTTGCTAAAGTCCTATTACATAGTATTCCAAGTGACAAAAAGTTGCTAAATAAAGTCCTATTACATAGTATTCCAAGTGACGAAAAGTTGCTAAATAAAGTCCTATTACATAGTATCCCAAGTGACAAAAAGTTGCTAAATAAAGTCCTATTACGTAGTATTCCAAGTGACAAAAAGTTGCTAAATAAAGTCCTATTACATAGTATCCCAAGTGACAAAAAGTTGCTAAAGTCCTATTACACAGTATCCCAAGTGACGAAAAGTTGCTAAATAAAGTCCTATTACATAGTATTCCAAGTGACGAAAAGTTGCTAAGTAAAGTCCTATTACATAGTATTCCAAGTGACAAAAAGTTGCTAAGTCACTTACAGATACAATGTTTGTACAGCACCTTTTAAATTTGCAATTTAGGTTTCAGATTTTCCATTAAGGATGAAGTGCCCTGAAATTCTATACATTATACTTAAGCAGTTCAGCTACGAGAGTTTACGACAAAGAGTTTAACTACTGTTATCCAACCTATTAATTACAGTTTAACAATAAACTCAACATCAGCAACCATTGCAATTATTATTGTCTGACTTGATGGGGCATCTTCTAGACTCATGTTCTTCATGGTTCATGAAGAACCATGGTTCATGGGCATAGGGAAAGATCCAACTTTCAAGAAACAATGATTAGACTGCACACAAACTTTAAAAAATTACATGCCAGACTATATTGCAGAAGCCGGGCACGGTGGCTCACGCTTGTAATCCCAGGACTTTGGGAGGCTGAGTCACGTGAGGTCAGGGGTTCGAGACCCCCCTGGCCAACATGGTGAAACCCTGTTTCTACTAAAAGGACAAAAATTAGCCCAGTGTGGTGGCAGGTGCCTGTAATCCCAGCTACTTGGGAGGCTGAGGCACGAGGATTGCTTGAACCTGGGAGGTGAAGGTTGCAGTGAGCTGAGATCGTGCTACTGCACTCCAGCCTGGGTGACAGAACGAGATTCCATCTCAAAAAAAAAAAAAAAAAAAAAGAAAGAAAGAAAGAAAGAAAGAAAAAAGACTATCGCAGAAGTGATTCCACATACCTGTTTTAAGTTAAAACATTAAATCATTAAAAATATTAATACCTAGGGCCTTTAGAGGAAATTCTACTACTAACTTTGTAAGTCTGAAATTTTAAGAATGACTATTTAGAAAACCTGGTTTACCTAACAGTACCTTTTGGAGAAGAGAAAAAGAATCTGACTATAAAATACATCAACACTTAAGTGAACTGCACTATGCCCTTGGGGTCAGAAAATTGCATTTCTTTTCCTAAAAGGAAGGCAATCTTTCTTTTTTTTTTGACTTCTAAAGCTTGACTTAGAGTAACTTCAAACGTCACTACTTTTGGAAGATGATAGAAAACCTCTTAGAAAAAATAATTTTAGACATTAGTCACACGGTTGCAATACTCATCCAATATTAATTATTTGTTCTTCAGTAAGAAATTGAATTCTTCAGAGCAGATGCCCCTGAGCTGCCTCACTCAATGACTACAGCCATTACAAACCAAACTGTTAGCTACATTGGCCACATGTTTTTGTCGGCTTACTGAACACCTGGAGCGGTGCCTCCTGTTACTCCACCAGGCACAGGTTCATCTGGATAAATAACAGCAGGTTGCATCTAACAGATACCAGCACTAAGGTTGAAGATGGCACGAAAAAACAGAGCAGTGATGTGTGTGCTTGCTCTGGGACACTGTCTGATGCACACAAAAGCGAACTGAGTTAACACCCTTTTGGGAGAGGAGAGTTTGCTGTGCCCTGACTGGTTCTCTTTCTAATTAGCAAATCTCGACTTTTTGTTTATAATGATACCCTTTTTTTTTCTTTTATCTCAAGATGGAGTCTTGCTCTGTGCTCTGTGACCCAGGCTGGAGTGCAGTGGTGCGATCTCAGCTCACTGCAACCTCTGCTTCCGAGGTTCAAGCAATTCTCCTGCCTCAGCCTCCTGAGTAGCTGGGATTACAGGTGCGTGCCACCATGCCCAGCTAATTTTTTGTATTTTTAGTAGAGACGGGGTTTCACCATGTTAGTCAGACGGGTCTCGAACTCCTGACCTCATGGTCTGCCCGCCTTGGCCTCCCAAAGTGCTGGGATTACAGGCGTGAGCCACCACACCTGCCCTATAATGATAGTTCTTTTTCTTTCTTACAGACTCTTGTCATGCATACATTGGACCTTCTTTGTCTCACATGTCTGTATCTTACTTTTTTTATCCTTTTAGTAGCTATCATTAATCTTATTTAATTTTTTCCCTAATTTATGTCCTCACATAAGCCTGTCTGTATTTTCTTCAGGATTCCGTCTCTTGTTTTTCATCTTTATTTCTGTGATGTTCATTTATTTTTCAATTTTTTCCCTGAATTTTGCCAGCTCACATTTTCTCTTTTCTTGCCATCTTTCCCCTGAGGTTTCGCATTTCTCTTTTATGGTCTTTATCATAGAGTTAAATGCTTTTTCTACACTTTAAAAATGATTTTTCACACTTTTAAAAAAATTTTTGTTTTTTGAGACGTAGTCTCACTGTGTCACCCAGGCTGGAGTGCCGTGGCATGATCTCGGCTCACTGCAACCTCTGCCTCCCAGGTTCAAGTGATTCTCCTGCCTCAGCCTCCCGAGTAGCTGGGACTACAGGTGCCCGCTACCACGCCCAGCTAGATTTTCACACTTTAAAATATCAGGTCATGGCCAGGCACGGTCTGTAATCCCAGCACTTTGAGAGGCTAATGCGGGCGGATCACGAGGTCAGGAGATCAAGACCATCCTGGCTAACGCGGTGAAACCCTGTCTCTATTAAAAATAAAATAATTAGGATTACAGGCTTAAGTCATGATGCCCAGCCGAATATATACATGTTTTACTTGTCAACTATCTCTCAATAAATCTGGAGGGAAAAATAAGTGCATATAATGATGATTTATTAAGTTCAAATAATTTAAACAAGTTCTTTGGTGGAATAGACTGAGTGTAATCACTCAACAGGTTCATTTTGCCTGCTGCCCAGATACAGCTAATTTATCACAACAGGGGGATTGCAATAGAGAAAGAGTTTAGTGTATGTAGAGCCAGCCAAATGGGAGACTGGAGTTTTATTGTTACTTAAATCAGCTTCCCTGAAAATTTGGAGGCTAGCGTTTTGTGCTGAGTTCACTTCCGGGTGGGGACACAGGACCAGCTGAGTGAAGCGTTGGGACTCTTGACTCAAAGTCAGAGTGGGACTGTCAGTGGACAGAGATGGGAAAGCATGAAAAGACATCCCGAAAGGCCAGTCTTTTTTTTTTTTTTTTTTTTTTTTTGAGACGGAGTCTTGCTCTGCCACCCAGGCTGGAGTGCAGTGGCCGGATCTCAGCTCACTGCAAGCTCCGCCTCCCGGGTTCACGCCATTCTCCTGTCTCAGCCTCCCGAGTAGCTGGGACTACAGGCGCCCACCTCGTCGCCCGGCTAGTTTTTTGTATTTTTTAGTAGAGATGGGGTTTCACCGTATTAGCCAGGATGGTCTCGATCTCCTGACCTCATGATCCGCCCGTCTCGGCCTCCCAAAGTGCTGGGATTACAGGCTTGAGCCACCGCGCCCGGCCTCGAAAGGCCAGTCTTAAGTTCCCCAGGAATGATGTTACCTGCAGGAGTCATTGGGGAAGTCACAAATCTTATGAGCTCCAGGATGGTGGCTGATAATCATTTATGTCTACACCTTAGCAGAATTCAGACCTCTCTCATCCTCCAACCTGGTGGTCTTTCATTAGCTTTACAAAAGTGGTTGAGTTTGCGGGAGGGGCTATTATCATTTACACTGTAAGCTAAATGTCTCCCAAAGTTAGCATGACCAAGCCCAGGAATGACTAAGGGCAGTTTGGAGGTTACACTGTTAAAATTTTTGCAAAGGTGTGTGGGTTTTTTTTTGAGACAGAGTCTGATCCTTTCACCCAGGCTGGAGTGCAGTAGTGTGATCTCGGCTCACTGCAACTTCCGCTTGTCCAGTTCAAGGGATTCTTGTGCCTCAGCCTCCCACGAAGCTGGGACTACAGGTGTGTGCCATCATGCCCAGCTTATTTTTTTGTATTTTTAATAGAGATGGGATTTCGCCATGTTGGTTAGGCTGGTCTTGAACTCCTGACCTCAAGTGATCCACCCGCCTCGGTCTCCCAACGTGCTGGGATGACAGGTCTTAAGCCACTGTGCCCGACCTGCAAAGGTGGTTTTAATAGGATGAATTTCCCCAGATTTTCCTTTGAAAGAAAAAAAACCAGGCACTTTACTCTTTCATTGTCTGCAGCTTGGTGTGATACTTATCTGTATATAAGCCTTGCCTGGAAAATAATCATTTTTCCCTTCTGTTTCTTCACAGGAGGAAAGGCTGCGAGAGTCATTTACTGTCTGAGAAGCCTGGGTCCTGGCTGTGGCCTGGGTGGGTGTGAGCCAACTCCTCCAGGCCAGAACTGGGCACCAGCCCTTAGGGACATGAAGAACTCGCAGAAATAAGAAATGCCAAGCCGGGCAGCGTTTCAGAGAGGAAGCCCCCTCCCAGGCAGCCTCCAGGGTCTTCTCTTTTTGAATCAATTAGGGAAGCTGTTTGTCATTTCTGTGACTCTCTGTGGTGGGAACGTCCGTTCCCTGTGAGATCCCAGATGAAAGGCTCCCTTATAATTTCCCTCGGAAAATTCCACCATGTTTAGTGGAAGAGGCTGCTGAGAACGTGTCAGGAATGACAAAGCCTAGTCCAAGACAGAAAGCTGCAATAGCATTTCTAATAACTGTGGAGAGCGCGAGGCATGAATGGGGAGGGAGGAAGACTGTCAAGATTTGCCATCGGAAAATTTCCTGGTAAAACTATCCTCTTCCACGGCGCTTTTCCCTGAAGAAAATGGTTCTGGTCAAGGGATTTGCAAAGACCTCTCCCACAGCCTGTACATGAGACCCTTTTTTCCTCTAAGCAGGCTCAGGAGACAGCCAAACTCTAGGAAAATGAGTCCCTCTAAATCAGTGGCTCTCGACTGGATGTGACCTTGCCCCCAGGGCACAGGTGGCAATGGCTGGGGACATCTGTGGTTGTCGCCCTGAGGGGCTGTTGGCATCTGGTGGGTGGGTGCCAGCGATATGGATAAATGTCTTATTACTGGAAAGGGGTCCTGATCCAGATCGCAGGAAAGGGTCCTTGGACCTCATACAAGAAAGAATTCGGGGAGAGTCCACAGAGTAAAGTGAAAGCAAGTTTGTTAAGAAAGTAAAGGAATAGGCCAGGTGCGGTGGCTCACACCTGTAATCCCAGCACTTTGGGAGGCCGAGGCAGGTGGATCACCTGAGGTCAGGAGTTCGAGACCAGCCAACATGGTGAAACCCCATCTCTATTAAAAATGCAAAATGAGCTGGGCGTAGTGGTACACACCTGTAATCCTAGCTACTCGGGAGTCTGAGGCAGGAGAATCACTTGAACCCAGGAGTTGGAGGTTGCAGTGAGCTGAGATCGCACCACTCTATTTGAGCCTGGGTGACAGAGCGAGACTCTTTAAAAAAAAAAAAAAAAAAAAAAAAAAAGAAAGTAAAGGAATAAAAGAACGGCCATTCCATAGCGGGACAGTGGCTATTTTATGGTATTTCTTGGTTATAAGCTAAATGAGGGGTGGATTATTCATGAGTTTTCCAGGAAAGGGGTGGAGATTTCCCTGAACTGAGGGTTCCTCCCCTTATCAGACCATGGAGGGTAACTTCCTGACATTGCTGTGGCATTTGTAAACTGTCATGGCCTGGGTGGGAGAGTCTTCTATCATGCTAATGTATTATAATTAGTGTATAATCAGCAGTGAGGACGACCAGAGGGCACTTGCATCACCATCTTCGTTTTAGTGGGTGTTGGCCGGCTTCTTTACCGCATCCTGTTTTATCAGCAGGGTCTTTCTGACCTGTACCTTGTGCCGATCCCCTATCTCATCCCGTGACTAAGAATGCCTACCCTCTTTGGGCCGGGCACGGTGGCTCACGCCTGTAATCCCAGCACTTTGGGAGGCCGAGGCGGGCAGATCACAAGGTCAGGAGCTTGAGACCATCCTGGCTAACACAGTGAAACCCCATCTCTACTAAAAGTACAAAAAAAAAAAAAAATTAGCTGGGCATAGTGGCAGGTGCCTGTAGTCCCAGCTACTCGGGAGGCTGAGGCAGGAGAATGGCGTGAACCTGGGAGGCAGAGGTTGCAGTGAACTGAGATTGTGTCACTGCACTCCAGCCTGGGTGACAGAGCAAGACTCCGTCTCCAAAAAAAGAAAAAAAAAAAAAAAAAAAAAAGGAATGCCTAGCCTCTTGGGAGTGCAGTCCAGCAGGTCTCAGCCTTATTTTACCCACCCCATGTTCAAGATGGAGTCGCTCTGGTTCAAACGCCTCTGACAGTTCTGCAGGGCCCAGACAGCCTCCACCATGAATTACCCAGCACCAACGTCAGCAGTGCTGCCAGTGGGTGACCCTGCTTCAAATTAATCCTTCAGGACCAGGGAAATGGGAATCTTGAGTTTTGGGAGGGGAAAAAAAAAGAGGTTTTATATGTTGTGTAAAAATATGTTTATTGGCCGGGCGCGGTGGCTCAAGCCTGTAATCCCAGCACTTTGGGAGGTCGAGACGGGCGGATCACGAGGTCAGGAGATTGAGACCATCCTGGCTAACATGGTGAAACCCCGTCTCTACTGAAAAAAACAATACAAAAAACTAGCCGGGCGAGGTGGCGGGCGCCTGTAGTCCCAGCTACTCAGGAGGCTGAGGCAGGAGAATGGTGTAAACCCGGGAGGCGGAGCTTGCAGTGAGCTGAGATCCGGCCACTGCACTCCAGCCTGGGCGATAGAGAGAGACTGTCTCAAAAAAAAAAAAAAAATGTTTATTATCAAGGGAAGACCTCCCGCCCAGACCCACTGAGATTAGTACAGCCTGTAACTGAGGCCTTTTCTGTGGTGATTGATTTAAGACAGCCAGAGAATTAATTGGTTTAAACGTTCTGACCTGAAGGTGAGTCTCAGTTGGTGGATGTGTGTGTCTGGCACATAGAAGATGCTCAATAAACGTTTGTGGAATAAATACAGGAAGGAACGCTGGCTTCAGGGAGAGAGGGGGGAGCTTAGCAGCAATATCCCAGCTGAGCTACGGCATCTTTTTCTTTTCCCAGCTGGAGACGACTTGGCGCTTGAGGGTTCATGTTGTTTTCAGCCAGGGTGCCCCAGAAAGCCCGAGGATCAGCCTGGAGGATCCAGCCAGAGCAAGCCGAGGATGAGGGGGTGCTCAATAACCCCACCAAGAAGTAAAGGAAACGGATCTTCCAAATTTCGCATCCTCCCAAGACACTTTGCAGCTTCAAAACAATAATTACAAATGCTCTTTGGAGTAGCAATTTTTACATTTCACTGCAAATATTTTCCTTTATTCAACATATTTTTAAGAAACCTACCTGCTGGCCAGGCACAGTGGCTCAAGCCTGTAATCCCAGCACTTTGGGAGGCCAAGGCAGGTGGATCACGAGGTCAAGAGATCGAGACCAGCCTGGCCAACATGGTGAAACCCGGTCTCTACTAAAAATACAAAAAATTAACCAGGTGTGGTGGCGCGTGCCTGTAGTCCCAGCTACTTGGGAGGCTGAGGCAGGAGAATTACTTGAACCCAGGAGACGGAGGTTCCAGTGAGCAGAGATTGCCCCACTGCACTCCAGTCTGGCGACACAGCGAGACTCCGTCTCCAAAAAAAAAAAAAAAAGCCGCCTGCCTTCCTCACAGAACGTGTCTTACAAGGCGACAGAGGAGTTGTCAGCCTGTCTGCCTGGGTTGTCAAATTTCTTGATGGCCAGGAGGGAGCCAGGACTGAGGTGGGGAGAGGAGAGAGGAAGACAGCCAGGCAGGTAGTGTGGAAGGTCACAAGCCATGTATGTGTGGGGTGTGCATGTGTGTGCGTGTGGGTGTGTGCATGTGTGTGCACTGGTGTGTGTCTCTGTGCACCAGGGAGGTTTCCTTTGGAAGCATGTTCTTGCCCTGGACAGCCCCTCCTTGTCTGAGTTAGATTCGAGTTGTGCTCCCTGCTGGGGAAGGGAGGGATGGAGAGCGTGGCTCCCCAGGCTGGGTTTGGTCTTGCTATGCTGTGCAGTGGAGGGTGGTGAGGGCTGGGGGATTCTGTAACCTGCTCCCCAACACCTTGGCTTGGAGTGACCCTGAGGGCACCCGAGTCTCCAGGAGGGCGTGATGAGCTCAGAAGGAGGGAGAGGGCAGTGTGGGTGGTCCTTGCCGTGTTTTCAGCCCATCCCCCACGGTGGTGATGTGTGACCTCTCCCAGGAGTGGCTGGCTAGGACCAGGCCCCTTGTGGGGAGCAGCTCTGAAGGCACGTTTGTCTTAGGGAGGAAGGAATGGAAGGTGTGGTGCCCCCGGGTGTCTGATGATCTCGCTTCGCCAGCAATCTAATGCCCCGTCTGGGCGATGGATTTTCTTTCTTTCTTTTTCTTTTCTTTTTTCTTTTGAGATGGAGTTTTGCTCCTATCACCCAGGCTGGAGTGCAATGGCCCAATCTCAGCTCACTGCAATCTCTGCCTCTTGGGTTCAAGATATTCTCCTGCTCCAGCCTCCTGAGTAGCTGGGACTACAGGCTCGCACCACCACATCCAGATAATTTTTTTATGTTGGCCAGGCTGGTCTCAAACCCCTGACCTCCAGTGATTCGCCCGCCTCAGCCTCCCAAAGTGCTGGCATTACAAACGTGAGCCGCCACGTGCCGCCGACAATGGATTTTTCGTCCTACCTCACAAATTATTATTTTCCAGCTGACATTTGGAAACTAAAAGTCTCCCTGTGGTCCTTGCAGAATATTCCATGCATTTCTGTGCTCTGGATCAAAAGGAGGTTGCTTCATACACAGGGAAATGCAATCAGAGACGAGGCCAGGACAGGTTGCATCTTGACGTCATATTTAGAAGCCTCACCACCACGGAAGTTTCCAGAAACAAACACTTTGGGGACCCTGTATCCACTGGCAGCCATTTCTCTTGAGAGAGGCCGGCAGTGCAGGTCGAGGAAGGAGGGAATGTGTGTGTCTTGCTTGCTGGGGTGTTCAAGTTATGGTGAGCCCTCTAAGAAATAGGGCTGAATTAGGCGGGAGGCAGGAGCAGCCTTGGGGACCTCCCTGAATAGCAGGGCCTGACCCCGTTCCCAGAAGCAAGGTCTCAGCCAAAGCTCATGGTCCGGCTGGGGTGGGTGATGCCACGGAGAGCTGTTGGGTTCTAGTGGGTCCGGGGCCACCACGGTCTTCACCTGCCTCAGCTCTTCCCCTCAGTCGTGAAGCAGGAGACCACCAGGCAGCCCTTCAAGTCCAAGCCAAGAGAGCTCATTTCTTTCCTTTGCTTTCCTCACTACCCCCAACCTGCCAACACACTCACAATCAACCTGAAACTCCAGGCTTAGGCAGCTGCTCTTCAGAAATCTGAGAGCCACCTCCCTTCCATTCCATACTGGAGAGAGCGGGAGACACCTCAGACAGGCTCAGACTACAGCCCAGGGAGGAGCCTTTCCAACAGTGTCCTTCCGAACATGGCTGGTCCAGGTGGCCCCTAAGAAGGTCTGCGGTGGACTGTGTGCATTTGTGCGTCCTGTAGCCCCACAGGGGTTATGCATTCGAATCATCGACATTCAGTTTGCAGTTCTTTCTGGAGGCACATGCCGAGACCCCATTGCCGGGCTTGGTCAGAGACCAGCTTTGGCCAATGTCAAGGGGATGCCAGGACGAAAGCCCATCTGAGCAGAGGCCACCAGAGGCCAGTGTTAAAGAAAAAAGACTTCATGATATTTGTTAAAGCTTGGTAAGGAAGACTTTGCCACCAGCATGTCTCTAGTAGGGACTGGAATGGTCCAGGAATTCCTGCTGCTCCAGGAATGAGCAGGCGAGTGGCTGATCCACAGCCCACCTGAGATGCCAGCGTTGGGGCACGTTCTGGGCATGTTTGTTGCTGCAACAAAGCTGATTAATGCAGCCTCTGCTGTTGCTTACCTTGGTCATGCAGGGAGAGAAACTGAGTTCTCCCGGCACATTGATTATAAGATGTGTGCCTCTGGGTGGAAAGGGGCTTTGGAGAAACACTGAATTTAAATACAGTCCCTGCTGCATGGAAGACGGTCATCTGGCTTGCCCTTCCTGAGCACCTAAAAGTTCATCTTTGTGTTGGTGAACATAAAAACGACAAAAGCACTGAAGGTGTCAACTAATTTTCAAAACCAAACCTCTAAGTACAGTTCAGTGATAGAGTGAGATGCGTTGGATTTGATGTTGTTTAAGCATGCTGTGGCCTGCCAGTGGGGAGATGTGCAGGGAATTCTTAACATTGCAGCTCATGAGGAAATCAAATGATCACCACAAGCTTCACTATATAAAGATAGAGTGCTTTGTGTGTGTGCGTGCGTGCGTGTGTGTGCATGTATGTGTGCATGTATGTGTGTGCATGCATGTATGTGTGCATGTATGTGTGTGCATGCCTGTGCATGCATGTGTGTGTGCATGTGTGTGCATGCGTGCACATGTATGGCACACACTGAAGAGCGGAAGAGGTTCCATGGCGGGGGGGTTGTTGACCTGAGGGGCTGTTAGCCTGGTGCCCTGCAGCCACATCCTCCCTCTTGTTGGCCACATGGACGAGGTTCATTTGCAGGAGAAAATGAGGCCAACAGAGAGAGGGTCAAGAAAAAGAGAGAGAGTGTCTTGGTCTGTTCATGATGCTAACAAAATTCCTTAGACTGGGTAATTTATAAACAGGCACAAATACATTGCTTACAGTTCTGGAGGCTGGAAGTTGAAGATCACAGCACCAGCAGGTTTGGCGACTGACGAGGATGCTCTCTGCTTCCAAGATGGTGCCTGGTTGCTACGTTCTGTCCTCACTTGGTGGAAGTAGGGGAAGGGAAAAGTGGCCTAGCTAGTTTCCTGCAGCCCTTTTTTAAGGGCACTAATCCCATCCATGAGGGAGGCCCTCATGACACAATCACCTGCCCCAGGCCCCATCTCTGAATACTATCACATTATCCATTACATTTCAATATATGAATTCTGGAGCCATATATTTATTCAAATGATAGCAGAGGGAGAGAGAGAGAGAGAGAGAAGGAAAGTGGCAGAAACGTCTGATAAACTCGCTTATGATTGCAGCTCATGAGGAAATAAAATGACCACAAGTTTCACTATTTAGAGATGGAGTGCTTCCCGTGTGTGTGCATGTCTGTGTGTGTGCATGTCTGCATGTGTGTGCATGTGTGTGCGTTCATGTGTGTGCGTGTGTACATGTATGTGTGCATGTATGTGCACGTGTGTGTGCACGCGAATGTGCACACACACGTGTGTGCGTGTGCTTGTGTGCACACGTGTGTGCGCATTGTGTGTGCGTGTGTGTGTGCACGCATGTGTGCGTGTGTGCATGTGTCTCTGGAGCCAGCCCAAGATACCACCCTGCCAGTAACTTCCTTCCTACTGGTAGCTAGCGTGGGTCCCATCTCTGCCCCTTACCACTGAAAGAGTTCTGAACAATACAAGAGCTTGAAAACTGGCTCCATACTTTCTGATAACACGGCTGGCTTTCAGCAGGTCTTTACACGGTCAAGCTCACAGGTCTTTAAAGTTAACTCGCACTCAGTAGTTTGCAAAATATGAGTTTTTAGGCAGAAAACAGCATCCATATCAGGCTGTTCAAATTGTAAACTTTTGGACAGCCATCAGTCAAATAAACAAATCTGCTGATCTGGTTACTGGCTTCTGTGTAACAAATCGCCCCAAGCTGAATTGGGTAAGATGAAGCAGCTACTATTTTATTGTGCTCGTGGAGCTGGAGGTCAGGAATTCACGCAGAACGCAATGGAGTGACTTTGATTCTGTTCTATGTTGTCTGGGGTCAAATGGGACGGTGCCAACACTAAGGGGACTTGAAGCCAGACCATCACATATGTGGGCTGAACCGGGCCCAGTGGTGATTGTTGACTAAAGCACGAGCTCTTGGCCTCCCGTGTGGCTTGGGTTTATCCCAGCATGATGACCAGGCTCCAAAAGGGAGCTTCTCGAGTTGGAGTGTCCAGGGGGTGGTGTTCTAGGACTGTCAGGTGAGGCCACTGGCCTGTGCTGTCCAGCCTCCAAACACACCTGGCCTCACTGCCATTGCCCACCATTGGAAGCAGTTGCAGCTGGTCCAAGTTTGGCAGTGGAGGTAGGGGGTAGAGACCCCACTTCTCAATGGGAAGAGGGTCAGTGGGGGTAGGGGGTAGAGACCCTGCCTCTTGATGGGAAGAGGGTTAGTGGGGGTAGGGGGTAGAGACCCCGCCTCTCAATGGGAAGAGGGGCAGTGGGGGTAGGGACTTGGGGCCATGTAGTTGTTTTTAAAGAGATGAGGTCTCGCTATGTTGTCCAGAGGCTGAATTTGTTTTTGTTTGTTTGTTTGTTTTTGAGACGAAGTCTCACTCCGTCGCCCAGGCTGGAGTGCAATGGTGCGATGTCAACTCACTGCAACATCTGTCTCCCAGGTTCAAGCCATTCTCCTGCCTCAGCCTCCCGAGTAGTTGAGATTACAGGTGTGTGCCACCACACCCAGCTTTTTTTTTTTTTTTTTTGTATTTTTAGTAGAGATGGGGTTTCCCCATGTTGACCAGGCTAGTCTCGAACTCCTGACCTCAGGTGATCCACCTGCCTCGACTTCTTCCCGCAGTGGTAGGATTACGTGAGTGAGCCGCTGCACCTGGCCTTCCCAGCCTGAATTTGAATGCCTGGGCTCAAGCGATCCTCCTGCCTCAGCCTCCTGAGTAGCCAGGATTACAGGCGTGAGCCACCACACCCGGCTTCGCACACCTCTTTCCTTTGTGTCTGGGCGGTGAGAGGGACCAGCTGTGGACACTAGGATGGGTGTCAGGATTCAAAGACCCCCAAGTAACTTGGAGCTCCCCTAAAAGCCACCACAAGCTGCACAGCAGGGTCCTTGCTAGACAGAGTCCTGCAAGGGATGGAAGCACTATTTTAATGGGGTAAAGTTCACATAACATAAAATTAACCATTTTTACAAACTGCTTTACTGAGGTAGAATAGATGTCTAAGAACCGCACGTATTTAATGTGGATGATTGGATGAATCATTTTCAGGTGCACAGCTTGGGGGTGTTTAGACATTCACGACGTTGCATAACCACCACCTCCATCTAGTTTCAGGACGTTTTCAGCCTCCAGGTGGAATCCCAGTGGCTCCCCGCTCCTCGCCCCCACAGCCCCGGGAAGCTCTGCTCCCTCTGTCTTCGTGGATTTATTCACTCCCGACACGTCACGGAAAAGGAATCACACCACATGTGTCCTGTTGTAACCGGCCTCTTCCACTTAACGTAATGTTTTCATGGCCCAGAATTTCCTTTCTTTTATGGCTGGGTAATATCCCACTGTATGGATGGACCACACGTTGTGACCACATTGCTCTGTGGATGGACATTTGGGGGCTGCCACGTCTTGGCATTGTGAACGATGCTGCTATGAACATGTGTGTGCAGGTTTTTGTTGGAATGCCTATTTTCAGTTCTTTGGGGAAAGCACTTTTTATTTTTTAATGAGAAATCACTGGTCAGGGTAGGGGATGGCTATGAAGGGGGACGTCTCTGCCTTGTTTAAAAGAGAAAGAGAAACAGAATCCTCCCTACATCCCCCAGTGCACCTTTTTGAGGAAAGGAGACTAGAACCTTTTGCAAAATCTCCACAGGAATCAGTTCTGTTTGGCTGGAGGTACCGGGAGGAACCAATGATTCCCGTCCATCTTCCAACCCATGGGGCAGGGCCTCAGCCAGGTGTGGACAGAGGCTGCCTATGCCTCATGTTGACCCCTGGGTGACCACAGGCCCCTCCATGGGGAGTTGTGGGGCTGAAGCATCCGTGAGCTTAAAGCCTCTGCAAGGATCCTTCTTCTGGAAGCAAAAGATCCTCCGTGGGGAGGGGTCACTGTCATCCCCGAATCCGGCTGGACCCTATGGGCCAGAGGTGGCCACAGTGGGTGGCCCTGTGGCCTGTCCCCTAAGAGAGGCAGCGAAGCCTGGTGTGTGCCGCAGGGGCCTCTCAGATCACGCAGGCAGTCGCAGTGCAGCGTGGGAGCCGGGCCGCAGACCTCCCGACCTGTGCGGGGTTGGAGGCTGCTGGGCAGCTCTCCGGCGGGCTCTGGGGAACCAGCCGCCTCTCCAGCGACCGCACCACCAGGTCTGCGCCAGTGGCTTCACATATTTAGGTCCCTGTGCTGTGGAGTGAATTGTGTCCCCAGGTTCAGACGCTGGCTCTCAGCCCCCCGTGTAGCTATTTGGAGACAGGGCCTTTGGAGGTGACACAGGTCAGTGAGGCCGTAAGGGTGGGCCCCGATCTGACAGCATTAATGACCTCAGAAGAGGAGGGGAGGCCAGTGTTCTCCCCCTGCGCAGCCCGGGAAAGGCTGCATGAGGGTGCAGCGGGGCAGCCCTGGGTCTACAATTCTGGGTCTCACCAGACCTGGAACCAGCCGGCCCCTTCATCTTGGACCTCCCGGCCTCCAGAACGGTGAGAACTGAATGTTTAAGGCCCGGGTCTGTGGCGTTTTGTTGTGGCAGCCTGCGCTGACTGAGAAAGAATCTTCCAGAAAGAACCTCGGGCAGCTGAGAGATTTGGCCAAATTACCTCAGTTTCCCCATGGCCGAGAAGGACCCCACCCCACCATTCAGACCTGCTTTTAGCATCTGACATTTTGTCCCCCGTGGATATTTCTGCATTACTTCGGATCTGAACGCCAGGTGTATTACGTGTTCTCATCTTGGTGCCTGGGTTTTCTGGCATCCACCTGGCTCCTTCTTGCAGAAATGCCGGCTCTGCCCGCTGGGTGCCAGGGTCCCTCCACCGAACGGGCTGGGCGCAGGGCCGCGAGCGTCCAGCAGGGGGCGAGCGCGCGCTTCCTGGAGCGGCTCGGAGCCAGCGGGTCAGGCCCGGACGCGCTGAGAATCAGCCGCAAACCCCTCGCCCGGGGAGGCTGCGCTGGGCTCGCCACGGCCTGGAAGCTTCCCCTTTCATGTCCATTCCCTGCGCTGACCTACGGCTTCTCTTTTGAAAAAAGTGCCTTCAGAGGTCAGGCGCGGTGCCTCACGCCTGTAATCCCAGCACTTTGGGAGGCCGAGGTGTGTGGATCACTTGAGGTCAGGAGTTCGAGACCAGCCTGGCCAACATGGTGAAACCCTGTCTCTACTAAAAATACCTGTAATCCCAGCTACTCGAGAGGCTGAGGCAGGAGAATCGCCTGAACCCGGGAGGCAGAGGTTGCAGTGAGATTGTGCCACTGCACTCCAGCCTACTCCATCTCAAAAAAAAAAACAAAAAAAGATAAAAGAAATAAACGTTCTTTCAGGCCAGGCGTGGTTGCTCAAGCTTATAATCCCAGCTACTTGGGAGGCCGAGGAGGGAGGTTCGCTTGCGTCCAGGAGTTTGAGACCAGCCTGGGCAACATAGTAAGACCCCATCTCTAGAGATCAATCAATTAATCAATCAGTCAGCCGGACATGATGGCGAAGACCTGCAGTCCCAGCTACTTGGGAGGCTGACGTGGGAAGATCGCCCGAGCCTGGGAAGTGGAGGCTGCGGTGAGCCATGATGGTGCCTCTGCACCCCAGCCTGGATGACAGAATGAGACCCTCTCTCAAAAAAAAAAAAAGGGCTTTCACAGTTTTCTTATTTTTTTGTTTTTTTTTTGAGACGGAGTCTCGCTCTGTCGCCCAGGCTGGAGTGCAGTGGCCGGATCTCAGCTCACTGTAAGCTCCGCCTCCTGGGTTCACGCCATTCTCCTGCCTCAGCCTCCCAAGTAGCTGGGACTACAGGCGCCTGCCACCTCGCCCGGCTAGTTTTTTGTATTTTTTAGTAGAGACGGGGTTTCACCGTGTTAGCCAGGATGGTCTCGAACTCCCGACCTCGTGATCCACCCACCTTGGCCTCCCAAAGTGCTGGGATTACAGGCTTGAGCCACCGCGCCCGGCCCACAGTTTTCTTATTTTTATCGATCCACCCTGTGTGGGAGGGGGGTATTGCCACCCCTGAGCCCTGGAAATGGGGTTGGTCTGCACTGGGATGTGCTATTCTGGTGTAAAGTCCAGGTCCTATTTTGAAGACTTAGTAAAAAAAAAAAAAGCAAAAAAATCTCAATAACATTCTTTATATTTGGGTGTATTGGGTTTTAAAATATATATATATTACCAGGATGAATATCCCCTGCTGTTTTTCTTTTTTTTTTTTTCCTCCTTAAATGTCGCTGAGCTGTGTTTCCGTTGGACAGCCCCAGGCCCGGAACACAGATTTGCAGAGCTGGTGTTTCATTGCCTGGTGGAGCTGGGAGGGTTTCCCGGATGATGCTGGGAGCGCTCAGCACTCCTTGGCGTTTCTTGTTGGTGCTCCCAGGGCTCAGCTGGCTTGGGGTCCCACAATGTTTCCCTGATTCCCTGACTACCATCCTGACCTCCCACGTGGGTGCCTCGGGGAAGGAAGGAATGCACCAACCCCTGGTGACCAGTGGCTGACGCTAGAACCGCTCCTTGAACTCAGAGCCCCGGGCAGCCCCAGAGGCGGACTCCGGAACTGCTCCTTGAACTCAGCGCCCCGGGCAGCCCCTCCTCCAGGTCTGAGTCTGGTTTGCAGGTGGGCGTCACGAGGGCCGTCTGTCCGTAGAGGCCACAGACGGCTGCAGGCGGGGCCTGCTGGAGCTGCAGCCCAGGCTGTGGTGCACCCAGTGAGCTTGGCTCTGGACAGACCAGCACTGGGCTCTGGACTTACAAGGTGCCCGAGGCTCAGCCCTGCCGTGGATAGGCTTTCAGTCTAGCAGAAGACCCAGGTGAAGAACAGAGAGATATTAATAATGAGAATAATAGAATAATTTTAGCTAGAATCTATTGCCCACTTAAGATGCACCAGACCTGGGCGCAACCTTCACCACATCATCCCTTTCAGTCCTCTGTCACCTCAGAAGCTGAATTTCGGGACCCTGGGGACCTGCTGCTCTCCAGGGAAGGGAAGGGGGACACCGGGCTCTGAAGGGCCTGCCTCTTCCTGGATCCACAGGACTTTTCCAGAGCTGTTGCAGCGAGGAGGGCAATGCCTGGGGCTTTGTGGGTGCCACTTGGGGAACGTGGGTTTCTTAGGGAACAGCTGGAGTTGGGGCCTAACTGGGAGGTGTGAGTCAGCTTGGGCAGCTGCACCAAAATACCCCAGGCTGGGGTTCAAACAACACACATTTATTCTTGCAGTCCTAGAGGCTGGGAGTCCCGAATCGAGGTGCTGGTGGGCAGGACTGGCTTCTCTGGAGGTTCCTCTCCTTGGCTTGCAAAGGCCGTCTTCCTCCTGTGTCCTCCTCGCAAGATCATTCCTCTGAGTGTCTGTGTCTTCATCTCCTCTTGTTATGAGGACCCCAGTTCTGTGGGATTAGGGCCCACCCAATCACCTTATTGTAACCTTAATGACCTCTGTAAAAACCTTGTCTCCAAATGCAGCCACATTCTGAGCTGCTGGGGGATAGGGTGCCAACCCAGATTCAGCCCAGAACCAGAAGTGTGGTCCCAGGAAAGTGAGAGTGAGGGGGAAGAGAGTGAAGCAGCGGGGTGGAGAGGCCCGTGTGTATGGGGCATAGAGGTGATGGCTCAGCAGGTGTCCCCACACGGCCTGGAGCCCCTGGAACCATCCATCCCAGAGAGGTGGGGCAGTCTGCCCTCTGCTCGGTCCTGTGTCCTGTGGGTCAGAACTCACCCCACGGGAATTGACTCCCTGCTTTGGCAGCTCCCCGGGAAGCCAGGCCTCGTGCCTTGCAGTGTGGGACTTGGTCGGTCAGTCTGGAAGGGGCAGAGACTTACTCGTGGGTGGTGGGCCTCGGGGTGGCCACTCAACCTACACAGCTAGGGCAGGACTGGATGGCCATGGGGTCTAAGGGTGGGTGTCTGTGCTTGGCTCAGTCCTGGGCCTCTTGCCCTGCTCAGAACCATGCTACTCTGGCTCTGTCTGTCAGCCCTGGCCTGTGCCAGCATGCCCTGCTCCCACCATACGTGAGAGACATAGACCGGCTGCACCCCTCTGTCAGGGCTCTTCCTGCCACAGGTGGGGAAGTGGGCCCGGGAGGGAGCCAGAGCTGGACGCCTGCCCCTCGGGCTCAGTGGTGAGGAGCTCAAACCCTGCAAAGCCCTCCCCAGGTGTCTCCACGAACCCGCCTGTTCCACCCGCAGCCCCAGGAGCAATAGCCATGGCAGCTGGAATCCCCGTGGGGGCACGAGAGCCCTCGGCAGGCGCTGGGCCCCATGCAGCGAGCAGGTGTGGACATCAAGGGGTCAAGGGAGGCCCTTTCATCTCCTTGTGGATGGTCCAGACTCTCAAGCCGCCATGTCCATGGATGGTGGAAAACGTCATCTTGCCCATTCATGATGATTCAGTCACTTTAGGACGTTTCTTGGCCCACTTTTGGGAGACATGGATTCTTCCCCTGTCTCCCTTCCCCCTTCTCTTGGGGTGGGCAGATCCTGGGGGCCTCTGGTGACTTCAGGTCTTGACAGAGGGGCAGGTCATTCCTTAGTCCTCAGGGCCTCTGCTGAGATATTACTTATCCATCGCCCCACATGCTAGAGAAGGCGGAGGGCCCTGGCGCAGCAGCCCCACTCAGGTCACTTTGTGTCTCCATCTTCCTCCCAGCCCCAGGCTCCTTCACACCTGCTGGCCCATCCCCAGCTTCCTTTGCACCCTTCCCAGGATGCTTTTCTGGCTGGTTTAGGGGGCATAGCACAATGGCTGAGGATGCAGAGCTGGGTCTTCAATATCAGTTCTACGACTTATCAGCTGTGTGACTTTGACTAAGTTGCTCAACCTCTCTGGGCTGCAGTTTCCTCAGATGGGGAATGGTGAAATGAATGAACACATGTAAAAGTGCAAGTGCCTGTGAACTATTATCCTTCCTCCTCCCTGTGTTGCACAGGACATATGGGACTCAGCAGTGGTGATGGAGAAAGCCACCAGACCCAGGCATTCACTCAGCTCAGCTTCTGGTGGCAGACATGGGTGGCACGTACACTCCATCACCACCGCCCCTCTTCCTTGGTAACAAACTTGGGGTGCAAGTGGATCTTCATTCCCAGGGTTAGTGGCCCCCAACAGGGTGAATCCAGCACACCTTGGAATCTTAGGTTCCCAGCCTGGAGCTGGTTTAGGCACGACAGGTGGGGCGGTTTTGCTGGAGGAGTCTGAAGCCAGTCGACAATAGCAGCTTCTAGGGAAGGCTTTCTTGTGTTTTTCAAAGAGATTCCAGGAAGAGACTGCCCTTCTTTTGCTGGGCATTGCTGGGTCTGGGTGGGATTCCTGGGGCTGTGGTAGTTGTTTTGTAGCCTCGAGGAGCGTCAGCCTGAACCCCAGAATGGCCAGGAGGACAGAGGTGGAAGTGGCCAGGCAGCCGATCGCACCGGCTGGGGCCTTTCGTGATTCTCAGAAGCAAAGGATCTTTTTGCTTTCAGTGGGGTTTTTTTTTTGCAATGAGTGGGCGTTTTCACAATGCATAGGAAGGGCCTCTCCCTGACAATGTTCTCCTGCTGGGGCATTGGACACCTTGCTTTGTGTGAACTTCTCCTGAGCCACCTGCTCTTAGCCCAAAGGACGAGGTGCAAGCTGCCTTTGTGCTCAGCACCCTCACTTGACTCTGGAGCATCTCAGGATCTCCCCAGCTCATTCCCTGCCATGATGCTCATGGTCTGTAGGATTCTTGCTCTTCTCTCTTAGTATCCCAGCCTCTACTGAACTGCTGGGTGAGGGTGGGTAAGATTTTAAAAATAAAATGCATAATCTCTAACTATAAAAGGAGAGATGTTTCGATGTGGAGCTATTGAAGTTAAGAAGTTCTATTCACTGGAGGCAAATTCAATAGAACAAAAAGACAAACTATGAACTGACAGAAAGTATTCTCATCATAAATATTAATAATTGGCAAAGGATTAGTAGCCTGCATATATAAGGAGCATTTGCAGATCAGTGAGAAAATGACATACAACCGAGTAGCAAATGGCGAAATAAATGAGCAGGCATCTCACATGAGAGAGAAGCTGGATGCCTGATAGCACCCTAGAGGGGCTCAGCCTTGGCAGGGATCAGGAAGTCAAATGAGGAGACCCCATTGTGGGTCTCCAGGTGCAGGGCAACTCCATCTTAGATCCGACAGTCACACCGAGTGATGGATGGGAGTGGGGTCTTTAGGACCTCCTGTTCTGTATGAAGGGTAAATTTGAGCAGTTACTTTGGAAAAATTTGGGCTCATTTGTAAAGTTCACCTGGGTCTCCAGGTGCAGGGCAACTTCATCTTAGATCCCACAGTCATGCCAAGTGATGGATGGGACTGGAGTCTTTAGGACCTCCTGTTATGTATGAAGGGTAAATTTGAGTGGTTGTTTTGGAAAAATTTGGGCTCATTTGTAAAGTTCAACATCCACAGGCTTCAAAGCCCCAAAAGCTCTTGAATACGTGCCCCAGGACACAGACTGTGCAAATGCCAGAGATGCTGCAAAGTACACCGGTAGAAGGTGGGCAGGTGTGTTCACGTTGCAGAGTAGTACACGGCAGTGGGCACAGATGCCCTGGAGCTCAAGTCTGTGACAGCAGAAAAGTCAAGCTCCAAATGCAACATACAGCAGGATCAGCAGAAAAACAACTGAAATGAAACAATGTGGGACTTAAGTACACATTTAAATGCAATAAAATGAAAGTCAAAGGAATCCAATAAGCATGGAATTCAGGCTTATGTTTGCTCTGGGATGGTGGGGAAGGCAGGAGGATGGGATAGGAGAGAATGCACAGTTAATGCTTTCATTCTTGGGTTTGGGGCATAGGGGTATTCACTTTATTATTAATTATTGTTATTATTATTATTAATTACTATTTGAGACACGGTCTTGCTCTGTTGCCCAGGATGGAGTATGGTGGTACCATCACTGCTTACCGTAGCCTTGACCTCCTGGGCTCAAAAGATTCTCCCACTTCAGCCTCCCAAGTAGCTGGGACAACAGACACGCACCACCATGCCTGGCTAATTTTTAATTTTTAATGTTTTGTAGAGACGGAATCTTGCTATGTTACCCAGGTTGGTCTTGAACTCCTGGGCTCAAGGGATCCTCCCTCCTTGGCTTCCTAAAGTGTTGGGATTACAGGGCTTAAGCCTGTGTGCCCAGTTCATTTTATTAACGATACACAAATGAGTCCACAGACAAATTCATAAGTACAATCAAGCAGCCACGTGTGAAGGAGTGATGGGGGTGTGTCATGGGCTCCAAGATCTGCTTCATCTGCTTCACAGCTCCTAAGTCCAGATAGCAAATGGAGACCCCTGACTCCATCCCTGGCAAACTTAACACCTGCTTAGGGAGAAGAATTTGGCACAGGGCAATACAGAAGGAAATAACGACTGTCCCACCACTTGGCTGCCCCGTGATGTCCTTCCTTCCTGGGCACTCCCAGGGTGTAACTCAGGGCCCACAGCTGTGCATGCTGGATGCGGGGACAGGGCTGGCTGCGGCCACACGTGAGCCGGTGATCCCTGCCTGCTTCCTCCAGCTCCAGCGTTTTCTAAGCACAAGCTTATGCGACAGGAATGACCATGCAGGAAGCTTTGGGTGAAGTTCAAGTTTAAAATGGTTTTCATGGAATTTCTCAGGCCCCGTTCAATCTAAGAGACAGTGGTTCACAGTTTCTCCCTCCCGGCGCTAGCTCGATGGGAGGCTGCCAGGCGCTGGTGTTACAGAAAGTCCAACTTGTAGGGTCTCTGGTTTTGACCTGTTGGTGGACAGAATGCAAGCAGCTTCGTTGGTTTAATGATTTCCTGACCCGAAGAGGCTGCAGGAGAAAGTAGATTCTGAGCTGCAGGTGTCAGAATTTGGTTCTTCCCTGGGCTGAACGTGGGGTGGAGGCGCAGGGAGGGATGTCACAGAACATCTCAGCACGCAAGGGTCAGGTCTGTGACTGGCTTGGATTCTGGCAGAATTTCCTGGATGTACCCCTTGGAACACTTATTGTGTGGGATGCTAATACTTGTGATGTGAGGAAAAGGAATTCCAGTCAAGTAATGTTGGGAACCCTGATTTCTTTTCTTCTTTCTCTCTTTCTCTCTTTCTTTCTTCTCTTTCTCTCTTTCTCTCCTTCTCTCTTTCTCTCTTTCTCTCTTTCTCTCTTTCTCTCTTCTCTCTCTCTCTCTCTCTCTCTCTCTCTTCTCTCTTTCTCTCTTTCTCTCTTTCTCTCTTTCTCTCTTTCTCTCTTTCTCTCTTTCTCTCTTTCTTTCTTTCTTTCTTTCTCTTTCCTTCCTTTCTTTTCTTAGATGTAGTCTTTCTCTGTCGCCAGGATGGAGTTCAGTGGTGTGATCTCGGCTCACTGCAACCTCCGCCTGCTGGGTTCAAGCGATTCTCCTGCCTCAGGCTGGGATTACAGGTGTCTGCCACTATGCCCGGCTAATTTTTTGTATTTTAGTAGAGACGGAGTTTCACCGTGTTGGCTGGGATGGTCAGGATGATCTCAATCTCCCTACCTCAGGTGATCCACCTGCCTCGGACTCCCAAAGTGCTAGGATGACAGGCGTGAGCCACCGCGCCCGGCCGGGATCTCCGATTTCAGATGGCGTTTATCACCCTTCTTGGAGGGAGGCTTCCCATGCACTGTGCCTTCCTGAGCACTGGGAGATGCTAAGAGGAACTGAAGGTGGGGTGGTCCTCGAATTCATCTGGTCTGGGGGATATTCCGTGGGCAGACACCTGAAGGGGCCCTTCCGGAAATGCCACCTGGTGTCCCACCCACTCTGCGTCTCTGGGGGATGTTTATCCATCATGGCAGGTCCCCACTCTCGGCGTGTGGTGGATGAGCTCGCCTTCCTGGGGGCCAAGGGGTAGGAGGAGTGGCGAGTGTTCCCAGAGGCAGGTCCTAGCATGCTTCCTGCCTGGTGCCCCTCCCGTCCCTCTGCCAATCACTGTCTTCCGAATCTATGCTGCCACCACCCTCTTCCACAGGTTTTTGAGAAGTTGCCATGAGTCAGAGGTCGTATCTCAGCCCTCGCTGGCCCGAGTTTGAGATGGGGACTCACAGGTCCAGGCTTGGGCTTAGGCTGGGGCCAGGCCAGGAGAAGTGGAATCCGTGGCCACATAGCATGGATTTTGGAGTCGGACAGGACCAACCCTGCAGAAGGGAAACTCTTGAGGAGACAAATCCCCAGGGAGTGGAGGCGTGCTGGGAGTCTGCTGCTCTGTGTGGACCAGCTTCCGGGCAGGTGGGGCCTGGCGCTGGCTTTGAGGCTGCCACGTTGGACAGTCCTGTGGTCTGGGGCTCCTGGAGCTTGGACAGACACACCTGGCGTTTGGCCAAGCGTGGAATTGGATTTGTTTCTGCCTTTATCAGTTAGCAAGGCAGTTAGACATGGAGTGGGGTCTCCCTGGGGGCTGCATGGAGCAGCTGGAGCTGACAGCTGGACGTGGTTTTTCTGGCTACCAGGGAACTGGAACCTGGATATTGGCCCATCCTGCGCAAAGGCCAAGCTTGGCTACCTGTGTGAATCCTGGCAAGGGCTGGTGGCCTCTGGGCTTCTGGGCCAGACCCTGGAACCCATCCAGCTGCCCATGGGACAGGACACTGCCCAGCAGCCTCTCGAACGGTGGCCTTTGGAGGTGGCAGGACTTGTGGTCAGGAGTGGCCTGTGGCCTGAACCCAGGGCAGAGTCAGACCCCTCTGGGGGATAGCGAGATTTCCTTATCGGGTGCGTCAGGCTCCCCAGACAAACACAACCAGAAGGATGTGGACACACAGAGAAAGAGGCTTCCGAGAGGGAGCTGGCTCCTGCGATGACGGCGGCTGGCCAGTCCTAATGTTTGCAGACGGCAGGCAGGAGGCCCAGGAGAGCTGATGTGTATTTTCAGCCTGAATCTGAAGGCTAGCAGGCTCGAGATTCAGGAGGAGCCAACATTTCGGTTTAAGTACGAAGGTGGGAAAAGACAGAGGTGCAGGGGGTGGAACAGCGGCAGGTGCACCAGCCATAGGAGGAGACGGGAAAGGCGTGGCTCTGCCATGGACAGCACTTGACAGGCTGTAGATGTGGCCCGAGGCCCCCTGGGTAGATCCGAAGGGAGGACACACGGCCTCTCCAGGATCTAACCTCCTCTGTTTTCTTGACTGTGCGGCCCCCTCTTCCAGAATTCACTGTATTCTCCCATCCCCAGCCCACATGCTGGGGTTAGCCTCCAGTACCTGTTTCCAGAGGCACTGAAGTTGACAGATGGACTGATCAATGGCTCATTTATTCAACCCCGTTCTAGGCTCTGGGGACCGTGGAGAACAAGACAGATATGAACCCTGCCACACAGTTTACCGTCTAACTGCAGCCAGGGTGGGCAAAGGGAACTTACTGCAACCCGGAGAAGACATCAGGCAGAGTACTCCAGGAGGGAAGGGGGAACTGGCCATGCCAGCTGGGCACATGTCCCCCGGGAGGGCACTGTCATGGCCACGGGGATCAGCCACATGAAGATCTGGGCCCAGTGGCCCAGGCTGAGGCCACGGCAGTGCAAAGGTCCTGGGGTGAGACCCGGCGGGGGAAGGGTAGGGCAGATCATGGTTAGGGGTCGTCGGAGCGGGGCTTTGCACCCTTGGGCTCAGTATGGAGCAGTTGCAGCATTTTATGAGACGGGGTTTTACTCTTGTTACCCAGGCTGGAGGGCAGGGGCACCATCTGGGCTCACTGCAGCCTCCGCCTTCCAGGTTCAAGCAATTCTCCTGCCTCAGCCTCCCGAGTAGCTGGGATTATAGGCATGTGCCACCACGCTTGGGTAAGTTTTTGAATTTTCAGTAGAGATGGGATTTCACCATGTTGGCCAGGCTGGTCTTGAACTCCTGACCTCAGATGATCCGTCCACCTCGGCCTCCCAAAGTGCTGGGATTACAGGCATGAGCCACCACGCCTGGCCTCATCACTTTTATTAATGGACCCTCTCAAGTTGCTGTCTCGGGTCTTCTCCTTCCTCTGGCCAAGACCAAGTGGACACCCAAGTGGAGTGCGATGGCTCAGGGTGTGAACCCTGGGACTGAACTCTCTGGGCTCAAATCCTGGCCCTGCCACTCACAGGCTGTGTGACCTGGGACGAGTTTCTCCACTCTCTGTTTCCTTGTCTGTAGAATGGGGTAGCAGCCGTTCCCACCCCACAGGGTCATCACAAGGGATGAAGCACATTGGCACTGGAAGAGCTTAGTGTAGCGCCGGGCCTGGGATCAGTGGCATCAGTGTCAGTTTACAAAACCCCGCAAAACATCTTGCGTCCAAGGGCAGCTGAGCCATTCTCTGCTGCTGCCGCCCTGGGCTGCACGGCTGCTTGCTTTCCTCTCTCTCTGTCTTCCCGATACAGCCTGAGGGTCCCACTCTTTCTGCAGAGAGGGACGTTTCTTTTGGAACCTGTGTCTCAGCCCCGACTCACCCCCTTCCAGTTTCCATCCCTCAGTGAGTCAGAAGTGACCCCGTGATCCTCTGAGGCACAGAAAGGCAGAATTGTGTGTCTCCTTTACTGTGGAAAATAAGGAAATTAAGGTCGGGTGTGGTGGCTCACACCTGTCATCCCAGCACTTTGGGAGGCCGAGGCGGGAGCATCACTTGAAGTCAGGAGTTCGAGACAGCCTGGCCAACATGGCGAAACCCCATGTCCACTAAAAATACAAAAATTAGCCGGGCGTGGTGGCAGGTGTCTGTAATCCCAGCTACTCGGGAGGCTGAGGCAGGAGAATCACTTGAACTGGGGAGATGCAGTGAGCCGAGATCACAGCACTGCACTCCAGCCTGGGAGACAGAGACTCTGTCTCAAAAAAAAAAAAAAAAAGGAATGAGACAGTGAAGTCCAGCGGAGCCACCCCCTGCCATTGGCATCCACTGAGCGATCCCACTAGTCGCCTGTAATCAGACCCACATCCACGTCCTCAGTCTTCCCCGGGCCTGCCTCAGTTGCTGCTGGAGCAGTTGGGCCTTTTCCTAACATTTCTCAGCAAAACTGCCTCCCCTCACACCCACAAGGCAGGCGTCTGTGGGCTGCCTCTGCATCTGTGGGCTGCCTGTTCGTCTGTGGCCTGCCTCTCACCAAGCAGGATTCACAGCAGTATTTTTATGAGAAAGCTTATTTATCCATTACCCTGCCCTGGACCTCCTGAGAGGCACTTTCTGTAACTCATTCTTTCCTTCCAAAAGTACCTGTCCGGTGTCGGGTGGCAGGTCCAGGCAGGCAGCAGAGGACGTGGGAGGAAGAGTCCCCACCCCTCGGAGGCTTCGTTCACGTCCACACCGGGAGAGAATGACAAATGCAGGAAGGGCAGAAGCAGGATTGGGAGGGAAACTGAGGCCGGCTGAGGCTGGCGTGCCAGGCTAGGGTGGGGGCTGTTATCATTTTACACGGTGACGGAGCCTCTCTGCCGGGTGGCGTTCCTGCAGAAAGGAGGGAATGAGCCAGGCGGATGTGGGGAGGGAGCTCTTCTGGACTCAGAGGAGCATCCTGAGGAGTCACCACGAAAGTGGGAGTCGTGAGTGGGCGGATGGGTGGACGAGGGGAGGCTGGAGGACTGGGGCCTGGGGAGCTGGCATTGAGGGCCCTTTCCTGGGGGTCTTTCTCCTGCACCAGCTCGATGCCCTGGGGAGCTGAGCTTGTCTCATCCCCACCTCTCTTCCATCCCTGTCTGCAGGCACGTAGGGCCTCCTCCTCCCTCTCAGACCCCACCCACCCCATCCTGTTCCTTTCCTCAGCTGCTCAACCTCCTGCTCTGTCACGTCCAGGCAATGACAGGGAAGATCCCACTCCTCCTCTGAACCCCCCCACCATTCCCTTCCTGGGCTTCCAGAGCGCCCCCTTCTCAGCCCACAGGGGCACAGGCCATCCTTGCTTTGGGGCCCCAGCCTGCTGGCTGCCAGTCCTTCCAGCCCCATTGTCTGGACCCAGCTCTGGCAAGGCCCCCACTGGCCATATGCTCCTGAGCAGGCCAGTGTGCCCAGCTCTGTGCCAGGCCGTGTTGCTGGGGACGAGGGCACACATCGTGCCTGCATAGACCTGTGCCCTGCTCCTGGTGGCTTCCTGGTCTGTGGGGGGGACATGCCTGTACTGTCCCCTCTACCCCACACGCATGGCCATGTGCTATCTGTGCCTCCTGCTGCACCTTGGGGCCCCCCTCAGGGTGCCCTGGACACCTGCACGCCAAGCCTGGACACATGTACTGCTAGCATTCGCTGCATGGCTGAGCTGGGGGCTGGGCAAGGCACGGGGCCCACACAGGCCCAAGGCCAACCTCATTTCCCCCTGGCCGTCGCCTTGGGCTTCAGGTGCTGGCACTTCGAGGCTGTGCAGGCCCCTCCTTGTCTCCCATGGATCTGCCAGGCCCACTGTTCTCCCAGACCCACCCTCAGACCCCAGCATCTTGCGCTGCCCCTGCAGAGCCACCCTAGTGGCTTCCACACACATCGGGGCCGAAACTGAACTCCCATCTTCCTCTGGAAATCTCTCCTCCCAGAGTCCCTACCCTGGCCTGGGGGCCCTGTTGCCCCTCACGTCCACAGCTGGTGGCCTGGCTGCTCCCTCTGTATGCCCCACCTCCTCTTCCCACCCTCATTCCTCAATGTTGCCCCCAACTCTAGCCTGGACCCTGGAATGGCTCCCTTCTGGCTCTCTCAGGCAGCAGGTCCTCTCCCTAACTTCTCACTCTTACCACATCTGTCTCCACCAGAGCCCACAGCTCCCTGGGCCCGGGTGCCCCAGTGTGGTTCCTGCTCACCTGGCCTGGCTGGCTCCTGAATCCCCAGAGCTGCCCAGTGTGGCTTTCCTTCCCGGCCCCACCCTATGGCCTTGGTGTGGGCAGGACTCACCCTTCCTCGGGGTTCCCTAAGATCCCCATGCATTCCCCTGCCTGGGTGGCCACTGTGGGCTCTGAGCAATGTCTTGCACCTCCTTCCTGCTTGGTGGGATGCCTGGCACAAGGTTGGCCTCTGTGAAATGTGAGCTGAGTAAGTTCGTAAAGATGACCCTGGGTGCCCCTGGTCCTAAGCTGTGAGAGTCATAGCTGCTGTAGACGGGAGCCTTTGGGGCTGTCCCTCCATGCAGGCGTCTCCCACCTCCAGCTCCTCCCCCAGCCTGCAGCTGCACTTGGCCTCCGTGGACTTCCTTTCTCTCGACATCCACCCTCCTGCCTTTGAGGATTGGCTCCAGGACCCCATCCTCTGGGGGGGCACTATCCATGATGGAGGGTGGTGGGACAGCCTGGCCTGTCCAGAATGGGGTGCAGGGATCTTGTCTTTGACCCTGGCTTGTCTGCTTTGCCAGCGCCCGGGATTTCCCCCTGTGGCCCCACTGTAGTCACGGAGCTACTTGTACACACCCTGAGTTGCCTGTTCCCCCAACGCAGCCTGGCCCCAGGGGACCATCTGCCTTGTCCAACTGACTTCAGCCCCCAGCCCAGGACATGGTTTGTAGCAGGTGCACAAAAATATTTGTTGAACAAATGAATGAAAATGCCTCTACAGCTCCTGGTGTGGTCTGCTGTGCTGTGCCTCAGTATCCCCATCTGAATGTGGATGATATTGTATTTGCTGTGAGAATCACATGAGATAATCCATGTGAAGAGTGTAACCCAGTGCCTGGCCTGCAGCATTCAACAGGCGGGTGTGGGCCAGGTGTTGTTATTCCACCACAACCACAACCACAAGGTGCATCATGGGCCACCACTCACATTGCCAACTGTGCCAGGTCCTCGCTGGGTTGTGGCCTCCACCAGGCTCAGAGGAGGCTCCCAGGTGAGGCACTCTGAGGGAACAAGGAGCTTCCTTCATGCAGGGACATCATTGCCATGGACTGAGTGAGGACGATCCTCCCTGGGAGGGACTGGGACCAGGGATCTGGCTCAGGGTACAGGCTTGGGATGGGCACGGCCTCTACCCTGTGCGTCTGCCCTGTCCCTGCGCCAGCAGTGTGCCACTTCCTGTAGACTGCCTTGGCACCAGGCGCACTGGGAGAGGTCGTGCTGCACTTCCCTGCTGGGCTGCACTCCTCCTGAAAGGAAGACAAATGAATTTTAATTTGTTCCAACTTGTCACAGAAATCCCCCTGAAGAAACTGAGTCACCAAGCACAGAAATCATCAGCTGGCCGCACCTCACAGTCCTTTCCCATCAACAGGTCCTGGTTCTTCCTGACCACACCGGGGCCCTGGGGGAGTTCCCTGTGGACCCCAGGCCGATGCTCAGAGTTCCAGAAGTGGACGGGCCTTGGGGAGATACAGGGCAGCCCAGGAACAGAATTCTGCACCTCGGAGCTCTAAGCGGCCTTGGGGAGGCTGGTCTCCACTCCACCTGCTTTGAGACGGTGAGGATGTGGTCCAGAGAGGGGAAGGGACTTGCCTAGGGTCACACAGTGCATCCAAGCTGAGACAGGTGTGAAGCCTCTCTGACTCCTAGTGCGGTGAGCGTTGGAAGGGGTGGCTCGTGCCCCAGCCTCAGTCCTGTGAACACTGTCTCTGTCTCACTCTCTGCCAGGTGCTGACACGTCTCTGGTGGCACCCTTCCTGTAAAATGTGATGATCACACCTACTTTCCAGGTGTGTGCCTGTTAAGGCGGCTGCCCCCAACCTTTATGGCGCCAGGGACGGGTTTTGTGGAAGACAATTTTTCCATGGAGAGGGTGAGGGTGGTTTTTGGATGAACCTGTTTCACCTCAGATCATCAGGCATGAGATTCTCATCAGGAGCGTGCAACCTAGATCCCTCGTATGCGCAGTTCACAATAGGGTTCTTGCTCCTACAAGAATCTAATGCCGCCACTGATCTGACAGGAGGTGGAGCTCAGGCAGTCATGCTCGTTCGGCCGCCGCTCACCTCCTGCTGTGTGGCCCGGTTCCTAACAGGCCATGGAGCAGTACCTGTCTGTGGCCTGGAGTTTGGGGACCCCTGTGTTAGGGGAGTCCATGTGTCCCAGGTGTCCACAGGCTTCTGGGGGTGGGCTCAGAGTGCTGGCACGTCCTCAATGTTCTCTCCCACTTCCCAGATTTTCTCCCACCTCCCAGACTCTCTCTCACCTCCCAGATTCTCTCCCACCTCCCAAATCCCAGGTGCACTCACGGTTCAAGACTGGGAATGTCTAGTTTCAACAGGTGGACACTCAAGTGCCCCCAGGTCAGCGTGTCAAGCCTCAGCAGGTAACCCCAAGGTCACTGTGTTTGTGAAAGGGACCTTGCCCAGCTCCCTGCAGCAGGCCCGAGTCTGGGGTCGGCTCAGCCACTCTGGGCTGTGCACTCTTGGCCAAGGCGGTTTCCTTTATCTCATTGAGCCTCAGTTTCTCCATCCATTTAATTGAGGAGATGGAGGCCTAACAAACAGCCTTGTGTGGGGCTCAGTGAGCGGGGTTTGTGGGGCCATGTGAAGCGTCCTGGAGCCTGCCAACTCCAGGAGACCAGGGCTATGGTGACGGCCAAGCCTGCCAAGGGTGGCTCTGAGCAGCCCTGAGATGGATATTTTTGGAATGAATGGCATTTGGGTCCTTGAATTTTACTTGGTGAAGGGAGAGGACAAGTGGAGGGTCAAGTGAGTCAAGGATACCACCCTGCTCTGGGCTCAGAGGTTTTTTCAACCCTGGAGATTTTCTGCAGGCAGGTTGCCCCAGGGCTCTGGCCAAATTAAGAGACACTCTATGGGGAAGGTGACAGCCTTTCTGGGTGGAAGCAGCCCAAGCCAGAATTTCTATCTCTGATGAGATTTCCCTGGTCAGCACCTTAATGAAGACAGGGCTGCTGGGGCTCCAGGGCTGTGCACGCAGGCTTAATTACTCCTGGCTCTTGGCTCTGCTTGGCACATGTCTTGCTTGTCTGGGCTCGTTGTTCTTAGGCCTCCCGTCTTGGCTCCAGGCCCAGGTCTTGCCTCTGTGTACCTCCTGCTCCTCTGCACAGTACACAGTCCCTCTGCTTATGTGCTGAGAAACCATCCACCTGTCCATTCACTCTTTCTCCATGCCATCCATCCATCCATCCATCCATCCATCCATCCATCCATCCACCCATCCATGCATGCATCCATCCACACACCCATCCTTGCATCCATCCATTCACTTGTGCATGTGTACACGCATCCACCCACCTTTCTATCCATCCATCTACTGCTCATCCATCCACCCTTCCATCCACCACCCATCCACCCTTCCATCCACCCATCCACCACCCGTCTACCCACTCATCCATCCACCCTTCCATCCATCCATCCATCCATCCATCCATGCATCCATCCACACACCCATCCTTGCATCCATCCATTCACTTGTGCATGCATACACGCATCGACCCACCTTTCTATCCATCCATCCACCGCTCATCCTTCCACCCTTCCATCCACCACCCATCCACCCTTCCATCCACCCATCCACCACCCATCTACCCACTCATCCATCCACCCTTCCATCCACCCACTCATCCATCCACCCATCCATCCATCCACCCTTCCATCCACCACCCATCCACCCTTCCATCCACCCATCCACCACCCATCTACCCATTCATCCATCCATCCATCCATCCATCCACCCACCCACCCATCCACCCACCACCCATCCACCCACCCATCCATCCATCCATCCATCCATCCATCCATCCACCCATCCATCCATCCACCCTTCCACCCATCCACACTTGCATCCCCTCATTCTACATGTTTTCCTTGAATAACTCAAACACGCCAGTCTAGAGCTGGGGGTTGGGAGGAAAAGACTGAAAGGGAAAGAGCCAGGTCCAGTTTCTGCCCTCACAGAGCCACAGTCTGCTGGGGTGACAGACAAGCAAAGTGGCTGCACCCGTCCAGGTGGAGAAGGGTTGGCTGCCAGCAGCACTGAGTGCTAAGAGGGTCAGGGAGGTTGTGTCATGTGGAGGGGTGGGGCTTCCTGAAGAACAAAGCCAAGATACTGGAGGCCTCGTCTCCTGGGCGAAACTAGCTCTGCCCATGGTGTCTTTTGATATGATGAGGAGGAGACAGCACAAGTGTCCGTGTTGACCGCCCACATGGGGGTGGTGCTGCCAACCTGCCCACGAGCCATCTGCCTGGTTCCTTCCCTTCCCTGAGCATGCTGGAGCCTGTGGGCTGCCTTGCTCCCTGCATAGTGGGCAGATGCACATGTGGGCCTTGGGCTCCTGCCCCACAAGGCGCCCAGCAGGCTGGTATCCTTATGAAGGGGCGGCCTGGTGAGGTCAGTGGGACCTGGGACACTCCTCCCAGGAGCACAACACCTTACAGTTCGGGAGGTGCTTCTGTCTTCAGTGTTTTGTTCAGTTCCTGTGACTGTCCATCCTGGGAGGGGCAAGGCAGGGCCCCTTGCTGCCTCCTAGAAGTGAAGACTGGGGCCCAGGTGTCAGTGAGCATGTATGGCAGAGCCTGCAGGGGCCGGGCTGGGATGGGGCCTCGAGTTCTGTGTGCTTTAACTCCTCTTCCGAGGGAGCAGGCACGGTGCAGTGGGAGGGCACAGGGCTCCAGAGTTGAAAGCACTGGTGTCCCGTGGGTGTGGTTTTTACCCACACTGGGCCAGGTTAAGCACATGGAGTGTGAGCATGGGCAGAATGGTGGAGGGCAGTGCCCTGGATGCAGCGATGGTGTCTCCTGCCAGGCTGTTTACTTTGGCAAACAGTGCTCGTGTGTGTGTGTGTGTGTGTGTGTGTGTGTATGTGTGTGTGTGTGTGTGTGTGTGTTCTTAAGATACATGTCATCCCTCCCGGCCTTGGGAAGGCATTGAGCCGAGCACCTGCTAATGAGCTGGAGGCTCAGTTGGTCGCTGTACACACCCTTAGCTCCCACCGCGGGCCGGGCCCTGTGCCTGTGGGGAGTCAGTCTCGGGTCTGTCTTTGGAGGCACTCTTGCCCTTTGGGGCTGGGCCATCCTTGGTTGCGAGGGGCCAGCCTGTGTGTTGTTGGGGGTTTAGCAGCATCCCCAGCCTCTGCCCACTCGATGCAGCAGCTCCCCGTCCGCTGCGGCAACCCAGGTGTCCCAGGCACTGGAGGCTGTAGAGGGGCCCCGCTATAGCCATGAACACGGCAGACCCTCTGCTGCCCTCCTGGTGATCACAGCGGGTGGGGGACAGAGAAGAAATGGGACAGTTGCACTCCTGGGTGATCCCTTCAAAGACAGGGGAGCCCTGGAGGCTGTGGGGTACCCTTGGGGTACAGGCGAGTCATGGGGGGAGGCAGCTTCTCAGCTGAAATCAGAGGCTCCACAGGAGACATTCAGATGAAGAGACAGGGGAGCAGGCATCCCAAGGCCTAGAGGCAGGCGAGGTGGGCACCAGCCAGGGGCCGGGTTGGGTGTGGGGGCCGGGAGGGGGCCTAGCCATTCCCAGAGCAGTGGGCAGGAGGGGCCATGGGAGGCCCCTTTGTGGTCTGGCCCCTGTTCTGGCTGATGAGGGACTGGGTGGGAAGAGGGGCCAGGAGACAGGGTCTCGGGCATGTGGGAGGAGAAGGGTCCTTTGCCGAGCTGGGGAGCTAGTGTGTCCGGCAAGGCAGGCCATGCCCAGGGCACCTGGTGACCCCTGACTCAGCTATCTCACTTGTTTTCCTCACTTCCCCTGACCGCTTGAGGTCTGTGCTCTTGGAAGCACCTGCTCTGGCCTCCGGCAGGACGAGAGCATAGCAGTCGGGAGCTTCCGTGGAGGGCAGCCTGACCTGGCAGATCACTGAAGGCGATAATTAGAGGCTCAGGCTCACAGCTGCATTAGAAAAGCTAGGAAGCACAAAGGGCCTCAGCAGGGAAGGCCATTAATCACCGGCCTGACTGCCCTGGCTGGGTCTGGTTGACCTGGGCAAGGACCTGGCTGTGCCCATCTTGCTCCAACTTGTGGATGCTGCCCCTGTGGGTGGGCGGTGGGGCAGGCTCACCCTACTGGGGCTGGGGCAGTGGGGCCAGCCAGGCCTCACCAACACATTGACGCCTCCCTCCTTCCTACTGAAGAGCTTGTGGAGTGGAGGCGGCGTCCTGCTCTCCCCTTCCTTGTGGAGGGATGTGGAGGGAGGCTGTGTTGGCCACAGGTCCTCCCTGAGGGACACTTCCTGGCCCCTCCACTTTCTCCTCTTGTTCCCAGGCTGGAACTCCTGACCCGTGCGGTCCTGCTGTTCCAGGATGGAATCGTTCCATTTCTAGGGGCTGCCTGAGAGGAGATAGGGCAGGGCCAGAGAACTGGCCATTAACAGTGGGACCCTGGGCGACAACAGAAAATCAACACCCTCCAGTGTGTTGGAGACAAGATTTCCTAGCACATGCACAGACGACCTTCTCTCCCAGGATGGCCCATGGGCTCTGCCCTCTGTGGGGAGTTTGGGGCTCGGCAGTCTGGCTCCTGGTGGGTGAGGGGGTATGGGGAGAGGGCAGGAGAGGTAGGGAGGAGGCAGGAGGCCGGAGGCTGGCGTGGGGCTGGTCTCCCGGACTCCTGGTGTCACAAAGCACCTGGGTGTGGGCACAGAGGCCATGAAACCACACAAGGCTGAACACCCAAGAGGCTGAGAGAGCAGGCGGCAGGGACTCGGGTTCGGGGAGGGAGATTTTGGGGGCTTCAGAGGGCAGGGGGCTCTGGAACATATGTGGGGTGTGAGAGAAGAAACAGAAAAGTCCAAGGACTTTGTGGAGTCTCTGTGCTCCATGAATCAAGTGGATTCAATCTTTTTAAAGAAGGCTAAATAAAGACCAGAATTTCTTTTATTAGTGCATTTCGGTGGTTGGACTGTGGGTCTTTGAACTGGACCTTGGCAGACCCTGGGATAGATTCAGGTTGCATAAAGAAGTCTTGGGGAAAGGAGAGCACGGGCATCCCACGATCTGCCCTGGCGCCCCGAGGCAGGAGTGCCTGCTTTGGGAAGCCTCGGTGCAGCCGCCCGGAGGAGAGGAGCTGGCGCAGGTGTCCGTGGCGATGCTCTTTGTGGTGTGGAGTGGGCGCCTCATGGATGTCTGTCTCTTGGGGTGTGATGTTTGTGTACAGCACCCGTGGCACATACAGAAGTGGGGCTCAGACACCCACAAGGCCTGAGGCTTCCTGGGAACTCAGAATTGAGGTTGAGCCACTTTGACGGGGTTCTTTGAGGGACAGGGGTCCCCTTCCCTCTGGATCACACCACACTGGGCAGAGCACTTCATGGCATCAAGGAGGAAGTTACTTGTTCACGCTATAGTGCTGGAGAGTGGGTGAGTCCGATGGGTCCCCGGGGCTGCCACCTTCTCCCTCCCCCTCTGCACGAGATCCTGACACCCTGCAGGACCCCTGGCTCTATCCCCACATTCCCACCCTCCTGACTGCCTCACTGAAGCCCCTAGCATCCTGCCTTCATCCTCTCCAGCCTAAAGCTGCCGATGGTGGCCACAAAGCTGGAACATTCCCCGTGGCTCAGGCTGGTATTCGAGACCCTGAGCTTTTGGTCTTGCCTCTTAGGACCCCAACCCTCCAAGACACCTGCTCCAGCTACGCCATCCATGGAGCACACTGGGTGTGGCCGCCTCTGGCCATACTGTGCCCTAGTGCCCTCACCTGCCTTCCTTTAGAGCACAGCCGGGGTCCACCTGCCTGGAGAACCCCCACCCTGCCCCCACGGCTGCCCCCTCCTGTGGCTCCTCTCCACATCCCCTGCACCCAGCACCACATCTGGTGCACACTAGCTTAGTTAGGGGCACCTGCATGCTGTCCTCTGGTCCCTACCACTGAGCTTAGTCCCAGAGGCCCTGGTGCCACCTGGGCTGGTCAGAGCCTCTGCAGAGAGCAGGCAGGCTGCCTGAGCAGGCCTGGGTCCATCTCAGAAGCAGGTGGCAGTCCTGGGAGAGCCCTGCCCTCTAGCTTGGGGATGTGACTCCAGTCCCACTCTGGAGGTTGAGCTGTCCAGGGTAGAAGCTGGGAGGACCTTAGGGGTCCCAGGAGTGGGAGCAGAGAGGACCCCCTGCAGAAGCTGTGGTCTGGATCCATCTTCTGTATCTCCTGCCCCCCAGATTGGTGACTCCCCCTCCTTCCCTAGAGCAAGGCACTGCCTCGTTTCTCCCCCTCCGAGTCCCTCCATGGGCCACTGCCTCTCTGCCCACCTCCTCCCTCATTTCTTGTCCTGCCCTTGTGGTGAGAATAGGATGCAAAAAGCCTTCCACGAGACACCTCGTTGGGTGTGGGGTAGTGCCAGGTTCCTCGTTGGGTGTGGGGTGGTGCCAGGATCCTCGTTGGGTATAGGATGGTGTCGGGGGCTCAGGAAAAACCTTTTCTTTCCTGGGACCAAGGCCAGCTGCACAACCAGCAGGGTCCAGTGCCCAGTGGAAACGTGGGCCCGTCATCCAAAGGCTAAGAACTCTGGGAAGGCGACAGCAGGCCATGTGGCTGCCGGGGCTGGAGGCAGCAGCCAGGACAGCAGCCCTGCCTGGGAGCCATGATTCCAGGGGACGGCTGTCTGTAGCTCACCTCTGGGGCTTCTTCCTGGAGAAGGGGGGCAGCGTCAGACTGACTGTGTGCTCTGCTTTTCTAGAAACCCAGGGGCCATGAATTTGGACGGACAGCGGTGACAGTGTTTGGTTGAATCCACTGAGGGAGGATGAGGCCACTGCCCTGGAGACTCCCGGGGTTGAGCGAGGAGCAGGGCTGGGAGTCACATAGGCCCAGGCCTATCTCCACCACCCTGTGGGACCTCGGACACATCATTGCAGCTCTCAGGGCGTCAGTGTTTTTATTTGGGCATTGAAGACGTGAACAGACCTGTCTGTCAGTAGCAGGACACGGTTACGACCAGTTGTGGGGGAGAAGAGGCCCCCAGGGGCCTTTCCACCCTTCAAGATTGCATGGGCTATGGGCGGAGTCTGCAAATGGCACAGGTCAGCCCCAAGGGGAGCCAGGTGGAAGGAGGAGCTACCTTTCTCATGCTTCTTAATTTTGCAGGGGGCAAGGTGCTCAGAGTGCTTCTAGGGAGAGGGATTCACTCCATGTGCAATGCTGCTACTGCCCTTGTTCCCCCTCGAATGAATCTACTGGAGAACCGTGCTCCCAGCAGCCCCTCCAGCTCTTCCCCCTCCTTCTTTATATGAGCTCTTTCTTTGACAGAACTCCTTGCTCCTCACAACCCTCTCTGGTCATATTTATTTTATTATATGACTTTGATCTGTAAAATGCCTGGAAAATCCTTTCTCAGAAGGTGCTGGCTTCTGCCTCACTTGTTAGTAGTAAAATGCGGTGTTAAACATTTCATGGACTCTCGGTACCTTTTTTATTACAGAGGCCCATTGGCTGTGGATCGGTGGCTTGGTTTGTCTCTCCTGGGTCTCAGGGAAGCCTAGGAGACAAGAGAGGGTCAGAACTGGGGAGAGGCTGCCAGGCCCCTTGTTCAGTAGTGGCACCATGGTGCCCAGTGCCATGGGCCTACCAGGAAGGTAGAGCCAGCGGGGACCCGGAGAGAGGCCAGGCTGGGCCTAATCCTTCCAGGTCTCCAGTCCCTGTCTGCACACAGTCATGACAGTGAGAAGGAAGTAGGTCAAATTGCAAAGCCCCGGGGCCTGGGGAGACTTTCCTCTTCTTTCTTTCTGGGGCTTCCACACCTGCCTCCTGGCCCCTGATTGGCAGGACGGCGGGAGCTCAGGAGGCGTTTCCAGCTCCCCTGTGGGGCTCCATCCTTCTGATGGGTCCGGAACCCCCAAGCTCTGGGCTTGCCTGACCACTGCTCCTTCCCCAGCTCACAAAGAGCCTCTGCAGGCCTGCAGCACCCACACTCTGAGGAGCACCAGGAGGCGAGGACTAGCCTGTCCTATGGTGAACAACAAGACTGAGGCTGAAAGGCGAGACCCGGTGGGTGTGAGACATGAGATGCATCTTGTTTTCATGTTGTCCTCATCTCCCCTTAGAATGGAGATGGGGATGCTGCTGGGGTGACGTGGGCTTGGGCCGGGTCTGGTGGCTACGTGTTCCCATATGTCGAACTCAGAGTTGTGATGGTCTCAGTGGGAACCTGCCCCAAAGTCTCCGTGACCCCCTCATCTCCCAAATCCAGACTCAATATGTGAGACACAGCTCTTAAAGACACCGACATTGGGCCACAGGGAACAGGGACTCCCGAGGGCTGCTTCGGGGGAGTTTCCAGGCAGTGGCACAGAGAGGGGAAACTGAGGAAGGGCCTGAGTTGAGGATGTCAACCAAAAATGAAATGCGAAGGCATTGCCCAAGCATCTGCATGGACTTCCTCCTCGGCCAGGGTGCTCTATAGCTTAACCTGAAAGACTGGCTCAGGCCATGATGGGAAGCGGGGGTCCGACACGCCTCATTCCACATCATTACATCAACGCAGACCTCTAGTCTGATAAGAAGCATTTACAACCTATTCTCTCCAAAGCCTGCTGCCTGGAGGCCTGGTCTCCACAGCCACTTATCGCAACCCAGACATTCCTTTCTATTGATAAGTCTTACAACCAATGGCCAATTAGAAACATTTGAAATCTACCTATAACCTGAAAGCGCTCCCTGACCCCCTATGTTCCCCCTTTGAGTTGTCCCACCTTTCTGGACCCAACCAATGTATATCTTAAATGTATTTGATTGATGTCTTGTGTCTCCCTAAAATATATGAAAGCAAAAGCTGTGCCCCGACCGCCTTGGGCACACCTTCTCAGGACCTCCTGAGGGCTATGTCATGGGCCATGGCCACTCCTATTTGGCTCAGAATCAATCTCTTAAAATATCTTACGAAGTTTGACTCTTTTTGTCAACAAGGAAGTGGACCTGAGGTCTGGGGAGGTCAGGACATCGGGAGTTCATAAGGCAGAGTGCTGGAGGGGAGAGAGCTGCAGGGAAGGGGAGGCATCCACACGGGGGAGGCTTAGGGAGGGAGGAAGGGATCCTCTGAGGGTGGTAGGTGAAGCTGTGCTCACGTGCTCAGGGCTGACCAAGCTGGGAGCAGTGCTTGTTCCCTCTGGCCAGATGGAAAAACCCGATGACTCATGAGTGTCTGGGTAGCGTTCTCAGAAGGGTCTTGCCTCAGTGCCAAGGAGTCGTGAAACCTAGATTAAACATGATTCTGGTCCCTTGTGATAAAGCTTAAAAGCAAGACCTGAGAGGATTAAACTCTTTCAAAATAAACTCATCTCTGATCTCAAGTGTATTTACATGAATACAAACATATTCAGCACTCGTGGACTTCACAGTGTTGGGCATTTGATTAAAAAATTCAACAAAAAACCAGGAAAAGGTAACACACAAGGAGGAGAGAAATCAACCAATTGAGAACTGACACAGATGTTAAAATCAGCAAAGATATTGAAACAGTTGTTAGAACTGTATTCTATCTGTCTGGAGAGCTGGAGGAGGGGCCAAACACATTAAGTAGAGGTATGGAAAGTATAAAAGACACAAAAATCAAGCTTCTAGAGATGAGAACTACAGTATCTGAGATGAGAACTACAGTGTCTGAGATGGGAATTACGGTGTCAGAGATGAAAAACACAATGGGGGCCGGGCGCGGTGGCTCAAGCCTGTAATCCCAGCACTTTGGGAGGCCGAGACGGGCGGATCACGAGGTCAGGAGATCGAGACCATCCTGGCTAACACGGTGAAACCCCGTCTCTACTAAAAAATACAAAAAACTAGCCGGGCGAGGTGGTGGGTGCCTGTAGTCCCAGCTACTCGGGAGGCTGAGGCAGGAGAATGGTGTGAACCTGGGAGGCAGAGCTTGCAGTGAGCTGAGATCCGGCCACTGCACTCCAGCCTGGGTGACAGAGCGAGACTCTGTCTCAAGAAAAAAAAAAAAAAAAAAAAAAAAAAAGAAAAACACAATGGGTGGTATTAAATGTTGCAGAAGAAAAGATGAGTGAATGTGAAGATAGCAAAAAGCGATAATGACAGGAGGCAGCTAATTGCCCAGGCAGATGGGGTGGGTCCTGGTGAAGCCCCACCTCCAAGTCAAAGAGAGTTTAGAGCCTGAAAGCCAAGCTATGTATGAATTAAACCCTTGGACTGGATTAAGAGCTTGTTTTCCCATTTGATGTACTTTCTTCTAATTGGTCCCCACCCTTCTCCTATTTTACATATACTTACTCTTTCCCAATTGGCTTTCTATGCTGTTGTGCCCACTTTTGAGTGGTGCCTTTGCTTTAACCCTTTTTGCATACTCACAAACCAGTCTGCATGCACTCCCCATTCTGAATCCATAAAAGGTCCTGGATCCAGCCACACGGAGGACTTTCCTGCCTTCAGGTAGGGAGACCACCCCTGCATCCTCTTTCTGCTGAAAGCTGTTTCATCTCTCAGTGAAACTCCCTGCCTTGCTCACCCTTCGACTGTCAGCGCATCCTCATTCTTCTTGGGTGTGGGACAAGAACCTGGGAACTGGTGCTCAAGCCAAACCTGGCCAGGGTGGGCTGAGTGGGTGGGCTACCTCCTATAGCAGGTAGTGTGGCTGAGTGAGGCCTGGGTGGGGCATCACCAACCAGAGGTCCCCAGCTTGCTAAGTGACTGAGAAAAAAGCCCTGTGTCAAAAAGATACCTGAAATGTGTTGATGAATAGAGTCAAACTCTGAAAAATATTTGAAGATATTTATTCTGAGCCAAATGTGAGTGACCATGTCCCATGACACAGGCCTCAGGAGGTCCTGAGGTAACACATTGGTTCGGTCCAGACAAGTGGGACAACTCAAAGGGTGGCGCTTATAAGTGATAGGTAGATTAAAACATTTTCTGACTGGCAATTGGCTGGAAGAGTTATTAGCTATAGAGAGGAATGTCTGGGCTATCTGGGCTATGATAAGAGGTTGCAGAGACCAAAGTTTGATCTTGCAGATGAGGCCTCCAGGTAGCAGGCTTCAGAGGGAATAGATCCTAAAAAAGAAAGGCGTTTTTTTTTTTTTTTTTGAGATTGAGTTTCACTCTTGTTGCCCAGGCTGGAGTGCAATGGTGCGATCTTGGCTCACTGCAACCTCCGCCTCCTGTGTTCAAGTGATTCTCCTGCCTCAGCTTCCCAAGCAGCTGGGATTACAGGGGCACACCACCATGCCCAGCTAATTTTTGTATTTTTTTTAGTAGAGATGGGGTTTCACCATGTTGACCAGGCTGGACTTGAACTCCTGACCTCAGGTGATCCACCTGCCTCGGCCTCCCAAAGTGCTGGGATAACAGGTGTGAGCTACCTCACCTGGCCTCATAAATGCTTTTTATCAGACTTAACGTCTGTGTTGATTGTGCTGGAGGGTATAATGAGGCAAGCCCAACCACTACTTCCCGTCCAGGGTCAAGGCCTGAGCCAGTCTTTCAGGTTGAATTTTAGAGTGTCCTGGCTGAGGAGGCAGTCCATTCAGATGGTTGGGGGGCCTTATAATTTTATTTTTGGCTTACAAATGAAACGTGGAGGAAAAAACCCCTCAAACATTTGAACGGTGCATCAGAGTTGGAGCAGCTGAAGATCTGCTCCACTGCGTTCCCTGAGAGGGAAGAGAGGAGCACATAAAACATCTGCAGAAATAATGGCTGATGAATTTCCAGTTTGATAAAAACCACAGACCCAGGGATCTGGGAAGCTCAGTGAACCCCAAGCACAAGAAGCATGAAAAAATCTGCAAAAAGACGTGATCATCAAATTGCCAAAACCAATGATACAGAGAAAGCTTTAAGAAGAGTCAGAGAAAAAGGTCACGTGACATTCCAAGGAACAAGGACAGCAGCAGGTTTCCCAGCCAAGACAAGCGAGGGGACCGAGGGACAAGATCTTCAACACACAGAAAGAAACACAAAACAGAACTGCCAATCTAGAGTCCATGCCCCATCGAAACGTCTTTCTCTTTAAAATTATTATTATTATTATTGTTTGAGGTGGAGTCTCGCTCTGTTGCCCTGGCTGGAGTGCAGAGGCCCGATCTTGACTCACTGCAACCTCTGCCTCTCGTGTTCAAGCGATTCCCCCGTCTCATCCTCCTGTGCAGCTGGGATTACAGGTGCATACCACCACTCCCAGCTAATTTTTGTATTTTTAGTAGAGATGGGGTTTCACCATGTTGGCCAGGCTAGTTTAGAACTCCTGACTTCAGGTGATTCACCCGCCTTAGCCTCCCAAAAAGCTGGCATTGCAGGCGTGAGCCACCGCACCTGGCCCCAAACACCTTTCAAAACTGAAGGGGAAATAGACTTCTCAGACATTCAAAACTGAAGCTATTAATCGCCAGCCACATGAACAGCAAGAAATATTAAATGATGTTGTTTGAGAAGGTGGAAAATATTCTTGTATTCTTATATTTAAGACCTGTTCTTGGCTGAGCGCAGTGGTCTCACACCTGTTATCCCAGCACTTTAGAAGGCCGAGGTGGGTGGATCACTTGAGGTTGCGAGTTCGAGACCAGCCTGGCCAATATTGCAAAACCCCGTCTCTACTAAAAATACAAAAATTAGTCGGGCATGGTGGTGGGCGCCTGTAATCCCAGATACTTGGCTGGCTGAGGCAGGAGAATCGCTTGAACCTGGGAGGCAGAGGTTGCAGTGTGCTGAGATCACGCCACTGCACTCCAGCCTGGGTGACAGAGTGAGATCCTATCTCAAAACAAAACAAAACAAAACAAAACAAAAATACCCTATTCTTATAGGAACAGATCTTACTCCAGACAGAATAAGACCACCAGAAATGGTAATATGTGGGCAAAAGTTTTTTTTTCTTATAATTTACATCTTTTTACAAACAGTCATGACATTAAGTAACATTTACTGAATGATTCCATGTGCCTTCACTTTACATATTCCTTTCTTTCTTTCCTTCTTTTCTTTCTTTCTTTCTTTCTTTCTTTCTTATCTTCTCTGTTCTTCTTTAGGGAGGTGTCCTTTATGCGGAGTTTCGTTCCTTCTTTCTTCCTCCTTCCTAGTCGTCCTTCCTATCCTTCTCTGCCTTCCTTGGATCTTTCTTCCTTTTGCTTACTTTCTAAGTCTCTCTCTCTCGTCTTTCTTTCTCCTCCCTTCGCTTCCTTCCTTCTTCCTATCCTTCCTTCCTTCTTCCCTTTTCCTTCCTTCCGTCCTTCCTTCCGTATTTCTCCTTCCTTCCTTCCTTCCTTTATCTTCTCCTTCCTTCCTTCCTTTCTTTCTTTTGAGATGGAGTCTTGCTCTGTCACCCAGGCTGGAGTGCAGTGGCGTGATCTTGGCTCACTGCAAGCTTCGCCTCCTGGGTTCACACCATTCTCCTGCCTCAGCCTCCTGAGTAGCTGGGACTACAGGTGCCCACCACCACACCCGGCTAATTTTTTGTCTTTTTAGTAGAGACGGGGTTTCACCATGTTGGTCAGGGTGGTCTCAATCTCCTGACCCCGTGATCTGCCCGCCTCAGCCCCCCAAAGTGCTGGGATTACAGGCGTGAACCACCACGTCCAGCCTTAATCACTTTCTATTTTCAAAAAGACTGTTGGGGCAGGTACAATTCTCTGTCCATTTTATAGATGAAGAAACTGAGACTTGGAGGGGGTCACAGGACACAGACAATGGAACCCATGTACGAGGTCAAAGCCCAGAGTGGAATTTGGCCACCTTCCAACCCCAAACTGTGCTGGCAGTCACTCTTCTTGTCCCAAACCAGCTCTCTCTTCCCACCAAACCCTGGTCTCACCTGGGCCATGTGGGCCCCACACTCAGAGCCCTGTGGGTCTTGCCACCTTGGAGTGGGGAGGCTGAGGCCCCTTCTTTTTCAGCCTGGTTTTCTGCAGCATTGCTAGAGCTTGCCAGGAGATGAAATATGGGCCGGGGCTGTTGCTGTGGCAACCACTCATCATTTATGAATGGCCTGGGAGCCCACTGGCTCAACCAACCAGGAGTGATTTGTTGGTCCTGCTGCACCGAACTGCAGCTCAGCCCACAGGCACAGGGTGGGCACGGTGAGGGTGGAGGGCCACACGGAGAGCTTGGGACTCTGCCCGTTCATTGCCCCTTGCCATCCTCTCTGACCCCAGTAATTATCTTTTCGGCTTCTTCTCCAAGTGCTTAGTCACACACTGGGTCGCACACGGTAGACTTGACCCCGGCCTGATGCTGACCTGTGGGCCGGAGTGGGGTCAGCCCCCACCCCGCTCCCAATGTCCAACTCTGAGTCCATTGAGCCATCCGGTCACCTGTACCCCTTCCCGTTCCATGGAACACCCTGGCCAATGCACCTCTGCTGGTTTATAACGCCTGTGGCTCCAGTTCGTGTGGAAACCGTGGGAGCAAACAAATGGAACGAGGGCGCACGGTGGTCAGCGCTGACCTTTGCAGAGGAACACTGCTCTTGCTGACTGTATGCTCTGCAGAGAAGTTTTGATAAAAATAAACATATGTTACTGTGGCAAAAGGCACAACATAATTCACCATCCTAACCATTTCTTTTTTTTGAGGCAAGGTCTTGCTCTGCCCCCCCGGCTGGAGTGCAGTGGCAGGATCTCGGCTTACTGCAGCCTTGACCTCCTGGGCTCACATCATCCCCCTGCCTTGGCCTCCTGAGCAGCTGGGACCACAGGCACACCTAACCATTTCTAAGTGCACAGCTCAGAAGCACATTCACGTGGCTGTGCAGCCATGACCTCCCTCCTTCTTCAGAACTTCTCCACCTTCCCAAACTGATGCTCTGTCCGCATTCAACACACACTCCCTGTCCTCCTCCCAACCCTGGGGCCATCTGCACATACTCGCCCAGGTCAAGTCCTAACTTTCTGCAGGAGGCCCCTTCAGGTGAAAAGGGGCTGGTGGGCCTGGTCAGCTTGTTCTCCAGTCCCCCTCACCATGTCCACCCTGCCCCCGCCCCAGTAGATTCAGGGAGAGGCAGGGGCAGAAGGGGCCCTGGGGAGGGAGCCTAGGCGTCTGTGCAGGTGCTGCTGGGCATGGCCGGCTCCTGGGGGGGTTGCCATGCCCAAGTGTGTCCCCCTACATCCGTGTGCTGGAAACATCATCCGCAGGGCAAGTGTGGAGAGGGATAACACCCTCACTGCACGGCCGAGCCTGCTGGTGGCTGGCCTTTGGCCTCCCAGCCCCCAGAACTGGGAGAAACACGCTTTTGCTTTGTAAATTACCTGGCCTCAGGCATTGTGTTAGAGCCACACAGAAGGACTGAGGCAGGGTCCTCATGCAGGTGTGGGAGACCCCGTCTCTGAGGCTGTCTCACCCTGTGGCTTCCTGGATGGGGGGAAGCCTCCTGGCTGGTCACCTGCCACAGCCCTTCTCATGGATCACCTGGTCACTCCAAGTGGACCTCATGGGAGGCATCTCTTTCAAGATGACTAGAGCCCAGGCCCCCTCTGGAGGAGCTGGCCTGTGTCCCTGTCCCAGATCTTCCCGTTTCAGCCCCTTGCTTTGGGTTGCCCTCTCTCTGGTGGGAGCCCCCAGCCCTGGGGTCCCCTCACTTGGCCTGCAGTGGCAGGAGGTGCACTGCTTCCCTGCTCTCGGCCGTGGGGGCGACTTTTTCTTCAGGGAAAGCTCATGCTGCTTTCCCAACCTCCTAGCAGACTCTTCAAGTCCTCTGCCAAGGTGTAGAGGTGCAGGGGGCAGGTGTGGGCAGGGCCAGTATCCCTGCCCCAGGCAGCCCCACACAGGTGGGCCATCGGGTGGGCTATCCTGGCTCTAGATGTGCAGGTCACATGGAAACTACTCTTGGTGGGTCTCAGAGGAAACGCTGAAATGGAGATTCTCATCTCCAGGGGCACATGGAGCCACCAGCCTCAAAGAGGTCACGTCCAGTGCAGAAGAAGGACATGGGCCCGGGCACGGTGGTTCATGCCTGCAATCCCAGCACTTTGGGAGGCTGAGGCAAGCAGATGACTCGAGGTCAAGAGTTCGAGACCAGCCTGGCCAACACGGTGAAACCCTGTCTCTACTAAAAATACCAAAATTAGCTGGGTGTGGTGGCGGGCACCTGTTATCCCAGCTACTCAGGAGGCTGAGGCTGGAGAATTGCTTGAAATTGGGAGGCGGAGGTTGCAGTGAGCCAAGATGGTGCCACTGCACTCCAGCTTGGGTGACAGAGTGAGACTCTGTCTCAAAAAAAAAAAAAAAAAAAAAAGGGGACATGGGACCAAATAATGGGCAGCTCTCCTGGGGGCCAGGGGACCGCCAAGTTTAGAAGGCAGTGAGGGCCGGAGAGCAATCTCCCAGAAGAGGAAGGAGAACCATGGTGAACATTTCAGGGACAGCAAAGGCCCAACCTCTCCAGGGTCCACAAATCGCCGGTGGCTGTGGCCACGAGGACCCTGGCTGGGGCTCTGCATCTGGTGTCAGTAGCCTATTTTTTAAAGTTGTTGGAGATCGGGGGCACTCAAGAGTGGGAGGGGCTTGGGACCTTTTGCTGCTGCCAGCCCTGATCAAGAAGTGGGCTCGGCAGCCCCCCACACCCGCATGCTGCGCTTACCAGGGGACGACGGCTGGATCTGCAGAGGGAAGTTAGGAGTATTCAGGGAACCTGGCAGATTTTGTGCAAGGAAAGAGTCATCAGTCAGAGATGTAGTTTAGGGCTGTTAGTGCGTAACTTGCTGTGCTAGTAGACATGTGGGTGCTGAGAGCTGAGGCCGGGCCACGCAGTGAACGGCGGCGCTGCTGACACCAGCAGGAATGTGCATGGCCCTGAGCACAAGCCTTAAAGGAAAGAAGGAACTCTGCATGGTTCCTGCAGAGTGGCTGGGGGCCCTCCTGCTTCTGTGTGGAGCTCAGACCCAGAGATGTCCACAGAGACACACTCTGACCCACCCTGAGACCCCCCACACAGACTGACTGCTCTTAAGACCCCTGAGGCACCCAGCCCTGCGTAGACACTGATGAACCTGCAGGAAGAGAGGGCCACAAGTCCTCGTCCAGGCAGCCGGGGCGGAGAGGGGCTCAGCCTGGAGGCCCACCGGTCAGGCTGCCTCTTGTGATTGGGGAGGGGTTTCCTAACTCAGCGATGACCTGGACAGATGCACTGACCCTGGCCTGGCTGTGCTACCTGCGGTCATCTAGTGAAGGCTGCACGTTCTCTGTCTTCCCATGGAGAGGTGGACTCAGCCCCACCTGCCTTCCTCGGCTTCACGCTCATGGCTTCCTTGCCATGAGCATATGAGTACAATATGGTGGAAGTGTGGCTGCCTGGCTTCCGAGGCCAGGTCTGCTGGAACCCGGTGCTTCTGCCTGGGCCTCTTGGAATTATTCCTCTGGAAGTCCTGCAAGAAGCCTAACTGCACTGCTGTAGGGACCAGGGAGAGGGGCCCCTGTGGCAGATGGAGGAGGACAGGTGCCCAGCAGAGCCTGCCCGCCAGCACCCCCTGCTGAGGCACTCTCAGATACACGTTCACTTCCACAGGAGCAGACAACAGTATAGATTTACATTTTCTCCTAGGACTATGTTAACTCTCCTGCCCTCTGACATAATACACATCCCACAGAGTGTCGTATTGATCCAGAACATGGCTGACATCATGTCAACTGGGTCAGACGAGCAAGAGGCAGCATGCATGGTGGAGGCCCTGGTGTGACATATGGGGCTCCAAGGGTGGAGGACACCCCTTTGCAGGTCGGCAACCTGCCACAACTAGAAAATGTTTAGGGGTCTGGTCGCACTCCTAAGGGTGGGAGACGCCCGTTTGTAGAAAGGGGAACCTGCCACATCTAGAAAATGTTTAGGGGTCTGGTGGTCAAATGTGTGCTGGGATTTGTCCTCCAAAGTCACAGATGAATGATTGCATCGTCACCTCCTGCCACAAAAGAAGCACAGTGTCTGGTGGGTGTTTTCAGGTTCTGGAAGCAGCAGATTCAATGGGCAGGGACAGAGCTTCTTCCACGGAGGGGACGACACAGACGCTGTCAGATTTGACTGGGGCAGGAAATGGCTCTGTATTAGTCCATTCTCACGTTGCTAATAAAGACATTCCCAAGACTGGGTAATTTATAAAGGAAAGAGGTTTAATGGACTCACAGTTCCACATGGCTGGGGAGACCTCACAATCATGGCAGAAGGCAAGGAGAAACAAAGTCACATCTTCCATGGTGGCAGGCAAGAGAGAGCATGTGCAGGGGAACTCCCCATTATCAAACCATCAGATCTCATGAGATTTATTCACTATCATGAGAACAGCACGGGAAAGACCCGCCCCCATGATTCAGTTACCTCCCACTGGGTGCCTCCCATGACACGTGGGAATTATGGGGGCTATAATTCGAGATGAGATTTGTGTAATTCGAGATAAGATTTGGGTGGGGACATGGCCAAACCATGTCAAGCTCTGTAGTGCCAGGAGCCCTGCTGCTCAGACCCTGGGATCAGGCGGACACCGTGGAGTTAGAGGTGTCAGCGGTGGGAAAGGATGCAGGGCGGAGTTTACAGCCAGGCCTGGGGGGAGAACGCGTGGGTTCTCATCCTATGACTGCAGGGAAATAAATGCCTCTGAAAACAACTCCTACTATGCCAGCGGGCCCTAGGAGAGACAGACACTTTGGAAGACAGCACAGAGGGCAAAAGCTCAGTGGGGAGAGGCCAGGGCCTGGGGACTGTGGGGGCTTTCAGGCTTGGCTCCCCAGCCTCCGGGACTGTCAGTGACAACTGTGGCTAGAAGCCACCCAGTTTGTGGTATTTTTGTCATAGCGTTCCAAACAGATGAAGACACCTCCCCAACATGGGTAGCCTCACTGAGGCCATGGAGAGCCGGAATAGAACAAAAGGCAGCACCAGGGAAGGCCGGGGCCTGATGCCTTCCATCTGGGACTCTGGTCTTCTCCTGCCTTTGGACTCTGACTCTGACTGGAGCCCACACCATCCACTTCCCTGGTTCTTGGCCTTTGCACTGGGGCTGGGACTGCACCGTGGGCTCTTCCAGGCCTCCCGTTTGCCAATGGCTGATGGCTGCACTTCTCAGTCTCCATAATCGTGTGAGCAAATTCCTCATAATAAATCTCTCTCTGTCTATACTGCCTATTCCTTGTGTTTCTCCAGAGCACCCTGAGGAGTTTAGGAGTCTGGCACAGTGATGCGTGGGCGGACGTAGGCACTGAAAATCCTTTATCACATGTTAAAGCCACAGGGGGCCACTGAACGGCCAGAGACAAACTGACTCAGCTGGTTGACGTCATCAGCTTCGGTCACCTGCCACCCAGCACTGACATGTGGGCATGAGGATGGAGGGGCCATGGTGGCTGAGTTGGAGACTACACACGTCCCCACAGGAGGGCTCCCACCTGCCAGGCTGACCCAGCTCCTGTGGCCACCAGGTGTCCAATCTGCCAGCAAAAAAGACCACGCTGAGTCCGAGAAATGGCTCCATTCCTTGGGGGAACAACTACCCACTTGGTGGCAAGTGAACTACCAGGAGCTGGGCTGAGCTGGAGAGGGTCAGCTCACTGGAGTAGATAATGAAGGCACTAGGCCCTGGTGAGAGTCATGGCCCAGGCTTTAATCACTGCAGGTGTCTGCTGTGGCTGCGGTGACACAAGACCACAGGCTGGCGGCATAAGCAACAGACATTTATTTTCTCACAGTTCTCGAGGCTGGAAGTCCAAGGTCAAGGCGTTGGCTGATGTGGTTTCTGGTGAGGGCTCTCTGTCTGGCTTGCAGACAGCCGCCTTCTTGCTGTGTCGTCACATGGCCTTTCTCCTGTGTATCCGAGATGTCTCTCCCTCTTCGCATGGGGACCCCAGTCCTATTGGATTAGGGCCTACCCTTAGGACTTCGTTTCACCTTAATTACCCCTCTAAAAGTCTTATCCCCAAATAGTCACATGGGGCAGGGCATCAACCTATGAATTTAAGAGAACACAGTTTAGCCCATAGCACTCTTTGACTGTGATTGGATAAGCAAGAGGCCAGAGCAAAGAAAGCCTGAACCTCTCCTCCCCCATTCCACTTTCCTACCTGGAATAGCCCACATTCAGGGGATCAGCACAGATGTGGGGGTTGCCTCGCTTCCAAGGGAGCCACAAGCTAAAGGCTCCTGCCACTGTATGAACTTGGGATGGGGGACAGAGAGGGACAAGGGCTAGTGGTGCAAAAGCCCTGGGTGCTGAGTGTCCTCAGCTGCCCTCCCTCTGCCTCCCCCAAAGGAGGTAAAGAGGCCTCTGAGTGGAGGCTCCTGGGCTAAGGATGTGTCGACTGCACGAAGTCTTGGCCAGCTGGGCCCCGAGTCTGTGAAGCTCTGCAGCTCTGTCCAGAGATGCAGCCACAGGTCCCCAGAAGGCCGCCTCTGGGAAGCCTGCCGGGCAAAGCCTCGCTGCTGCTTGGCTCCTGTATGACTCATTGGGCTCTCCTCCTGGAAGGACAGAGGTGTGTTCTCGTGGGACAGGTGCGGATCCCACCTCTGGGTTTGCCTTTCCTGCTGCTGGGCCTCTGCCAGCAGTGCTATCTGGGGCCATGCAGAGTGGCTGGCTCGCTTGGCATGGGACTCCATGTAATGCCACGTCAGACCTGGACTGGGTACCGCTTGCCCAGGGCCACTGCTCCCATTGCATATGGCCTATTGGAGCTCACTGCCTGGGAGAGTGGTGGGCACACCAACGTCCGTGAGAGGTGGTGCCTCCCCACGAAGACCTTGATGTGGTGCCGTGTCCCCAGTGGGAAGGACCCATGGGCTTGGGCCCAATGGATGGAGTCAGGAATGGCTGCACCTCCCTTCACTCCCAGTGACCCGCTGCGGGGCCTGTGCTTCCGTCCCCCACAGCTCGGGTTCCACAGGGTTGAATCCTGGTCTCCAGAGCGGCTGAGCTCTCACAGGGACACAGCCAGTGTCCTGTTCAGCTTTGAGCCATGGTTGTTGCTGGGACCCTTTGGGCTCCTTTTTCTGGACACCGGCAGGCAAGAAGGGGGCTGGCATCTTGCTGGGGAGATCGACGCTAGCCATCGGAGGGTGCTGCTGGCACACATGGGGGCGGGGCATGCATGCAGAGAGCCAGTTGACCCCCCTGGGCACCTCCTGCAGCTCCCTTGCCTGACTGTGATCATAACTGGATGGGGACAGTAACCCCCACCCAGAGGGTCCCTCAGGGATGAGGGTCTGAGCCACCCATCAGCAGAGAGGCTGGCTAGGGGTGGCGGAATGGAGCCTGGAAGGTGGACGGGGAGATCCTAAGGACAGATGTGGGCAGGGGCCATGGAGGCCCCCAGCATCCTCGTAAGCTTCCCGGAGGAGGCCCTTGGGGATCCTGGAGAGCTACTCTTTGACTGGACCCCAGTGAGTGACGGGTGGTCCGTAGGAAGCTTAGAGACCCCCTTGAGGGAGGACGAGGGCTCCCAGCCATCAGGATCCCCCTCAGCTGCAGGAACCCGCCTCTCCCATGGCCGCGCCACGTCCATGGACTGAACAAGGGACCTACTGAGGCTGGGTCATCTCAGCAGAGGTGACGCTCTGACAGGTCACACCCTCGCCCCCTTGCACCCCCACATTACCTTCTGACTTCTGCATCCCCCAAGAGTCTCCTCCAGAGCTAGAAAGACCCCCAACCCCAGATTAACCATCCCAGTCCATGTTCTGGACAAACCCCCTTGTCCTGGTCGTCAGAACAGTGCACCTGCGGTTGTCGGGCTGAAGACTGCCGCCAATGTGGGGCCTATCCAGTTCAACTTCTCACTGACCACAGGACGCCTCATCTCAGGGAGGACAGGATGAGGCTCAGACCCGCACCTGACCCTGAGTGCCCTCCGCCCTGGCTGTGTGCTGGTCAGAGAAGGTGAGTTTATGGAGCTGTGTGCTGCCAGTCACTTCTTCCTGGGAAGAGACCCTCTGATGAGGGTGGGAATGCGCAGTGGCATCTGCGGGTTGCTTGATATCCAGGTGCAATGTGCCAGAAAGTGCCCACCTGCAGTCTTCTCATGCTGGTGGAGGACAGAGCTCACCCCTGGGATCTGAGAACACTTTCCCCTTTGTAATTACTCCCGTGCCACCTCCAACCCCTCAATCCCCACACAGCACCCCTTGCTGGGGGTAAGCGCCCAACTCGGGGGCCCCGACTGCACACATATTTAAGTAATGACTCCAGCTATGAGCCATCAGAGCCCTGCAATTGCATTATTAAAAAGAAGTCTCTGTAGACATCTGAAATGCATCAAACTGCTCAATATTCCACATTTGATCATAATTAAAAGTAAAAAATATGGGCCAGAAGGGGGCTGATGGTGACAGATTTGCTGCACGGGGTGAATGGAAGTGTTATTAACAGGAGGAAATTGCCAGAGACAGGCTTGGAAAGATGCCCAGTTAGACATGCATGTGGTGGGCCTTGGGGGCCGGTGGTGATTAACTGACCCCCAAATCCAGGCAGAGAAGTGGTTGTGACCCTGAGACTCTGACCTGGGGATTCGAGGCACTCTCTGCTGACCAGGAACTGGGATCTCCCAGCACGTGGGCAGATCAGCAGCAGAGAAGGGAGGAGGCTGGGGAAAGGGGCTCAGAGACGAAGGAGGGAGTGTGCGGTGGGGGTATCCCAGCGGGGCCGGCAGCAGGGCTGGGTGTGGGATGGGCCTGGGGCCACAGTGCCCAGATTCCCCCTGCAGTACCAAAGCACGCATTTTCCCACTGCTGAGAGTGCTGGCAGCCAACGGTGGCTCTCAGACCAACCCTCTCCAGACCTGCCCTTGGCTGGAGAGAATAGCCTGGCCCAAGTTGACTCATGACTGGAGGGTGTGTGGCTTGGGAAGTCTTGGGCCCCTCGCCCAGACACAGGGTAGCTCTGCGCACTTGGGAGATGAGCCGAAGACTCTTCTTTCGACTGCACCAGAGCTCAGCTTCTCCGCCATCCAGCCCAGCTTCCTGTGCTCTTTTACACGGGTCTATTTGAGAGGGCTCCTGGGAGAACTCCTGCACAACTGTTTCTGTCTCCGGCATGGCTTCGGGGGAACTGACCCTCGACACAGGAATCAAGCCCTCCTGGGCCTCAGGTGGGCAGGTGTCTGGGCAGTGCTGCAGGAGGCAGCTGAGGGAAGCAGAGGTGGGGAGAGCTGAGGACCCCAGCGCCAGCTCAGACCACATGTTCCCAGGGCCCCAAACAGGCCCAGGCCATGGGTGTCTGTGATGCTGCTGCCTCCCCTCAGCCACCTCTGGTGCCCAGGCCACCTGCATCCCATCCAATGATCACGGTGCAAAGATGGCTTCTGGTCCACCCAGGTCCACCCATGCTCTCACAGTGAACCCCAGTCTCTTCTAGCAAGTTCAGCCTGGCTGTCCAAGTTCAGCTTCCCCACCCCACCTGCATGCTCGGAGCAGACAGCACGGGGCCGAGATGGGTGGCCTCATCATCCTCACAGCCGTGAACAAGAGGCCCCAGATGGGAGAGCAGGCTTGGCCCAACGGCTAAGAGATTCCATAAGCCAGAGTCCCCAGGCTCTAATCCCAACTCAGCTATTGGCTGAAGAGGTGCTCTTGGACAAGTAACTTCATTTTCAGCCTCAGTTTCCCAGCCTGGGTGATGGTATGACCGCTCCCGTGGGGTGGGAGGATTAAAAGGACCGATGCAGGGAGAGGATCAACCACACGGCCAGTTTAACATGAAGGGGTCTGCGTGCTCATTAGTATTGAGTTCAGACTCAGGTCTTGCTGGGCCAAGAGATGACTCAGGCTCCAGACAGCATTGAGTCCAGAGCTTCCCAAACGTCACGCGTTGCATTACCTGGGGGTTTCATCCCAATTCAGATTCTGGTTTAGTAGCTATATTTGTGTCCTGGGGCTGGAGTTACAAAATGCCACAGACTGGAGGCTCAAAATCGCAGAAATCCATGCTCTCCACATTCTGCCAGACAGAAGTCCCAAATCAAGGTGTGGCGGGACACCCTCCCCTTCAAAGGCTCTGTGGGAGGATCTTTCCGGCCTCTTCCAGCTCCTGGCAGCTGCAGGTGCCCCTTCAGTCTCTGTTCTGTCTTCACATGGTCTCTCTGGTGTCAAAGCTCCCTCTTCCCCTCTTCTAGAGACACCTGTAATGGCACGTGGGGCTCCCGGCCGGCCCGTTAGTGGCAGGGCACCATCACTCCCTGTGTCCTCGCCGGCCCCCGTGTAATGGGACTGGACAGCCAGGAGTCTGAGGAATGGCCCAGGGACCCAGCTCCCCTCATGAAGGCAGGCGTGGGAATGGGACAGTGTGAAAGGCTTTAGTATAAGTGGTTGCAGTGGGGAAGGTGCCAGAACCCGAGAGGGCTGTGCTGCCGCAAGGTGCTGGAGCTGGGCTCCTGTGAGCGCCCCTTCCCGAGCCCACCTCGCCTGGTGCTACAGCATCCCACCTTCCCACCCTGGAGGGGGCCACAGAGTGCTTTCCACAGAGCCACGGCTCAGCCGACTCACGGGGAGACGTGGCTGCTGGGAGGAGCAGCTCAGCAGTGGGAATGAAACGCAAACACACGGAGTGGGACTGCACCCTCTAAAATTACACAAAGATTTATTACAGCAGTGTTCCCGGTACCTGGTATCTTTGCAGAGGATCCTGTAAGTGGATAAACAGGAAGGAGATTTAATTAGGTGCGTGGAGCGGAGGAGTGGTGATTAGCAAACCGATCCTTCAATGCCCTATGTTACATGCAGTTAATTACACAGATTGCAGGGGAATTAATGTCGGGCCCTGCTAATGATTTTTTTGGGAAGAATAATTTTATTTACACAACATGGGCTGCAAGAATTATTGAAATGAGAAACACGGAAATGGCAAAGGGAAGGAGGACTCTGCTGTCCCTGGACAGTGGGGGCTGTGAGGACCCAGGGGTGCTGTCAGCCCTGGCACGCCTAGCAGAAACCCATTGGCCCCACATTCTTGCATGAACGACCTGGCGAGATCAGCTGGGTGGGAGGACCCTTGTGGAACACTGCCCGATGCTCACCATTTCTCCGGGAACCACAGGGCTCACTTTCCACCAACCTCCGCACCCTCCACTGGGGTGCAAGGTGTCTGAAGGGTCACTAATCTGCAGGGTGCTGGGAAGACCAGGAGGAGACAGGTATATGGCCCTGCAGTCTGGGTGCTTACGGTGAGCAGGCAGAGAGAGGTACCGAAGGATGAGCCACAAGCTTCTAAGTGACCTGGAGCAGCAGAGACAGATTGGAGTTTGTGGAAGTTGGTGGAGGAGGGGGAGGAAAAGGGTGGATAGAGGGGGTATGAGAAGTGGAGGGGGAGTTGGAGGGAGGGCTGGGGGTGGACCTGCAGCGCCTAAGAGGGCTCGTAGGGAGGGCAGCGCCCCCCCCCCCCCACAACGCTGTTTCCCGGCACCCATGGGAGCTCTGCTGTGAAGTCAGCCAGTGCAAAGGACACTGGTGTCCCCATCCATCTCCAGCCGTCCCCAACCCTGGCTTCAGCTGCAGGAGGGTCTGTCCGACTGTCTCCAGGCGGAGCAGGGTGGGATCCACAGGAGCTGGGTTTCCTAGCAACAGGGGATGAGTCCCGAACCAGGTGCCTGCCTAGATTTCCAGATTTCATTAAATTGCTGTCACAAGGTCAAATACAGCACCACGATCGCCTTCATGCAGTGGCCGGCACCCAGGGCTCCTGCGTCCGGTGCATGGGGGTGGGCTGGAATCCAGATGGAAGCCTCCTAGTTGAGAGAAGGACAGCCTGGGGAGTGGGGGAGAGACAGAGGAGACCCCAGGGTCCCCCCAACTGGTGACAAGGTGTGGCGGTTTGGGGTGCACACCCCGTGGTGGGTGCCTGTGAAGCCCGCTGACTCCCAGACACAGGCCCTGGGCTATACCTGGGACTGGACCAACGTGACACCCGGAAAGTTTGTCCGCAGTCACCAAGTGGGAGTGACCTGGGTTCTCGTGGGAGGGGCGCATTGGCGTGGATCTTAGTGGGTGTTGTGGAAGCTGCCAGTACACATGGACTCAGGCCAAACTCTAACAGAGGGAGCGGGGTGGCCGTGAAGCGGTGGGGCTCACGTCCACAGGCCTGTAGCAGGGCTCATCACAAGGCTGCCCCCAGGGTGCAGGATTCCAGGCCCTGGCAGAGGACACGGACTCCGCTCCACCTTCCCCGCCCTTGTGGCCAGCAGAGCCCACCTCCATCTCCAGTGCCCATTCTCCCCCAGCCCCACCCTTCCACCCTTTCCTGGTCTGCACCTCACCTCCCTCTCTCCTTCCCTGCGTCCTTCCGGAAAGACCCCAGTCCTGGTGGAACCCAGTCCTCCACCCAGGCCCTGCTGCTTCCACACGTCTGGGTGTGTCCCTTGGTGCTACTGGACACTGATGGGCCCTGAGACCTAGACAGGTGCACCAGGTGACACGAAATAACTGAGGAGGAAAGAACCAGGGACCCCAGGACACCAAGGTCATCCCTGCCCCCACCTCCCCTCCCCGAGGAGTTGCTGAAGGCCTCTGGGCAAGGTGGCTATGGGGCTCCCCCGGGGTCAACCACAGTGGCCTCCACAGCCTCTTGGGGCCTCACCATGGGACACAGGATGCAGACTCGCCTGCGGCCGGGAGGAAGGCGGGGCTACTGTGGGCACAGGCATGGCATTGGAGGGCGTGGTCGTGCCCCTCTGGGACTCCCGTGGTGGGGGAAGGCTCTGTACAGGGCCTCGCCCCTGCCTCCCCCTCCCAGCAGCCCCTCCTAGGGCAGTACCACTTTCCCCAGATCCCCTGCCTCCCACCGACACAGCCCCTTTGCTGTGGACCGACCTGGGATGGGACAGAATTTCCAGACGCCATGTCTCTCCAGCGCCGGACAGGAGGAGTGGCTAAGGACGGCAGAGTGGGCCTGGCCCTGCAGGGAGGTGGCAGTGCGGGCTTCATGACCAGGGATGACCTCGGCCCTGGGAAAGACTCGGGGGAGGGGTAGCTGGAAGTTTCAGGAAATGGGCTCAGTGGGCATTCCTTCCTGTCCGAACTCCCTCCAGGGCTCCGTGGTCCCTGTCCCCCTTCTCAGGGGACATTTTCTCCTCCCTCTGTGTCCTCCGCTCTGTCATCGTGGGCAGTGTGGGAATGGAAAGCCTGGTTCTGGACATGCAGAGGTCCACAAATGTCAACAGTCCAGCAGTGGCTCCTGCTCTGCAGCTTCCGGGGCTCCCACTGCCCAGGCCTCACTGCGCACCACTTGGGGCACGTCCCCCACAGCGGAATGGCTGGGGCTCGTCTCCCTTGTCACTCTCCACCGCCACATGCCTTGCTGCCCTTGACTGTTGTCCTTTATGGACCTCTAAGTTCACGAAGGAGAAGTGTCCCTTTGCTCAGACCCCACGTCTCCCTGGTGGGATGGAATTTGGCAGAGCTGGAGAAGGGAGCTAGGGACGCACTGAGTCCATTCCCGGGTGGGGATTGCTCTTCAGGGGCCCTGATTTTTGCCAGCAATCCCTCCTCTCCACCCACCGTCGCTGGGGGGAGTTGCCAGGACCCTGGAAGCAGTGGGGCCTGGTGGCCTGGGGCACGTCCCTATGATGTACTTACTGTGCCATCTGGGAAGAGCTCTGACCCCTCCCAGCCTCGTTTCTTCCCCTGTGAGGTGGGAATAATACTAGCACGGCCCTCCATGGGCTGCTCTGGGGCCTCTGAAGATGGAACACCCACAGGCCTGTGGTGCTGCCGCTGGATGCCCACCCTTTGGAGACCTCCCCTTCTGCTGCAGGGAGAGACTTGGAATCAGGACGCCTGGCGGAAAGGGTGGCTGCCGACGCTGACAGTGGCTGCAGGAGCTGCTTCCGGCTTTATAAAGGTCCTGGCGATCTTGTCTGGCTGTTAATTTGCAGTGTCTGTGGAGAAAGCAAATGTCAGCTTCTGCTGGCCCTGGGCAGGCTGATCACAAACCCCTAATTAGCGGTGTCTGAAATAATGAGATTTCCCTGTGTTCTCATTAAATGGAAATTACTTCTGAAAAGCAACTCAGAGGGGCAGGTAGGCACGAGACAGCCCTTTCCAGAGGGGCACCGGCCATTGGCCAAGAGCTGACCCAACCCAGGAAGGCTCGGTTGAGAAGCAGGTGGACGTCCTTGGCAGGAAAAGCCTGACGTTGGTGGAGCTATGACACCTTTGCCCCAGACACGGGCCCGTAGGAGAACAAAACCCGATCCAGGGCTGAGCTAGGGTAGCCCAGGAAGTCACCTTGGGAAGCTCCTGTGGGGAGGTCCTTGGGGTGCCGCCCACCTTGGAGGACACTGACCTGTGGTGGCTTGGGCAGCAGGGGGCGCTGGAGGCAGGAGGCGCAGTGTTTCCCCGCAAGGAAGCTGCTTAGGGAAAACGAGTTCGTCTAGCCCCTGCTCAGCCAGACTGGATCTGTGGGGCCTCCATGCAGGGCCGTTGCTTGCTTTCTGCTTAAAAGGATGCTTTTTGGCAAACCTCAGGCCTCCATTATAATCTCATGGGCTCCCCTGAAGTGGAGGGCCACTGGCCATGACCTGGAGCCAGGCCTGTGCCTTGCCCGGGTGTGTATCCCGTTGGTGTCTCAGGGACGAGGCTGCCCTGCAGCCGGGAGCACACGTTGGCCAGGCCCTGACTCTGGCTGGCTGGGATGCCGTCAGATGGAGTTTGCTTCCAAATAAAGCATCATTAACACAACGATTAAATGCCTGATGGCTCTTTTTCTTCTGCAAACTATATTTCAGGGCCGGCTTTGCCAGCAGTCATGAATATTTCATGGTAGAGTGAGCTCCTGCTGCCTCAGCTGCACCGTGCATGAGGCTGGGCATCCTGAGGCCGAGCCAGAGGGCGCCGGGCTGACGCTGGGACCGTGGGACCCACAGCCCACACAGTCTGAACCTCCATGGCGGAGGGCCGCTGCCGGCATGCTGACATCGCGGATGCTGGTGTGACCTTGTGACCTGGAAGCCTCACTATTTTCGGGACCTGGGACTCTGCACTCAGCGTAGAGCTGCCCTGGGCCTTCCTCACATGGAGCTCAAATACCCACCTCTGTAGGAAGCATTTCCTACCTTCCCAGAGGCTCCTGGTGACACTGGAAGATCAGTCCCTGCAAGCCCCAAGGCATCTATGGGGTTGAACATTTGAAGTCTGCAGATGCATGGATTTATGAAGACATGTGTGTTTATTATGAAGCTGCTTGGCACATAGTACATGCTCATTAAACATCTGAAAACTGCATGAATGGCTCAATGAGTGAGTGTGTGAATAGGAATTAGTTAAGTAAAATGCACAAATGAACAACCGAGCGTCACTATGTCTTTTGTAGGTAGAAGTCATCAGTACCTGCAAGTTAAAATCTGGGATGCATGCTGACCACATGTGGTGCTGCCTGGCCATCCCTGCTCCTGCTGCTAGAGCTGCTTTGGCAGCCAGGTTCCAGTCCCACCCCTCAGCTAAGCATCCATGCTCTGCACCCTGGGAAGCCAGGGGCATCCCCTTCCACAGCCTTCTTGCTTAATTGGTGTTTCCTCGGTTGCTCATCTCAGGAAGAGGCTCCTCACCGACATGGGGTGCTCCTGCACACTGTATCATGGACAGCTTTTCTGAAATGATTTTCCTGATAATGAGGATCCCCAGAAACCTCACTAAGCCCCACGGTACTAATTAGGGTTTGAAATCATTCTGTCTAGGGCTGGCAGGAGTAGATATTTGCTTTCTGCCTAGACAGAGACAGTGATTAAGTGAACGAATGAATGAGTCTATGAGCAAATGAACAGAGGTCTGATGTGCGGGGCGCCTGGTAGGCTGGCCAGAAACATTTTGAATGAATAAGGGAAGGAATGTATGCATGAATGCTGACTCAGGGAAGGGACGGAAGGTCCCTGGAAACCTGTGTGGTGACTTTCAACGCACTCTAGGTCTCCCTGCCTTCTGACAGCCCTGGCTGGAGGCTGTTCAGCTGCAAACACTCCAGGCCTCGCTCTGTGGGTGCCAGCTCAGTGGACTGGACTTCAGCAGGAGGTCATCCCCCAACCACAGGACCATGAGGACAGCCCTCCTGCTGCCTGAATGCCACCGTCTGCCTTCTTTCTTCTGGCTTCTTTTTTTTTAATTTAACACACTTTTAAAAAGCAATTTTGATGGTGGGCCGTGGTGGCTCATGCCTGTAATCCCAGCACTTTGGAAGACTGAGACAGGCAAAATGCTTGAGGCCAGGAGTTCAAGACCAGCCTGGCCAATGTGGTGAAATCCCATCTCTACTAAAAGAGGAAAATGAGCCGGGCGTGGTGACGCATATCTGTAATCCCAGCTACTCAGGTGGTGGAGGCAGGAGAATCACTTGAACCTGGGAGTCAGAGGTTGCAGTGAGCCAAGATTGTGCTGCTGCACTCCAGTCTGGGTGACAGAGTGAGACTCTGTCTCAAAAAAAAAAAAAAAAAAAAAGCAAAAAAAAAAGCAGTTTTGGGTTTCCAGAAAGATTAAGTGGAATTGAATGGAGTTCACTTCTGGTGTATATTCTGTGGGTTTGGACAAGTGTATAATGACTTGTACCCACTGTTATTGCATCATATAGAATTGTTTCACTGCCCTAAGAATCCGACGTGCCCCATATATCTGTTATGGAAACACCAGGGGTTCAACCTGGATCCTGTGGCTCCCTGCACAGAAAACCAAAGACAACAAGTATTGCCGAGGAAGAAAGCTGTAATCAGGTGTCGCAGCTGAGGAGAAGGGAGCTCCGTCTCAAATACGTCTCCCTGACTGACTAAAACTAGGGGTTTATCTAGCAAGGAAGAAATGTAACCACGGGTAGGACAATAGGAACTCAGAAAGGGAAAGAAGGAATCAGAATGAATGATGGGTCTGGTCTCACTGTCTGGAGGTGGTTACCTGGTGAGTTTCAGTTCTTTGACACATTTTGAGAGGCCTGGGGGCTCTTTCCTGAGGAAGGAACTCAAATAAAATGATTGTAAGTTTCAAGCTTTAAGACCAGAAGGGTCAATTTCTGCCTCAGCTGCACCGTGCATGGCACTGGGCATCCTGAGGCCGAGCCAGAGGGCAGCCGGCTGATGCCGGGACCGTGGGACCCACAGCCCACACAGTCTGAACCTCCATGGCTGAGGGCCGCTGCCGACCTGCTGACATCACGGATGCTGGTGTGACCTCGCGACCCGGAAGCCTCACTATTTTTGAGGTCAACCTCCTTGTCCCCAACTCCTGGCGGCCAGCGATGTTTTCACTGTGTCTTAGTGTTGCCTTTTCCAGAACGTCATGTCACACGGCATGCGGTCTTTCCACACTGGCTTCCCTTCACTTACAATAGGCAGTGAAGTTTCCTCCATGACTTTTTCATGGCTTGATAGTAAACTTCTTTTCAGTGCTGAACAAAATTCCAGTGAATGGATGTACCACGTTTTGTCCACTTTTTAAAAAATGTATTTTTTTTTTGAGACGGAGTCTCACGCTGTCGCCCAGGCTGGAGTGCAGTGGTGCGATCTCGGCTCACTGCAAGCTCCGCCTCCTGGGTTCACGCCATTCTCCTGCCTCAGCCTCCCGAGTAGCTGGGACTACAGGTGCCTGCCACTACGCCCAGCTAATTTTTTTTGTATTTTTTTTTTTTAGTAGAGATGGGGTTTCACTGTGTTAGCCAGGATGGTCTCGATCTCCCGATCTTGTGATCTGCCCGCCTCAGCCTCCCAAAGTGCTGGGATTACAGGCGTGAGCCACCGCACCCAGTCAGTTTGTCCACTTACTGAAGGACATTTTGGATCTTCCAAGTTTGGCAGATTACAAATAAAGCTGCTGTGAACACTTATATTCGGGGTTTTGGGTGGACACAAGTTTTCAGTTCATTTGAGAAAATATCAAGGAGTGAGATTGCTGGATCCTAGGGTATGTTTAGCATTTTGAGAAACTGCAAAACCTTTTTCCAAATCAGTTGTAGCATTTTGCATTCCTGCCAGCAATGAATGGGGGTTCCTGTTGCTCTGGGTCCTCACCAGCGTCTGCTATTGTCAGTGTTGTGGATTTTTGCTGTTTTAGGTGTGCAGTGATGCCTCATTGTTTTAGTCTGCGACTCCCTAATGACATGTGATGTTGAACATCTGTACATCTTTTTTGATGAGGTGCCTGCTCACATCTTCTGCTCATTTTTAAATTGGGTTGTTTGTTTTCTTATCATTGAGTTTTAAGAGTTCTTTATATATTTCAGACATAAGTCCCCTATTAGGCATGTGATTTGCAAATGTTATATCCAAGTCTGTGGTTCATCTTTTCATTCTTGTACAGTTCTTTCTTAGAGCAGAAGTTTTATTTTTATTTTTATTTTTTTTGAGACAGAGTCTCACTCTGTCACCCAGGCTGGAGTGCAGTGGTGCGATCTCACTTCACTGCAACCTCTGCTTTCCAGGTTCAAGTGATACTCACTCCTCAGCCTCCCAAGTAGCTGGAATTACAGGCACCTGCCACCACACTGAGCTAACTTTTTGTATTTATAGTAGAGACGGGGTTTTGCCATGTTGCGCAGGTTGGTCTCGAACTCCTGACCTCAGGGGATCCGCCCGCCTTGGTCTCTCAAAGTGATGGGATTATAGGCATGAGCCACCATGCCTGGTCCCCCAAATTTTTTTTTAAAGAAGGCGTCTTGCTCTGTGACCCAGGCTGGAGTGCAGTGATGTGATCATGGCTCACTGCAGCCTTGATCTGAGCTCAAATGATCTGCCTGCCTTGGACTCCCAAAGTACTGGGATTACAGGCATGCGCCATTGTGCCCAGTCAGACGTTTCATTTTTAATGAAGTCCAGCAGATCCACTTTTTTCTTTCATAGATGGTGCCTTTGGTGTTGTATCTAAGAAGTCATCGCCAAACCCAAGGGCCCCTGTTTTTTTTTTTTTCCTAAGTTATCTTCTAGTTTCAAGTTTTGCATTTAGGTGGATGATCCATTTTGAGGTAATTTTTGTGAAGGATGTGAGGTCTGTGTCTGGAGTCATTATTTCTCATGTTGATATTCAGGGCTGGCCCCTCTTCTGAAACACAAAAGGTCCTGGATGGAGCAGTTTTTGTGCCCACTGGTGCCACCAGCCAAGCTTGGGATGCAGAGGAGTCCTGGCTGTATCCTCTACTGGGCACCATGGTAAGGGGGCACGGGGGTGGGGAACCTCGGGCGCCAGATGACCTTCCCCACTGTCCTCAGGCAGTGGCCTTGGGAGGACAAGGTTTCCAGGGAATGGGATGGCTCTGAAGAGGACTTGGTCTGAGCGAGCTGGAGGTCATCAGCACAGGGCTCAAGGTCAGGCTGACCATTGATGATCCTCAATGTGCTCCAGGTCTTCCTGCCCTCCTACAGCCCTGGCTGAAGGCTGCTTGGATGCAAATACTCCTCAGGCCCCCTGCTCTGCAGGCGCCAGCTTAGTGGACCAGCCTTCAGCAGGGGGTCCTCCTCCTGCCGCAAAGACCATGCAGACCGCCCTCCTGCTGCCTGAATGCCACCCTCTGGCTTCTTTACTTCTTGGAAGAAATGCCCCCTGGTTTTGACAAAAACTGTTTTCAAAAGACCCTCACTGCCCAAAATAAACCCAGGCCCAGAGGATTCTCTGAAGGGTCTGGAAATCGGATCCTGGAACCTCTCTTCTTTCTGGAGCTTTCCATGTGGATGTACCTGCTGCAGGGTGTCTGGTGTCTGCCCCTCAAGAGGCCTCTGGCTCCCAAGAGGATTGCCCGGGAAGTCAGCTCCATCACTCCTCCTCAGCATCACCCATTCACACAGTGTTGGGAACAGTGACACACACACACATCAAATGCTTTCATGCCACCCTTTCTTTGTTCCTGCTGCCATCCAGGCAGTGGGTTCAGTGGGGTGGACAGACCCGTAGGCTGATGAAGCTGGCTTTTGGTGTCAGAACAGGCTGAAGACTAGGCCACTCCCCAACTTTCCTTGTGCATTTCCTGTTGTGGAGGCCAGCCCCAGGCACTGGGGAGACCGGAGGGCTGTGGGGGGCACAGATGTGCACAGCGAAGCCAGTCTGGAGGCTTGGGAAGGCTTCCTGGAGGAGGGGTCAGCCACATGGAGGTTTGCAGGAGAAGGAAGAATCAGCTGTGAGTCTGGGTGAAGGAAGGGGCACCCAGGGAGCATTTGGGGCATTCCTGGAAGAGAGGCCATCAAGGGCTCGTGTGAGAAGGTGCTTGCCCATGTCCTCTCGCCAAGGACCACCAGGGACAACCTGTGCCAGGGCAAGTTGGTTTACCGTTCGCGGCAGCAACAGGCAACAGATACCATGGGGCGTCTCCGTGAGAGGGGGTTATAAAGGGCTTATGATAGAATGTGGCTTGTGTTGAGTGATTTTTGGGGGGATTTGAGAAAGTGGGGTTTGCTCTGGGTTGGTGCTGTCAGGATGCAAGCTGACCCCGTGGCCAAGCATCTCAATAAACCTTATCTGCAGGGAGAGGGGACGAGGGCGAGGCTGCAGCCGTGATCCATAAAGAGGCGGCAGGGCTCAGACCAGTCAGGACAGGGGGGTTTTGAAGCTTTTCTGATGGGCCCAGAGACCTGGCTTTTGCCTCTGCTCCGATGACATTCTGGGGGGCTGAGTTCTGTCCTTCCCTTCACTGCCCCAGTGTGGCCTTGTCTGAGGCTGGTGCGCTGTGAGACAATTCCTGCTAACGGGAGGGCACGGGGGCAGGGCTGTGGCTCCAGGGAGGGGCTGAGTCACAAGCTGAGGAGCTGGTGGGCAGCGGGAAGCCCCTGTGGGCTGGAGTTGGTCAGAGCTGAGCATGCTCAGAGGAGTTAGAAACCTGCTTTTATTCAGGGGTGGAGACCTAGGCCTAGGCCTCTGGAAACCCTGGAACCGAGGCCACACAGATGTTTGGCTTCTGGGAGTTGGAGGGAGAAATGCTCTCTGAGGGCCTGTTCAGCTGTAGCAGCCTGGAGTCCCACTCCTGAGGGCCACCGGGCATTCAGCTCTGGGCACCTGCCTGGGTTCAGGCACTCTGGCTCCACTGGGGTCCTCCAGGCTTTAATTTCTACACCTTTTTTTTTTCCTTTCCTTTTCTTTTTCTTTTTTTCTATATTTTTTATTTTTATTTTTATTCATCATTTTTATTTTTTGACAAGGTCTTGCTTTGTCACTCAGGCTGGTGTGCAGTGGTACCATCTTAGCTCACTGCAGCCTAAACCTCCTGGGTTCAAGCGATTCTCCTGCCTCAGCCTCAAAAGTAGCTGGGACTACAGCCACGTGCCACCACGCCCGGCTAATTTTTATATTTTGAATACAAACAGGGTTACCTCATGTTACCTAGGCAGGTCTCAAACTCCTGAGTTCAAGCGATCCACCTGCCTCGTCCTCCCAAAGTGCTAGGATTACAGGCATGAGTCACTGTGCCTGGCCATTTTCATTTATTTTTAAGTTCTTTTTTAAGGTTAAGAGCACCCAGTCCAAACAGTGTGGTTCTCAGCCCAGCTGGAGTCTCCCGTTCCAGGCATTCATGGGCCATGGAGGGCTGGGCTCGGGCCTCTCCTGAGTGTGGCCGTGTGGGGGGCCCAGGGCGCCAGCCTCACCATAGCCCTCATCAGCCCCCAGCAGGTGTTCCAATGCCAGCTCTGCCACCCCACCTGCCATGTGCCTTGGATCCCTCCCTTCCTCCCTTTTTCTTTCCTGTAAAAACCAGAAGTGTTGGGAGGGGAATGGACCACCTACCTTCAGCACTCACTGAACACTCTGCTTATTGCCTCCTCTTGTTCTCGCTGTTTCCAGGGAGGCAGGGAAGATTTTCTCCGTTTTACAGGTAAGAACCCTGAGGCTCTGCGGGGTCAACGGTTCGGCGCCCAGGGCTGGGTGTGCAGTCTGCGCTGTCTCCTGGAAGCAGCTGGTGCTTGGACTGAATTTGCAATAGAACAAGTGAAGCACCTCGTTCACCCCGGAATCCCTGATGTCCTGTTTTGCTCACTTGGAGGGCATTTGGGGGACGCCTCCTCATCCGCTCCAAAGTCCTGCTGGAGGAAGCTGGAGGTGAGCAATGGTCAGGGCTGCCAGGGACCAGCATGGTGGCAGTCTTGACTTCGAGTGTCTGGCAGCAGTTCCCTCCAATTAGCAGGAGAGAGCAGGCACTGCCCACGAGAGCCTCTCGGCAATTAGAAGGTCATTATCATGTTTCTTCTCTTAATTACATTTGGGTGAGGCTGTGGCAGCTGCAGCCAGGGAGAATCTCCTGGCCCCTAGGGATGTGTATCCACTTGGAAGAGAAAGAGGGAGGCCTGCGGGCCCAAGCAGAGGGGATTTGCACCGTCATTGTTGCGATGTGACATGGCTGGCCCATGCCTGGCAGGCTGTGGGCTGCACGTGCCTACCCAGAAAGCTGCACTAATGAGGGAGTGTGGTCAGGCACCTCACAGCCACCTGAGCGATGAGCCTTCTGGCTGTGGCTGTGGATCCCCTGGCCAGGGTCATGGCCTGCCGAGCCTCAGAAGTGGCTTTTGTGCCTCTTGGTGATTGATCTGTCCATCCAGGTCCTGTTTGCAAACTGGGATCCTCGCCCTGAGCCACCAAGGTGTGACGCTTCCTGGAACAAGGCTTGGGCCTCTGTGGAACATGGTAATGTGTGAAGCAGGATCTCAGGATTCTGTAACATTGTTGATCATGATTAAGACCCCAGAAGGTGTTGACGTCGTCCTTGCATTCACACCTGTCCTTCCAAGGACCCTAAAAGTCAGCATCATTCTTTGGACTTTGTATTAGTCTGTTCTCACTCTGCTAATAAGACATACCTGAGATTGAGTAATTTATAAAGAAAAAGAGGTTTAATGGACACACAATTCCACACGGATGCGGAAGACTCACAATCGTGGCCGGAGGCAAAGGAGGAGCAGAGGCACCTCTTACATGGCGGCAGGCAAGAGAGCGTGTGTAGGGGAACTGCCCTTTATAAAATCACCAGATCTTGTGAGACTTATCCACTACCATGAGAATAGCATGGAAAAAACCCACCCCCATGATTCAGTGACCTCCCACCGGGACCCTCCCACGACACATGGGGATTATGGGAGCTACAATTCAAGATGACATGTGGGTAGGAGCACAGCTAAACCATATCACACTTTGTGGAGAGTGGCCTGCCCAAGGTCACCCAGCTGGTGATTGGTGAGGATGAGAATCAAATCCACATTTTCGTGGCTCCTTGTTTTTCCCTCTGTGCCACCACATGGCCAGTGAAAGAGCCCTACCCTTGGGAGAAGAGAGTCTATTTAGTTCTCAGCCCCCACTGTTTACTGCCTGTGGGATCCTGGGAAGGGGAGGCCCTGCCCTGAGAGCCACAGCTGATACTCCCTGATGAGTGCTGCTCAGGAGCCGATCTGGGGTCTAGCGGGCCACAGTGAAAGATCACACGCAGACGTGCTTTGCAAACTGCACTCTGCACATGCAGGTGTGTATCAGAACAGAATTGAGAACCCAGACCTCTGACTCACAGGCTTGATCCTGGAGCCCAGGGACACCTCCAGAGATAGTGTGTGGGCCCAGCCTGGGAAAAATGGCCCCCGCCACTCCCTGCCTGACACTATGGGGCGTGGATGGAAGCTCTGTGGAGGGCGCCTGGGAACACTGAACCCCCCACCTACCTGTCATCTCATATGATCACCCTGACCCCCAGAAAGTTCCAGTGCTGTTCTCATTTTAAGATGTAGATGGCCGGGCACGGTGGCTCACGTCTGTAATCCCAGCACTTTGGGAGGCCGAGACGGGCAGATCACGAGGTCAGGAGATCGAGACCATCGTGGCTAACACGGTGAAACCCCGTCTCTACCAAAAAACAAACAAACAAACAAACAAACTAGCTGGGCGAGGTGGCAGGCACCTGTAGTCCCAGCTGCTCGGTAGAGCTGAGGCAGGAGAATGGCATAAACCCGGGAGGCGGAGCTTGCAGTGAGCTGAGATCCGGCCACTGCACTCCAGCCTGGGCGACAGAGCGAGACTCCGTCTCAAAAAAAAAAAAAAAAAAAAAAAAAAAAATTGTAGAAACAGAGTCTCAGGGAGGTGAAGTCACTTGCCCAGGAACACAGTAAATGGCAGAGCCAAGATTTGAACCCAGGTCTCACAGCTCAGTCACACCCTAACTGCCAGCCTCCTTATCTTCCTGTGGCTGGTGGAGGAGTGTCTCGGGGCTGCGTGGCCGAATACTACAGACTGAGCGGCCTGCAGCCACAGGAGTTGATTCCCTGTCAGTTCTGGGACCCAGTAGAAGCCAGGTGTCGCGAGGCCACACGCCCTCGGGAGGCTCTGCGGGAGGATCCTTCCTGCCGCTTCCAGCTCCGGGTGGCCCCAGATACTCCTTGGGTTGTGGCCGTGTCATTCCAGGCTCTGCCTCTGTCTTCACACGGCTTCTCTCTTCTCCCTGTGTCTCTCCTCTGTGTGTCTCTTATGAGGACACTTATCATTGGATTTAGGGCACAACCAGGTAATTCAGGGCGACCTCATCTAGCGATTCTTAATTTATTACATTCACAAAAGCCCCTTTTCCCATAAGGTCCCATTCACAAGTTCCAGGGTTAGGACATGTCCCTGTCTGCTGGGGCCACTCTTTAACCTTCTACAGTTGGGAACAGGTGGAACATACTTCCAGGAAAATCCTGCCTGAGGCTCCTTGTCCCTGCCCAGGGGACTAGAGACCCGGGTGCCCCTGCAGCTGGCGGCCTCCCTGGGGCCCGTGAGCACCCTGTCCCTAGCATGGTTTTACAGACGGTCCCCCCCCCCGCTTACGATGGTTCCACTTACAAGTTTTTGACTTTACGATGGTGCCAAAGGGATGCACCTCCAGTGGAAATCACCCTTCCCCTACGACCATTCCGTTTTTCACCATCAGTACAGTATTCAGTATACTGTATGAGCTATTCAACACTTTATTATAAAAGAGGCTTTGTGTCCAATGCTGCTGCCCAGCTGTAGGGTAAGCTTCGTGTTCTGAGCATGTTTAAGGCAGGCGAGGATGAGCTCGGGTGCCCAGTGGGTGAGGTGCGTTTTGCCTTAGGGTATTTTCAACTAACGATGGGGTTACTGGGGCGTGTGCCTGTCATAAATCGAGGAACGTCTGTGTTTTATTTTAGCCCCCATGAGTTACTTCTGTGTGGCCTCCTGTCCCCTCCTCCTCCCCGACCTGTTCCCAGTAGGCAGGACGCTTGTCCCTTTTGCCTCTGCAGACCCATACCTGGTACAGGACCTGAACATGGTCGGGGGCCAATTATGTTGAGTCCACAAAGGGATGGCCAAGGTCAGTGCCAAAGCAAATGAGGCCGCATTTCCCCACTGTGTGGAGACCCCTTCAGGGCTGCCCAGGGACCCTGTGCCCCGCATACCCTGCGGCAGCCCCTCTGTGGCCGGGGCCCAGCTGCTGAGTGCAGACCATTAGCTCCACTCTCCTGTCTCTTCCTATCTCTGCTGGCATTGCCGGAGACATCTGAGCAAATAGCGGACCCAGACAACCCTCCCGTGTCTGGGAATTTCAACAGCATTTCTTTAAAGTGTCATAGCTGATTGTCAGCAGGTGCCTCTGATGGTTTCTGGGGGAAAAGAAAGTAATTTGGAGCAGAGAAATAGCTATTGATTGAGGTGAGAAGTTACGGCAGCTGGGCCATCTCCAGTTCCCGGGCTCTGATCTCCCTCGCACCATTGAAGGCTCCCGAGAGCTTTCTCGCTTAGCAGACGTCCTCGATGCTGTAAACTCGGCAGAGCCCCTGGCAACCCCACCTCCCAGGCTTGGTGGGGTTGAAGCACTTGTGTGGGGGCTCCTGTGTGCTCTGCCGGCCGCCCACCTGGCTGAGTCCTCCCGCTGCGGTCAGGGAGAGGACCTGTCCTGATGCACAGAGGCTTTGGCCCAAAATTTTGACAATCGTGATGGGGAAGGAAAGGCCGAACGCACTTCTGCATCCACGGACAGCATATTGCTGAGTGAAACAAGCAGACTTGGGCCAGCACAAAAAATCCCATCCACACAAGCACAGCACTCTGTATTTGTAAACACTATCTGCAGGCCGGGGAGGGAGGGCCCCAAGGCTTCCGGAACTTTTCTCTGGGTAGGGGATTTGGAGAGCTTTTCACTTCTCGGATGAAACGAATGGAGGACGTCCAGGAAGTGACGGGAAGGGAGGGGATGGACTTGTTTGGGTTCCCCACAGTGAGCTTTAAGATATTCATAAAGAGAAAAAGCACTACTTTTAAAAATGCTAAGTGGCCAGGCGTGGTGGCTCACTCTCATAATCCCAGCACATTGGGAGGCTGAGGTGGGTGGATCACATGAGGCCAGGAGTTCGAGACCAGCTTGACCAATATGGCGAAACCCCATCTTTATTAATAATACAAAACTTAGCTGGGTGTGGTGGCGTGTGTTTGTAATCCCAGCTACTCAGGAGGGTGAGACACGAGAATCGCCTGAACCCAGGAGGTGGAGGTGGAGGGGACAAGATCGCACCACTGCACTCAAGCCTGAGTGATAGAGTGAAACTGTGTCTCAAAAAAAAAAAAAAAAAAAAAAAAAATAGCACCTTTGCCCTGTGAAAACAGGTCCCAGTGCCTACATGGGGCTGTGAGCCGGGAAGGGGTGCAGAGGTCAAGGGACTCCTCCCAGTAGATGCCTGCTCTGGGGGAGTGGGCGAGGGTCTCCCAGGTTCCTCCCATGGTGCCTGCATTGCATTCCTCCGCAGCTCCCGGCCCCTGAGGAAGGAGGCACCAAAGCCCATGCAGGATCCTGTGGGTGCAGCGGCCACAAGCCTGAGGAAGGCTCCCTCAGGACACCAGGAACCAGAAGTGGCTCATCTCATGCCTCTTAGCAGATGGGAGCTCCGGGGGGTCTTGCCTGGATCTCTTGGCCTTCTCTGGGCAGGATAGAGGCCGCCCCCGTCCCTGGCTGGCTCTGAACACTTCAGGGCTCTGCTGTGATGCTCTGCGGGCCCACCATACCCCCCTGTAGCCTGAGGACCCAGTCTCAGCTGCTGGCAGGGTCTGCTCTTGGCAGCCACCCTGGGCCCTGGGCTAGACCCCTCCCCAGGCAGGGCTGGGCTGGGATGGGACAGGCTGAGCCAATGACTGGCTGATGCAGGGGTGCAAAGGCCTGGCCCCCTTGTCTCAGTTCAGGACAATTCTGAGAGGCCCTATCTCAGCTCCAGACACCCCCTCATCCCATGTGACCTGCTGAGGCCTTGGCTGCTGCGGGCTCCTCCCGGGTCAGCTGCACTGTTGGCCCCATTGCTTTCCTCAGTCCTTACAGGCCATCTCCTAGGGCCCTTCTCACCTATGACCCTCTCCCTGAAGAAGGAGCATCTCCAGGGAATTTCCAGCAAGGGGGCAGGTCCCATCTTTCCTTTACTGCCCACCTGCAGGCCCAGACCCTCCCCACCTGCCAGCACCAGGTCCCCACCTGCTACACAGAAGCCTCCTGACACACCTGGGCCTGCATGCCTGCTCTGTGACCTTTCCCACGGGGCCTTTTCCCTCCGCCCCCCTGCTGGGAAGGAGTGCTGCTGCCCCGTCCCAGCCTGGAAGCCCACCGCCCACCGTGGGAAGTCAGGCAGACATGCTCTCCCCTGGTGTTCAAGACCCTTTGCAGGGAGCCTAGGAGCCCAATTTCCAGGTTCAGGTTGCTTTAAGGCTGGGCCCCAGCTCTGCAGATTAGTAACTGAGTGACAACCTTGCTGAGCCTCAGTTTCCTCACCCATAAAGGGGGCATCCAGGAGCACCCAGCTCATGTGACTGCTGGCGGTTGAAATGAAAGGGACCTGAAAGCACCTCGTGCCCGGTCACTATTGAGGCCATTGCTCTGTTGTGGCTGCCGTCACTGCTGCCTTGCAAGGGCCTGAGCGTCCATCCCAATAGAGGGTCCAGCCCCCAGGCTGGTGCCTGACTCTTAGTCGGTCTCCTGCACCTTGGCAGGAGCATCGAGGGGGTGGGCCGGGGGCTCCGGTTGGGGAGGGGGTGCTCCCCAGCTCTGCCTGGGCTCGAGTGTTCATAGGTACCAGGCCTGCTCAGAGCATTTCTGTGCCTCAGGAGGAAACAGATGGGGCTGTCAGCTCCGCTTATGCCTAGTCTTCCCAAACCCAGCCAAGCGTGCTGGGAACAGGGGAGTGGCTCCTCTGCGCAGCTGGTGGGGCCCCGGGCGGGCATCCCTCAGGGCAGAGTGATGCTGATTAGCAGGAAATAATGTGCAGGTGAAGGGAGCGGGCCCAGCGCCCACCTCCTGGTGTCGGGGCCCTGGGATGCTGCGGAACCAACATCCAGATCTGGGCCCGCACGGCACTGGCCTCTTCCACCAGCTTCGGGGCCCTCTGGGGCTCAGCCCTGGGAGTTGGGGATTCTGGGAGGGCAGCCCTGGGAGCCGGGGATTCTGGGAGGGATTTGTCATTTACGCTTTACACACGGAGCCCCGGAGGCAAGTCTGCTCTGTGCTGGGGATGCCGGGCACAGGTTGTCCTCCACCTGGCCAGCTGACTCTCAGTTTGCTCAAAGCAAAACCAATTTGGGCTCCTGATTTATTCTCCCTCCCTCCTCTCCAAGAAATAAATTGTATCAGTTTATTACACAAATAATACAGGCCACATAGAAAAACGAGACAGTCTTGAGAATTGAAAAAGAGAGAAAAATCATCCCATCTCACTACCGGGAAGTAAACCCCCACTTATAATTTATAGATCCTTCCTCCATGTATATAAGGTGTAGCGTTTTGTAGTATCCACATTTGCTGTTTTTACCCTGTTAATTTCACTCCACAGTTTATTGTGAACACAGGGTTGTCAGTAACCGCGTTTCTCACCCTTGGTGTGAGCCACTGTCTGTGTGGTGCCGTACTGGGCACACTCACCAGCTTCCCAGTGTGTTCGAACACCTGTGTGCACACCCTTCCTTATTTCCTTAAGACACATTTCTAGAAGTAGGATTTCTGGGTCAGAGGTTAAGTATGTATACATGTTTTTTCCATAATAAATATATTTTTATAGGTTTTTTTTTTTTTGAGACAGAGTCTTGTTCTGTTGCCCAGGCTGGAGTGCAGTGGCAGGATCTTGGTTTACTGCAACCTCCACCTCCCAGGTTCAAGCAGTTCTCCTGCCTCAGTCTCCCAAGCAGCTGGAATTACAGGCACGCACCATCGTACCCGGCTAATTTTTGTATTATTAGTGGAGACAGCATTTCACCATGTTGGCCGGGCTGGTCTCAAACTCCTGACCTCAGGTGATCTACCTGCCTTGGCCTCCCAAAGTACTAGGATTCCAGGTGTGAGCCATGGTGCCCGGCCTTTGTAGTGTTTTTTTAAAAAGCCAGTTTTATGGAAATGTAATTCACACCTCATACAATTATTCCAGTATATTCCCCACCTGCCCAATTCTTCCAATACACTGAGATAACTTAGCAGACACCAGCTCCGTGGTTTCTAGTATATTCAGTGTTCTACATCTACCACCACAATCAATTTTAGAACATTTTCATCACCCGGAGAGAAAACCCTGTACCCCTGGGCACGCACTGCCTCCCACTCCCAGAGCCCTGGTGGTCACTCATCTGCTCTCACCCTGCGGGTTTACCTGTTCCGGGCTGCTTTGCACGTGGGAAGTCCTGCTACGCCTGCCTTTTGTGCTGGGCTCCTTCCTCTGAGCAAACTGTGCTCAGGTTTGCCCGTGTCGCGGTGCGTGTTGAGACATCGTTCCCTGTTACTGTCTGGTAAAATCCCGTCGTGTGGAGATGGCGGGTGTATTTTTATTTTATTTTATTTTATTTTTTTTTGAGACGGAGTCTTGCTCTGTCGCCCGGGCGGGAGTGCAGTGGCCGGATCTCAGCTCACTGCAAGCTCCGCCTCCCAAGTTCACGCCATTCTCCTGCCTCAGCCTCCCGAGTAGCTGGGACTACAGGCACCCGCCACCTCGCCCGGCTAGTTTTTTGTATTTTTTAGTAGAGACGGGGTTTCACCGTGTTAGCCAGGATGGTATCGATCTCCTGACCTCGTGATCCGCCCGTCTCGGCCTCCCAAAGTGCTGGGATTACAGGCGTGAGCCACCGCGCCCGGCTGGTGGGTGTATTTCTAAGGGGTTTAACGAACGCTACCATGCAGGGCTGCTCAAAGGACGCCTTCATTTCTGCACAGCAGGAGACAAGAGCGTCCACTTCTGTCTCCCCTTTTAGGTCAGTCTGTTCTCTGGGGCTGGCATGAGGCGTGTCCTTGTCTGTAGGCTCAGTTGGGGGTGTCTGTGTTAGGGATGATGGAGGGTGCCGTGCAGACGGCGTCACAGCTGGGGTCAGATGGGACCCCAGGATGGTGGTAATGATCTCCAGGTTGTCACAGCAGTCTTTAAAAAAATCTTCAAACCAGAAGAATTTTAATTCACCTTAATTTTAAAATGCCATAGTATAAAGCGGATTTTTTTTTTCTTTAGTTGGTGTTGGAAAATTGATATATCTCCTGAAATCTAATGCACAGCAGAGGGCTGGGCACTTCTTAAAAAGTGTGGTTGCTATGACGATGCAGAAAGAGGCAGATAGTATTTACCACGGTGTGGGGGACTCAGAACTTGCCCCTCTCCTTTGGGGTCACCCTTGTGCCTGCAGGTTTAGGGGAGCTGGGACTGCCTCCTCTAAGCCTGCAGTGACCCCTCTCCTGCTCACTGGTCCCTGGGGTTCCACCTTCCACCCAGTACTTTCTGGGTTGGGCACGGCCCGCATCCAGCCTTCCTCTCATAGGGGAACTCTGGCCTGCGGAGGCCAGCCCTGCAATCCAGCTACTTTTGTTTTGCGTGTGGATTGCAGCTCTGGGATTCACCACTCCAGGCCAGGCTCTGCTGAAGTCACAAATACCAAGCCTAAAAATTACAGCTCTGGCTGCCAGCGCTGAGTCGAAGTTTACACCCAGTCCCTTCCCCTGGCCCCGGGAAGTGGGTTCCCACCCAGAACTCTGACCTCACTGGAGTTGTCCTTACCCTGAGAGCACCAGGGGCCTGGCCTCCGAAGAATGCATGGATGGTCAGGGAGGAGCCCTTGACACAGGGGCCGGGCAGGCCATGAGCTCTTTATAGCTCTCCCACCACAACTGGAGCTGGCTGAAGGACCCCTTGGGCTGCCGGAGGAACAGCGAGAAGGGTCAGGAGGTTGAGGGCCCCTTTGGGGTCTGGAATGGCATGCTCTGGCCTGCAGAATGTGCAAGTCACTTCCAGCCTGGTTCAAAGTCCCTGGAATGAACGCCTCAAAGGAACACAACAAAATTCAATAGAAGAGGCTGCCCTAAACCTCCTCCCCAGGATAAGACCCCATAAGAATAGAGGCTGAGCTCCCCCATACTCCAGGAATTTCTCCATTCTCTCAAAGTGGACTGAGAAAAGGGTCACATAGGTAACCAAACGCCAGTCCCCTCTGGAGAAGGCCACTGCCTTCAGGAGTGGGGTGGCTCCCAGCGGTGGCTCTGGCCTTGTCCCAGGAGAAGGGCCCCATCTGACGTTTGTCCAGAGAAGAAAAGGTACAAACTGACCCCTGCCTTCCAGCCCAAGCTCGGGTGCAATTAATATTTCACACCCGAAGAAGGCGCTGACATTTTGCTGGATGGCTTCAGTTAGCTCTGAAGCCTCGTTCTCATGCTAATAATCAGCTTGCTTATCATAATGGTTTATTAATCTATTTCACAGTGTGAAGCCATGCAGCATGTTTCACAGATACCTCCTGCTGCTGCCTGGATCGGGTAGAAGTGACTCAGGCCCTGTGATTGCTTGTTCAAGGGGTTCAGTTCTTGGAGGACGGGGTGTGGGGTAAACTGGGGTAGAAGGCTCACAGCTGTGGCCATTTCTGTGTTTCCTGGAGGCTGTGAGGGCCCTTTTGGACTGAGCAGAGTGGCACGTGGCCCATGGGTGGAGTCGCAGATTTTTCTTTTCTGGTTTTGTTGACGTCTTCCCTTGACTGAATTCCCCAAAGGTAGGCTGAGAAGCTATTGGGAAATTCTTTAGAGGGATTTCTCAAGAGAAACTTTGGCATGGGATTAGGGAGTGGGGGAGAGGGGAGACAGTAGAATCATTTGGGTGGGCAATTTTTTATTTCTATTTTTTGTGTAAAGGTGTTGTATGCATATTCTGTATCACATGACCTACCGTCCTGGCCAGAGGTGGGTATCTGAGCCCCAGCAGCCACTCGCAGATTCACCAATGGCTATGAGTTGGCCTAATGCTACAGCACTGCCTGACAGGGCTAACTTGCCCACCATAGACGTCTTTATGGGGGCACGTATACAGAGCCGGGAACGTGGTGGGGGCAGAAGCTGCAGATATTCAGGAGGGTGGCTGCAGCAGGGGCCACATCAGTGGGGGAGGGAGCGTCTGTGGTAGCCGGCTGCTGGGTCTCACCTGCATCTGGGACAGCAGCTCCTTGAGAGGCCTCTCCTGGCAGCTGTCCTGTGCCCCAGGGCCCCTTCTCTATCTTTGTAGGATACTCCTATTGCCCAAGGATGAGAGTGTCTCCAATGCTTGCAAACGGAATCAGTAAACAAGCCCACCATCTTGCCAGGACCTCTGTAACTTCATGTTCCCATTTCGAAAAGGCCCATTTCCCCAGACCTGCTGGCTTCCCTGGCTCCTTCTGAGGAGGCCTCTTGCTTACCCTACACAGTGGGGCTGGTGGGGTCACCCATGGGCTTTTATCCCACCGACCCCCTGGGTAGTCTCCCTCTGGAATGGGAACAGGGCTCCATCCCTCCAATCCCCTGAGGATACTCACCTGGCAAGGGGTGTGGAGGGCTGGGGAGGGTGGGACACGGCTCACAGTCAGTGGGGGGCACCTGCTCTTGCTCAAGGCTGGTCCAGGAGCTGAGAGTCCAGCTGTTCCCGGGGTCTCACTGTGGGCAGCCCGTGTGGGGCCAGAACTAGGTGAAAAAGGGTTTCTCTTTGCCAGCTGCTGCCAGAGTTCCTCTCGGGGAAAGAGCTGCCTGCACTTGGAAAAACATCGAAAGTTGCCGCTTTAGAAAGGGAAGGCCACCCGGCTCTGCTTGGGGAGTGCCGGGGGCTTGCGGGTCAGGAAGCAGAGGAGAGCGGGTGCGGCAGAGCTGAGCTTCTGTGAGGGCAGCTGGAGTCCCAGCTCTGAAATATGGCGAAGGAGATGCTTTTAACCTGAAATAATTTCAAAATGGAAATAAATGTTGTAAATGAGGACAGACATGTCCTGTGTGCCCTGCACTCAGCTTTTCCTGATGTGAATATCCTGCATAATTATAATACAAGTGCCAAGACATTAACACGGGGTGATACTGTTAACTAAGCTACAGACCCCATTTGGATTTTGCCAGATTTTTTTTTTTAAGCCAGTTCTTTTCCTGTTTTAGGACCTGATCCGGGGTCCTCCACCTCCAGATTCCACGCTGCATTTTGTCATCAGGCCTCCCCAGCCTCTAACCCGGGAAGTCTCCCCATTCTTGTCTTGTCTCTTCCTTTGGGTCAGCACGGGCCAGTGGTTCTGTGGACTCTTCCTCCATTTGGGCTCATGAGACTGTTTTTAATGATAAGATGGAGGCTCCGCACTTTTGGCAGGAATTTTGGAGAAGGGAAGCGCCTTTTTCTGTGTGCGTCCCATCGTGGAAGCGTGACATGGATAAGTCTTCGCAGAGGCTGACCCCCACGATGGAGGACACTGGCGCCTGCTGGGTTTCTCCACTGGAAAGTCACCCATTTTCTCTTTGAAATTAGTAAATACCTTGAGGGAGCCACTCAAAGCCGACGCAGGTGTGTCGCCCCTCAAGTTTGTTTATTGATTTGTGCGTCCGCTGGTGGGTCTTGCTGGCAATGCTTATGACTGTGGTCTTCTCACCGCGGCACTGTTTCCCTCATTCCCTCCACGTTTACCAATGAGAATTCTTCCCAAAGAGCTGTCTCTTCTCCCCCGTTTAATGTTTGCAGCAGCACTTTGCCTAAGGTGAGAGTGTGCTCCTCCAGGCCTCCTGGGAACCGAGGCAGCAGAGAGCTCCATCGGGAGAGGCAGAGACCCTGGGGCTGTCTTTTCCCCTGGCCAAGGGCTAGCTGCCCTCCCTGCTGTCCTGGCGCCGACCCTTACCGCGTGGCACAGGATGATGGGATACTGTCTTCCCACACAGCCTGCAGAGACAGCCCCAAACTGTCTTTTGTCTTTTGTCAGTCATTTATTTATACCAGTATAGACCCAGGGACATTTATTTGTTGTCTATTGCTACTGTTATTTCTTTTTTTTTTTTATTCAGAGTCTTGCACTGTCACCTGGGTTGGAGTGCTGTGGCGCCATCTCGGCTCACTGCAACCTCCGTCTCCCAGGTTCAAGCGATTCTCCTGCCTCAGCCTCCTGAGTAGCTGGGATTACAGGCGCCCGCCACCACGCCCGGCTAATTTTTTGTATTTTTACTAGAGACAGGGTTTCACCATGTTGGCCAGACTGGTCTGGAACTCCTGGCCTCATGATCCACCCGCCTTAGTCTCCCAAAGTGCTGGGATTACAAGCGTGAGTCACCGCGCCTGGCCTGTTTCTTTTCTTTCTTTGGCCGTGGGAGCCCCTTCAGTTCGCCTCCATGTCCCTTTGACAAGTGTTGGCGGTTGTAAACGCCTCTTCCTTCTTGACCTCATGGGACGCTCCAGGCTTACCTGCCTTTTCCCTGCTCCAGCCCCAGAATCAGCCTCTTCTCCAAGGAGGCCAAGAGATGGAAAAAAAAAAAAAAAAAAAAAAAGAAGTGAAATTGACACCTTTGTCTCTTCTGCCCATCAGCTTTCAATGCCCTCCTTCCACCCAATGTCAGCCCAGTCACCTGTCCCCTGTCCCCGGTCCCCTGTCCCAATCCCGGTGGGTGGTGTCCAGTAGGGTTGGGGTGAGTCCCACATTTGGGCTGGCGGAAGGGCAAGGATGAGGAAGTGGCGTCAGGCAGGCAGAGGAGGAGAAGGCTTCTGGGTAGAGACTCTCTTGGCTCATGGCTGGCAGGAGCTGCTGGGGCCCATGGGGCTGGGGGAGGCTGGTAGCTGGTGGATTAGGGTTAGGGTTAGGGGTTTTTTCTGGAAATCCAGTTGGAGGAGCCCGACCTGTGGCCGAGCTCCTCAGAGAGGGTCTGGCTGACCACAGTCTGGGAGGCGTCCGAGTGACCTTATCATACTCTAAGGGCAAGGACCCCAGGTTGAGAAGAAGGAGGGGCACTGGGAACTCTGCCTGCAAACACCCCCATCCACACCCGCCTGTTTCAGCCCGGAGTCTGTGCTCTGCACGCTCCTTGCTGACTTCTGCCTGCTCCTCACCCGTCTGTTTCAGGCCGGAGTCTGTGCTCTGCGCACTCCTCCCCATCCACACCCATCCGTTTCAGCCCGGAGTCTGCTCTGCGCACTCCTCACCGTCCACACCCGCGTGTTTCAGCCCGGAGTCTGCGCTCTGCTCACTCCTCACTGTCCACACCTGCCTGTTTCAGCCCGGAGTCTGCGCTCTGCTCACTCCTCACCGTCCACACCTGCCTGTTTCAGCCCGGAGTCTGCGCTCTGCTCACTCCTTACCGTCCACACCTGCCTGTTTCAGCCCGGAGTCTGCGCTCTACTCACTCCTCACTGTCCACACCTGCCTGTTTCAGCCCGGAGTCTGCGCTCTGCTCACTCCTCACTGTCCACACCTGCCTGTTTCAGCCCGGAGTCTGCGCTCTGCTCACTCCTCACTGTCCACACCTGCCTGTTTCAGCCCGGAGTCTGCGCTCTACTCACTCCTCACTGTCCACACCTGCCTGTTTCAGCCCGGAGTCTGCGCTCTGCTCACTCCTTACTGTCCACACCTGTCTGTTTCAGCCTGGAGTCTGCGCTCTGCTCACTCATCACCGTCCACACCCGCCTGTTTCAGCCCAGCGTCTGTGCTCTGCATGCTCCTCGCTGACTTCTGCCTGCTCCTCACCCGTCCGTTTCAGCCTGGAGTCTGCTCTGCGCACTCCTCACTGTCCACACCTGCCTGTTTCAGCCCAGCGTCTGTGCTCTGCATGCTCCTCGCTGACTTCTGCCTGCTCCTCACCCGTCCGTTTCAGCCTGGAGTCTGCTCTGCGCACTCCTCACTGTCCACACCTGCCTGTTTCAGCCCAGCGTCTGTGCTCCGTGTGCTCCTCGCTGACTTCTGCCTGCTCCTCAGCATCCCGCGTCCACGACATGGCTCCCGCCCTGACCTCAGCTCTGCTAGAGCCCCAAGGGCTACTGAGAACTCTTCCCTGTGGCTGGAGGATGACCTTGAACGGGATCTCCAGCCGAGCCACCAGACCGTATTGAGTCTCTGACTCTTGACTCTGGTTACAGACTCTGGTTGAGTTCCTGACCCTGCTGGCCCTTTCATCAATGACCAGTAAGTCCCTGACACGTGCAAAGCCCTGTACAAGCCCCACAGCCCCTTTCTCATGGACCTATGGGCACACACTTGTGCACTCTTGCCCGCCCACTGGGCAAGCTCTGTTTGCCTGCTACTCCTTGGGAAGCTCTGGGCTGTCCTGCCACTGGCTGGTTTATCAGGCTCCCCGACCTACACCTATTCTGGTTCCAGCCTGATGCCCCTCCCGAGAGCTGGCTGCTGGGTCCTTCTGCTGCTCTCATCTCTCACTGATGTCATCAGACCACCCTTCCTCCCCATTCCCCACCCCCTGCAGGCTGGGGACGTGCCCTGGGAGCTCAGCACTGGAGCAGGTCCTTCTTCACCGTACCGAGTCGCGTCTGCCTTTCCATGCCAGGCTGCCAACCTTGGCAAAGACTGCCTGGGAGAGCTGTACATGCTCATCTCAGGGCCTGGCAGCCCTCCTCCTGGGGGCCATGCCATGGAGACAGGGAGCGAGGGGCCTGGCTGTCCCCAGGGGAGCCGAGACTGTGGGGGTCGCAGGTCTTGGGGTAGGGTTAGAGACCACGTGGATTAGGTACTCCCACATACTAGAGCTTGGGCCCTGGTTGGAAGCTGAGCCTTAGAGTTGGAAGGGAGAAAGTTTAGGCAGAGGTTTGCAGGAGAGAACTTGGGATTTGGATGGAGCAAGTAGCCCTGGCCCAAGAGATAACCCAAGTCTCCCACCTGAGCTTTGTTTTGCTCCCCTGGACACAGTGCTGTGACATCCAGGCTGCCCTTGTGGGGCCTGAACGAGGCACTGCAGAGGGATCTGGCAGAGCCTGAAGATCAGGCCGACTTGACCTGGTGGCGCCGGATGCTGTGGGGGCTCGAAGTGATGATGACACTGTGTGGAAGCTCCAGGCAAGGGGGCAAGGGGGGTGGCACCCAGGGAGGGGTTGCTGGCAGCCCTGAGGGGCGGGAGCAGGACAGGCATGGCACAGGCATCTCCCACCCACGCAGACTCCTCTGCTCACCTCTCGCTGGGTCCCAGCGAGGACTTCTGACTCCTTCCTGCTTGCCTTCCTGCCCACAGCCCCACGCAGCCCTGAGCGCTCTTTCTTGTGCAGGCTGTCTCACCGTGTGGTCCCTGGACTGGCAGATCAGTAGCCCCTGGGAAGTTGCTAGACATGCACATTCTCAGGTCCCACCCCAGACCCGCTGCCTGGGATGCTCGGGTGGGGCCCGCGTACAGCGGGTGCTGAGGCCCTGGCTGGAGAACGGTCCTGGCCTGAATGAGATCTGGGTGCTTGCCCCCAGGAGCTCCCACTGCAGCTGGACACATAGCAGGGGCATTGGCATGTGCTTACGGTGGGCGGGAAGCCACTCGGCGCCTTGTGAGTCTCACGGAGAGTATACAACATAGACGTGATGTCTTCCCCCACCTCCCCAGAGGGGAAACCGAGGCACGGTTGCTGCAGCACTTTGCCTAAGGCGAGAGCGTGCTCCTCCGGGCCTCCTGGGAACCGAGCCAGCAGAGGGTTCAGCAGGGAGAGGCAGAGGCCCCTGCGGTGTCTTTTCTGCTTGCCAAGGGCTGGTTGCCCTCCCCGCTGCCCCGGCGCCGACCCTCACCCCCGTGGCACGGCATGATGGGTTGAGGGCCGCATTCTGTCTCTGCACGCAGCCCGCAGAGACAGCCCCATGCTGCCTTCTTGGTGTCGCAGGCATTTAAATTGCCGTTTTATTTAAATTTATGTCCAAAGATACAGGCGGAGAAAGGGCCATTTCAAAGTCAGTTTCTGCTTTATGGCTTTATGGGGGATCGTGCTGGGCAGCTGCTGGAAATACTGTGCAGGTCCCAGCACAACAGAGGGTCACGTGGGCTCTGGCTGGTGCAGGGAGGAGGCTCCACTTCCAGGCTGGGGAGCTCTTGCTTTGTACCCCAAGTCCAGACTGAGCCCCTGCCCACTCCAGGCTAAGCCCTGGTCCCAGGCCCAGATCGAGCTCAGACACCAGTCACACAGTAAGTGCTGAGCCTGGCTGTTGGCCGAGCCCTGATCAGCCCCGAGCCTGGCCCATATTCATTCTTTTATTAACTCGTACTATTGCTTATGGTGTGGTAGGTTTAATGGGAACTCTTACAGTTTCACAGACATCTTTGGGCAAATCTGTTAAGCAAAAGGCACAGTTCCAGTGCCCCGTGGTTCCGCGCAGCTGATGCCTACAGCTGGAGGAACATCTGCCCACACCCTGAGCTGATGAGCTGGAAAGGGTGGGCTGCTCCTGACACCCCTTCCTTGTGCAGAGAACAGCGGCAGCAGCCCGGAGCGCCGTAGCCTGGCACCTAGGAGCCCTGGGGAAGCCAGCGTGGGCGTCAGCGGCCCGGTGACTCCCGCTTCCTCACGGGGCATCAGCCGAATCTGACTTCCTTGAAATTTCTCTTCTTTAAAATGGGGCTGGGACTCTCTACCCTTCCAGGGGGTTTTTTAGGTTGAGTGGGAGCCCACCTGGAAAAGCACTTTGCAAACCACAGCACAGAGGCTCCTGGAGTCCCAGCACCCCGAAGATGGGGCACCTGTGCTGGAGCACCAGATTCTGATATTCTCCTGCCTGGGTCTTGGGCTCCTCCAGAGTCCCCCAGGATTTGCATATGAGAGGTGGGTCCAGTAAGGGTTAGCCTGAGCCAGGGCAGGGAGTGTGCTGGCAGATGAGACCTGAGGCTGGTCTGGAGCACTTGGAGTCTTCCTGAGCTCAATTCTCCTCTGTCTTACCCTCACACTGATCTCTGCACATGCCTTTAGCTGCAGCTGCTTTCGTCTCTGTCTCTGTCTAGAATCCAGATGCAGTGTGGGGTGGGAGTCAGTGTGTGCCACCTGCTGTGGCCCAGCACCCTCTTTGCAGGTCCCTGGCTTCTCCACCTGCCCCACCTGCCCATTTCTGACCTCGTTCTGCTCCACCTGCTCATTTCTGAACTTGTTGGCACATCCTTGGGCCTCAGTGAGTCAGAGACTCGATCGGAATTCGTGGCATTGGCGTGGGTGGGTGGCCCTGGGGAGGTAGAACAACTTGCTAGATTGAATCCTGCCAGGGAGGTGGAGGCGGGAGGTGGGAGGAGCTGCAGATGGAGAGAAGCAGAAACGCCGCCTGGTGTCCAGGCCTTCCTGAGAGGAGCGAGAAGTTTCTCCATGTATCTAAAGGGAACGTGGCCCAGACACCAGCACCCCTGCACCCTGTTGACTGGGAGCCAGGGTTCAGTTTCCCCATCTATGGTTTTCATCTCAGGGGCTGGTGGTGAGAAAATTGAGCATGCCCCAGCCTTGTGCCACCAGCAGCTCCTGGAGTGTGTTTCCCGGGTCAGGCCTCCTGGAAGAGTCTCTAGGATGGAGCTGTCTCACCGTGAGCCGCTCGCTGGTGGACTGGGCTGGGGGCTGGTGAGGACCAGCTGGGACCAGGGCAGTTGGATCCCATGACAATCGGGATGAGGCTCACGCACTGGAACCCAGACCTTGCCCTTGCCAGAGGCTCGCTCAGCTGGCTTTAACCACACTTGGGAAGGGCACAGAGATTTGAGAAGCTCACTCCATTCTACCCCATCTTAACCTCACCAAGCCCAGGGCCTCCACGAAAGGAGGATCTCCAAAAACCATTGTCTTTCCTTTAGTCATTCAACAAACATTTATTGTGTGTCTATTTGGTGCAGGACCCAAACTACCTGCCCACACGGAGCAGACATTCTAGTGCAGAGGGAAGGGTGGCAGGAAGTAAATACACTAAAGGGGAAGATAAGGGGAGGCGGTGACAGGCAAGAGCATAAGACACGGTGTCGTGTACGAGGCCCGTCTGCTGGCTGGGGGCTGCTACTTCTGAGTACAGGGACTCGAGTGTCTTTGTCAAGGGGGGGACGTTTGGGTTGAGACTCAAACATCAAGAAGTCATTAGGGGAAAGCATTTCCAGCAGAGCAGAAGCCAGGCCCAAGATTGGCCCCCTTTCCCTGCCCCCCTTTCTCGTAAAGAATCAAGGAGGCCTTCAGGAGCCAGGAGGCACTGCCTGGCAGTGAGTGCTTGGGAGGCATTGCCTGGCAGCGAGCAAGTGCCTGATGCCTTCCTGAGTCAGAACTCTTCAGAGCTGGCTTGAGAAGCTCGGCCTGGAAGCAGCCGTGCACTCTCGGCCTCCTGCCGTGCTCTGCCGTCCTGTCCTGCGTGCCGAATACTCTCTGGATACTCTCCCAGCCATTTCCCACTGAACAGTGAGATGGGAGACCCGTGCATCTTGGTGGGCGGGTCTGGTCCACAGAAGGGTGTGTTCCTTCGCTGAGTGCCAGGGTCTACACAGTGCCAGGGTGTGCCTGCCGGGTGCCGGGGCAAGGATACAACAGTGCACTCACTGGGCAGCCCACCAGGAGACAGGCATTACCACCCCACTCCCCAAACCACGAGTCCCGGAGCATCTGACATTCCAGGGTCAGGAGCCCCATCCGGGGGAGGTGACTGTGGCTGAAATCCTGGGGATGAGCTGAGCCCCTGGGGGAGGAGTTCCGGCCACAGGGAACGTGGAAGCTGCGTCTGACTGTGGGAGTGGGTGTGGCAAACATGGAATAAAGGACCTGAGGGACTGAGGCCAGGAGCTGGGGGCGGGACCGGTGGAGTTGGCAGAGGACAGCATGTCCTGAGAAGAGTGCCAGCCTCCAAGGACTTCCAGCAGGACAGTGGCACCATGAGGCATGTGTGGTGACATGATCTCTCTGTGTGGAGGGTGCATTGGAGCAGGTGGGATGGGAGGGGGCAGCTGGGCCTGGGCGTGCCAGAGGGCTGGATGGCAGCTAGAGAAGGGTGGAGTCTGGACTCTCTGGGTCTTTGGGAGGAGGAGGCAGAGCCCCGGCCCAGAGCCTGCAGGGTGGCCTGAGGGCATCCTCCTTGGGCAGGTGGGAGCTGAAACCGGGTGTGACAGGCTGGCCTGGAGGGTGAGGCCAGAGGAGGATTTGCCAGGGAGGCCCCAGGGCCACCAGGGGCATCATCCAAGCCCAGACCTGAGCATGCTTCTTGAAGGAAGTGGCCAGTGGTGACCCCAGGGCTGCAGAGGCATGGGGCGAGACTGGTCCCTGGCCCAGGAGGAGCTGCTGGGGGTGGAGGCGCTCCGGGCCTGGGCGCCAGATTGGAGTGGGCCGTGGAGCTGGTGGGAGGGGAGAAACGGGGACAGCGGGTACCGCCAATTCTCCTGAGTTTTTTAATCTTTCTCTTTTATTTAGCACAATCAGTGAAAGGCGTGTTCTAGAATACCAGCCTTAGTCCTCAGACATGTTAATATGAGGCCAGCTTGTAATGGGAGAGCAAGCACTGCCCATGGCCTGAATGCAGGCAGCAAAGTCCATTTCCACACGGCGTCCACGTCAGGGAAACTTCCAAGCCCAGTTGCTCCCTGTGCGGTTGGCGCCGAAAGCCGGGGTGCCCTGTGTTCTCAGGGGTGTCGGCACTGCTGCAGGCACACCTGGGACCTGCTCTTGAAGACACCCCACAAGGAGCGAGGCAGCCCATGGATGCCCAAAGCGCAGCTCGGAACAGAGCCAGCAGGCTGGACTCCATGCACACTGTTTGATCTGCAAAAAGTGGAGAAGGAGCAGGCGCAGAGCAGGTAGAGAGGGAGGGAGGTGTTTTCTCTTTTATGGCAGAAACCTGGAAGTGTTTAGAAGCCAGTGGGAAGGGTCCTGTTGAGAGGGAGGTGTTGGCTGGCAGGGGAGGGGGAGCGAAGGTGCGAGTTCCTGGAGAAGACAGCACACCAGCTTTGCGCACAGACCACGACAGGCCCTCCTGCTGCTGGGCGCCCACGCTGTCGCCCACGGCCCTCCTGCAGGCGCTTTGGAGTGGGTCCCTGGCAGTGGGCAGGGTTGGCCCGCCCCTGCAGAGTGAAGGACAGCCCGGGTTCGGGAGCTGCGTGTGAGGGTTGGAGATGTCTCCGGGGCCTGTGATCCGCTCCGGGTTGGGTTGGGCTGGGCTGTAGTTGAAGGGCTTTGGGGGACACTATGGTCCTCACAGGCTCAAACCAACGTCCACCATGCAGGGTGGCGGCCCTCCCTCTGGAGCTGCTCAGACATTCACGTGTGTGTTCACAGCCAGGCACATACAAGCACATGCACACGTGCAGAAATGCACATACGTATGCATATTCACGCATGCATATACATAGACACAGACTCGGGCACACAGGCACACATGCACAAATGCATCACATGTAGAGAGACACTCAGGCGCATGTGCACACAAAAAATGCCCATGTATGCATATGTATGCATGCACACACACCCCCCAGAGCTGCACACGCAGGCGCACACACACATGCCCACATGCACACTTGTTTGTGTGTAGCACAGGCATGCACACCCAGGCATATTTATGCATGCACACACACCTACATGTGCAGACCCTCTGGCCTGAGAAGCCCAGGTCTTCCAGAGAGATGGCTGTGCAAGCTTCTGTCTCCCAGGACCAGGCAGAGGCAGCACAGAAGCCCTGATCCATCTGTTCCTAACCCAGCAAGTGGCGCACAATAGCCTCTCTGTGTGGCCCTGAGTGGAGATGAGATTCAAAAAGAAAAAGAGCAGCTTTCAACTTCCTCGACATGAAAGGTCATCGCCCCCTCCCCACGTGGGGGAGTCAGACGACGAGGGAGCCTGGGAGCCCAAGCAGGCTCTCGACAGACAGCTGTCTCTTGCATGTGATGGTGCTGCTGCCTTTCTCACCAGCAGCACGACGCTGCAGGCTCTAGGGGCTGCGGGTGGAGACAGACGGCCTGTGCCCTTTGCATCCTTCCTGCCAAGCCGGCTGTTGTACTCCAGATGCGGGCCTTGTTTGTCCTCCCTGCATATCTCTGAGGTCCCCACGAATTGCTGTGTGGCATGAATGTGAGATCCCTGCCAGGCTATCCAAAAGGCAAGCCTCCACTTACAGGAGGGATGAAAGCCCTGGGGCGTGGTGGGTGTCCCATTCCCCTGGGAGTTGGGGATGCAGCGTGCCCCTCTGCACCTGACCTGCCACCTGGTGGTCACTGTGGTGAGAAAGAGATCCTGGGACTGCAGGCCTGGGGTTTTGGCGTGAAGATGTCCTGTATAGAGGCACCAGTTGCCCACAGCCCTGCAGCCACCCTGGCCGAGAGCAGATGATCCAGCCAGTTCTCAGGAACATTATCTTCTTTGTAAAAATAACTGTGGAATTAGAGGTTGATGTGGGCTTTGGGGGTGCCCTGCAGTGTCTCAGTTCATTCCTACCCAGCAAAGTGGCTCATGTGAGAGCAGGGTCTGCACCGACAGCGGGACCTCCGCGTTCACCTGCTCCCGAGACCACCAGGGAGCCATGCTGTGGCTGGGGCTGGGGCTGAAGGTGGGGCAGGAGCCCAAATGCACGGAAACCTGTGTCATTTGTCCAGCACTGGATCCCAGGGTGTCTCTAGGCATTTTAAATGATCTTTGAAAACGGGAGAAAGAGACCAATCCCCTTGAACCTTGGGCGGGGGTGGCTCCCTTAATCTTTCAGCGACTGCCATGTGAACAGAGCTTTCTGTGGCTCCAAAGAACACAGCCGTATATTCCTTTGGTTTTCTTGAGGTTCTAATGCCAGAAAGATGCAGGTGTTGCATGCCCTCTTGCCCTGCGAGGCTGTGCCCTCAGCCGCCAGCCCGGGACTGGGCGTCCAGCCGTTCTGTCCACGCTGCAGCCCTGCTGTCCGCTAGATGGCGCTGCGTCACGTCCGTGGCTGGCCCGTCTGGAACCCAGGAAGGCCTGGAGGAGTTCAAGGTGGGTCTCTGGAGGCCCAGGCATTGGCACAATGATGGGGATGAGTCCCCTCCCTGGAGGCTGTGAGATTCCCTCATCACTGGGCTCTGGCCACTCAGAGCACAGATTTTGTTCACTCACTGCTGGAGAAGCATAGCCTGCCTCGGAAACGCCCCCTCCCTTCTGTGGAGCTGGGAGGTATGGGTGCAGGCGTGTGTGTGTGTACGTGTGTGTGCTCACACCTGTGCCTGTGTGTGCCTTGTGCATTCTGTGCATGTGCACACATGCATACACCTGCGCACACTCCTGTGAGTGCGTGCTCTTGTGCATATGTGGGGGTTGTGTGTGTGCATCTGGGGGCAGGGAGGGGTAGGAGGCTGATCCGTCTAGCCCACTGGAGGCCGGCCCTGTGTATGCGCTGGACTCCAAGATGACAAAGACCTGCCCAGGTCTCAGCCTCCGCCTGTAACTGCTCAGAGCCTCCTTTTACTCATCTGTAAAACTGAGATGCCCCAGTTGCCTCCCAGCTGTGATGAGGCCCCACCGAGACCATGGGGGAGAGGGCCCTCCCTGCAGGCATGAGGCAAAGTGACGTCAGTCCACACCTGTGTTGTGGTCACGCACCTCCGGCAGCGGCCACAGGAAGGACACTGAGGTCTGCCCTGGGCTGAGGCCCATGGCATCCTGTTCATCATGGGGGTGCCACGGAGTCCCCATGAGGAGGAGATACAGGGGAGGAGATACAGGCTGAGAGGCGAAGCCACAAGCCTGGCTCTGAGCCCAAGCTGCCGTCCCCGGCCGTGGTGCCCACACTGCCACTCAGTCTCGGCTGGAGATGCAGTGCTGAGGTGGGCAGGTGGCTTCACCAGCCCCACGAGGCTCAGTGGGACCTGGTGGAGGGTGGCACTGGCCTTGGAGGAGACTCGAGCCCAGCATCTCTGTGCTGGAAGCTGGGAATGCTGAGAAGTAGGAGGAAGCTGGAGGGCGCTTCCTGAGCCCCCACTGCGTGGGGACAAAACCCAGGACCCTCACCAGGCAGAGACCCCACTGGGCTCAGTCGCCAGACTTCTGGCTGTCAGCTGTCACAGAGGCCAAGTAGGGGCAACCCCAGAGGAGGAGAATGTGTCATTGGGAGTCTGGACAGCAATCAACAAGTCCTGGCCCAAACGTGGAGCACCTGGTGCCGGGCCCTTTGGCAGCGCCTTCCTTGGGGACGGAGGTGACTGCTGGTGCCTGGATCCAGCAAGCTCCCCCATCTCCCCAGGCCACTGGAGGCCCTGAGTCACTCCCTGGTGAAAACACAAAGCCAGGCTGGGGCAGCTGACGGGTGGTTCCCAGGGAGGAACTGAGGGGCTGAGGGGCAGGAGAGGCAGGAGCTGGACACAGTGACTTCTGCGGTGTCAGGCCTCGGCCATCTCCGAAGGAGGGTTCACGTGGGCAAGATTTCTGGACGAGATCAGCCTGCTTACCTGTCTGCCAAGGCCCTGCAGCTCGGGTGTCTTTGCGAACCTGTCAGTGATTGGGGTTGGGCCCAACAGCCTGTGCCAGGCTTCTTGGCAGGGCAGTCCTTGGAGCAGTCCTTGGAGGTCACCTTGAGAGCCAAGGCTGGGCAAGGCAACAGACCCATCAGATACGGGGGGATGGTGTCTGGGGCCCACGAAGGTCACGGTGTGGCCCCACAGGTGCCAGTGAGGGAGCCAGGGTCCAGCCACCTGCACTTGCCAGCTGGGCGCCCTGGTACTGGGGGACAAGCTCCTTCCTGGTTTGCACAAAGGCTGGTGGGTCCTGTCCAGGGGCTGCTGTCCAGCAGTGTGCTCTCGGATCCCTAGGACACGGGGGTCCCAGCCGCATGCTGTGCTCTGTCCCATCGGGCTCTGGGCCCCCCCTTCTATGGAACCGGAGCTCCTGAGGGGATGCTGGAAAAGTGTGGAACTCTTTTCCTGGGGGCCGAGTCCCCCCTCCAAGGTAGGAAAGAGGACAGTATTAGTGATGGGGACACAGGGACACATGTGGCTTCAGAGCATCAGCTTGGAGAGTGTCTGACTGAGCCATGAGACAGCCTCACCTGGGGAGAACTTTATTCCCATTTTATAGAGGGGTAAATAGAGGCTGCTGTGGCACCCTGCTTGGGAGCCCCGGCTCCCTCGAGGTTGAGGAAAGCAGGGAGGTGAGCAGCTCGGGGCCTGCCTTGCAGGTGCACCCGGACCCTGGGTGGGCCTTGCCACCCTGCACCCCTTCCCCAGAGCCCTCTGAGCCTTGGCTGGTGGGTGGACCGAGAAAGGTCTGCAGGGAGGAGTCCGGAAAGAGGGAGGGGCTTTGTGAGGGACCATAGGGGAAGCAGGGCCGAGCCTCAGTGCCTCAGCCTCTGCTGTCCTCAGCTGGGTCTCCCACTGGGTCCCTTCCACCCTCTGTGGTCTTGGTGTCCTTCTTGCTTGGGCCCCATGGGTCAGCTGTGGGTGCTTGGACACCCATAAGTGGCCATCCTGCCTGGGTCCCTGGACCTCTTGCCACTTCTCCCATGTCCACACACCTGCCACCACGCCAGCGGCCACTTTCTAGAACCTTCCTTAGCAAATGAGTTCCTCCATCCCAAATCAGGTGCAGGGGGAATGGTGAGGCTTTCTATAAAAGCCTCTCTGCTGATGACGGATTCCTGAACAAACAGACCTCCACTAGGGACTGGAGTGACAACCTCTCCCTGCTGAGTGCAGTTGGCATGTCTCCCGTGGAGCCCGCGCCTCCTGGGAACAGCCTCCTCCTCTGACAAACAGGGCTACAGAGCCAACTTGTTACAGTTTGCGGACCCGCTGCCCTCCGCCGCGGCTCAGTGAGGTGGGTGCCTGGGTCCCGGGCTGCCCCTCTGGTGCTGGTATTTGGCTCCTCTTTTTGCAAAATAGGAAGGAATTTCCAGAATCTCAGCAAAACTACACCGCAGCTTGGACTGTGGATTTGGCATCTGTGCACCCTTTCCCTTTCTTGGGGCAGTCAGGCTGGAAGGAGACCCTGCCCACCCAGGGCACCCTTGAGGTGCAGGGTACTGTGCCTGTGATGCCTTCATGGGCGCACTAAGCTCCCCACAGCCCTGCAAGAGCTTCCTGCTGATCACTCCCGAGTCACAGATGGAGAAACTGAGGCTGGTTGTTTACTGGGCCTGCCCATCTGGTCAGCAGCAGAGCGGACACCCCGTCCGTGCAGCCTCTGTGCAGCTGTTGCTGGCCACTCGTTTGTTAGGTTCTGGTGGGACCTGGGGGACACTCCATTCCGGGAGCCTGCCGAGCCACGGCACACACGGTGGGAAGCCATTCAATGTCATTTCTTGAAAAATCATGCTTCAATCGAATCTCTTCAGTAAGTTACATGGGTTTTTCACTAGTTAACCAAAATAAATTGCATCAGAGGCTAGTGTTTATGAATTTTTAAAACAACGCACCTGTATGTATCTGCCATTTGTTTCATTTAATTTTTTTGTCTCTCTGCCTTCCTGTTTGGGGGCAGTGCAGCTGCGGGCCGGGCCTGGCCTGGAACACTCAGCGTAGGCTGCCTAAATATTTTATTTGCCGGTTGCAAACAGGAAACGTAATTAGAGGCCTGATTGCCAGCCACGCCAGGGAAAGGGGGTCTCCAGGGGGGCCGGGCTCCCTTTAATCTTTGGAATTTATAGCATTTGGAATACAGAGCCACAGGGAACAGGCTTTTTGTTTTTTATTTTCTTAACTAGAATGAAGTCAAAGGTTTCTGCAGATAGGAAATTCCCAACTCACACGACATCCATTGAAATTTTAATAGAATGTTAAAATCCAGCCCCTGAAAGCATCCAGCAGCAACTCTGGTTTGCTTTGAGTCACTGGGTTGGAAAACACAAGAGAAGGTCGAGGAGCAAACACGGACGCGGTGGTGGGAAGTGGGAGACGGAGAAGAACTTGCTCCGAAAATAATGAAGAAAAACAGAGTTCACAGCTCTTGTAGAGCTCCGTAATTAAAATCCCGGGCGGAAGCGGTTATTTCTCTTTAAGCAGCACCAGAATTAATTTGCCCTTCTAAGCCCTTTATTTTCTGGGCAAAAGAGCTACGCGTCTCTTGCAGTAGCATACTTGGTAGCCGGCCCTCACCCGGGAAGACCCCAGAAGCCGGGAGTGAGGTGGTCCAGCCTTCTTCCTGTCGGGAGGGGGTCAGTTCGAGGGCAGAAGTTGGTGCACCTGGGGAGCTCCTGGCGAGGTGTCCCCTTTCCTGTGTCTCATGCAGCCTTGCACATGTGGGTGAATGTGTAGGGACCCGGGGATGGAGTTGAAGATTGGGACCACCCAGGCCTGCCAGGACACAGAGCAGGTAGCATTAAGATGACCCATCCCCAGAACAAAGGTTGGCAGCTTCAGGTCTGGCTGACCCTGCCTGATGGGCAGGTGGCCTCTGTTCCCAGCAAGCATGTCAGGGAACACAGCGTCCAACCCCATACCACCATTCTTGGCTTCAGCTTCCTAGGGGCTGTTCCTGGCTTCCCCAGCCTCTGCAGAGCTCTGGTGGGAGACAGACCAGGTGCTGGGGCTGATCCAGGTGCTGCTTCTTGTTGGCCTGTCGTCTGTGGCGGCGCCGGTCTCCTGGAGCTTCTTCTCCGACTGGAGTGTGATGGACATGCCGTCCCCACCTCAGTGAGGCTCAGAGCGGAAAGTGTGTGGGAGAGCTCCTGGCCAACCAGGCCCCTGCAAGCTAAAAGAAAAAAAAAATAAGATAAAAAAGAGGAAAGTCATCTTTAATCTCACTGCCCAGAAATAATCTCATGACAGGTATGGCACAGAGCCTTCCAGACGTTTCCACGTGCCTTATAAACTTAAATGTACATTTTCACAAAAATGAGGCATGCCCACTGCCCTTGCCTCTCACTCTCTAGTGCACAGTGAATGCCTGTCCTGTTTGTTGGGCATGAGGTTCTGCAGCAGCGTCTTGGCGTCTGCTGCAAGCCCGTGCCGTCATTCGCATGCCCGTTCTCCTGTCGTGGAACGGAAAGCTGTTTTCCACTTTTATGAACACCACTGTGGCAGGTGGGCTGTGCTCATGGATATTTGTGGACTTGCTGATCACACACAGCGTGTTAGGAGGTCAGGGGTGGTGCCTGGAGCTGCTCAGAGTTGGGGTGTGTGGATGTGGGCAAGGGGCTCCCAACACCAGGGTTGGCTGCAGGGGCTGGGACAGGGCTGGCCCCAGGGTTTCCATGCACAGCTGGGCAGGCTGCGTACTGCATTCTTCTGGGAGACCTTGTCATCTGAGACATGACGTCAACGGCATCATCTGGAATTGTGCACGGTACCGGCCCTGCTGGGAAGGTCTGGGCGAGGGGAGGACCTCGAGAACCCTGTGGTCCCTCTGCTGGGATGCCTGAGTGGGCGGACTGCACTCCCGTCGCTTGGCTGCTATTGGTTGATTCCACCTTTCCCTTCGCTGGAGGGCTGACGTGGGTCTGGGCGCTGTTGGCCTTGGGTGAGGAGTGAAGCCCTCTCTGGCTGAGTTGAGTCTCTGTTGCTGCCAGTAAGTGGGTTCCCCTCTCAGGCCTCCCTCTCTCCCCTTCTTGTGGCCTTTGCTGTGGCCTCCGTCCTGGACTCTTTTTCCTTTTTGAGACGGAGTCTAGTTCTGTCGCCAGGCTGGAGTGCAGTGGCGCAATGTCGACTCATTGCAACCTCCGCCTCCCAGGTTCAAACTATTCTGCCTCAGCCTCCCAAATAGCTGCGACTACAGGCGTGCACAGTCACGCCCAGCTAATTTTTGTATTTTTAGTAGAGACGGGGTTTCACCATGTTGGCCAGGATGGTCTCGATCTCCTGACCTCGTGATCCACCCACCTCAGCCTCCCAAAGTGCTGGGATTCCAGTTCTCGCTCATCATTCAAAACCCAGGCCATTAGTGCTCGGAAGCCTCTGTGACCCTCCTGAGTGGGCCCCGGACATCCAGGGAGCTCTGGCAGCTGAGCCGTGGGAACTCGGGGTCCTGTGCACGTTCCTGCTGGAGCTTGAGCCCATCCAGGTCCCAGGCCCTCTTCGCTCAACTCCCCCACCCCAGCACACACACAGGGGCCACTGGGATGTGTTTGCTGAATGCACAGAGGAAAGCTGAGTCCGCACTCCACACCCAACGTTGTCATGTTTTATTCTCACAGGAACGTGGTTTGTCAGGTAGGAGGCAGGGAGACGCAGCTGCAGGGTATGTCGGGTATGTCCCGGAGGCTCCTCGCGGACTCCCATGGCACCTGGGAGGCACGGACCCTCATCCCTGCCGTGCTTGGGGAGGCAAGTGTGCTGACTTAGCCCAGGGCGGGAACATCCTGCTGCAGCCAGCTTTGCTGCACACATACCCTCACACATATGCACACACACATGCACATATACCCTCACACACATGCCCCCTGCACGCATGTGCAGACATCCCCTTGGACACATGCACATTCACACACTGCACACACATACCCCCAGGCACACGTGCATCCTGTGACTGCTGCTGAGTGCCATGGGCAGGGATGCTCAGGCTCCTCACCTGTGCCCTAAGTCCTGGCCACACTCTATGCCTTCCCCATCTGAGCCACTCACCCGCCCTGGAAGTCTCTCCCCTCTGTATTTTGGCTGCTTCTCTGGATGAAGCCCTCCCTGGCTGGGGAGCCTTTCCCTGCCAGGGTGAGACATCAGCCAGCAGGAGTGCAGGCTGTGCTACGAGGTGAGCTCAGCTCGAGTTGGGAATTGGAATTGGGCACACACACCACCCATACCCACACATGCACATGAGTGAACACACCCAGCCACAATCCCACATGGTCATGCACGCACGCACAGGCACACATTCACTCTCACAGGCATGCAAGCACATGCACACGCATACGTTCACTCTCACAGGCACGCACGCACACTCACATGCACACATTCACTCTCACAGGCGCGCACGCACGCACACATATTCACTCTCACAGATGTGCGCGCACACGCACGTGCACACACTCTTGTAGATGTGCACACACATGCAGCCTCAGACACATGCACCCTCACACATGTGCCCACACATGCAGCCCCACACAATGCACCCTCACACACGTGTGCACACATTCAGCCTCACACACATGCACACACATGCCTACACTCGCACATGCACACACACCCTCACACAGATGCACATACGTGCATACACTTGCACATGCACACACACACTCACATGCACATGCACACACTGCACACACGTGCCCCCATGCACATACATGTGCACAGTGTCAGACTGGAGGGGCTTCCACAGGATGCCGTCAGGGGGTCTGCCCTGAGAGACCCACTTTCCATCTCCTGAAGGCCCCACCAAGTCTTGGCTGGGAGAACTGCCCCGACGATTCCTTCTCTCCAGCCTAGGGCCCTTCCAGAGCGTGAAGTTGCTCTGACCCGTTTCTCACTTCCTGGGTGCCTCAGAGCCAGGAGGCTGGAAGAAGCTTCGGTTAATGCTTCACCATTTTTAATTAAACATGAGAACACAGAGGGATGGTGAGCCTGGTGTTTTAAAATATGAATTATGAAAAGCCTCCCTCCAGATGCTCCCCTCTCAGCTGCTTTACCCCACAGGCTTTAGTTTGTTTGCTTAAAATTTGTTCCTTTTTTTTCAGCCATGAACAATATTTTCTGCCTTCGCTTAAGAAGCTGGCCAGTGAAATTCGAATTAAATTCAGAATCTAAACATTTATTGAGTGTCAAGCACTATGTCGAATTTGGGTGATTTTGAGACGGAAAATACTGAGTTTTTACCCTTGAGGGTCGTACGAGTCTAGCGATGTGAGTTCTACGAAGATTCATTCATGCTTTCATGATCTACTCACAAAGCGTCATTTATTCAACAGGTGCCAGGTTCTGTGCCAGCTGCTGGGGTTGAGGGTGGAGCAAGGCATGGGCTCTCTTGGCCATTACAACATTCAGCAGGGATCAGAAATCCAACTAGTGATCACACAAATATACATGGAATTAAAGCTGGTGTCAGTTCACGGGGAAGTCACCTGAGGCGAAGGGGTGGGCCGCCATGAATGTGGCCTTATTCTGCCGGTGTTCACTGAGTGCTTTGTCCTTGACTAGGTTCCTCTGTAAAATGGGGATGAAGGGTGCTGTGGGCACAGTGAATGGAAATTCACACAATTTCCAGAGAAATGGCAGCTTCGTGGAGGCCTCAGCACCCAGCCAGCGTCCCCCCTCCACCCAGCCTCCCTGCATCCACCCAGCACCCCTCACCTGCGCTGGCCCCTGCACCTCATCAGTCCTCCATCAGTGCTGCTGTTTGCCTTGGTCAGAGAGGGCAGGGCCAGGTCTGAGAGCAGGGAGAGCTGGGCAAGTGACCATGGGCTGCCCCCTGCCCTTCATCAACACTAGGCATTTGGACTTGGAGCTCCTGCAGATGAGGAATTCCTTTCCATGTTTTTTGTTTGTTTGTCTGTTTGTTTGTTTGTTTGTTTTTTGAGACGGAGTTTCACTCTTGTTGCCCAGGCTGGAGTGCAATGGCGTATTCTCGGCTCACTGCAACCTCCGCCTCCTGAGTTCAAGCAATTCTCCTGCCTCAGCCCCCTGAGTAGCTGGGATTACAGACATGTGCCACCATGCCCAGATGATTTTGTATTTTTAGGAGAGACAGGGTTTCACCATGTTGGTCAGTCTGGTCTCGAACTCCTGACCTCAGGTGATCCGCTTACCTCTGCCTACCAAAATGCTGGGATTACAGGCATGAGCCACTGTGCCTGGCTTCCTTTCCATGTTAACTCCAAAAGACCAGGAGGAAAAAAAGTCCTGGCTAAGCAAAGACCTCTCAACTGACTTGAAGAAAGGAAATGTTTGAAGCAAACGTGTTCAGTTTTTCATGTAGTCACTCACTCATGCACTTGTTTACTCCAGGCTTTACTGAACTCTGACTATGGCCCAATTCTTGTGGCAAGGAGGATAAGCCAGTAGCTGCCACTCTATTCAGTGGCCAGGCATGGCCCACATGGCTAATTGGTGCTTCCCTGCCCCATACCCGAGTCCTCAGTCAGATTCATAAACCTGGGGCCCTGGGCAGCTGGGCTGCAAGGGACCTCTTTTTGCTGCCCTGCCCTGTGGAACAGGCACTTATGTGTCCTGAGCCACTCCCTGACCAGGAGAGATGGTCCTGGGACCATCTTGATGACCACAGCATCAAGGGGGCCCCTGGAGATATGCGGCCCAGGGGAGGCTGATGCACAGAGGAGGACCTGGCTGCCAGTTCACAGGCTGCTCAGTGAGTGCCAATTCCAGGCCAGGGAGTGCTCTGGTTCCTGGGGCCCTGATGAGACAAGGCCAACCTGGCAACCTTGTATTTGCATAGAAATCACCTCGTTACTTTGAGCTATTCAAAGCCTCCCAAGACCACTTTTTTTTTTTTTTTTTTGAGACAGAGTCTCGCTCTGTCGCCCAGGCTGGAGTGCAGTGGCCGAATCTCAGCTCACTGCAAGCTCCGCCTCCCGGGTTTACACCATTCTCCTGCCTCAGCCTCCCGGGTAGCTGGGACTACAGGCGCCGCCACCTCGCCCGGCTAGTTTTTTGTATTTTTTAGTAGAGACGGGGTTTCACCGTGTTAGCCAGGATGGTCTCGATCTCCTGACCTCGTGATCCGCCCGTCTCGGCCTCCCAAAGTGCTGGGATTACAGGCTTGAGCCACCGTGCCCGGCCCCAAGACCACTTTTAACAGTCATGCAATGGTGGCTGGTATGTGGGGAGTCAAACCCGAGGCTCACAGATGTCTTCTGTTTCTATAGAGGGGGACCCTGCCACTCTGACTCTGTTGCCATTAAGGGCCTGTGTCTGACTCCTGGGGAGGCAAACATGGCCCACAGCAGTCTCATTAGTGCCACTTGTTCACCTGGTGAACTGGAATTTCCCATGGCCATGTCAGAGCTGCTTCCCACTAGGAGACTTAGACTGTAGCCTGGCACCTGCCCAGATATTTATGTATTTTATTGAAATGGTTGATCTCTGACTGCTTTATAGTTACATCATCATTAATGACACCCTCTTAGGGCAGACCTGCTGAACCAAGGGCCAGCCCAGGGACATTTGCATGGTGGTCAGTGGTGCCATCAGCCTCACTCACTAGGCCTTCTCTGCCTTTATCTGTAGCCAGGTATGCGCCCTGAAGGGGTGGTCATCCATCCATCCATCCATTTATCCATCCATCATCCATTCATTTATCCAATCATCTATTCCTCTATTCATCCAACCAGCCAACTATCCATTTATCCATCCATCCAATCATCTATCCATCCAATGACCCATTCATCCAGATCATATGCACATCCATCCATCCATCCATCATCCATCCAGTCTATCCCTCCATTCATACAACCAACCAACTATCCAGTTATCCATCCATCCAATCATCTATCCATCCAATCATCCATCCATCCATCCATCCATCCATCCATCCATCCATCCATCATCCATCCATTTATCCAATCATCTATCCCTCCATTCATCCAACCAACCAACTATCCATTTATCCATCCATCCAATCATCTATCCATCCAATCACCCATCCATCCAGATCATGTGCACATCCATCCATCCATCCATCATCCGTCCATTTATCCAATCATCTATCCCTCCATTCATCCAACCAACCAACTATCTATTTATCCATCTATCCAATCATCTATCCATCCAATCATCCATCCATCCATCCATCCATCCATCCATCCATCCATCCATCCATGCATGCATCCATCCATCCATGCACTTTTTAAGCAGTCAATCAAATTACTTCCTCTCTCTGGCCTTAATTTTCTCATTTGTGAAAAAGTGATAAAATTACCCATTTCACACAATTGTTACGAAGATCATTTCAGATGGTGCGATGGGTATAAAGGACTTGGAATAGTGCTTGGCCATGGTAGTAGGCAGGGTAGCTTGGGTAATTTTTTTGGAGGCATTTCTGCCTGGCGGGCATTCTAGCATGGTAGATTAGAGCCTGAGACTGGAGTCAGACAAAACTGGGTTTGTCTGACCCTTGGCAAGCTCTTCATCCTCTGTGAGACTCAGTTTCTTCATCTGGAAAGAGGGCTACTAACTTCTCTCCAAGACTTGGTGAGACAATTAAATGAGATAATGTATTTAATTTATACATTAAATTACTTGGTGAGACAATTAAATGAGATAATGTATCGGGGCAAGCTGAAGCTGACCATGGGCCAGGAACTGTGTGAAGCACCCTCTGTGGGGTGTCTCCTTGAGTCCTCTAGCAGGACTATGGGGTGGATACTGGAAAGCAGGACCCCAGGCCGAGAGACCTTCCAGTCTTGATTCTGCCTTCAGAGACCTGTCTGAAGACCCAGGACCCTTGAGGGACTCTCCATTTCTGGCCTAGGCCTGGCTGGGCATCACTGATGGGGCAGGTGACCACATGTGGGCAGCCACAACAGTGCCAGAGAGGCAGCGCTGAAGAACTGGGAAACCCCAGCACTGCTGCCCCACTGGTCCCAGCCTCAGCCTCCATCAGAGTTGTGTGACCCAGCCTCCTCTGTTGGGAAGACGCCTGTGTGTCCCGTTTGTAGTCATGAAACCAGCACAAAATGGAAAATCCACCGTCTGCTGGTAAAAGCACCATGGCTTCCAAAGCATGTTCCTGTCTGTGAGCTTATTTCAGCCCCTCCCTGACCTGGGACAAAGAGTTCTTTCCTTTCTTGATAGAGGGAAAACTAAGACCCTGGGAGACAAAGGGACCTTCCCAAGGTGGGGCGTGGGTTATTGGCAGAACGGGGACCAGGACCCACCTTCCCTCCCTTCTAGGAGTCTGCAGCCATGGGAAACAGGGCAGGGGAGTTTTCAGCTGCAAAATGAGAGTCAAGGAGTTTGTGTGACCCTAGGTGTGAGCATGGAGGTTCCACGGCAGCCGCTGGGAGCAGAGGCCAAGGGCTGCCTGGACCCAGCAACTCCAAGCAGTGAAGTCTCCCCTCAAATCTCTTTCAGTGGCCATAGTAGGCCAGCTCCTGTCCCCAGCACTGCAGCTTGGAGAGTACCTAGGACAGAGCCCCTGGGTGGCAAATCTACTCCCCTCTCCCGGATGCCCAAACTGGAGACTGTACACTGTGTTTACTCAAAATGGATCTTTTTTTCCCCTTTGTATTAAAAACAAGAGCAACCGGCTCAAAATAATAATGGATAAGCCCTACACGGCAAGAGCCTTGTTATGAGTGAAGATAGCAGGATTCAAAGTGTTCTCTGCAAGCAACTCACCACCTTCATTATGGGTAATTTATTCCAGATGAGATCAGAGGAGCAGTTTATGTGGTTTAAAGACACACACACACACACACACACACACACACACACACACACACACACACACACACACACACAGAGGCATGTTGCTTGCCATGCTCATAGAACAGGAGATTTATATTTCCTCCCCTTGCTCAGGAACAAATGATAAATTATTCACCAGGATGACGCCGGAAGCCCCCTTGGCAGGCTTGCTGAGCAGTTGGTGGGGAGGGCTGGTAGGGAATCGGGCAATGGAGCCAGGGAGGGCTGGAGGAGCAGAGCCCAGTGGTTGGTGGGGTAGACTTGGCCCGGGAGAGTTCCCTGCTAGGCTGAACCTGCCTGCAATCCTTCATCGTCCCTTGCTCTGGTGCTTTCACTGCTGAAAACAAGCCACCAGTGCTTGGGGCTTCTTGTTGGCAGTTAGGTGGGAGTTGTCTGAGCCTCAGGGGACTTACAGGGCCTGGGGCAGAGGCTGAAGAACACAGGACTCTGGGCCTGAGCTCCTGTTTGCAAAGCCCTTCTAGAGTGTTTTACTGACTCTGGACTCGCTTGCCCAGGTTTGAACCCTGGACCCGCACTTCATGTCTGTGTGACTTTGGACAAGTTCCTTAGCCTCTCTGTGACTGGTTTTTTCATCTGTAAAATGAGGGTAATACTAACGCTTACACACCCCTTAGGGTTGTTATTGAAGATTAAGAAACATAAGCTGTGTAAACTGTTTAGCCCAGGGCCATGCATGGAGCTGGCGCTATCATTTTTCATTTTCCCTGGGTGTCCTCTGCATTTCCGGAGAAGGAAGAGTCTCAGGATCTGTGAGCTGCCACTGTGCCCCAGGCCAATGCACGGCCAACGCAAGGCCATGGACTCCAGCCTCAGCTTCTGCCCCTGCCCTGGCCATTTCTGCCACACTCTGGCAGCTTCCATGGGGCCCCATCCCCCAGTTGGAGCCCCCATCCCATTCTCTGCTCTCTCCTCTCAGGGCTGGGGCTCAACAAGGTCTCTCACCTGGGTCTGTCCCCCCAGAACACCTGCCATGTGCTTTGGTTAGCTCTCCCGCATCCCAGCCCTTTAGGGTCTGCCCTGTGGGCACAGTCACTGCTCAGCCCTCTGAGCCTGACGGTATCCTAGGTGTGGCCCCAAACCTTCAGCTCCCCAGCCAGGGCCTTGTGGTGAGTTGACATCTAGTAGCCCCACCTGAGGTGGGTCAGCTGGTGTGAGCATATGCATGCATCTCTGTTATGTCTGTGAACGTGTGTGTGTGGTATGTGTATATGTATGTCTGTGTACATGTGTGTGTGCATGTGTATCTGTGTGTGAATGTGTGTGTCTGAGTGTGTATCTGTGTCTCTGTGTATATCTCTTTATCTGTACATGTGTGTATATCTGTGTGTGCGTATCTGTGTCTGTGTGTGTCTGAGTGCATATCTGTGTCTGTGCATGTATGTGTATCTCTGTGTGTGCATGAGTGTATCCATGTGTGCACATGTATCTATGAGTGTGTGTGTTTATGTATCTGTGTGTGTGCACATGTATATATCTCTGTGTGTTCTGTGTGTGCATGTGTATCTGTGAGCATGAGTGTTTGTGTGTGTATCTGTGTTTATGTGCACATGTGTGTGTGTGTGTCTGAGGCTGTGGGAGGGCTGCATGCTGATGTTCTTCAGGACTTTGCTCCCACAGCAGAGCAGCCGTCTGTCCCTGGGGTGTACAAAAATGGGGCTTCCCCCATGGCTGGTGATAAATCCCCCAACTTCAGGGAGCTGAAGACAGGTCCACAGTGCCTGGCCTCTCACTCACCCTCTTCTCCGTGTCTGCCCCCACAGCCCCAATCCACCTCATTCCAAAGCCAGTAGTCCGAGAGCCTGGGGCCGAGAGCCAGGAAACTGCTGGTGGGCACTGGCTTCCAGCAGGGTCAGCTAGGGGACTGGGGTGAGGATGCAGCTCCCGTATGCAGAGCCCAAAGACTTTCTCAGTGGGTGTCCAGCACGAGGCCCAGCAGCCGGGGAAGCCGCTCCCCTCCTCTTGCCAGTCCTGGGGAGAAAGGGTGTGACCATCGTTAGGCTTCATGACCACAGCCTTCTCAACCCCACAGGGCTGTAGATATTTATTCAGTAATTTTCACAGCAGGACTGCACAGTCTACAACAAAGCATTAAACGTGTCAAAATACAACCTTTTTATGGGGAGCAGATTGAAAAATCCATCAGCATGTACCCATCTATCACCAGTGCTGACAGAAACCACTGCAAAGAGAAGAACAAACATAAATAAGGGTTGTTCGACTGGGTATGTTGGAAACCGCTGCGAGGTTCCTGGGGGCCCACGACACTGGAACTGAGTTTGCCCAAGGCGGGTGGGGTGGAAGGAAGGCCCCGGGCCCCAGGCCAGGTGCAGCAGCTGGAGCCTGGACTTCTTCTGTGCTGCCTGTACCAGGTCCCGGGCCTCACTTCCTCCCGTGGGATGAGCAGATCCACCTGATGCCCGCCCCGCCCAGGCAGCAGGTGGGAGCAAGTCCTGTAAAGGACTCGGGAGTCAAAGCCGCTGTCCAGGGTCTGATCCTCCTGACTTGGAAGGAAGGCCCTCCCCAGACCACCCGCACCCACGCTGCACTTTGCAGAGTTACCTTAGGTCCTGAGAAGCGCTGCCTCTGAAAGTTTCAGTGCTGAGAGGAGACGCTGTGATCACTCCTGCGGTGGGTGGGGGCCCCGGCACCTGGCGCCGTGCCTCTCCATTGACTCAAGGACTAAAGACCGAACTCCGGGACAAATCTGGGCCCAGGTGGTCTGGGCACCCATCCCCGGCTCCGCCGCTCCACACCCTCCCGTCCCACTTGAGCACCGTGGAATTGCGCGCTCTTTGGGCTCAGGGCGCACGCTGCCGCTGCCCCTCTGCCTAGAACACAAGGCCCCTGTCCCTCCCTTCCTCTACTCCCCACCCCCCACCCAAGGGCTTCCCAGCTTCCAGGTCTTCGATTGATGACTGAAGTTTCCTCTAGGAAACCTCCTGCTCCATGCCTCTCTCATCACTGCCTGGTTGCTGCTGCCTCTTCCCCCTCCCTGGGCTTGGGCATTCCTGGAGGGGCCTTGCAGTTGGGTCTCTGGTTGGGGCAAGGCGAAGAACAATGCCCTGCACAGGGCTGGCTGGCACCCATGCTGCATGAATGAGGCCTGGGGAAGACAGCCAGGGCAGTGCTCATCGGGAGAAGCTTCTCAGAGGAGGAAGCTGACTCCCTGCAGGGCACAGAGGGCAGGGAATCTGGATGTGCCAGGATGGGAGCCCAGTGGGGCTGGGGTGGTGGGTTGAAGCTGGGAGTCCTTCTCAGGTGGGGACTAAGGCCTGGCCGTAGCCAGTAACTGTCACTGTGATTACTGTCATCAACCCTGGCTCTCCTCTGTGTGTGCTGCAGGCTGGCTGCTCCCCTCGCCATCCTGGCTGGCACCTGTGCACGGTTTGAGATAGGCAGGATATAGCTGAAACTCCCTCAGGCTTGTTGTCACCATAGATCCTCCCAGTGGCCCTGGGAGGCTGCAGAGGTGGGTGGGGAGCCCTGAAGTGCTCAGCTGTTTAGGAGAGCCTTGTCTCACCTGCACATGGCGGGGCTCATCAACTCCCAGGGCGGGCAACGCAGCCCCTCAAACACCTCCCTGCTCCCATTCCACTGCCTTCTCAGAACCTGGGATCCCAGGAATCTAGCTGGCCCCCAACTGTGGGTTCTCAGCCCGAACCCCTTCTTAAACTGCACGGATTTTCACCCCCTGGCAGCCTGGGAGAGCTGGGGCAGTGCCTTCCTCTTACACATGCAGACGAGGCAGCCCAGAGAGCTGGAGCAGAGCCCCTGCTGTCCCAGGGAAGTCGGTGGCAACCCAGGAGTCCTGACCCCATTCACTGACCCTGGAGGAGGTGGTGACAACTTAATTACCTTCAGAGAAATAAACTAGGAATTGATTTAAACATTCATTCCCATTTTAATGTTTTGTTTTTGGCATTTAGTTGTTCATGAAATTCTACAACACAAAAATAATAACGGATACACGGTGAACAGTGGCAACTATCAAGTTGTGTGGTTTTTTTTTTTGTAAAGGCTTTTTTGAGCTATAACTTGCATGCCATTCTGTTCATACTTTAAAGGGTACAATTCAATAATTTTTAGTATATTCGGAGTTGTGCAACTTCTATCACAATCAATTGTAGAACATTTCTATCATCTCACAGAGAAACCCCATACCCTTTACCTTCCTATTCCCTTGACCCCTGTCCCTAAGCAGCCCCACGTCTACTTTCTGCCTCGATGGATTTGCCTCTCCGGGACGTGGCATTGAAATGGACTCATGCAGCATGTGGTCTTTTGCATCCGGCTTCTTTCATCAGCGTGTTTGCAAGGTGCATCCGTGTTGTGGCGTGCGCCAGTGCTTCACTCCTTTTTCCAGCTGAATAATGTTCCACTGTATGAAGAGTGCCTTCTGCTTATTCATTCATCTATTGATAGACTTAGGGCTGAGTGTACCTTTTGGTTATTATGAATAAGGCTGCTGTGGACGTAAGTTTTTGCATGGATGTAGGTTTTCAAGTGTCTTACGTACATAACTAGGCATGCGAGTGCTGGGTTCTGCAGTAGTTCTGTGTTTAACTTTTTAAGGAAAACCATCAGGCTGTTTTACAAAGGGGCTGCAACATTTTACATTCCTGCCAGCCATGACGGAGGGTCCAGCCACCCACTCGAGGGCTTATCCCACAAGCTGCAGCCACACATTCCCCAGACCCTGACCCCTCAAAGCCCTCTCTCCTTCAATCCCTAGCACCCCAAGAGCAGGCAGGGCTCTTTCCCCATCCTGAGATGGTGGCCAAGGTCAAGTGGCTGGAAAGGAGTGGAGCAGATTTCCAATGCAGGCTGGGCCCCAGAACCACCAATTTTCCCAGAGGGGCTGCCCGTGGCTGCCTGATGCCTCAAGTGGGCCCCAGAGAGCGTTTAGCTCTGTCGGCAAGAAAATGAAGGGCCAGGCATTTATTTTTTCTCTCAGCCAGAACAACCCTGTGTCTGTCACAGCTGAGCAAATTTATATTGGCAGCTAAACTGACAGACCCCACACAGCACACGTGGCTTCCGCAAAACCTGCCTTCCGCGTGGCTTTCAGTTGATTAATAAATTAAACGTAGTCCACACACCCACCCACACAGCATGCTGGTTTCCTTCCTTGCCGCCTCATGGAATATAGATCCCAACCACATATGCCACACTGGGCTGGGTGTCTGGGCACTGCCAGGGCTGGATACTGGGGCGCAAGCTGAGGCACTAGCAATGGCGGTTTCTGAGTGAGGATGACCAGCAGTGCAGAGCCAGCCTGGGAGCCGCAGCGACCCTGTGGTATGCATCCTGTGTGGTCCAGCGCAGCTCCCGGAGACCCTTCAGTACAGTCTCTCCTCTTTAAGACGATGGGATGATGACGCAGTAGCCCAGCAGATCAGAAGGCAGAGGAACCCGGCGGGAGCTGTGATTCCCTGACAGGGGTGTGACCTCCTGCGAAGCCGAGGCCACCCCCTTCACCCATGTTTTGATGCTGGCTTTTGCTCCAGGGTCCCCTATGGCGTGGCGCCTCCATATTCCTGATCATTCCTGGTCCTGTCTTCATTTAGAAATGTTGGTTCATCATGGATTGTTTGCATGCAATTCGACTTAAAGTACATTGCATTAAAGTGTTCTCTGTCTCGATGACTGTATTTGTTGGCACCTCCATCAATTTTGCCCCCGAGGTGAACGCCTGGCCCACCCTGTCCTAAGTCCAGCCCTGTGTGTCCAGCCCTGTGTGTCCAGGGCCTGTGCGTCCAGCCCTGTGTGTCCAGGGCCTGTGTGTCCAGCCCTGTGTATCCAGGGCCTGGGCTTGCTGCAGGGAGGTGGATGTGCGGTGGGGGAGGGCAAGGGTGAGCTGGGACCACACTGGCCTCTCATGGCCTCCAGGTCACTGATGTGGATGCACCATGGGAGCCCAGTGGAGAAGCTAATGCCTTCCTCGTGGGTCGACACACACCAGGCTCAGGAGCCTGGGTGGGAAGAGGAGCTGGTGTGGCCAGCAGGCTGCGGCCCCACAGCCACATGCAGGATGGCCATGAGGCGGGTGAGTGCCGATGCCCCACTTCCCGCCACCCCCCGAGTATTTCAAAGGGTGGGCTTACGCGTCTCACTTCACTGAAACTGCATAGAGACCTGCTGTGCGGTGGTGCCTACAGCGGACAGTACTGTAACGTACACTTAAAGATCTGCTAAAAGGGTTGATCTTATGTTAAGTCTAAGCCCCGTAAACACTCGTGGGAAGAGAAATGGGAATGGATGAATGATGAAGAGGCCTTGGGTTACTATCCTCAGATCACTGAAGGTAGGTGGGGGGAAGAATGTGGTCGTGTCCTCTGTGACTCCAGAGGACAAACCCAGGAGCCAAGGGGAGAAGCTGTGGAAAGGCACCTTGTCACTATCCAGGGACGGTTCTTCTCGGCTGTCAAATGTGGTTTATTTCTCTCTTCCCTTATAACAATTGCAATAGTTAAATTCCTGTGTATCAGGGAAGCAATGAAAATCCAGATGTCTAGGAGGGAGAACCTGAAAGTCACGTACAGTCCAAGGACCAGAGACAACAGCAACCGATGATCAATGTAGTTCTCATCACTTGTAACAAATATGCCCACAGCCAGGCACATTCCAAGTGTCGGCTACTCTGAACCATCATCTCCAGGTAACTTCAATAGAATTGTCTCCTACTAGGCAGAGGTTGCAGTGAGCTGAGACCGCGCCAC